>NC_137563.1:9565201-10165201 GCF_963082525.1 Nesoenas mayeri | reverse complement strand
GGTGTCATGGAAGAAGCATCATCATACTTAATTACTATGGATATAGGAACCTTTTTTATTGTTCTTTATTATTATTATGAAAGCTCGTGGGAAGCAGATGAATAGTAAGAATTTTGTAGTGAACACTTCATGGTGTTTTTTCCTGGTGATGCTGTGTTGTGAAAAAACGAGTTTATAATCTACTTACTGCTCAGTTGTTTGGCCAACAGTGGTATGTCTAGAATGGGCTGTAGTAATCCCAAATCCACGGTAGATGTTTCTTTCACCAGTTTACAAGGAATAATCCTCTTAATTTCCTTGAATAGCAGCTGATATTGCTACAACCTGTGCCTAAACCCAAGAACAGCTTATTCAGAAAGCCGCCTGGCCCTGTGAGCCGGGAGCAATTTTCTCCCAGCGGGGGCGAACTTTGACAAGTACCGCGCTGCCGAGACACTGACTTCTCCGTTCTCTCTTCTAGATGCAGCAGCTGTTCTATGAAAATTACGAGCAGAACAAAAAAGGCTATATCCGAGACCTGAGGAACAGCAAAATCCACCGAGCGATAACGCTGCACCCCAACAAGAACCCCCCGTACCAGTACAGGCTGCACAGCTACATGTTGAGCCGCAAGATCGCCGAGCTGCGCCACCGCACCGTGCAGCTGCACCGGGAAATCGTCCTCATGAGCAAATACAGCAACACCGAAATCCGCAAGGACGACCTGCAGCTGGGGATGCCGCCCTCCTTCATGCGGTTCCAGCCCCGCCACCGGGAAGAAATCCTGGAATGGGAGTTTCTTACGGGGAAGTATTTGTATTCGGGTGCCGACGGGCAGCCGCCTCGCAGAGGAATGGACTCGTCTCAGCGCGAAGCGTTGGATGACATCGTTATGCAGGTCATGGAAATGATCAACGCCAACGCTAAGACCCGGGGGAGGATCATCGATTTCAAGGAAATCCAGTATGGCTATCGCCGAGTAAATCCCATGTATGGAGCAGAGTACGTTCTTGACTTGTTGCTTCTGTACAAAAAGCATAAGGGGAAGAAGATGACCGTCCCCGTGAGGAGACACGCGTACTTGCAGCAGACGTTCAGCAAGATCCAGTTTCTGGAGCACGAAGAGATGGACGCCAAGGAGCTGGCCAGCAAAATCAACCAGGACTCCGGATCCTTGTCATTCCTCTCCAACTCGCTGAAGATGTTCGTTCCCTTCCAGCTCAGCCGATCGAAAGTAGAGAGGAAGGAACTCAAAGACAAGAAGATCAACATTCTGATTCCTCTCTCAGGACGGTTCGACATGTTCGCGAGGTTCATGGGGAATTTTGAAAAGACGTGCCTCATTCCAAACCAGAACGTCAAGCTGGTTGTCCTGCTTTTCGATTCCAACTCCAACCCTGACAAAGCGAAGCAGATCGATCTGATGAGAGATTACCGCTCCAAGTATCCCAAGGCTGACATGCAGGTCCTGCCGGTGTCAGGCGAGTTCTCCAGGGCCCTGGCTCTGGAGGTCGGATCTTCTCAGTTCCAGAACGAGTCTTTACTTTTCTTCTGTGACGTTGACTTGGTGTTTACCACAGAGTTCCTCCAGCGGTGTAGAGCCAATACAGTTTTGGGTCAACAAGTGTATTTTCCCATCATTTTTAGCCAGTATGATCCAAAGATTGTTTATAGTGGAAAGGTTCCTAGTGACAATCATTTTGCCTTCACCCAGAAAACGGGTTTCTGGAGGAACTATGGCTTTGGCATTACCTGTATTTACAAAGGTGATCTTCTTCGAGCCGGTGGCTTTGATGTCTCCATCCAAGGCTGGGGCCTTGAAGACGTAGACCTATTTAACAAAGTCATTCAAGCTGGCTTAAAAACTTTCCGAAGCCAAGAAATTGGAGTGGTCCACGTGCATCACCCTGTTTTTTGTGACCCTAATCTTGATCCAAAACAATACAAAATGTGCTTGGGGTCCAAAGCTTCAACTTATGGGTCCACACAGCAGCTGGCTGAAATATGGTTTGAAAAAAACGACCCCGGTTTTGGGAAAAGCAGCAATACTAGTGGCTCGGTGAGGACAGCCTAATGTCCAGCTATGCTGGAAAAGACTTTTTTTTTAATTATCTAATTTATTTTTGGGAAAATGTTTTTTGATAATTCACTTTTGAAAGACCACACAGGATATATTTTAGAAATCATCGTTGTTTTCTTACAAAGCGCTCGTTTTGCGAAGAACAAGGCCGTTGGTTTTTTTGTTGTTGTCGTTGTTGTGGTTTTGATTTCGAACAAAACTGTGATCAATATTTGCCTTCAAACAAAAGATTTGGTTTAGAGTTATCTGACCAAGCAGCAGAAGTCTGACTTGAATTAGACTTTCCTTATGAACAAAAGATTGTTTCCCACCTTTTCCGTTGCTGTGTGCAGCACTGGGATTCTGTAAACCGGGACCGCGTGTGACGCCGAGTGACAAGCGCTGCGCTCGATGTTTTGTTGGGACTCCTGCCCTGCAGAGGTTCCGCTCCTTTTGTTAAGAGTAGCCGGGCATTTCTAAATTGCGTTAGAACAAGACAGATGGCGCTGGCGGTGAGAAGGGCGTTAATGGCAGGAGGGCTGCTCTTTGGGTTTGTTTCTTTATGTTTTGTTTTTGCAAATGGCTGATGGTTTCAGTTTAAAGCCACGCTTCCCTGAGCACGGCCAGGGGACCCCGAGGGAGGGAGGAGAGTAAAGCACAACCCGCTGTCCCACTAGTCCTGCTAGAAATTATTGTCTTTTATATTTGGTCCATATATGGACGTAATATTTTAAGAATCCGTGGTGGGTTCTGTGTATTATCCTCACCCGCTGCCCTGTCTAGAGCCGGGACGACGTGATCCAGAAACACCGAAGCGCGAGGAGGGAGGGGACGGGAAACGCGAATTTTGCAGCAAAGCGACGGTTCGAACAATTAGAGCCCCCTGATGAGAACTCTGATGAATCTTCTGTGCCGAGTGTTGTCACCTGATGGCATCGCTTTCCTTCAGTCAGTTACCTGATGTTAATGGGAACAATTATTACATTTGATTACTAGTTTTGTTTTGGGATTACTTTTTTTTTTTCCGTATCTGATAGACCGTTAATTTATTTAATATCCATTGGTTTAGGTTCTTGACCTTTCCTTGAATATCTGTTAGTCATTTTAATATTTTATATATATATATATATATATGTGTGTGTGTAAATATATATATATAAGGAATGTATTGCATCTTCTCACTGATAAGGTAGTGTACATCATACTTGTAGTAAATGATCTCCAAAGATTACTTTCTAAAATATTTTTTCATGGATCTTTTCCCCCAAACTTCTTGGACATTTTTGGAATGACTTCAGTAAAGCTTAGGAATTTTTTTTGGTATCCTGAGAGGAACTGGGGCTGGGGAGGCCGAACACAAGGAACGTGTGATCCCTGCAAATTAACACCTAGCAAGGTAAGAGAAAACATACAAAATAAAGTGCCTTAAAGCCAGAAAGGGAACCCTCTACACCGAGACTTAGACAGTGGACGTTGTCATCGATGCAGATCATCTGTTGGGACCGACCTACCTGTAAATATCCCGCTCAGCAGAAACAAAAAAGAAGACAAACCAGCGAACAATCTATTTTTCTATCGTATCCTCCAGCACCATTTCGTCTCGTTGCTCTCAGCTCCTCTTCGCCTGCTCTTTGGGAAGCGGCAACAGGTGAAGGAACAGAGAACTAACCCGATGCTGAGGTTGTTGCCATGTTTGAAGGGATCTTATGGAGTAATTGCTATTCCAGTAGAAGAAATAACCATGTTTACACGTGTACGGAATATGAACTGCAACTAGCGTAGTTATAATGTTCATCGTTTTTTGGTGACAGTCCCAAGGATGTAGGTACTTGGATGGATTCAGTGCATGGAAAATCTTTTCTTTTCTTTTATTTTCTTTTTTTTTTTTTTTTAATTTTCTTTTATTTCTTTTTTTTTTTTTTTAAGACTTGCTTCTAAGATGCAATAAAGAAGTTTTTATTTGCAATGGGAGCTCCTGGTGTGGTCTGCGTCAGTCCGGCCCTTTCCCTCCAGCGCAGGCACAGCCGACAAAGGACAATTGGGGGGGGCAAGTCCAGGTAAAAGCTGCAGAAAAGATCTTGAAGAATATGAACCCTGAAAAACTGCACCATAAAATGGGGGGGGAAAGCCCTGTACTTATTCTATATTTATTAACAATGATTATTATATAGGATTTTTTTAGCCCACAACAGCCGGTAAAAGCAGAATCACCTGGAGCTGAGGCTGCGCTTGGCTCTTTGTTCATGAACATTCATCAGCCGCCGGAGTTAAATTGCACATGAAGCTTCAGGGAGAGGCACCAGGACGGGGGAAACTGCATTTATTGCCCCTGTTTTCTGCATTTCCCTCCCAGTGGCGCGTTTGCTCAGGGGTCAGCAACCGTAAAAGGGAGCAAAGGGCTGAGGAAAGTGCGGGTCTTTCGGTGACCGTTGTGCTCAGTGCAGCTACTTACAGGTTAAAGATTTATATGTCAGTTTGCAGAGTCACAGTCCATGGAAGGATTTCAAGTTTTGGTCCTTTAGGCTCAGTGGCGTTTTATTGCCCTGAAAAAACAAGGCTCCGCGCAGCTTCCCAGCCCGGGCTGGACGGCCCCTTCCAGCAACAGCAGCAACAAAGTCTCGCTGCCCCCAAAGCCGCTTAGGCTGAGGTCTTGTTCGTCTTAACTTTACATTGCAAATTATTAGCCCAAGTTGTTTCGCATGAATACTTGCTAAAAATACTCCGCTTGCACAAGCAAGCTCGTTTCAGGGGGTTTTTTGGAAAGAAAAGCTTTTGGCGGCACTAAAAACAGGGAGCAGTTGGTGCCTCGCTGGGGCAGATGCCTCCATGTCCCCCCACGTTCCTCCTCTGCTTTGGGACGAGCTGGTTCCTGGGCTGGTGGGATGTTGCTCACGTTAGGGCCGATTTTAAACAAACAGGTTTGTACCCTGGTCCGCACTCTCTCAACATGAGTTATTGCACTGACTGGAGCAAATTCAGGAGTTTCTGGTGCCAACTGGAGCTCCAAACCGTCTGGTCTGTGGGGCACCGGCAAGGCTTGGAGACTTACGCACCTCCCCAGCCAAGGCACATGGAGCTGCCGTGCAGCCGCATCCCGCGGGGTTTCCTTCCCCGACCCTTTTACGGGATTTCACCTGGTGGCTGCTGCCAGAAGCACTTTTATTCCTCACGTCCAAACCGCTGCCGGTGCTTTCCCAGGTGCAAAAAATGCGTCCGTCTCCTTTCCAAGCTCCAAAACCCATCTCCCAGCTCTGCTCCTGCCCAGGAATCTCTACCACCTTTTAAATCACGTTTATGAACAGAGTGAAAAAAATTGAATTAACATCAAAAAAATAACAGACCGAATACTGAGCTGGCTGTATTTACTTTCACACTTGAATTCAATAAAAAAACTTTAATTGACCTGAATCGGCTCCAACATTTTCACTGGGCTCGAGTGTCTCGGACATCGGGGTCCCCCCGTGGGGCTGGGAGGGTTTGCCTGGGTCCTGCTGCGCCTCTTGCCAACCGTTTTATGGAAGGAAGACAAAACCCCACCAAACACCTTTAGTGCTTTATTGACTTTCAACAAGAGGGCTCATGCAAAGGGCACAGTTTAAAGTAATTGGGCCATAAAACAAACTTCCAAAGCAAACGCACTGCGATACGGGGCCGATAAGGGTTGTTTGCTTTTGAAGCAGCCGCCTCCACCTGCCCACGGTAAACCAGAGCCCAGGCCACGGTGCCGCTAAAGCCCCCAACAGGCCCCAGGGTGAGCAAGGACAGACGGACAGCCTCAAATAGCAACAATATTTCCTGTCCTTTTAAAGTTGGCTTAAAGAAAATTAATTTCCTCTGTCCAGTCAGTAGCAGAATATAAAGCAGCCAGCACTGCCTCTTTCCCCATGTCCCTTAAGAAAACACATATCTCTCTCTCTATATATATATACACACATATATATATATATACACCTCACCTTATTTTTTCCTTACCCTGAAGCCAAGAGCCGTCATGTAGCAGGGGATGGAGGAGCATCCAGCTCATGTGTAAATAAATGCCCACTTACCCTCATACTCATCACTGGGGCACAAGAGGTGGGTTTTGTTCTGATGTATTAAATTATGATCTTTTTCTTCTGCGTGTTGAAAAGGGGGGAAAAAAAGTGAGGTATCCAGCTTTTGGAAAAATAAAGCTGAAAATGGCATTTTTAAGCCCCCAAAGCCACCAGAGGTGCAGCATAAGGCTCCCTGCCCACAGGAGGGGACAAGATAGGGGGTTTGGGCTCTGACCCAGATGGCTCAATTAATCCCGGTGGCAAGTAATTAATGGCCCCAGCACCCACCTCCATCCTGCTGCGGGTTTGGGAGGGTTAATCTCATCTCGGAGCATCCGCTTCCCTCCCAGCACCGAACCCTTTCCATGCGCTCCTGCTGCTCTGAGACAGGCTGGCGAAACCTGATGTTGACAAAATAAAACGAAGCTGTTTTCTGCAGGAATAACCCCCTTCCAGGCCCCTGCTCAGGCTTATTTTTAGAAGCCGAAATGAAACAGTGAGGACTGCGATAGGCGCAGCCATCCTGGGCCAAGCGCCATAACGGGGACCTGAAGCAGCAGCGCCTGGGGCTCAGGCAGAACAGGTGCTGCTGATGGGAGAACCAGCATTAAATTCTCACTTAAACTAATTGAACTGGTGGGTTCTTCGGGATTTTGGTTTTAGTTTCTTTCTATTTTTGGCCCTGGGGGACTGAATCCCGAGACATGTGCGGCTTACCTGTGCTGACGACGTCTGGGGTTTGCCAAAGGGAGGGATTTTGTCCTGATTCCAGAGTAGCGCCTTCAGGATCTCCGTTGCTTTTGGGAACCGACCCCCTGTTCCCAGGAGGCTTTGGGACACAATCCCCACCCCTGCAGCAGGGACCTCTCAGGCCACCACGCGGTGACATTTGCTTCTCCCCCATCCCTCTTCCCCAAACACCCCGAGGTGGCTGGCGAGGGTGAAAAGGAACGGCCGTGGCATTTCCAGAGAGCGTTTCCTCAGAGAAAACCTGCAGAGCTGGATGGGCAGACGAGCCGGTTTACAGCCCCTGTTGGGGCTTTGAGGATGGGTCACAAAAGAGAACATGCGTGTAAAAGGGGTCTGGCACCCTGAGAAGGTGACTGAGGTGGCTGGACCCCAGCTCAGCTGACGGGGTGTGCAGGTGGGTGACGGGGCAGGGAGATGAAATGCAGTTAATTGGCCCTGACATGGATGCAGCAATTTCACAGCTGAGCTCGAGTCAGAAGGTGAGCCCAGGAAAGCTGCTTGTAAACCCCGTTCCAGCTATGCTCATCACAAGGAGACACATTTTAAATCAGACGCCACAAACCCCAAACACCCTGGAGCTGACGCAGGTTATGGGCCACCCATAAAAAGTGCCACCCAGGCAGTGTCGTTGTGGGGAGGAAATATGTTTATTTTAAGATACATTCTATTTCTGCAGAAGGGTATTTTAGCAGCCTGCAACAGAAATGTGAACCAGAGGGGTAACCTGCCCGTTCGGCCTTGGCCAGCCTTGCCGATGCTCACACAAGCTTCTTGGGGAAAAAAAGGTCCAAAATGCAACCTGTTCAAACTGTACACCATTTACAGGGTGCTTCGCCAGGCTCACTTTTTACACTGCTGTACATGCTTGGGATAACTAAGTGCAATCGTATTCAGAGCCAATACATCATCCCAGGCTACTAATGAAGATAAAATAAAAGCTGTGGTGAGTGGAAGCTGCACAGATAACACAGGCAAATTAAGCTTATTGTGTTCCCGATACTACGGAGTGTATTTACCAAGAGGAGAGGAGCAAAGACAGCTCGTGAGCCTTCCTGGTCACAGGGCTCCTTTCTCTTACACCAGGACATATCTGTCAAACCCAGTAGTTTTGCTTTGTATCATCAGCTCCATTTACAATTGACTTTGCAAGAGCACAATTAAACAGCTCACTCTCTGCCCCAGACGGTGCAGGATCACTGGCAGGTTATTTTGGGCTCTCTCACAGTAACACCCTCCCGTGAAAGCTATAGGAACCAGAAACGCAGTGGCCAGCCAAAGCTTATTGCTGGTTCTCACACCTGGATGTCTCTACGCAGCAGTTACAACAGGGGCTACACCTGAAGTAGCCTCTAACAAGCTTGTAGGGCTGTGCAGAGCAGCCCCAGCAGATGCGTTTTGGGGGTGAATTACCCCCCAGTGACACCTGCCACCCGCCAGCAGACAGTGGGGACCGTCACCTGCTCAGGCATGAGCTGACCAGAGCTCTCCTGGCTAACAAGATGCACTACAGAAGCAGCAGCAGCAGCCAGAACATGCTGATGGTGAGGAAGAAATTTAAAATGGGGAAGAAGAAACTGGAAGTCACAGAATTGTAGAATATTTTGGGTTGGAGGGACCTTCCCAGCTCCCCCAGTGCCACCCCTGCCATGAGCAGGGACATCTTCTCCAGCTCAGGTTGCTCAGAGCCCCGTCCAGCCTGGCCTGGGGTGTCTCCAGGCATGGGGCATCCGCCACCTCTGGCCAACCTGGGTCTCACCACCTTCATTACAAAAATGTCTTCCTTTCCTCTTGTCTGAAATAGAGGCACGAGCAGAACTGCAGCCACCTGCACCTCCTGCTCTCAACTCCTGCAGGGGAGCGCGTGGCAGGGCAGGAGAGCAGCGGGGTGGCCCGGCTCCCCACCTCCTCCTGCAGCTCCCGAGCTCGTCCCTGCTCTGCTCACACCCATCTCTTCAGTACCCAAAAGGCTCCAGCCCCAGGAACCCGCAGGGCTCATTAGCAGCAAACCAGACACAGGTTCTGCCCACGCTCCCCTCATCCCTTCCCTCTCCAGGGCCACTGTCTCCAAGTCCAGCCATGCTCAGAACAAGACACATCCATCTTTTGGTCCAGCCGCAGTTCCCAGCACCACAAGCACTACCTTCTTTTGCGCATGCAGGTTTCAAGCCTTCCCAGCTCTTCATAGGCCTGGTAGAAAACATCAAAGTCTCTGGCGCTCCAGCCCCTCCAGACAGCCAGGCACCACTCTGTGTCTTCGTTCTGAAAGCAGCACACAACCGTGTCCTTCGCTATGAGAGCAGCATCCACCAGCGTCCTGGGGAAGGGAGAAAGAGCAGAGACGGGCATTACGGCGGAGAGCAGCTCTGCTAACGCCGCACGTCGCTGCTCACCCGGCGCACAGCGGCTCACAAGCTTTCCTTTCCAGCTACTGAAGCTCTTTTTATAAGCCGCAAATCCTCGAGGAAGGAGAACATAACAAAGAGAGGGATCAAAAATGATGTCACTGCAAAAGCAAGCGGCTCAGTGACATGTGAGACGATTTTTAAAGGGATTCAGGTGTATAAACATGCAGGTGGGGGCTTAACTCCGCCGTGACATTTTGAGGTTGCTGTTAAGCTCCCGATTTGCTAAATCCACAGACTCTTTTGCCTGCCGCTGACCAGCTGCTCTTTATCCTGCTGCTAAAACAGGGCAGGTGAAAGTCCATTGTGCCTGGACCAGCCAGGCAGCAAAGCAGGGCAAGTCCAAGGTGGTCACGTCGCCTTGCCTTAATGCCACACTTAATCTGGGTAAAGCAAAATTCAACCTAAGAGTACCCGTGTGCAATACAGAGAACACTGCACTCCCAGCTAAGTGATAAAGACACGCAGTTAGCAAGTAGAGGCCACGGCAGGAGCACTTTGATCTCCCGTTGCGTTTGCCCAGTGGTAATAAATGATCATTTATAATCCTTAGTGTTGCTTAACCTCCATTTGTTCTGACATAAATAGTACAATCCCAGACTGGTATTTAAGTGATCAGCAGCAACGCTCCCATCTCTCTAGCAGCTATTTATTCACTTGGACTCTGGTTCACTGTATGAAACATTTTAAATTAATGTATATAACTGCTCTCCCCTGTGCTCCAGGAGCCTTCCCCCGGCCCGTCGCTGCCGGGAGCACAAAGGTGTCATTTAGAGCCAGAACGTCAACCTGACGGACGTGAATGCAGCCACAGACAAGCACCGTGCTGCATAAATACAGCTCTTGTTCTGAACGCGGGGCCCGAGCCTGCCAAGCTCCATCGACCCTCTGCCAGGTGCCCTCAGAGCAGCGGGAAGCAGCACCAGGCAGAATCACACTGATGTTTATCACATTGTGCAGGACGGTTCTGTCTGTCTCGTTACAGGGGTCTCTCTGGCTTTTGGAGGCTGGACCGTGGTGGTGGTGCCTTCCCTTCACCATTTCTCATGCTACAAGAACATGCACGTGGCTTAATGCACAACCAGCAACATGTCTCCCCAAGCTGGGAGCTTCTCAGATGCTGCTGGATGCTGAGGGGAAGCTCCCCAGAGCCCCCAGACCCACCCTCTGCACCCCCGTCCCCTTGTGTCCCCCCAGACTGGTGTGACAGGCGCTGCCCAGTCAGCCTCACCCGTAGGGAGCCAGCTCCCTGGCCTTGAGCACCGCGATCACCCTGCCCCGCTGCGTGCCCGATTCCTTCTCCAGGCCGATCACGATGATGTCCCCTCCTCTCCTGGAAGAGAAACGAGGGAGATGTCACATGTACTCAGGTGCTACATGACCTTCTGCAGGGACGGGGGCACTGCCATGCCACCACGGGACATTCTACGTTCCCTGTGACAGGCAAAATCAGATTGCCAGTGGTTTCCACCAGCTCAAGAGGAGACAATGGGATTTGCCAGGGTTGTGTCTGAGCAAGGACGCTGCCCGTTGTTCTTTGTTCCCTCAGCAGCTTGGGAAACAGCTTCGAGTCTTCCCACCCACATTTCTCTTTCTGTCCTGCAAGACCTGAGATGTGGCCATTCTGCCCAACACTAGATATTGTTAAAAACGAGTAGAAAAATTGACATAGCCTTGTACTGGGAACAGAATTTCTTAATGACAACTTGACTTTCTGGGCAGGTGAATCATACTGAGTCATCCTGAATGCCAAGCTCCTGAGTGAGCCTGAGCTGATCTCGCAAGAGAGAGTTTTGACACAGTTGTTTTGATAAGTTACCCACTCACCTGGGGATCCATATGAGGTCTTTCACCGGAAGAATCTTGACAGCTTGGAGATGCTGCACATTGTCGCCTTCAGGCACAGCGTCGTGATCCACGGAAGGCTTCAGCTCATGAAATTTGTCAGACTCCTCAAAATCCGTGGAAAGCAGTGCGCTGGAAGAGCTCGTGGGCGAGCTGGGTAGGCTGGAGGGGCAGCGGGTTATCCTGTTAGGAGGCGAGGAGGAGCAGGAAGACACAGAGCAATAATCTGTGAGCGAGTCCTGGTGGTTTAGTATCTGGGTGCCGACCTCCGGGCTGTACATGATGCTCATGTCCGCCAGCGGGTTACTCTCCATCGCCTTGTGCTTTATAGGTGCCGTGGCCGGGATGGCGGCCGAAGGCGGCTGGATCGTAAACATGTCTCGGAGGGGGCTGCAGTCCCCGCAGAAGTAGCGGGCGCAGAGCTGGTAGGTGGTAACGTGATACATCACCAAGAAGTTGCTCTTATCGTCCAGACACCACACCACCTCCTCCCCGTGGCACCCGGAGTTGCAGGCGATGGATGTGATCACCGAGGGGGGGCTGAAGGGCTCCAGCCTCCTGCTGATCTCCATGCTGGCGCAGTCGATGATGAGGATGCCAGGGCCGTTGCTGTACCAGACCTCCGCGCCGCTGTTGGTGATCTCCATGGCCTTCACTGGGTAGGGGTTCTGCCGGGGATCGTCGTCAGAAATGTTGAATTTGGACCTGTTTGCCGTGTGGGAGCACAGGTAGGAGCAGCTGTCCCCTGGGATACCCTGGGACACCGAAAACACTGCTACAAGTCCATCTGACAAGCCAGCCAGCACCACATACGAGTTCTGCAAAATAAGACAGCAGATTTGCTATCCAGATTTTTTACTTCTCTGTAGTACAAGACCTTTCAATCCCAAAGGCTCTGGCTGCCTCTCACAATCCTGCAAATATGCGAGTAACTTACCCCAAATGGCTCAGTGATAACAGCAATATAAAAATAAGTCATTACAGAGAAGCTGCTGCAGGGCCATGCTCCTCTCACCCAGCATTACCTCTCTCTTCATTGGCAAAGGAGGACAGACGGACCTGGCAGCCTGCCCCAAAGGTTAACAAATTCAAGCTGGAGTACGTTCTGAGACAGCCATCGTGTTCCTAGGAATCCAGCTGTAGAAACACGGCTCATTTCCAAAAAGGAGTAAAAGCTATTGCTATCGGCATAGGTAGGGGAGGAGTGGAAGAAATGCAGTAAAAACTGAAAGAGAGGGAGACAATCCCTTTGCAAAACTAGAGCACAAAGTGATCACTCTGCATCTGAGATCTGCTGCTTTGACTGCACCGCTCCTCCCAGGGCCATTCTCTGGGTCTGGGGTCCCCGGCAGCTCAGAGATGTCCCAGCAAGGGCACAGAAGCAGCAGCAGTTCAGCAAAGCAGCTGCCAAGTGCCAAGAAGAATTCTGCAGGTAGTTAAAAGTCAACCCCAAATGCACAGATGTGTCGGCTGCAGCAGCCACAGCCAGACCGAGCTCTGGTGCTGCGCTCTGCGACACTGATGCGACGGACACGGTCACGTCCCATGGACGGGAGCTGGTGAGGCAACAGCTCGCTGGTTCTCCAGCCCCTCCAGCTCATCACAGCGATGCAAAATGCTGTTCAACAGACTGGGAAATGGATCTCTGGGGAACAAAACTCCCTGTGACCTTGGGTCCGTACCAGAAACTCCCTCATCTGTAAAGCAGATAAAACAATACCTACCTCAAAGGCCTTTCTATTTCCTCCCCATGGAGCAATAAATTCTAAAAAAAAAAGACCCTTTGCCCAGGGCATTTTTGCTGTTGTTACAGTCTGGCCGGACTAAAGCAAAGCAAAGTGAACAAAACCAGACAGCTGAGCCGACTCGGGATGCCAGCGACGCTGCCACCTCTGTGAGATGGGACGGGGGCTCAGCGTCACCCCTTGCTGCTCACAAATTAGGGAAAAGCCCGAGCCCTTCCAGGGATCTTGGTTGTGCCAGCCCTCAAAGCAGGTCCCAGGATGCATAGACCTGTAGAGGCTAAAATTAGCATCTTCAATTGTTCACAGGTCTCAAGGAGCAGATATCGCAGGGGTATTACTTTAATTGATAGCACTGTTAGCAAGGTTCATTAAGAGTCTTGGACAAAAAGACACTCTCTGTATACAAAGTATGAGTAAAACCATGAGTGTGCTGAGCCCGTATGACTAATCCAAATCATGGCAGAATTTTACTGTAATGGGAAAAACCAGGGAAGCAAGTGGAAAGTTGTGAAATGGGATTTGGACTTTGACTCAGTCCAGTCCCAATTCTCTAAGCACTTAATTAAAAGAAACCCAAATGGCCCGCAGCGTTCGGTGCCATGTCCCCGCTGCCATGTGGATCTGGTGCAGGGGCTCCTGGATCTGGATTTGCCAGGGAGTTGCATCAATAGGTTGGAACACGGCATAATGCTTTGCACAAGCTGGGCTTTGGGTTGCTTTTCCTTTGGAAAGGAGTACAGTTATTTAAAACAGAACAAAACGAAGCAGAACAGCCCACATTTCGCTGGTGAAAATGATCCAACTTTTGCAGTCCAAAGGACCCTGCAATGGTATTTCTTACTAAAAATGGAAAACCGTAAATTGAAATGGAAACATGTGAAATTAAGCATAATGTGGGTATGTTAACCTGAACTGCTCCTAGCATGACACAGGACACTACTAAAATCTTCAGAGGTCGCTATAATTTTGTCTCATTTAATTTGAAAATGCTGAATGATCCAAGCATAGTCTTCATACAAAGAATATTTTCATTTCTTTGATTAGTGTCAGCTACTGCAGAACAAAATCCAGATTCCCTTTGGGGTTCCACAGGCCAAATTTCCTTGGCACTGGGCAATCAGCACCATAACAGGTCAGAACTGTGTCCATGATCCCCACCCAGCTTTACTGGTAATACCAAATTCTAGCCTCTCTGGAACAGCACAACGGTGGAAGCAAATCTGGAAGTTATTTTATGCTTTGGGGCACTTATTACTCACCGCCTTGGCTATTGAGACCTGTTTCTGTCCAGCCACTGTTATCTCTCTGTTTAAGAAACAAGGAGTGGGAACTCAAACGTTGAGAAATGTCCTCAACCTGCCTGACTGAAACAAGGCAGTGACCCATTTCACACAAGCACAAGGCAAAAGCCACCCACCCCAGGTGCCACCGCCTCACCAGACGTTATTCAGTGCCACTGCAGTGAGGCAAAAGTCTCCGAAAATCAGGGTATTACAACGGTGACCAAAAGGCAGGCAGGGCAGTAGCCTCCAGAAACCTTAAGTAACTTTCTCAGAATTCATTTTTCAACATTTGGGCTCCACGAAGAGCCAACAAAAACACCAGAGCAACAGAACTGCATTTGAAGTGTCCGTCCTGCCAGAAGCCCCGCTGTGCCAGGGAGGAAGGGCTCGGAGCGGGGCCGCGAGGGCGTGCGATGTGCAGGGATGAGCTGGCTCCAGACGTCCCGTCCTCGCAGCTCAGGACAGCGCGAGGTTCGGCCGCCGGGAGCAGGTTAAAACAAAACAAATATAACTTAAAAATCCATCCCCCGACACCACAGCCTGGGTCACCTCCTCCTCTCTCCCCGCAGGGTCTGGCACCGCTGGCAGCGGCAGGCTGCAGCCTTTAAATGCAGCTTTTGTTTGCGCGGGTTCCAGGTTTCTGCGAGAGGCCAGAGGGCTCGCACCCATTCAGATTTCTGTCTCCCTCAGCTTATCTGTGTAAGAATGCTGCAAACCAATTCAGAAAGCATCTTGTTTTGCTCTTTTTAACTTGTTTGCTTATTTGTGTGTGGGTTTGTTTTTTTTTTCTTTTTCTCAAAGGAAATTTACTTAAAATTTTACTGTTTGCCAAAAACAATGACTGGTGACACAAAGCATGCAACAAAAAAGCTTAAATTGTACAAGACTTTTCCATGGCGGGTGAATTTTAGATTCTGGGCCCCTCTCCGCTGCTTCTAAATTTCCATGATGCTTCCTTTGGATGAGAAACTGAGTTTTGGAAACTATTTCTTTTGGATCAGTCTTCCCAAGGCAGTTGTAAAGAATTCCCCTTCCCAGCACCGTCCCTCGGCAGTTCTCTGACTGCGAGTTACCTCACATCTCATCAGCTAAAAGCTTTCTTCCCAGGGAAATGCGAGCAATTCTCTCCTCCACCGGACAATAACGACTGTGTGATAACTCTGATGCGCCGTACAGTGCGTTTGACAGTGTAAGCTTTCCACTTAGCTTTGTTGGAGGAGCTGGCTGTTTCGAAAAATGGTTTAGTTTCTTGCCAACCTGGTCTGCACATCCCTCCGGCTGCTGCTCTGGCTATTTCACTGCCAAACTCATTCATAGAAAGGAGAGAGGAAAAAGTTAAGCCCAATAAACTAAGGAGCGCGCCGAAGGGATGTGGATTTCTGGAAGGTTGGGTAGGGTCGGGGGAGGAAGGGAGGTGTCTAGACTCAATATTACTATTGTAGGGCCTGGCATTATTTATGACATTTTCTAGGCAAGCCACAAACTGAAAATAGAAACCAGGAGACATAAAGCCACTCGTAACCCCTGAGGAATGGCTTTGCAAGCTGTAGGACAGTGGAAAAGCTGAAAGTGAAAGACTCGTTCGACTGTCCTGGATAAAACCTCAGGCAGCATGAAAAAGAAATTTGCCCTACACATCAGAAATGAAACTGCACGGTGGAGAAATGCTGCAGGTCTGGGAGCCAAAGCAAGACAACGGATGCAGCCTCCCAGCGGGTGAAATTCATTCCTGTGCCAACTTTAGATCTCTGCCCTACTTTAGTCCTGCTTAGACCATGTTTGGAAGTGAAGCAGTGCACCTTACACTAACCATCTGCCTCGGATTCGGTTTGCAGCGATGCCGTGGTCCCAGCAAATGAGCCAGAAATGGACAATAAGGCAGAATGTGGCATCAAACAGCTCCCCTGTTGCTCTGAGAGCTGCTCCATATTGAGCTTTTAGACACATGTCAGTCTGCTGGCGTTTGCAAAACCGACACAGCTACCAATAATGTTGGAACATAATTATATGTTTTTACTTGAGGTGGCTGTAAGCAAACCGGAGGTAATTTAGTCCAAAAACAGTTTTTATACATCTCCCAATACTTGCCCGCAACAGGCAGTCATGTCAAGATTTCTCTTGCCAGGAATTGCATGTTAGCAATTCCAGACCTAGACCAATAGTATATGACTTTTGTTGTTACCCACTAGAGGCACTACTTGGACTGCCTGCATTATTTGAATGTTCTCATTCACAACGTTCTCACTTAATGGTTGGACTTGATGATCTTCAGGGTCTCTTCCAACCAAAATGATTCTATGATTCTAAATCCAAAGAGAAGTGTGGCTCAGCATAGATAATATTTAAAGCTGATTGTGCACACTGCATGCTCGCACACCAGGAAAAAAGTGGGTACCAGAGTTAGGATATGCCCGAGTCCTGTGTTAGTGGTTAACAAATCTCTGTTCTAATTATTGTTTCATGTCCCCTCTACTTTGCTTGATCAGCCTAAACCCCTGTCTTCCAGTGATGTGGAAACACAGCTGGAAAACTTCCGCGCAGAGGAATTCGATCCATTTTGACTATTTTCCCAGCAGGTTTGGAAGTGCCACTTTTGTTCCCCTGACTCAGGCTCTTGCCCACACCTCTGTCTCCTGGCAGAGGCACAAAAACCTGGAAACCTTCTCCTCCTGCTGCCAAAATGTTCCTGGGCATTGCAAAGTCCTTCAACACCAACTAGTGACAAGCTGCACAAACTTGGGCAGCAGGTGGCTCAGTCTCAGTAATGTCCCTTTTCCCTGAGGTTCCTCCTCACCTTTTTGACTACAGGCATCACCAGAAAGCAGCTCACAGTAGCTGGAGTGTCCAAACCCTTCTGCGGAGTCTTGAGAGGACACATGCCCTGCAACCCGTACACAGAAATCTTCTGGTCCTATGAAAGAACACATAAAATTCTGTAAGTTTTAATCATCTTCCACGCTTTTTCTATTTTCATACCTGAACACGATCAAATTGGGTCTAAAACCTGTTTTTATTTGTATTTTTCAATATCCAAACCCTGGATTTCTCTTTGTTTTCCCTGCAGAACATCTGCTTTGTCTGCGGGTACCGAGCAGGTTCTGCCTTCCCCAGAACGAGCTGTGGGCACTATCCAAAAGACACCAAAATCACCACTATAGGTGTTTTATCACCACATCTAAAAGCAGCATCTGACAATCCTGACTCTGTTTAAAAAGAAAAAAAAATTCTTCCAAAAAATCAAACAAACCTCAAGTGTGTCAGGACAATTGAAACATGTTTTATGTTATTTTGCATTAATTTGTCAATTCAAGAAAAGCCAGCATTACATTTTATGTGGAATTACACCTGCTCTACAACCCGTAAATCTACTGAACTGACATAGAACGCTCGGTTTGGAGAACAGCAACACACTTCATTTTGGCCAAGAAGATGGGATGTAAAATGCTTTAAGATTTCTGTATTGTAATTTTTCTGTATTTCTTGTTATGAAAAAATAAGAATATTTGAACTTTACCTCAATTTGGGAACAGAAGTAGTCAAAGTACCTTATTTTCCTACAGGGGAAAAAATATCTATACTCTCAGGTCCAGCATCCCCACTAGGGCAGAATGAAATAACCAACACAAATTATTTATTCAGCAAGTGTGGTCTTTCTTTTCCTCTCTGAAACACTGAAATTCAGGAATATTTCCATTGGTTTCAGATATTTTTTTGTTTGTTTTGTGTCAAATGATTGTGTCAGAACTGGCTGACGCTTAACACAGCCCTTTTGGATGAGCAGACAGGGCTCTGAGGGATAAATCACCCACGATCTCTCTTTATCGTTTTAGCTGCAGTTTTCCACAGTGAACACAAAACTTGGGCACCCATTTCCCACCAGCTTTCAAATCCCTCAGGCCTCTTGCAAAATCCCACCCTTAACCACATGGTTTCTTTCACTGCTTCCCTTTATCGCTTACAGATAAGGACATTTCCCAGATGAAATCCTGGGTACAGATATGCTAAAACCTGGAGAATTTTGCCTCGGAAAGTCGAGGTTCCCACGATCGTTTTGAAGGCCAGGACACAGCATTTTGATCCAGGTATCAGCCGAGTTACAGGCAGAAACAAAACACCCGGAGACGGCAGATACAAAGTCATGCTGCTCATCTGAGACGCCCATTGTCTCAAACACTCTTGGCTTAACTAATTTAAGATGCTCTTTCCATTCATTTGTGTCTTTCCTAACAAGGTCCCCCTTGAGCAGGACACTGAGGCTCAGGTGACACTCACCTCGGTCGCAGCCCAGAGGGCATTCTGAAATTTTAGTTGGCAGCACAGCTTCATTCCTGGGCAGCTCATCCTCTCCACTTCTATGACTCCTTTCTCTGGATTCACCACCGTGTAGTTTCTGAAAGGAGCAAATAACAATTCCCTATAGCCAACATTCAGCTACAAGATGGTACTCAGCACTTTTGGCCAAGCGTAACATGACTGTCCAGATCCGGATGATGCTATGAGGATCTAACCCCCTCCAAACAGTCATTGGAAAGGAAGAGAAAGACAGATGTGCCACGGCTCTTCCTCAGAGGACAGATATGCAACTGCTTCTGCAGAGATTTAAACTTTGCGTGGAAATGGATTAGGAGAACTTATGTGGTCTGTTACTACAATTCAGCTGTGAGACAAAGAGCTCCAGCTGAACAGCAGTAATTAATAGCTGGGAGGTCTGAGCCCATCTTGCCCATTAGGTTCTCAAGAGAACACGTGCTGGCTCTCCAAGTTCACTGCCGTGGTGTTATCTGGCTTCATTACTTATTGTAGTACATAAACAGAAGAGCACGATTCTTCCAAATAAGAGCGAAGATGTGTAGCCCCATAAAATAATTTATAATTATGACTAATTAATTTTTTTGTCACTAAAAGGATTTTGTTTGTTTGGGGTTAGGGGAAGTTTATTGGGTTTGGGTGTTTGAACAATAAGTGGATATTCATGATCACATCTGTGAGCCCCAGATGTTTCACCAACTGTGGTACAAGCAATTACGCAACCCGAAATCCGTCACATATAAGTAATTTGTTATTCAGCAGTCTCCAGCAAGTGGATTGTCCAGTCAGGAAGCAGATTCACTGAGATATATTGCTGTGAATATTTGGACAACATCCATGTATTCAAAATACATCTGTGAGTCCCATGTGTTTCACCAGTTTTAGCGGGAATAGTTACACTGTCTGCACTGAACGACTGACCAGGCACCACAAATAGCAAAGCAAATAGCTCATGAACAAATCATGTATCTTTCCCATTAGGTTAATGCTTGCAAATAAGGAACACATTAATATAAATTTCAGATCAGTTTGTGAATGCTTCCAAATAAGATCAGGGCTATAAAAGTCAGTAACATCCATAAAAATAAACCTAACTAGCCCTGGGTCACATGTGGCTGAGGAAAATACCATCATCTCAGTCACAATTTAATAACATTTAAAGCACATGCCTATTCAGTATAGCGCACATTTTACTGGCTGTACACACTTGGATGCACACACAGCTTCAGGCATGTGGTTAACTCCCAATGATTTCAATAGGATTTAAGCATGTGCTTAATTGCTTTGCTGAACAGAGGTGGAACTACAATCTCAATTAGGAAAGGTTTAGTGTTAAATGGCCTCATTAGGAAAGGCAGAACACGTCTGTTCTCATGTGCAAATGCTTCATCCTGTGTGTGTGAATCATTACACTGCCCTAATCTTCTCCTCATATTAACTGAAGCAGAGTTAAGCTCATTAAATATCCTTTATAAAGCAACCACTGTTCCCAATTAAAAGAGTTTGGGAAAACAGTGTTCACCGTCTCCTTGGCATTCACCCAAATTCACTTTCACCTTCTTTACCTCCCTCCCAGAGGCATAAGTGAAGATGCTGAAGGATTTTCACTTAAAATGAAAAAAGAAGTTACTAATATGAGCTGTCTCACCTTGTCTCTTCCTTCCCATCCCAGAACACCACGGTGTACTCCTGTCCTTGGGAGCAGAAGAAGGAAGACTGCTTCCCACAGGACAGCAGGTACATAAATGTTGCAAAGGTGGGGTCTTTCATCTGTCCTACTACAGAAATAGCCAGTGGACGCTGTGGGGAAAGAAGAAGAGAAAGACATATGCCGCACAAGACAGCTGGAGGTCCAGATGAAATAAAATAATCATAATAATCACCATTTCTTAAAGCTAGAGACCCAAGAAGTAGGTCGTCTTTAATAAACGCTTCAGCTGCTTTCTCCAATCCGCACCTAATTCTCCTTGTACATCCCTCCTCACTGGTTCTTGGCATCCTCTGTATCCCAGACACTGAAGCCAAACCTCTTCTGGACTTCCACGGTTTGGCCTGTGATTCTCTTACACATTTTATTGACTGATTTCTTCAGGTTTATGAATTTTAAAAGCTGATCCACTGCCATAACAGTGTCTAGCTGTTTTTGAGTCAAGCTGACCTTTGTTTGAAGGACATAAGCTCTGAAACACCAACTTGCAATTAATGAGAAAATGTAATGCCGCATAATCCTTTTCTTGTACTTTGAACCCTTTTTTCCCCCCTCATACTGCCTTATATAATCTCAGAGTGTTTGAAGACTTTGTAGTTACACTCACAGCATGATACTGAAGCTGTTTCTAGAAATTATGGGTAATGTCTTGCCCTGGTGAAGTCAATAGCCTAACTGCCATTGACATTGAGGGACCTTCATGTCACCACAGCTGTCTAAGGCCACCAATCTGCCATCATTTCATTCATAAAACTCTCATTTAAGTCAACAGAAGCTCTGGGCCAAATCAGCAGGAGGGGTAAACGGGTAACTGAGCTGTTCTGCTGTACTGAGAGCAAGCTCAGCTCTTCTGCATGAAGAGGGCTGCCAGATATCTGTAGCTACAAGACCAGAAAATGCTGCTCATAAGGGCTTTTTCATACCTTTTCTGGCTTAGTGTCCCAACACTCCATCATGAGTGCCTGCATGCGATACAGCTGCACCTCTTCTGGCTGCCCAAGGACAGGACGGATCCCTTTGGACAGTTTCTTCGCAATCTGGAGCTGGTGTTGTCCCAGCACGGGCCGTTGACCGGACAGCAGCTCATACAGGACCATCCCATACGAGAACATGTCAACCTAGAGCCAGCAATGGAGAGAGAAAAACAAGGGAAAACCTCCCTTGGTGGGTGGAGAGGAGAGCAAGGAAGGCCACGGTGGGAAAGCTGGTGCGTGTCACCATGCGTGTCAAGGGGAATTCAGCCCTTGTCAGGCCACACCTCAAATGCTGTGCTCAGTTTTGGTCCCTGCTATACAAAAACAATGTGGACAGGCTGGAGAGTGTCCAGAGAAGGGCCACAAAGACGATCCATGGGAAGCCACCATATGAGGAAAGGCTGAGAGAACAGGGCTGGTTCAGTCATGAGAAAAGCAGGTTTAAAGACCTCATCACCATGTTCCAGTTTTTAAAGGGTGGCTACAAAGAAGATGAGTCTCCCTTTCTACAAGGAGTCACGTGATAAAAAATGAGGGCTAATAGGTACAATTTACTCCTGGGAGATTCCTATTAGACACAAGAGATATTTGTCATGATGAGAACAACCATCCACTGGAATAATCTCCCCAAGGAAGCGGTGGATTCCCCAACACTGGACACATTTAAGATTCAGCTGGACAGGGTGCTAGGCCGGCTTGTCTAGACCATGCTCTTGCAGGTTGGACGAGATGATCTTTGTGGTCCCTTCCAACCTGCTATTCCATGGTTCTGTGAACCAGCCACCCACCACAGTCACCCAGGGGTTGTCCCCATGGATACACCACAGTTACCTTCTCATCGTAGACTATGCGAGGCCTGATCTCGGGAGCTTGGTAGCCTGGTGTGCCTTCTACGCCAAGCGCGCCTTCGTGGAACGACTGCCGGGAGATCCCGTAGTCGGAGAGTTTGATATTGATGTGCTCTTTGACATCCAGGGACCACACCAAAATATTGTCTGACTTCAGGTCACAGAAGATGATGTTCTTCTTATGCAGGTAGGCAAGGCCCGTTACAATCTGATACGCTATTTTGTGTGTCAGCATGTGCCCCAGCGGCACAAAGGAAGACCCTGGCACAAAGGAACAACCTCTCTTCAGTTCTTGTTATTGCAATAACCAATTTTTTCCACCTTTCTATTTTAAACTCCAGAGCAATAACAAACAATCTTTTAAAACATCACTCAGTCCCACGATCTGAAATGACACTGTTCGTATTACTATAAACCTCTGACAGTTCTATTAGAATATTTTTTTTAAAATCCTTTCACTTCTAGATCCCTATATCTTTTGGTGAAAATTAGTGTTTGACTGAAAGTTGACACAAAGCCAAGGTACCAAGAGGGTCAGATGGCCTCAACTTATTTTGGAATCAGTGTCATTCATTTGACACTGACAGAAATACAGATAATTATGAGAGAATTTATCGACTGCCAGACACTCATCTGCAAGGGGAAGAGCACAGCACTACTCATGAAGCACTGAAGTGAGATGCACTTATTAATTTGCAAAGAAATTTAATATCCAGATCTCCAAAGCAGTTTTGAAAATCCTGAGCATCAGTTTTTACTAGGTTCCCAAAGGCACAGTTGAAGAGCAGTTCCATCTCTCCCACTTCCCCTAGTCTGGAAAAAAATCCCCTTCAGTAAATCAAGCAATAATTTAAATGTTGTTGGCCATTTGTCACTATCACAACTCGGAGAGTGAGCTCTCCCATGCGGAGCCCTCGCATTTACCTTTGGAGTTTTCAGACAACACGGTGGTGAGGCTGCCCAGAGGAGCCAGCTCCAGGGCGAAGCAGAGCGGGTGGATGCTGATGCCAATGAGGGAGACGATGCAGGGGTGTTGCAGCGAGTGGAGCATGCTGGCCTCCTGGCGAAACTCCGAGAAGTTCTTCATGGCATCCATGGCTCTCAGGTGTTTCAGCATGGTATCTGCCAAGACACACAGACCCCTTTTCATGACCCACCTGAGAAATCTAGTTAGAAATTCTTTGGAAGGTGCTAACCACGGAGAATCACAGCAGCTTATGGAGACACGGCAACAACAGGGCTTTAAGTTGCATCCTTACGTGGATGCATGAGCCACTTACTGGCACTGGCTATAAGCAGGTTATATACATCTGCCTGAGGAAGCAAGTGCTCCTCTGGTCCTTCAATACCACCCTCAAGTTGTGTCTGGCACACATTGTTCTCATGTATCACCTGGATGATTTTGGAAAACCCACATTCTGCTTTTTAAAGCTGTGGGTGTGGATGTCATATTGCAGACCCTTTGGTGGAAGGAGCCTTCCTATCCTTTTTCAGCTGCTCTGCCAGAAGGAGGACCCTTCACAGTAATTGTCCTTCTGCCATGGGACACCACAGGCTGCTCAAGCAGGTCTGGTCTTTCCAAAGGTGATTTGTCACTGAGACAGCAGCTGGCCTCCTCCACAGCTCAGGGGTTCACTGCATCCTTCTCTGACAAAAATGAGGAAAATGAAACACTTTTCCCTTTCTTTTGTCCATGGATTGAGGCTCTGCTGGAAACCTGTGCAGGATGAGAACCTGTCCCTGCCTGCAGGAGCTGTCAGGCTGAGAAGGGTTTCCAATTTGCTGCTGGCACAGAGTAAAAGACTTATCGAAAGGCAGAGACCCACAAGTCCTCAGTGCAAACTCATGCAAATCCGCACTTCCCATTGCCAGATAGCTTGGGAAGAGGAGATGAAATCTTGTCTCCCACTTGAGTCAAGGGCTCTGCCTTGGCACCCTGTGTCAACAACCTACATCGGACTCTTCAAGATGCATCCTCCTCCTCCATGGAAACACATCAATTTTGCTAAATATATATATTTCAACACTGTATTTAAACAGGTGCTGCCAGCACTGCAGAGAGCGAAGGCTCTTGGGTCTTAGCTTGGGGTCGCAGGCTGCAAGAAATGATTCCCGACACCGATCCCAGGTACTATACCTGCAGCTGAAGTGGGAGAACCTTTGTATTTTTTAATCTGAAACCTCTTCACAGCCACCGGTTTTCCTTGGTATCGTGCCCGATATATAACGGTCCCACTTCCACCCTGGCCAAGAACATTGTTTTCATTTTCACTGCATTCCAGTTTGCTATTTTCCAGGAACAGTCTGCCAAAAAGAGATTGAAACTTTTATTTTAATTAAAAAGCCCCAAAGACACTGTAAATTGATGTCTTTAATGAGATTTCCATTTTCACAAATCCCTAACAGGTTCTTGTCTTATCTACCGACAGGACTGGATCACCTAAACTACCTTGGTTATCTTAACGTACTCTATGCTGGCTCATGTACAACAGATTTCTTGCAGAAAAAAAATAAATTGGGCAAACAAGCAAAAAGGCTTTTTACTGTGGAAATTTATCCCGCAAGAATGAAATAGGTCTGGAAAGCACATAAGCTTCTTTTCCAAGCAGATGACACAGGTACAGATATTCGTACCATTTATCCGTATTAATGATTTTTTTTTTTTTGCTTCATTTACCTCCTGTTCCTCATTTCTCCACCGAGGCAGGACAGGATGTTTATGAACAGCCCCACACTCTGAAACCTGATTATTCAAATCAGCTTACTGTTCCCAGGCTGCAATTCATCATCTCCTCACTCTTCCAGAGACTACTTTTACAGCTGTTCACACTTCAAACATCTCCACTCGCCTCGCACCAGTCAAATAAATCTCTAGGAGATAGCACTGCGGGGAGGAACGTTGTGACGAGCCGATGGGGTGTTTGTTTGCCCAGTAAAATGACCCAAAGGAAGGAACAGGGGCCAGTGGGAGCTCAGAAAGCTCTGACAGCAGCCGACAGGACACAGTTTGGTTTAGAGGTCTCACAACTCTGCATCAGGCACAGAAAGGTCTGAAAGGGCGTGAACCAAAAGAGACATTGGTCTCCTGTCCTGTCAGCTGTCAAGAGGTCTCCTGCTCTACACACTAAGTAATAAAGGGTATAAGACTGAATCCATCTGGGAATGCAGTTAAGCAGCTTAAAGATTTGGCAGTGCTGCTATGGGGAGGGAAGAGCCGTTTCAGCTGTTCAGGGCTGCCACACTACTACAACACGGTGAACAGCCCTCAGCCGAGCAGGAGCCTCAACTCCAAGTGAATTCTCCTGTGACATCTATATAAATTCACTCACCTATGGGCTCTTCAAAACTAAAGGTGATTTCAGTGCCAATCTTGTGATGCAGCAGCACTTCCTTTTGGTTTTGCCACATTTAAATCTTCTTTCTGGGATGCCAGAAAGACTCCAACTGCAGAAAGCTCTGGACAGAGTACTGTGCAATACAGGATAGTTGTGGCTTTTAAAAGGGACTTTAACATTGTACCACGGTGATCTCAAAGCAATGACTTGGGCCAGCACACAGCGATTGTCTAAGCAAGTGTGCTGACCACCAGGAGTGCAGTTTAGGATGAATTGTCAGAGTAGGGATTGGGAGAGGATGATTTTTTTCCTTGTGGTCAGTATGTTCCTCTAGCAGAGATGACTTAGGAAAAAATCCAACCGAATTACATAGATACAATGCAACTTAACCAAGGGCTATCAAATAACATTACCTGGCAGGAAAATCGGTCATGAAAAGCTCTGGGACCAGCTCTTGGAGAGAAACGGGGATGTCAGGGTGGTTAGGACACGTGATGTAGTCCAGCTCAATGGCAGTCAGCACACAGTCCTCCATGTTGAAGTACTGCACGTCCTCTGCCTTCTCACCACACTCATTCTCCTCTGGCTTGGAAGCTGCACAGATGTGGCAGGGCACGTACTGCTCCATCAGCAACGTGCCATCGCTCTCAGTGGCTGTGAGTGCTTCAAAGCAAGCAAGCGAAAGAAAACATAACACACATAAACTGCGAAGGAACATGCCCTGGTCTCTGAGCAACCTGAGCTGGGTGAACATGTCCCTGCTCATGGCAGGGGTTGGACTGGATGAGCTTTGAAGGTCCTTCCAACCCAAACTATTCTGTGATTCTAGCATATTCAAATGTCTGCAGTCACTACCTGGTCCACTAGCTGAAAATGGTCACAGTCATGAAAGCAGCAGTTTATTCCAGTGTACTGACTGGAATAAGAAAATATGTTTTTGCAAAGTATACAAAAATAGCAGGGACAGTACTGAGGAGACAGGACTGGTGACATAACAGGTACTCTGCTTTGGTCACAGGGAACATACAGCCTTGTGAGTAAAATATATTCAGGACCAGCAGAAATTAGAAGTATGTGAATAAAGCATTGGAGAGAACTTCTTACTTGCTGGGTATCTGTGTGAGCTGCGTATAGGGATCACCGCGTATGCTAAAGGGCATGACTGTGTAGTAGAATAGCAGCTACGAGGCTGCCCAGCAGCTCCAGTAATTAACATTATTTTAATCCAAAGACAAATAAAATTTTCTTTTATCTTCATAACAGCCAGGACACAAATATGTGAAGATGCACAGAGAGCCTCCAATTAAGAGATTTTGGCACTGTTTTCTACACCAGTGTGGGACTACAAAAAACACTTCAGATTTTGTTTTGGTTTTAAACAAAGTGTATTGGAGCTGCAAATAGCCCGCTGGGTAACAGCAGGATCTGTGCTGATCAGCGGAAAAACAACTGCAGGACTCAAGGAAGTTACCTTGGCACAGAGTCCTTGGTATCACATTCACTCATGCCTCCCACATCATAATTTTATAAATTATAGGGTGTTAGAAATGGTGGGCAAATGCTGATCCCAGCTGATGCCAAAGTGAGTTTTGCCATCAAGGGACAGTGCCAAGTAGTTTGGGCCAAATCCTGTCCCTGCTATGAGCACTGGAAGAATCTCTTGAACTCATGGGGAAGCAGGTCCTGTTTGAACTGCCATGTTTCACCTGCGCTTGCTGTGACTGACAGACTGAAAGACACAATGTCTAGACCAAGGTGTGCTGACAAAGAACCTTGATCTGTTTGCAAGTTACCAGCTTTTCTCAAACTTCACTGGCTTGAGACTGTCAGAGCCTGAGGGCTCTTCAATTAACACACAATATCGTGCACCTGGAGAGCTCTGTCAAAGAACCTTCTGTTAAAAAGACATAATACTGCACAGAAAATTACAGTAGTTCTCTTACCAGGAAACCACTGGTCTATCAAAGAGTTAACATGATCCGTGATGAATGCCATTGCTGAAAAGTCTCTGACTTCTGACTGGCAAATGATTTTAATTCCACCACTTTTTTTCTTTTTCCAGTTCACATCAGAAGACTCAACACTGTGAGAAAGCCAGAAGACAGCCGCATGAAGCTTTTGTGAAGTATCAGTGTCAAACAACTTACTTTCTCGCAGGAAACCTGAGTTACGTAATAAGACATAGTTCATAAGTAACCAAAATAAAAAGCAATCTAGTTTTGAGGCTGGTTTTCAATTCAGTCTGTTCTACAAATGACTTTCATAAGAGAGTTCTTGCACAGAAGTGCCAGTTGCTCACAACTGGTAAATGCTACAGAAGGTCAGACCCAAAGAAAACTCTGGCCTTGAAGGACAGGGAACAATGGAGAGTTTTGACAAAAATGCTCTGTCCAGATTGATGAAGGGTTAGGAGTTTTAAAAATCAGTAATAGAACTTCAGTGGCACAATAATAGTACTATTAATAATAATAAACAAATAACTTCTATAAAGTGCTTGTAAAACTTCATGAACATAACAATTTTTGTGCAATTCCCACCAAAAAACCCCATAAAATAGAAGCTTTAATACATAGAGCTGCGTTCTGTAACTCTCCAAAGTACATGAGGAGATACAATATGACCATCACCAGGGTCAAGAATTAAGGATTCCAGCCTGTGATTTGCGATGTCTGGGTCCATGGCTCTGCTCATCCACAGACTGTCTAAACGAACTCAGGAAAGTCACTGGTCTCCAACCACGCAACAGCACCAGTGGTTCCTCCCTGTCCTGCCAGGGACTGGTTTAAGTGGCCACCTGCTCTCTGCATTTGTGAAGGAACATGGACAGCTGGTTTTCTCCAGGCAGACACTCTGCCTTGGTCAGCTTAAACCAGTTGTCCATAGCCCCTGTTGCCCACAGTCTGAAGCACAGAAGCACCTCCATTGATCTAAGCTGCTGCCACGCAGTGGTGAAGTTTTAGGATTCAGTGGATAACTCAATGACGTAAGGAAACCTTTGCATGTGAACATGCATGATTTTGCCCTGGCAAAGAGTTCTGCTCTGAATATTGCTTTCTGGTTTCAGGTCTCTTTAAATCTGTGGCTGCAATAACACATAAGGTCGATATATTCAGAACTGCCAATCAATCAGTTATTCATCATGGTTGTCACCAGTTGTTACCAGATGAGTTATGAATATCAGAAGAGCCTCCTCTTCTACTGATGAGTGAGCATATAGCATGAGTCAGGCCCATTCATCTCCATTCATATGATGTGTTTCATACACTCTTATGAGTCCCCTGTCATGCACGCTGCATTACGAACACAAATTACCTAAGATAGCCTCCATCAAAGGTAACGAACAGACCTTCCTGCCAGTAAACAGTGTGAGTCCTTTTGACTCGGAACGTGCTGCAGCGGTTCCTTTGAGTGCCTGTGAAGCTGTAGATGGTGACCTTTTTGTTTCTTGTCTTTGTGTTCTTCTTGTTTTCAAAAAGCTGAAACAAGCAGAAAAGCATGAAAATCATTAAATCATTGAAATTTCTCATAAGAATGCTTTTTTAATTAAGCAATAAGGCAACTTGTTTTTTTGGACTTCACAGATGCTATCGCACCTCTTCCATTAAAGAGCAACTTGTTCTCATAAAAAAATTTGTGATGGAATGAAAATACACACACTAAAAGTTGGTTTTGTAGCAATGGAAATATTTTCCATGCCACCCAAAAAGGAACAATTTCATATCAGTGAACAAAACTAATCTTATAACTGTGCCATTTGTTATATGAATTCTGCATTTGCAAAAGTCTAAAGAAGCCTAAAGAAGAACTAAATGCTCTACTGAATGATTAACAGTGCCCTCAATGTAGAGAGTTAACTTCTCCACCTGTTTCAGTGGGAGGAAGATGGCTTTTCTCCAAGGCACTTCAAACCAGCACTTAAAGCAAAATGTATTTTTGTTTTAAAACCGAAGACTTCATCTGCAGAACTCCACTGTACTCACTGCCCTTACGTTTATTTGTCTGCAGACTGGTCTGGCGTCTGGGATTCTTTCCGTTCACCTCAGCAAGGACTGGAGGAGATCCCCAGGAAAGGTGCTCTGGGGTTATGTAGTGCCCATGAGGATGTAAGGAAGGGGTTGCCAAGACAGCCCATTAAAACAGGTAAAGTTATTACATGGTTCAAGAAACCTGGCACACAGAGGACCTTCCAAAAACAGGTATCATGTTTTCCATGTTTTGTACATCAGTGAGAGAACACAGTTTAAATGGACAGCTGTTAAGAAGATATCAGAGTACTACTAAAAATATTTTGCAGGTATTTATCACAGTTTCCACTAGGGCTATGTTTTCAGATATAAGCTGCTGCTGCAGCAAAAAAGCACGTCTGTAACAACATCAAAATTCACTTAGCTTTCAGAACCTTACAAGCACTACTTTAACGATATGCATACCACTTGCGCTAATAGGGTGCCTGCTTGCACTCATTATCCCATTAAGGCAATGGTTCTGTAATTTTCTTCTCATTTAAACCCATATAGCTTCAGAGAGCTGACTTTGGTGGAGCTATTCCAGATCTCCACTGGCAAACACAAGAGCAGAGTCTGGCCCAGTGCAACAGTCATGGACAAGAGCCGCAGGCAGAACTCCAATTACTTGTAATTGGAAGACGCTGGAGGTACTGAGACCTTCCAGGGGATTGTGTTATAAAGAGGCTGTGGAGAATGCAGGCTTTCTACCTCAGTGCCAATATGTTGTTCTAAATGACACCTACTGCGACAACAGAATCAGAATTTGATGGCAGAGTCTCATCTCTCCCTATTTACTCAAAAAATGTTACTGAAATCTGTGACCGAAGCAAGCTGAGTGTGAAAAGACACCTGCTTACACTTAGACTGAACAACAACCTTTGCTGTCTTCTTTTGCTTGCAGAGAGATAATAGTAACCTACCTGGAGGTCCATCTCTGCCAGGCTAATTAACATTCGGGCTATGAATCTTTGCCAAAAGCCAACCGGGACAAAACTCATCTTGAAGACCCTCTGGACTGTGTTTGTGGTGTGGTGGCAGAGCCCATGGATATCTAACGCTGGCTTGGTAGGAAGCAGATGAGGGAGGAGGTAGCTGAAACACATCAAATTCAACAGCTCAAATTTTAGCTACAGCTTGTAACAGTGAGTGCATTGTTAGCGGATAATAAGGCGATTCAGTCTCCAAAGAGATTTTTAATGGCACAGCCTACTGCATATAAAAAAGCTTTTAGACTAAAGGCACTGCAGCAATACATGGAGAAATTCATTTACACTATGGAAGCAAGCAGAGGCAAAACAGACATTACATAATTCAGCCAGGGCTATTGGACGGGGCTAAAGTTGATGTAATGAGCAGGACGTTTGTGTAATCACAAATTAAATGCATTAAAATATAAGAGTCTTTAGAACAGCTGTGATGTTGGGACTCATTTTTTGCTATCTTTACTGCTCTGCCCTGGTAGTAAGCAGAGAATTACAGCTGTGCTTCTACGTGGAACAGAAGATAAATGCAAAACCAACTTACAATAGCTCAGTTTCAGTAAGCCCAGAAGGTGGGGAGAGGTGGCAATGAGGCAATTGCGGGCTGCAGGGACTGGGATGCTCTGCCTGTTAGAACCAGAGCATCTTTTGGGATAGCATGACGGGGTTTCCAGCTGCTCTGTACCGCAGCTGACAGACTCCCTGCCACAGCCCTGACAAACTCCAAGGGCAAAAGCTCATTTGGCAAACTGATGCCAGCAGAGATCTCGCTTGCCATCTCAGACACCTCCTGCAATGAAGTTACTAGGTTCTTTGCCCAAGCATGGAGCAGACTCAGTGCTGTCCGAGTCTGACTGGTCAGAAGTAACATGGCCATGCTGGTGAAGAGGACCACAAAGTTTCAAATTATTTTCAGATTTCCCAGTAAACCCAGATTACTAATTTGTCCCGATCTTTAGTATTTGGAAAGCTAAAACCTTTTGGAAGACTACAACTGCTTTGAAAACTGTGAGCTTATGGCTTTCAATACCTGCCAATAAATCTCTTGATAGTGACATTCTTCTGTACCAAAACCAATCCAAGATGCCTATACGATAAAAAAATCTTATTTGCTTACATAAGCAGAAACACTGCTGTTTTATGAGCACTGAGCCTGAGAAAATGTGTCAGCATCTGGGGCTCATCACTGACGGGCATGATGACAGCAATGAGGCAAATGGCCAAGGGACTTGACCAAAGTAACAGTGGCAGGGACCAGACACACAGCTAGAACTAATGCTGGGTCCAAATCCAACGCTTTAAGCCTATCACGTTTTCTCTCTAGCAGCTGCAGTATTCTGTAAAACCTGAAATATCAGCTCAGAAAACCCAGCCATCGCTAGACAACAGCTCTCTCCATATGTCACAGTCCGTAACATCTGATGACATCTTAAATGATCAAATTATCTGTTCCATGAAACATCTTTGGAATCTAAAACTGACAAATTTTTTTTTCTTTGCTTGTAAATTAAAATAAGAATGGTCATACTACTTCAACAAGTGGAACAAAGTTAAATTACATGCACCTTAAGCAGAAAAGTGGAGTGCATCAAACTGAAAGGTCTTGCTCTATAAAGGCAGTGAACGCATCGTATGACAGCTAATAAATTTTCCTCAGCACATCCAAGAAAGGGTCTAGGAGTATAAGAAGGCCAGTGAGGCCCTTCTGCACCGCAACTATATAGTGGATTATAATACAGATGGCGATTCGATGTGAGGCCCTTCTGCACCGCAACTATATAGTGGATTATAATACAGATGGCGATTCGATGCTCTTGAACAACAGCCAATGCAAATTTTGAAAATACGTGAAACATGCCCCCATCCACCCTTTCAGAGCAGAAACTGGCAGCTGCTTTCTCTACTGACTGCACAGAAACCCTATCTGGCAATCTAGACAATAACAGCAGAAGCGCAGTAACAAATAACTGCTCTGTGTCTGGCTAGTACATTAAATTAATCCAACCTGCTGTAGCTACAGTCCATCAGTGGGAAGAATATTCTGCTAATGTGGCTTGGATCGCTCTAAAAAAGATTGGGCAGGCCATGAAAAAGTAGTTTCCTTGTTCCCGAGGCACAGACAATGCAATTGCCTTGGAGAAAAACGGCAGATAGCGACAAGGAGTCCAAAAGGCATTTTGGACTAAGCAGAAACATTGCTGCTTTATCTGTGTTAAGCCTGAGAAAATTTGTTGGCATCCGGGACTGGATAAGTGACAGGCATAATGACAGCACAGAGAATGCTGCACTTGTGCTGGCATTCAGAGCTCCCGAGAGGCTCAGGGCGATGCAGCCGCGCTGGCCTGGAAGGGCAAGGAAGCGAAATGCAAATGCCATGGCGAAAGTGCAATACAACTATGGTTTCACCGGTAAGGCAACAACGGGCTGTCGCCAAGCAGATGGGAGAGAGAAAAATAGCAGGGAACTCTGCCCAGAGGAAAAGAGATCAGGGAGCAGAGGGGAGGAGGACTCATTAACATTTAAAGAGAAGGAGGCTTCCTGGACCATTTCTAGAAAAACATCGATCAACACCTATTGATGCTAAAAATCATGAAACCCACATTGCTACTGAAGCCGCACTTTCCTGATTTCAGTAGAAATACAATACTGCTGCTTGCAGGGCTGACATAATTATTGATTACCCAAAGTTTTCTGCCATACTCAGGAGCGAGGATCTTTCACTGTGAACAGATGACTCTGGCCCACCTATATCTCAGGCCCAGCAGCAGGAACCTCACACCTTCTTTCAAGCGCAGCTGTGCCGGCTGAGCATGTCCAGCTTCCACCTGCTCCTGGCCACATCCCCGGCGGTGTCACTGTCCCTCCATGCCGGCGGCTGAGCCTGTCACCAGCCTCAGAGCAACAAAGACCTGCTTTGGAAAGTTTTCAACCTAGTTTGTTGGGACCAAAGGACGCTTGTGCCAGGAAATCCAGTCCAAATGGATGGGTGCCTGCCATTACACTGTTTAACGCACTCAAATATTTTCTCATAGCGAGATCCTTGTCAAGACAACTACTCATAGTGACAAAGCCTGGTAATATCCACCAATCAAAAGGTCGTTTTTCTCCAGCCTGGCTAAGCCTCCCTAATTATGAACATACCTGTTATTGGCCACAGGCAGTGCAATTTCAAACTTGGCCAAGAACTGGAAGTACTGCTCTTCGGTTTGCTGAGTAAAGCCCGTCCCAACCAGCAGCATCCTGAGATCCTCTGCTCTGATAACTCCATTCTTAGCTACAGACTTGGAGCTCTTGATGTTGAAAATCCTCTGTAGACACTCCGAGAGCCAGACGGGATCAAGGAAATAGAGGTTTCTCAGGCCATGGCTTGTGTCTGGGAAATGCAGTAGTGTACCCGTTTCTATGAGAAAATTAATCGCTGCACAAAATAAAGAATTGTAGATTAGCAATAGACCAGCAGCAGGAAACCACAGTGCAGATGAATCAGATTATGAGGCAGTCTGTGCGGTTTTATGCATTCCAGATATAGCCAGCGCGCAGCCAAGCCAAGAGAATAACATTTATCTGAGGAGAGCTGCTATCCGGCACTCCACTTGTAAAACCCACATCTCACCGCTTTACAGTCAGGGTTTCTGTCCCCATCACACCTCCCCTTTACCCTCCTCCTGCCATCCTCGCAGGGAAGGGCTCTCAGCTCCCGCAGAGCAAGGCCTCCATAAAGACCACAGGACTGGGGCCCTACAGAGAAGACAGCCTTGAAACTATGGCAACTCTCACTCTTCCCAGAGCAGAAATGAAATCAGAAAAAGCTTGTAAAAAAAAAAATGCAGTAGCCTCAGACCATCCTAGAAACTTCCCAGCCCTGTCCCCAAAGCTCCACTACTAATTTTATATCTCACCAGTTTCCAAAGTGAATTCTACACAGGTGAAGAGCACTCTGTAACTCGTTTTTTTGCACAGTAATTATCTGGTGGGCTTTTTTTTAACCCGCATTTTGTTATTCATAGAACATTTCAATCGGTCATACATACTGATTTCCAATAAATTACCGCTCTGACCTACCCGTCTGTAAGTCTTCGTAGTCTTTGATATCATTTCCAGGTGTTTGCTCAATCATCAGTTCTATTTGTCTGTCTGTTAAATACTGCACATCATCATTCTGACTTCTTCTACGCTGTTCTGCAAGGACGGCTTCTTGAAGACTAAGGTAACTTCTTGGTATCTGCAAGCCACACAAGAAAAACAGCAGGATCAGTATCAGAGTGGTCACTCTGCTGGAGATGAACTGGCTAAGTCATCTCCTCTTTACAGGGATCTTATAGTGCTGTGTTTTCCCAAAGCCAGATAGTATCTTATAGACTTCCCATGCCTCCTGCATCAACAACAGCTCCTTAAGTTCACTTTCCAACCCAAAACCAAGACCAAAAAAAGCCCCCCTTTAGTAAGGATCACCACTAAAACCAGAGTTCTCACCAATCTCCCCGCAAGTTTCTGTGAGCAAATTGAGCTGCCGATGTCCTTCATGTTGCAAGTGACATGAAAAATCAGCTGTCTGAGTCCATCGAGGCCTTCCAGAGTCTTACATGAGAGCTCACTGCAAAAGTCATGCAAAGGTGAGGATTATCAAACCTTATCAGCACACTGGCTTCCTTTCCAGGCTCACTTTCTCTTATCAGTGACTTTAAATTTCCTGTGTCAGATGAATGGGAGGAAGGCTGTCAGTGAGCATTTTTAGCTTCGGAGAAAAACGCAGAGAAGTCTGGAAAAGATATATTAGGCCAACCTCAGCTCTGCCTGCTTCATTCGCTGTGCCCTGCTCTTTTGTCCCCTGTGCACTGTGATCTTTGGGGACTTCCCTGGCAGACTGACCAAAGTCATCATCCTCTTTCCCTTTGGTGCCGCACATACCCTGGAAGGGACTGCCGAAAGGAGGAGAACACTGTGCTCTGGCAATCGCTGAACACGAGTCCAGTTCTCCCTGCCTCAGATCAAAGAGGCACGATGATGACTACCAGACACCTTTTCCCACCCTCATTCCAGCCCTTTCTCAGCTGGATCCTGTGATCTGGAAATTGATGCTTAGATCCTAAAGGCTGGCCTTCCTCATCTCTTTAAAAGCTGAAAACCTGCTCTCTCCAGCTCCTACTATTTTTGGTCTTTTTGTGGGCTGGATAAGAACAGTTCTCCTCCACTTTCCCCAACAAAGGGTCTTTCTAACTGATCCTACACATGTTCCTGTGGCAGACAGAAAATCCTTTTCTAAAGTAATATGTTTGATCTTAAACCTCAGCCATCAGTGGCACTGGGAAGCGTTTACTCACTGGGATGCCGGGGAATGTAGGAAATCACGCGTGACTCTGACTGGAAGGAAAAGCAAGGGGAAAGGAAGGAGAAGGGGAACATGGGGCAGGGTGAAAGCAAGTCCCCTTGCGAAAGATCATGTCAGGATGCTCTGTGGTGATAGGAAAAGAGGCTTGAGAAGACGAAAGCACAAAGCTTTCTCTTTCTCATGGTGAGTCTCTGCCTCACATAGGGTCCCTGGTACCCCTGCTAGCGGGAAGGAGCCAGCTGGGATGCCCAACGCAGCGCTTGTGTCTGCAGAAGAGAGCGTGGGAGGTCTGCTGATGACTTTGCCAGGCAGCAGATGCAAAGTGTTGGGGACATTGCAGGGCCCTTCTTTACTTGCCAGCTGCCACCTGCTCTTGCCCCAGGCGTTGGTGATGCCACACTGCCTGGTGGCAGGTTGCTGCATGCACGCTCCCCCCATGCTGTGCGCTCCCTTGGCTGACAAACGCTTCTTTCCCTGCCAAGGAAACCTCCTTTCCCCAACAGCATTCTGGTGTCAGACCCCGTGGCCTGACTGACACCGACTTCCCCAGCAGCACCACTTTTATCATCCCTGGAGCGCTCGAGGGCACAGGTTGGGGCTTCCAGGGTCTCGGGGGCTGGTCCCTCCCTCATCCTGCCACCACTGCCACGTGAGCTGCGTTCCCACGCAGCCTCCCCATAACAAACCCCACAGCACCCACCCTATAACAGGCATGCTTCGCAGCATTAATTAGTCAATCTGTACCTTCTCTCTGTGTGACTAATACACTGTATCTGATTGTAACGGTGAGAAACCTGAGTGGAGCAGTAACATTAAAACAGGCTGGCCAAGGTCACGACTTTGGAGCTCCCAGCTCTCAGATTCATGATCAGATCCCCGAGCAACACTGAATTTCTGATTATGCTACATTATCTCAGTCAAAAATAGACAAAATGCAATGCTGACACATCTTTAAATCAGTTCCGTTGCCAAGGAGATTATTACAAAAATGTTTAAAGTGACATAAAATAGAGTAACTGAGCTTCATAAAGGCACAAGTACTTACTGGAGGTGCTTGAATGTGATGTCTGGGAAGCCGGTTGCTCTGGATCCAGAGGGGGATCGACAGAGAGCCAAGACATACGCCCGCAGCGTTGCTATCCGCTCAACGCGGAACTTAGTTTCGATTAAATCAAGGTGTGTTCCTACCACTAACACCGCTGAGTTTGGAGCTTTGGCCTGTGAGAGAAAACACCGACAATGATCTCATCCAGATTATATCATGGTAAATTTGGAGGTGACACGTGAAAAAGGATAACATTTAAGAGGGAATAGTAACATAGATTAATAAAATTGAATTTATACATAAAATAGAGGCAACCTGTTGTGACATCCTGACAACAGTAGCAAGCCATCTGGGTATTACCGAAGTTCTCCTGCAGAATATGGCTTAATCATCTGCAGCTACTGCAGAGCAGGAAACTGTCAGTTTGGGTTTAATACATCAAGGCTTAACATAAGGGGACTTGCCATGTGGTATTAAGTTGCTACGAGTCCGCTCAGACAACAGAAAAGAATTTAGCTTAACCTATAGCTAGAAGATCTAACTTGTATATCCAGAAAAAGGCCAGTTACACTCCGGAATGGACACCTGGGAAAGTTACATAAACTTTTTCCCTGGAGGTATACGAAGAGGTGAGATAAACTGCTAGAAATGTCTGAATCTACTTAATCCTGAATCAGTGCAAAGGAATGGATTAGATGACCTCGTGGTTTCTTCCAGCCCTTCCATGATTCTATTACAGGACTGGAACATATCCGTATTTCAGGGAACACGCTGCCAAACACACTAGGATTGCAGAGACTTAAGCAGGGATCAGCCTGCGAATCCAAATAACTTTGACCACAGAAGAAAATTCAGATGCAGACATATATGTTCATTTGCAGTCAGTCCATTTCTCTCTTGCGATGCTCACTGAAATCTCAAACCTGAGTGACACCAAACTGGAACCCAGCGCAGACACAGGAGTGACAGCTGTACCAGCTCAGACCAAAGAGCCCACCTGGCCCAATATTCTGCTTGGAGACTAATAAAGAGTATAGGTACAGGGTAGCAGGTATTTTCTCCCAGTATCCAGCTCACCGACCTCCTGAGCATGAGACAGTATCTTTGAATCAATAGCGCTTGATGGATTTTATTTCCACCAGTCTGTTTTTTCAACTTCTGACACCCGCAGCACACTGTAGCTCCAATAAATGCCACAGGTTAGCAATCTGTTGTGTTTTGGATCCTTCCTATTGTTTGTTTCAAAGATACCATCTCATTATTTCATCTGATCTCTCCTGATTCTTCTATTGTAAAAGATCATGAACAAAGGCTCCCTTGTGGTTTTCTCCTTACCCCTGGCAAGTCTACGTGCAGCTCTCCTCATCTGCCTCTTTCCCAACATGAAGAGGCCTAATTGCTGTGCACTCAGAAACTTTTCCATACTTTTAACCATCATATTTGTCTTTCTCTGTATCTTTTCTGATGCTACTGCGTGCTTGCTGGGATGTATTAAGGACACAGGCACATCATACATTTTTGAAATATCATAATTATGCTTTTGGTTTTCTTACCTAGTTTGGGGTTTAACTGCTAACTATTAAGCTGATATTTTGGTAACATCAAGTTGTTTCCTTTTTGAGAGGCACTAGCTTAGAGCCTGTTTCTGTCTGTGTAATGTTAAGGTAGATATAAAATAATAAATATTTACCAAAACAATTATGAACATGGTATTATCGAAATCAACCAACTCCAATGAATTCTCTGCAGCTCTGACAGCTCTCCCAGCTGAGAGCTGCCTGAGAGGATACTCTTTAGCTTATTTGAATCTAAAGTGTTAAAAATATAACCTCCAGACTAATGTGCGTCTAAGCCACACAAGAAAGAAAATGCTTCAACCCCCCCTGGAGCACAGTGTGGTCAAACACTAATTCCAAAATAAGTATGTTCAGCCTTACTTAGCAAGGGTTTATAAATCAGCTTTTGTTACATTCTCTGATGTGTGTGAAGGAGAACAAAGCAAATGATAAATTTAAACCATTAAATATAGCAATACGCCTACAGTGTAACGGAAAATTAATTCCAAAAGCTATGCAAAATTCATAGCTTGAGGAGATTTTAAAAGCAGACCAAATAGAATCTGTAATATCATATATCTGTGTGCTGAGCTACAGTTTGATAAATGGGTACCCCAGGGTCCACCAGTGACTTCTTACCTCAATGTTCAGCAACCAGAACTGTAAGTTTGCCACAGCTTCTTCCCCCAGTGCCAAGTTCCAGACTACTATGTACAATGCTTTGTCTGTGAAGAAACACTGATTGACTGTAGACATGCTTGCTGGGCCTCCGATATCCCAGACATTGAACTCCACTGAATCAACCTACTTAGACAAAGAGAAGTGTTCAAATCAAACGGTTGCAGTAAATCACAGTGAGATAATAGCTGAAGTATAAACCTACGCCTGCATAATGTATGACACAAGAAGGGTTTCAATGTCCTAATTGTGCCTCCAGGAAAGAAAAAAATCAACAAGCAATTGTTAAGCATGGCTACCACTTCCCCACAGGAAATCAAGACTAATTACTTGCTGCTAAAACGATAGAGGTGCCCTTGATGCTGGTAAATCTCCAGTTAATGCTGTGGATTCTCCAGTACAAACAAGGGTCTCATTCTGAGCCCTGTATTTCACTGCATCTTGAATAGAAACTGTTTCATCCCCGTCTGCACCATGGTCGGCAGGACCGTTGAAGCTACTTATCTGCCGCTGCCATGGGGAACAGGAAACCCCCTGCTGAAATCACTTCCACTGAGCTCAGCCCTAACTAAGCCAAGCAGAATATAGATGCTCAGGAGATGGGAAACTTCTCAGGCCTTTCATAAACAGCTCCTGCACATTGCTCAGAGGCTTCTGATGTGTGTGTCACAGTAGAGATGGGCCAGAATTACAGCCACAGTCAGACTCAACAATTTTTGGGGGAACAAGTAAACGGATGCCTGTCTAGTTCTGACTCTCTTCCAAGCACCTCAGCATCCATTCCTCCCTGTGCCCCACCACAGCACTAAGAGGGGGAGCATGGATCTCTGCTTAAATGGCATCCAGGCTCCCAGTTGCAGTCAGGAGCACCTATATTCCTTGAGAGTCTGTGCCTTAATCACTTGGCCCTGCCTGTGACTGATGAGAAACCAAACTCTGCGCCAGCTCAGAGCATCATGTAACACCGCGTGGGCTCTGCTTACTGGGCCAGGCCAAGTACTGACTGGTCCCAGACGGCACGTTACCCTACGAGATTTCAGCAAGGAGCTAAATATTTCAGTTGGGCTCTGATCTCCCAGCATAGTTCCAGTCTGAAGTCTCCCAGAAACAGCTGGAAGAACTTCCATATTGTTTAAACCAAGCCCTAACCAGCAGCAGGCCTGCTTTGCTCATCCAAAAGTCCTTCAGCTGTGGGTGCTTGTATGGAGAGACAGAGACTCAGAGGTAGGGACAAAAGCCTGTTTAACATCTTGATCCCACTCCACATCTGCAATTCTGTCTAGGTTTTTATTTTATTCAATTGTGCTTCAACACATAACCCACAAATCCCTTTTTCCACCAAAGCTTTCTCTTTAAAGAGTCAGGCCATGCTTGCTCCTTTTCATTCTCTCTCTGGCCTGGCACTCTTTGCTGCAGAATAGCTGAACTCAGCAGGCTCCTCCATCCCTTCCAAACTAGCCTGGTGGTCAAAGCTCTTGTCTAGCAAGGGAGAGCCACGTGCTTGTGCACGCTCAGCTCTGACAAGACCTCAGGACCAACTCTTCATTCTCTAATCCCTGCGTTACTAGGCAGACAGTGGACAGGGCCACCCACAAATCCCTTGAATGCTTGAATGAATTCAGTGCTGTCCAAATGAGTTCAGTATGAGTTGACACACTCCCTGAATGAGCCATCTGAGATTTGGGTGTTTAAGGCATGACTTACACCCCTGGATCATAGCAGAGGTCAGGCATCCTACCTTCCACCCACCTTCCTCACCTAGGACAATTGTGATATCAAGGGAGTCCAGCTTTAGGTACTGATGTCCCTTTTTCTGGCACAAATTGAAAGGAAAATCTGCTGAAGAAAAGCTGATTTAAAACATTCTCTCAGAATCAGTGTCCAAAAACCATGTGAGCTGGGAGAGCCAGAATTTAGGCAGTCTACACATGGCTCTCTATTTAGGATACAAAGTTGAGTGCTCAGGAAACCAGAACTGTCCTCTAGAAACAACTGGAGATGAAACAGTGGAACTGTGATAGCTAAAGACATGTCACTTGCAAGGTCTGGCTCACAGGTAATGGAAAATGTTCTTTATAAAAGGGCAGGCGATTTCAACCCAAAAGGGACACTGTGAGGCCCAAACAACCCACTGGGGCTAAGAATCTACACTTGTTTTTCACCTTTGCCTTGTGTCCCACTGGCTTGGGGAGCTCCCATTTTGTCGTACGTATGGTGGCATCACTGTGCATCATCTGAGGGACCTTTCCTGTCTGTAGGATCTCAACCAGCGTTGACTTTCCCTGTCGTGGAGGACCGATGACGATCATCTTCATCAGCTTACACTTTTCTGCTTTACGGAGCTGCGCTCGTAAGTATGCCAGCACTGTTTTAGGGCCTGCGGGGTGGGAAGTGAACAGGTTTTATCTGTGGTTAGCAGTTACAAATGTACATATGTAGAGCACAACTGCACAAAACCTACTGCTGCAGACACATCAGCTGAATTAATATTTTCCCTGCAGTTTCACTGTGAGCTGAGAGAATCCAGAGAATAAATAAAGAAACCTCCAGTGGACAAACCTGAGACAGAGACCCCAGAAAAAGGTCACTGCTCCGAGCCTCTACAATGGAGCACTGTAAGAAGAAACAAATGCTGTGGCTCGTATGCTTCAGAAGCTCAAAGGAAACATAAAATACTAATTTAGTATTGGAAAATACTCAGTTTTTCCTTCTACTTTTATGTTTCCAGTTAAAATTAGATTTAGGCTTCAACAGTGTGCTGGAGAAGGAATAATTCCTAATAACTTTGTTCCCACAGGATTTTCTTATTAAAACATACACAAAAAAAGACAGTATTGTCCAAAAACTTTGCAGCTTACAATAAAGTCACTTCAATGTGACTGTAACTGCTGATCTTAAACACTTGAGTCTTTAGAAAGGCCGTCTACATACACTAAAATATACACATTCAGGAAGCAAGCCATGGAATTTACCTGGCATGCATACTGCAAATGAAATATTGCATTTATGAATCATCAATTTAACACAGGATCTATCTTAAATTGATCATATAACCAGAGCTTAGCATCGATCATCAAACTTGCAAATATGTGCAGGAGGTTTCCCTACACAATCCCAGTTAACCTCAACAAGGACTTGGGTGTACACTGTCTGTTCCTCCTGTTCAGGACCACTAAAAGGAAGTGATTTTTATTATATGTTCAGTTAATTTAATAAAGAACATAGAGGATCAGCCTTACCCTCTTTTCTGATCTCTGCAGGAACGTTACTGATATTTAGTTCCTCGATATCCAGCTGCCAGAGATTAGCCAGTTGTCCAAGTTCTGGAGGAAGCTCTCGGATACCAGGGTTACTGTACAAAAACAAATAAATCTACCAACAACCAGGCTTTGTGTCTAAGTAGCTGCTCTCACAGACTCTCAGATTACACTATTCTCTCCTTGCAAAAATCTTCCATTAACATTTTAATAAGACTACTCAGCACTTTAATAGTAATTTCCATCCTAAAAGTGATGTATAACCTCAATTTATCCTCTGAGGCAGACAAGTGTAATCATCTTTACTGGATAGTTGAAGAAATAAAGGCAAAAATGATGAGTTATTTGACTCTAATACTATAGAAGCTGACAGCAAAAAGCCAGAATGAACTAGAAGCACATTATCTTCCCAGGCCCTTGTTCAAAGCATTAGATCATCTTCCCTAATTCAAAAGGCCAGCTTCCTCCTTATCTAAAGCAAATGATGGGCACAGTTCTAACAAGGGGGTTACTATATCCAGCTTTTTGACTTCAAAAGCACTGGACATTTGGGGTGGGGCTCCACAGAAGACTGGTCACTAAAACAACATGGAAATAATATCATATAACTTTTCCAGGACACAGACTTACTTTCCTAAATAAAGCTCTGTTAAACCTTTCAGAAGGCAAACGGATTGCGGGATAGAGTCCAGCTGATTGTCGTTCAGATAAAGGACTTCCAGCGAATCACTCAGAAATGCTGGGAACTCCAAAAAAGGACCTGGAACAAGATAGGAAACGAATTGCACCTTTAAAACATAACAGGCACCAAGGCTTTGGACCAAGAGCCTTCACCTTAACTTTGCGGGCAGGACATGAGGTCATGTTTCTTGGCAAGAACCACCACAAAGCAACAGCAGAAAAGCAAACGACCTTCACCAGTGATCAAACACCAATGCTGACATCTCAATTTTTAAGATCATGGTGATGCACATGTTGGAAGGTGACAATCTCCAGGACCGCTGGAGTGCTGAGGGAAGAACTCCAGGCCTTCCAAGATGACTATACATCAGAGGACAAGTGGCACTGTATTTCTTGCTGTTGAACAGCTGGTAATTCCAGGCTAACAGCTGGCAATGAAAGGGCACACTGAGGGCACAAGTGGTTCCCAATATTTTTTGTTTCCCATGTTGCCTGAGGAAAGCCAGAACCGGCTCAGAATTTATGTTCAGGCCCCCACCACGTTGCATCCTGGAGCAATTTACAGTGAATCCATGTCAATAATGACAGAGAAGAAAAACCAAACTGTATCTGCCAGACTGCTCAGCTACGTTGCCTCTAAAGCACCGCTTGCATTTACCTCGCTGTTCTGTTTTAGACTGCAAGGTCTTGGGGCACTTCAGATTTCTTACACGTTTGAGCAGAAGCAAGTGGATTTTGGGAGCAACCCAAGCAATAACAGCAATAACTGCAAGGTTGAGTTGCTGCTGCTTGAAAGTCTTAAACAAAGGGAAATTCAGCTGGTTCCAAAGAGCATCATTTCGCTCCACAAATTACTCCTGGGATAGTGACATGAAAAGCTACCATGAATTGTGTTGCTGTCTTAAGAGTGTCAGATGTATCTACCAGGAAGCAACCTGAAGTCAAGGAAAATGAGGCCACACAGGGACAAGCATATTCTGAGTCTCTAATTAGGAAAGTACAACCAGCACCATCCGCTGCTTCCATGGTCAATAGAAGCAGCTCCCTGAGATGTGAGACAAACGCGTCCTCAAGGACAGGGCATTTGCACTTCCACCATGATCTTCTTCCCTTACAGAGATGACTTGAGGAACTGTAACTAGACTTAGCCAAAAAAAGAAAAAAAGAAGAGGAAATGGAAGAGGTTTTCTCAGGAGAATATTCCCCAGTTCTAATATTAAAAATTCCCCTGTTCTAATATTAACAGCATTTCAAGCCTGAGCTATGATCAGAAAAGGAGTGAGATAGAGTCTCACTGTCTGCAGGGTGTTTCACATACGTGACAGGACTGCCTGGTGTGAGCAGGGTGTCACAGTCCGCCTTTGAGTTTTCAAATAAAAAACCATCTTTGGGATTATTTTAGAACAGCAGGCTTATTCATGGACTCAATTCACTTCCTTTCTGGCTCATCACTGGACTTAAACTTTTCATTGTTACTCTTCAGTACACACCTCGGCACAGACAGATTTAGTCCCTCTTAGGCACGTAGGAGCAAACACCTAAAATACTCTCAATTCACCAAAGAGTTCCAGGCAGAAAGGAGTGTACTATACTGGAAGCAAGCTCAAAGTGTTTATGAATTGTAATTATTTATTCATGAGTTATTTATGATTTCTCTGGCTTGAGATAAATTTTTCTTTTAAAGAACGGTAGAAAAATTAAAACAAATCCCATCTAGAAAATATACTTTTGGATGAGTAGACGCCACCAACACCACGTGTGTGTGCAAGAAGTTATTCTGAGATTTCTCAATCAAGTATATTGAGCATCTATAAATTATTCTCTTTAAATAATCTAGACTTGAGCAAACAGCTTTGTTGGTGAAATCATGTGAAAACCTCCCCCCCACCTCACTAGAAGACTTCTGTGAGCATCTGACGTACTCCAGCTTCTGTTTTCTCTTCATGTTCTCTACATTCTTGGCCACATCCTCTAGTATCACCAAGCTATATTTGGCATAGGAACAGAGAGAAAAAGATGAGCTGGCTTTGCTCTGTCTCTGTGGCTATTCAACCACGGCACCAGCCAGGTGGGCTCCTCTGCACCCTCCTGCAACCTGAGGCAGCTGCAAGTTGCACTGGGGTGTTACGTGTCAAGGCTTTTCAAATGGTACTAATGCGGAGTCTACCCTCTCCTCTTTTACGCAGAGGGGTCATGGGGGGTTTGCAGCACGTAGAAATTTCCTCTAGGACAGCAACTCCCTTTTATAGATGCTTCTAGCTGCCTTTCTCCTGCCCTTCTCTCCCCATTGGGAAATGCTGCTGTAGCACGTCATGGAGAAGCTCTGAGAATATGTCAGACTCCACAGATTCACCAGACTCAGACTCCTTTTCCAATTATTCTGTGTTCAGGATCTCACCAACGTCACAGCATTTCTATTTCCATTTCCTACTTGCAAAATGAAGCAAACCAACCCTTTCTCCTCAGGGTGCACATGCAGGAATCACTGCGCAGCAGCCTCTTCTTCCACAGACAGAAAAATTAGGTGGGATTAAGCCTTGCCTGGAGGTCCAGGCAGAACCTCTGCCTCTTAGATGAGCAGATCAGAGGTTAGGACCTTCACTCCTAAACTACAGCTATGGTGTGTTTCCCAGTTTTATCTATTCACATTGACCTGAGATCGTGCGGAATTTTTTGGGGAACTGAGGAAAGCGTTTGCTGCAGGAGTCTCTCCCTCCCACGAGCAGCTGAGAGCTGCTCAGATGTGTGCCATGAAGGCGCCAGCTCTATTTGACTCCACGATTTGCAAAGACTGCTGTAGATCAAGCCATTCTTCAGGCAGCCGAGAATGATAAAGCTCTCCAAACGATTTAAAATACAACAAACAAACAAAAAGAAATGCAGATGAACCCCCTAGAGAGCAGGAAGCAGTGCAAATATCTTCAGATGTGCCTTGGTTCTCTCTGGGATTTCATGTGCACTAATACAGAACATTTCTGCCCTGCCCCAAACTGCAGGTGCAAATTGCAGAGACAGAGGAAAACACACAGTTTACAAATTCAGCAAGAGAAACAATCCTATGTGTAATAAGACTAATTATGGGCTATTTTCCCTTCAACATAACAGTTAGTACTCTGGCTAAAAAGAACTTCGTGAAAACAATAAAAGCTCAGTGAAAGAAATGAGTTTCATTCATTCTTCATCTTTCTGTATCAATGGTACCAACCGGCTGTGCCATTTCTTTAGAAACACTTTATCTAAATGCATTTTATCTTTAATTTAAATGCTGTTGCACTTAAAATTGCAGATTAATTTACACAGATTCCCTCCAGTCAAGCCCCACGGATTCCTGCTGCTACACAGCTCACCTGGCACTCTCAGCACTTGCACCGCTGTGCACCTTACCTGCCTCGGGGCCACCGCGCACCCTGTTCTTCATGGTGAAAAAGGGAATCCGCTTGGTTTTAAATCCCTCATCACTCCTGCAGGTAAAACAAAACGTGGAAAAAAGAGCTTGGATGGGGCATTTCAGAACAGTGCTGGAGCTGTGTCGTGGTGCAGGGTTTGGCCCCACTCAAGGTGGTGGGATCCACAGCAGAGCTTTTAGAGGTTCCTGTCTGCTCTCAAGGGATGGGATTGAAACCTGCTGTGTAATCACAGAGCTAGATTCCATCAATGCTTGTCCAGGCCCAATGGTTTTCTTCTGGCAAAGGAATAGAGCTCTGCAAGGCAGCGCTTTTGGCTCCCAGGGCAAGAGCACTTGACCCCCGGCTTTATGGGTGTCAAGGTTAAGTGGGCTGTCAAACAGCAAATTGAACAAGCTTCAAAAGAAGCTCTGGAGAACCAACCTGCGGCCATTCCCTGCTCTCACCAGAGCATCTCAGACAAGATGACCCAACAACACAACTCAAGAAATGCACTGAGACATTAAAAAAACCCCAGTAATTTGTATTTAGCAACTGACTCAGCAACTTGTAAGGACTCCAGAAAATTTGCTGGACAGGTAGCCAAATAGGAAAACAGGAGTATGACACAATTCTGTGCAGTTCTGAAGAAGATAAGGGACCTTTAACTCTCCACATTAAACAGCCCTATTGTAATTTTTAAATAGAAGAACATCACTCTTTTATTGGATGACCTTATTAACATCAGTCTTCTCTACAAACTTGCAGCTGGTTGCACTTCCATTTAAAAACCAAAGATGCTTCATTTTTTCCAAAACAATACTCCCACACTAACTACAAACTGCAGTCCAGTCAGATGGTTTATGGTTAAGATACACTCTCCACAAACTAGTATTTGTAGTGATGAACCACACACTGGGTTAAAGAAATTTGTACATGCTCTGAAATTAGACTGCCATTATCAGTAATCTACCCATTTAATAAATTATATAGTGTGCTAAATGCCCAAAGAATCAGTAAAGGATAATTCATCACTGTCACAGACACACAATATACTTAGGAACACAGTATGTGGATATCAATGCCTTCTATGCAGGTAATTAATTCACTACTGACACACTTTGTATTACACGAGGGATTGGGTTTGCTATTATATCTTCAACTTTTGTTTTCTCAGACAAAATTTGAAAGAAACACTTACTTCCCAAGTTGGTTTTTTGAAAGATCCAGTGATTTAAGTTGTTTGCAATTCCACTTATCTTGTGAAGGCAACGTAACTAACTGATTTCCCAGCAGCTTCAGGGACACCAAAGCCTACAAGAGGAATAGCCTAGAGTTAGAAGACAGTCCATCAAACACTCAGAAAGAGGGTTTTTAGCATGTCTATTAAATAACAGAAACATTAAGAAAGTACATGTTATTCATCAGAACATCCTGTCCGTGCTGCCTAGCATACAAACATTTACTTCTCGTCTCCAGCAAGAATATTTTCTGCACGAAGCAACAACCACTATTAGTTCTGGGAGATAATTAGTCTACTTGCTGACAGATTCAATTGGAAACAACTCATTTAAGAGGACATTTTACTTTCAGTGAGGAAACCTTTCCAAATGGAAAAGAACAGTATGATTTACCTACACAGTATGCCACGTACGGATGAGAAGTTTTTTTTTACATATATGTATATATATATAGATGCAAGCTTGTGTCAGATGCTTACACCTACTGTATATGCATAAGATCAACAGGCAAAATGTGACCTATTTCACAACAATTTGTAATTGTTGTGTTATTACATGTCTATTAAATTAGAAAGGATTTATATTAAATTTCCAAGACTCATACAAGTTCCCTATTTTTTTTTTCCTCAGACCAGTGACAGGAATTTTAAAAACAAGAAGTGCAGCTGATTGGTGCAGTTGACACTATATAGAGATAGGACTCAGATGCAAATACCATTAACAACATTAAATACACACGCTCTCCTTTAAATGTAACTGAAACATTAAAGAAAAAAATGGCAGTTCCTATTCAGATTTGTAAAGTTTATTCTCTTCCATCTGCCCTTAAAAATAATGTGGAGGCTCAAATGATCATTTTCATTTGATTGAAAATCCAATTTGTCACTGAAAAGCAGTTTCCTATGTAGAGTTTACAAGCAAGTTTATTCTGCAAGTCCCCTCCATGAAAACTCCATAAGCAGAACGTGAGCTGAATTACCTCGTGCCACGAGTACAGCGGCATTCATGAAATATACCCCATGGAAATCATATTTTTACCAGCAGAGACTTCAGCTTCAAGTGTGTTAAATGTTTTATGTGCTCCACATAATATAAAAAGTTTATGCCTCTTTTCATCAAGCAGGATTAACAACGTCCCAGGAAGCCAGTTTGTTGGCCTTCCTCCCTTTTTCTCGGACTGGAAAAATATGAAGTATCCACGAGACACAAGCGACTGACAACCAGCAGTTGCTGGAATGGCAATTATCACGCAAAATGCTCCCTCTAGTGATACGGGAGAAGCAGCACTGGGCCTTGGTGGGACTTAGGGAAGGCAAAATGTCAAACTCCAGATATACAGAGTGAACCACTCAAGGAAAACGCTGGAAAAGCCTGTGAACTAAAAAACCCTCCCTGCCACTCACGCCTTAGACAGCCAATGCTTTTATCATCATTAATCTTCCACTGGCTTGAACCTCCCACTGGAAGGAAGACCCCGTCCTGCCTCGGCGCCTGCTCTCGAGTTCTCTCCAAGTATCAGCAGGGGCCTGTTCCATGACAATGCTTCAGACTTCTACCCCGAAATATCCCTGAGCAGGGGGTGGGAGGAAAGGGAGGCTACACATTCCAGAATTAGCACTGACTTTGTTCTGTGTGGTCTAGCCGAGGTGCTTCATTTTCAGTCAACCATACCCATGTTACGTGTCCCCCACAAACGCTGACAAAGGCCACTCTCCAGGAGAGCTGAGAGCCTGGCAAGATCATACGCGACACTTCTGTGCCTGCTCCGTAGGGGGACAATTAGTGACTTTCAACTGGTTGTGGCTCTTCAGGACTGTAATTCTGGAGATCGCTAGTCCTTGTTTTGCAATTGCCTTTTCTGTCTCATATCTAATTTCTCCATATTTGCTGCCTTTCAGGAAGACAGCGGGTGCTTCCAGAAGTGAGACAGTGGCGGCACCAGACAACTTCCTTCAAACCTATGGCCGCAGCACACAAAAAGGGCTCCGGTGCTTTAGATTAGAAGAAACCACAGCATCCAGATTAGGCTGCCTGGGTCAGCTCATGATGTGGAAAAGCTGACCAGTCTTACCTGAATACTTCCACCTAGAGAAGGTCAGGTCTCCTCAAGAGAACCAAACTAGTCTAGAGTACTAAGACATAGCTTGGAGCATGAACAGTTGGTTCCTTTAGAAGGCAACAGACAGGAAAGGTGAGAAAACCTCTGCCTCCCTTGGCACCACATTCCTAGTTTCTATATCACACCAGTGACTGTGAGGTGGTCCTGGTCTTAAGACCCCTCCACAAACCAAGCAAAGGCCAGTGACAAACTATAGGACCCACCAGCCTAGGTCAGAGATGTTTTCAAGCCACAGTGCTCTCCCGCTTTCAGCTCTTCCCAGGGAGAAGACACTTCGCTGCTGCTCAGCGATTATGGACACAAAGACACTAATTCTCATTTCTTCTCCTTCCACTTCTACTCGTGGAGAGGGCTGGAGTGTGGCTGCAGCCACCAACCCTGACACAAACTCCACAACAAAGGAGCAGCCCAAGCCAGGCCTGATCTAGGCATGGGCTTTCACCTTCTAGTTGCTCACCACACTCTAGCCCTCAGGCAGCTGAAAATGCTTGCTATTTTTTTATTTTATGAAGGTAAGGCTGAAAAGATACAGATAAGAACTGGCATTATTTAAGGCAGCCAAAGCTCACTGACTTTGAAGACAGATCATCACCTATGCTGAGGTCTTCTCTGATGCTTTCACATCCCTTTGCAGCCTCTGAACAGCAGCACCCAATAAAACATGCCCCTGAAGCACCATCTGGTGTGTAATATCTGTCATGGTAGCTCCCACCCACTGGGCTTATTTTTAATGTGTTCAGGAAAAACAAAAAAGTTTTGGAGACAATAGTCCATAGGATTCATTTTGTTTCAGAAGAAATGCCAATTGAAAACAAATGGCTACGAGGAAGCAAAGTGAAATCTGCAGGGATTGTTAAAAACAACTGAGGGAGCAAACAACCCTCAGCAATCCTCTTCCAGGCAGGATGCAAGAGGCACCTTTGCAGCAGACCTGCAAGGTCCAAACTGGACGTGGATGTGAACCATCTCTTCAGCATCCTTCCCAGAGAGGCCAGCATGAAAATGGTGAAACTTCTGCACAAAGATTTACCTCTGTTTCTATCTCCATGACCTTGACTTTCACAATCTGGAAGGGAAGCTTGGAGGAAACCCCCAAGTTCTGCTTCATTTCATGTTGAAACCATCTGAAGCCACAAATTCTGAAGAATTTTGAAGTAAAATTGTGGATCTCTGACGTCCACTGGCAAGAATTATTTAATCTGCACAAGTTTAAAGATAAGAATGATGCCAACTAGCATTGTTTAGGGCATTCAAACACGCTATTTTCAGCACAGAAACCCTCATCCTTAATAACACAACACTGGTGTGCCAGATTAAGAAAAAACACAACTATTTGTGAGCATACTTGAGTACATCTATATTTCAATGGCTGGAGCTTGCAGCTACAATGCACTGGTTGTCTTCCAAACAGCATTCACAAAAATCTGAAAACCACAGACATCCAAAGAGCTCTCAGAAGACCTGTGTCAAAAACTAGACACCGTATCACACCGGGTGAAGGCAAAATGTAGTTACTCAGGGGGTTATGGGCTGCTCGGGGGCTCTGTGCAATTGCTGTGTTCACTGGCTCTAAGCAGGTCTCCTGCCTTAACCAGGCAGCCACTGCTGTGGCTTGGAGATCTGAGTAGGTACTAAGGGAAGTACTGTGAAGGAAGAAGAAATGACACTTACTTCAAGCTGGAATAGTCCTGGTGGAACTTCTTTTAGTGAGTTCTCAGAAAAATCCACTTCTTTGAGGTGATTTTTCCAGAAAATAGTTAATGCATCAGGTAGGAATTCCAGTTTGTTCCTAGATGCTTTGCAACATTTCTGGAGAACAAAAGAACAACAAAAAACCCCACACGGAGAGTAGTAATCATCTCTCTAAATAATGAGGTAGATCAGCTGTCACATGTTCAAACAATTAATACATTTATTCCAGGTGATCTCTTTATATATTTTGATCTAGATTAATTATTGTGCATGCTGAGGAAGATTTGCCAAGGAGACACACTTGATAGGCAAATTCTTTGGTGGGCAAAATGTATTTCAAAAGTTATTTTGAAAATCATCCCCATTTGCTTTTAAACCATTAAAACAAACACTTCACTAAACTACACTGTTCTGCTACCCTTGTTATAATGAGGAATAAAGCGACAGTGACAGGTGATATAAATGGCCTAGTTAGCCAGGGGGTTGGGCAAAGTTAACTTTGAATGAAGGCTGAGTGTTCTGTAAAATGATCCCAACAATACTTCTGCGCTCATATGAACTATCAAGAAAATTAATAGAATCATGGAATGGCTCCAGTTGGAAGGGACCTTAACGATCATCTAGGTCCAACCCTCTGCCATGGGCAGAGACACCTTTCACTAGACCAGGTTGCTCAAAGCTCTGTCCAACCCGGCCTTGAACGCTTCCAAGGATGAGGCATCCACAGCTTCTCCAGGACCTCACCACCCTTGTGGTGAAAAATGTCTTCCTAATATCTAATCCAAACCTACCCTCTTTCAGTTTAGAACTTTACCCCTCATCCTACCACTACACTTCCTGATAAAGAGCCCATCCCCATGTTTCCTGTAGGTCCCCTTTAGGTATTGGATGCTGCTATAAGGTCTCTCTGGAACCTTCTCTAGAGTGAAAAACCCCAATTCTCTCAGGCTGTCCTCATATAAGAGGTGCTCCAGCCCTCTGCTCACCCTTACAGCGCTCCTCCAGACCCACTCAAGCAGGTCCACATCCTTTTTATGCTGGTGGCCCCAGAGCTGGACGGAGCACTGCAGGTGGGGTCTCACCAGAGCAGAGCAGAGGGGCAGAATCACCTCCCTGACCTGCTGATCATGCTGCTTTTGATGCAGCCCAGGATGCAATGGGCTTTGATGGAATACCTTCATGAAACATATGTTTCTAGAAGTTTTCCACCAACGCCATCAACACAACAAGGCAGAATCTCAAAAAGACTTGATCTGAGACTCATAAACCAAACTAGGCAGCGGCACTTCTACAGAAACAGAACAGCCTTTTAACCTAAAACATCTGACAGCTTCCTAAGCATCACAGTAATTTTTTTTTCATTGTTTCAACAGCTTTTTCAGCCTTTGACTCTGTCAGAGCAGTTTGACTTACCAAGGGGCAGGCCCAGGGATCTGGAAACACTTTCAGCTGATTTCTGGAAACATTCAGTATGTTTAGGGACTTGAAGCAGTATAGAAAAACCGTTGGAAGTTCCACCAACCTGTTGTCAGAGACGTCAAACTCCTGCAGTTTCCTTAAGCCAATCCAATTAGTTGCTAGAAAACACAAAACATTGTGGACTTGGTGTAAGCATGACAGCAGTCTGATCCAGCAAGATGCTGAATACTTGCTAGATAAGGGCCAAAGGATTTCATGAGTGATAAAACAAATAATCTGGCCTTTTCAGGTACTTTGGACAAAGGATTGAGCGATACCAAGTGTCCGTAGATAATAACAATTTTAAGTCATTTGGGTTCTCCCTTACAAATCAGGCCCTGAAATGCAAGTGTAACACTGGACTGTACGTACTGTTTTCCTCGTCAAATAACTTCTCCATATAATTTTTAGCAGCAGAGAGTTTTTTAAGGTTTTTAAGATGTAGGAATCCAGAAGGGAGAGTAGAGAGCCTGTTGCTTGACACGTCAACCTCGAGTAACCTGTGGGTACAGAAAATACTCAGTCAGGCATGAATAAATGGCTAGCAAAGGCTCCTGTTGCCATAGACAACTATTTTACCAGGACAGCTTTAGGTCTGAATGAAATCAGCTGAAAAGTGCTATCACAAGGCAAAGCGAAAAACCCTATTTAGAAAATCAACCCTTCCCGGGAGCAGACAGAAGTGGTCTGGATGGACAGCAGTTCAGATAATCTATATGAGACAACAAATGTCAATCTGAGGTAGCTCAGGGCTTAGACTTAGAGGAGTGAGGCTCACCAGAACTGTAGCAAAGCAGAAGCAACATGAGACAATACACGAATAAAAGTCCCTACAACTGCCCTGAAAACTAACTTGGAAATACTGAGAATGCAAAAGAGCAAATCCTGCAGCAGAGAGAAAATAAATCAAGACACTCCTGCATGTGCTCTTCATTTACGCGGTTTTACACGAGCACAACTGACTCATTTGCACCTGCTCTCCGTATGGGTTCAGTTTGCCGTAGGCATCCAGTGCACACACCTTGTACATATGATTTCATCGGATGACTGTACGCTGGGTAATTCTGTCAGCTGATTGTCAGCCAGGCTGAGCTTCCTGAGGTTGATCAGGCCCCATGGAATCACGGATGGAAGGGACACCAGGCAGTTGGCAGAGAGATCAAGCTCAGTTATCTGACAGGAGATATCGATCAGCCAGTCCAGATCCACCCAGGGCAGTTTGAGGTTTGACCAGTTCACACACAGAGCCTGCATATGTCAAAGAAAGAAGAGAAAACTACGTTAGTAAAATCCCAATTGCTCTTGGCCTGTGTTACACCACTGGGAATCTGGCAGATCAGAGCACAGACCATAAACATTTTGCTCACTTTCCAATCTGCTTCTAGGAATAAAACTGACTCAGAAATTAAATCGCGTCTGGATATCAGCAGTCCCCATCATATAACTGCTCCATGATCTCACTCCAAGGACCACAAGCGAGCACAAGCAGGGGACTTGGACTTCCTTGCCCGGCCATCCACCAGCTCCATCGTGCCACATGACAGGCGAGTTGCCCTTGCCTGGAACCAGCATCTTCAGCCGAGAGCTGGACCGACTCACGGTTTGTTCATCCAACAACGTGCAGTGAGTTTCCCTGGATCACGGAAAACCATCTTAAATCCTGATTCTGCGGCCCAAACCCCATCTCTGTCTCTTGGACACGGCCAGCATCACTACTCGGATTTCCAAGGGACTCTGAACACCACCAGAGGCCGGGGGTACAGAGGAAGCCTTGTGAAACACTCGAGGATCATTGCTTGTGCATCTCTAGAGAGGACAGGGACAGGTCTGCTGAGTCTAGTAATGAATTCATATGAGGAGGCCTATTACTGGAATAATCATTACAATGTATGCCCAGGAACTGCTCTTCCATCTTAAATTTTCCAACCACAAGGAGCCAAAGCATTCCAGGGAGATTTTAGCTTTTGCAAAGGAATATCTGGGAAAGGCAAGGAAAGGCAAACACTGTCTGGTAAAGCATTTCTAAACAACAGAAATTCACTCAGTATAATTTAGGAAGATATTTTAGCATCTGAGAGACGTGATTTTGGCAGTTCCCTTCTTTCTAGATAATATTCTGCTGCTTTTTACAGTAAGACAGGGAAGTCACTCTATCCTCTTTTGGACAAAAAGCAGAATTTGTTGTGAAAGGCATAACTAGTTATTTCAGGCTTCAGCTTACACAGAAGAAAACATGAACACATAATGGTCATCAATGCAAATAAACAACCCAAACCTTAATTTTCAAGATCACTTCATTGCCAATGAGGTTCCAAGGAGATTTATGTTCCAAAATACAGATTTTTAAAATGTTAGTCCCAAAATGTTTTCATAAGCTCAGTGTTTTTGACATAACTCATCCCTAAGACAGCCTCAATTAAGTGACTGTTAATTCTCCACCAGGAGGCAGCAAGGACCCAACAGCAAATTTAATTTGCTTTCCAGTTCCCAGTATTTAGCACTTCTGATTTTGAATCCCAAATTTAAAATTTAAAGGAATATATTTTGAGAAGGGAGAAAAAGAAACGGGAAACAAAGGTCTATCTCAAATGCCTGTTTGAGACTCAGAAATCCAAGGAATGAAGATCACTCAGTTCAGATCTCTAGGAGAATAAAGAATAAGCAAGAACAGCTGCACTTTTTAGAAACTGAAAGTAGTTGTTCTTAGTGTAGACATATTCCTTTTCAACGTTCACTAGCGAAGCCTCAGGACATCCCTACAAATATGAATGGAAATATTATGCCCATTGTATCACCAGGGAAACCAAAGCAGGGAGCACAAGCTGTCTGTCTAAAGCTACATCCACCATCATGCCACAAGGCATCCATATAAAACACAGCAAGCCAGTAGCAACAAGAAATCAAATGAAGCAGAGTATCCACTGCTACTGCAAAATATACAGTACCTGATGGGAGTTACACTGCAAAGCTTTTACACTGTCACTAAAGATATTCTGCTTTACTGTTAGATTTTCTGTACATTTAACAGGTTCCTGCTTACAAACTCTTGTTTTAAATTCTGTATGTTGTTCTCCGTAATTTTCTCTTCACCTGTAACAGCTCAAGACTGAGCCTGTTTACATCACTGGACAACAAGCCGTTTTGATTTATGGTAATAAAGAGTACAAACACATAGGCTTTTTCTAAAACATCTTTTAGCATTTAATCTAAAGTGGGATGCTCCATAGCACCTCTCCTAAGATACGCATCTATGACCAGAGTATCTGACTCCTTGAACTATTCATATATTTTACCTAAACAAACAGAAGAAAGAAAATGGGGAATTATAGCAAAAAATCTGGGCAAATATTCCATGCAAAAGGCTATCAACAGGTCCTACAGTCATGGAGAGAATAACCACATAACAACACAGGGCTTTGAAATTCTGGCAGTGATGGGAACGAGGGCCTGGAGAGCTGCCTTGCTCGTTTGGTTTCCACCTCACAGGAAGAAGCAGGTGCTTGTGGTTCAGATCCTGAATTCAGACTCCCGAGCTCCAGATCCGCCGTGTGATAGCCGTCACTGTTTCAGGCTACATAGACTCTGTTTGCCAGTCTGTATAATGGGACAGCAACACTTCCCCTTCTTCCTGGGGAGCCGGGAGTAAAAATGCACTACAGACTCCAATTCCCTCTCTTCTCTTCCTGCTTAAACAAACTGCTCCCAACAAAGCTGCAAAAAAAACCAACAACAAACCCAAACAAAACAGAAAAAGAACTGATGGTGTTTATCCCCTCCCTCAGTTCCTGTTCTGTTTCAAGATGATGCTCAAACACCGGGCCCAGGCTCTTATTCCAGTACAAAAAGTACTTGAGTACACTGACCAACGCAGTAATATTAAGATCTACGGCTTGCTTTTAGTGGGTGCAAGCAGCACCTCTCTGCTCCTTCCCATTTCAGGCCAATACTCATCTCTATTTTGCATTTAGATTGCTGTGTATCATTTACTTCAAAAATGCAGAGCCATGGCCTCGGGGATTTAGTGTGATAGAAAGATACCTGCAGAATTCAGATAGCAATTTCTAAAACCAGATCGTGGAATCCAAAATCTGCTATGAATGATGGGCAGGAGTCCTCATCTGCTAAGCAGCTTTTTGAATCTCCTGGCACTCAATCCTCCTCCTCACCCAGAGCCTGGGACTGACAGTGTCTTTTATCATAGAATCATTAAAGTTGGAAAGGATCTTTAAGATCATTGAGTCCAACCATAAACCTCACACTGCCAAGTCCACCTCTAAACCATGACTCTAATTGCCACAACTAAATGTCTTTTAAATACCTCCAGGGATGAAGTCTTCTGCCCGACTGCTAAAACTGAAGGATCAACCAACCCCCTTGGTCTGACGTAGGGACAGTGGAGCAAATTCACCTTGGTGTTCATGACCTCTGTGGAGTTACCTTAGGGATTTACTTGACTCAACAATCTGCAGTGAAAACGTAATTAAGCAAAAGAAAACCTGACAGCAATGCCACGAAGAGAGGGGATTTCCTCCCCAACTCATCCTTAATCATCTCCACTATGTTCCCAGAAAAGCCCGTTTCTTTAATGCCAAAAGTCTGCGATGCTGAACCCGCAGAGCCCAGCGATCAGCTTGAGGGTGGTGAGCTCTATGCTCAGACGAGAGTGGGACGGTGTTCAGAGCCTGGCAGCTCCTGGGCACAGCCCGACTCCATGCAGCTTATTGCTCTTCAGAAGGGCACGGAAAACCTCTGCACACTGCTCTCTCCTGCCAAGGAAAGAATTTCTCAATACAAGTCCTGAAAACTAAATGGAAATCTTCTACTGCCGTGATGTCAGGAGATGCACTGAGGCAGGCAAGGGACTGGAAATTGTGCAGAAGCAAGAAACCCTGCTGTTCTTGGGTGAATGATGAACTACAAATACAAAACATATTGACTTAGATTTGAGTCCTTCTCGTAAGGTGATTAAAAAAGGCTGCTGTACATTCCTCCTAACTGACGTGACATGACCCAACAGAACCTTGCTCTTGCCGTAGACAGAATATTCTGAGGCCAATAATCTAATTCCTCCATCAATAATGCTGCTGTGAATCTTGAGTGGAAATGCTGCAGATTTCTTTACTGATGATGATGTAACTAAGATTTGCAAGGCAGTGGATAAAGAAATCAGAAGAGGATCACATACATATACATTTGCATGCTCATATATAAAACTATTGTCAAAACATTTCCTAGGGAAAATGCAGCAGATAGAGCTCTTTTCTGGTCTGTAATGGGAAAAAAAATACATATCTCACACTGCACATACTGGAAAGTAACATTTACCTCTGTGCTGACTACACCTATCGAAGTCTGAAATTTGTGCCCAGCCACTTTACTGGGGTTTTTTTCACATTTGTTACCTGTTCCTGTAAAAACGGAGCACTTCCTCTCTTTAGCAAGACAGTGGTTTGCTGTGGAGATGTATTTATGCCAGAGACAAACAAAAAAGGAAAAAGAGATTTTAGAAAAGTGAGATGTAACTCCTGTTGTCTCAGAAAGGGTAGCACAATGCACAGGGCGATCAATGCTGGAAGGTGTGGCAGCTATACCTGGCTCTCCAACCACATTTTGGCCACAGCTGGTAGCATTTCCTACTGGGAAATCAGTTCTGCAGTGTTTTCACACAGAGATACCACAGATGGGACAAACCCTTTTGAAGTTCTGGGCTCATTCTGAAATGATCGGTGCTTGATCTCTTCTGGCCAAGAGCAGAGACTTTCCAACATGCAGCTGGTTGCCATGCACATCACAGGCTCCACACAATCCTTTTTTTGCTTCCTTCCAGTGCAAAATGCATCGCAGCACTTACACAAGCAGGCTTAGATTCATGTACCTTACAAAACATGAGGAAAGCAGTCAGGCAGCTCGTCTGCAGCTGCTGTGAGATTGCATTTAAAATATTATCAGGATGTGTGACTATCACTTCTGAGGGACCTGAGCTCTGCAGACAAACTGGGACAAGTCTTCCTGAATTTGGCCCAGCCTGCCAAAATGAATTCAAAGGGAAAGCATTAAATAAGCAACCATGTTAAAAATAAACAGCAACTGGAAGAATCAAGGTCGAGATTTTGGGTCTGTTTTTTGGGATATTTTTTCCTTTTCTTTTAAACCAGACCCTTCTGGCAATGAGCTGATGTTTAAAGACTGCTCTCGTCTTCACTCAGGGTGTGACAACAACGCTGAGTCAGTTTTACAGCAGCGAAGTTAAATATTGCCAGCAAGTTCACATGGAAAACAGACCTCTTCCCTGTGATTCAAGCATTTATTCCGAGTTTATTCAAGCTGAATTATCCAGTTATTTGGATTTCTTTTCTTCCAAGAGGCATGTAGTTTTATCAGCTCTTATCCAGAAACATTTAAGATTTAGCTTCCTTTTGTATACCTGTCAATTAAACTAAGAATCTCACTGGGAGGGCTCTAACTCTGCTCATTGAACCTAACGAAGTTAAGCAGACATACATGGACTGTGGGCCCTGACATTCACAGTATCGTTGAGAATCCGGCGAGACAGGGTTTTGGCAGGAAAACAGAGAATGGAGAAGTTCGTAACACTACAAAAACCTCTCTGCTTCTTTTTACTTAACACGAAAGCAAAATCAACACCCTGCAATGTTACAAGCTGAGCAAACAGATACTCAACTGGCAATGGGATTCACACAGACACAGCCTTGACCAAAATGCTTCCCTCACAATTTTTCACTGCACAATTTCTATGACCTGATGAAAATGGTAACTATTGAAACCTTGGGGCTCTCATGCTCCTCTTCAACATTTGTTAATGTACATATTGAGGGGAAAAACAAAAATGTCTGATAACTAACTTGCTAGATAACAGTAGAAATAGTAGGAAATACTATGTGCTTCCCTATAAAGCAGTAACAGAGGGTGCTATGAGACATTTTTCAGTTCTGAATAAAAGAGACTTGGATAACAGAGATTAAGAGAATGAAGAATATAGCCTAGTTATGCAAAGATAAGGGATAATAATGAAATGTAATAATACTCTGCATGAAAACGATGCCATTCATCTGTGGATCTCAAAGCATCATCATCTTGTATTAAGCCTTCCAACAGCTGTGAGATGTGACGAGTTTAAATCTCTCTGTTTTACAGCAGAAGAAATAGAGATGCAAATGAACTACCAGAACTGTCCAAAGGCTGTCAGTGGCTAAGTAGTGAAGAGAGTTCTTGCCAACCTAAAAAAGGCTCCAATTTTTTTTTTGTTGGACTCTGTGTCCATCAAAAGCCACTTCTGTGGGACAAGTGCAGTTAAACTAACACAATCTGATCACACACAATACTCTTCATGGTGCTCCAGGGAGGCAGATCTGTCCTGAGCGAGTGACCGTAAGGTTGCCAGCCACCTTTAACTAACGAGGATCTGAAGCAGGGAAGATACTTAGAGCAGATAGAAGGTTGCTCTACTCATGCTCTATGTTAAAAAGCCACACGAGCCTCTTTGTACGTGCTCTATCTGAGCTATCAGAGGAAAGGGAAGAGAAGGGTTTACACACTCAGCTCCGTGCCATGCAAACCCTCCAGCACAGCCCAGAGCTTGTGGCGTTACCTTCAACCAGAACACGCTATGGAAACCTAAATGAAGCGATTATCCCAGGGTCACAGAGGAAGCCTGTGGTAGCGCTTATTTCTCTGGAAGACTTTGAGCACAAAGTCAATGTTTCCATTCCGCAGCGTACGCCTGTTTCTCACGCTGATGTTAAAATTGCCAAGTGGAAGCTGCTGCACGCAGCGTCTTGCACAATGATGCCTCATGTTTTACACCTTGCAATTCAGCGCTGGCACAAAAGCCACTTTCACAGCTTGTTCTCTAAATGGGTAGCAAACCACAAGGCTCTTAGTTGAGAAGAAGAATCATCAGCCACACAGTACGCAAAGACAAATATCAATTATTAACAGGATGCTCCTTTAAAATAAGGTCTCTTCAGACAGATAAATGGCTACTTACTGTTTTTGCTGGAGCACTACTTGGTAGCGGGCTCATCTCAATGAAATACTTCCTCAGAAGGTGTTTGCTGGATTCAGGACTGTCCATCAGGATGTAGGAACAAAAGAAAGCTCCATTTCGCAATAAAAACACAGCTACATCTTCATTCCCTTCAGAGAAAAGACAGATTGTCGGCTCTTTTCTCCTCATGTAAATGAAACAACAATGAGCTGAACAGAAATCCTGGGAAATAACCACTTCTGACGACCATGGGGGTGTGCAAAAAGGGAACCGAACTGTATAAAGGCTGTTTCCTCCAGTGGCAGGATATAGTTTGGTCAGAGTGAAACAGCAAAGACACTATGTAAAGGCACTGGCCCAGGGTCTTGCTTTTTCCTCTTTTTTCCCATCTTATTAAACTATACACACAGCTGTGCTTTGAAGTGTAAATTAATCAGCCTAAATCAAGCATGTGCGCCAGAGTGTTCATAACAATAATGCTTTTACTTGCAAGATTTCTATTTTTGAAGGGTCGTTTCCCTAGGACTTTGAAGAGGAAAGTTCAGCCTCTTGACATTTACAGTAATCTCACTTAGAAAGGCCCTGACTTAAATTTGGTGAAGTCACAAGATTCAGAGCCGATTTTATTTGGAAATAATTGTTCTGGAAATCCAGAACAATTCCAGGCAAGCCAGTCCACAGTGATACCTTCGCAGATGGGAATAACTCAACCCAATCTTTAAAAACCGTTGCAGAAAAAGGAAGCAGTTTCGAAGCATGCAAATACATACCTGCCTTTATAGCAGCATATAGGGGCAACCGTATAAGAACTGGAAACTCATTCTTCCTGACTGCGCAGCTCTCTGGGTCAGCGCTGTACGCACGAATCAGGAGTTTTACTATGTCCAGATGTCCCTGCTGGCAGGCTATGGCCAGCATCCAGTTCAGGAGTTGTTGATAAGTAGTGGGAGCTACTGAAAAGATATGGAATTGAATTGATGTCACCGGGCTGTGATGTGCAAGAGGCATCCACAAATAATGGGCAAGCAAAGGGCACAGGGTGAAGCCCCTGTGGACAAAGGAGCTGACTGCACTGTAAGAGTGTGTTATGGAAGAGCCCTAACATGCTCAGGCACAAACTTTTCAGCTTTAACTGTTCTTCATTACCTACCTAGTTCATGGGCAAACTTTTTTTGAGTGTCGCTGATCGAATCATGCATAAGCTGGCAACAGTGGGAGGTTTCAAAAATGCCTGCGAGGCTGCCAGCGGAAAAATGAACCATCTAAATCACAAGCAGAGGTGACAAGGGGTGACTGGGACCGTCTCTGCATCCACAGACTGATCCAACAGACTGTAGATCCAAACATCCAAAATAGGCCACTTCTTTAAGTTCATGAGGGGGAATACAAAGAATGGGGAAAACCAGTCAATTTTTCATGCTACTTGATGAATTAAACAAAAATAAATGTACCAGACAACATAAAAAAATTGTTTTAGTTTGTTTTCACTGCAAGCTAAAGTCTCCCACAAAATATTTCATTTCCCCTTGGAACTGTTTCATTTTGGGTGAAGTTTTACTATCAGATGCCATTTAAGGCTAAAAACTAAAATACCATGTTCTGGCTTCTGCATTAATTTGCTAATGTTTTAGTCACCCCCAAACTGGTATTTTTTTGCTGAATTAATGTTTTGCCTGTAGAACACTGCTTTCATCTAGGTCTGCATAATTCTGTGCATGTAACTAAGTGCCCATGACAGGATTATTTCCACAACCAGTAAGCAGCCCTCAAATTTTCCCTGACTCACAGCATCTCCTCCATTTACTTTACAAATTCACTTCCCCTTTGAAATACTTACAGAAATGTCCACAAGCCCATGTTTACCTGTCAACCTTTTTTTTTTTCCAGTTCCTCCATGTAGAAATTATGTCTCTCTTTGCATTTTTAACAACTTGACTAAAAACACTGACCCCCATGCTGCAAAAAACAGGCTCCACTTCGGCTGTAAGCCACAAGAAGTTCCCACAGAGTCAGAGAGAATCACTGCAGTGCATTAGCCAAATTGCAAATTCATGCAATTTATTCCTAAGCTCTGTGATTGGTTTCTGTGTAACTTCCAGGGAAATACATGGAAAATCCTGCATAAAAACTTCTGAAAGCTGCTGTTTGTACGAGCACCTGTCTTGAATTCCTGAAGAAGGAGTTTAAGGGAATTTGGTCAGTTCAAAACTGAGCTGTTTCCAGAAACTATTTAAGTCACTTTTCATTACTGAGAGTATTATATCAATATAATTTAATTTTTGCTGCTAGGTTACAAAGCCACCATTGTCAGCCTCCTTTCTGTCTGAAAGAAATATTACATTTAATTGCACCCCCCAAACCGGAACGTTTCTTTTGCTTAGTAGTGCTCTAACAGTTTAAGACCATCAAATAAGCAGGTTTCCCAACAGGTTATTCCCGTTCTCACTGAGGTCACTGGCAAGAATATATCTCCAGTGAGGAGTTAGGGCTGTATTCAGGTCAAATATTGCAAGGGCCCAGCTTAGCTGTTGTGGTTACTGTAGTGTCTGAGGTCAAGACAGTGATCCTCCCTGGCTGCTGTGCTGCACCACTGGACCCAGAGTCCATGGAAGGTCCTGGTGAGAAGAGTCACCATGCCCATGGTACATTAAGAGAGTGACAGGGGATCCAAACGCAGATCCTGGTCCTGACTCAGAGCGATGCTCTTTTTCAACCCCCCACAGCTGCCTTAAGAATTGTGTCTGGGTCTAAAAATATCTCTGTTCTGCTACAAAATATTTTTTTTTTTTTAAATAAAATGTAAATAAAATATAATTATAATTCTAAATAAGGAATTCCTCTGAAAGTCAAATCAAACTGCCAACAAGAGAGCACAGGGCTTGCTGCCAGCTGAGCACCCGAACTATTACTCGCCAGACAGTCCCGCTGCACTCTCACTCTCAGCACCGCTGTGTCTGCTGGATCAGCAGAGTGGGATGACGCTGTTTCCTGACAATCCCTTATTGTCTCTGTGGGGTCTGGGATATTACCCAGCTGTGAGGGCTGATGGGAATGAATTGTCCAAATGGCATCTTCCTCCACTTCCAATCTGCAAACATGGAATATTTTTATGCATGTGTTTTTCCCCCATGGGGAAAGTTTTCTTCAAGCACAGCGGAAGAGATCAGATCTCTCCAAGCACTTTCCCTTGACCAAGTCCATCTTCTTTCAAGGGATGTGAAAAAAATAAATGTCTGCTTGAAGCTATAGCAAACAGCTACCAAAAAGCTTGAGGAAAGGCACAGGCAATGCAACAGGCTTACCATGCAGGGAATCCAGCAGCTCTTTCACAATGTCCTTATGTCCAAAATATGCAGCCACCACAGCTGCATTGTCATCGTTAGGTTCTGTTGGTAACACCACTAAAGCTTCCTTCAGTAAATACCTCACCGCCTGCAGATCTCCATATGCTGCTGCAATACCTAAAAGCTGACACTGGTAAAGAAAACACGGCAAAATAAACTCTCTGTAAAGGGAGGAGGCAGAGAAAGAGAGCAATTATAGAGCTACATATTTTTATTTGTGCCCATGCAAATGCATACCCACCGTCACTGTGGTTATCTGAGAATGTCATAAACACTAGTAGACATTATGATCATTGCTGTTGATATATATATTATATTAATTTGCTGGGGTTTACTTTATAGTTTTTTGCATGGTTCTACCACAAAGGTGCCCAAGGCATGGAATGGTGAATGAAAACCGTTTTTCATGGATCAAATGGAAAATTATTTGTACAGCTCTGCTACAAGGTGCAGTATTTTCAGTTTGGAGAAGGCCAAAAGGCCTGGACTTGGCACATAGGTACTTTCCCAAAACACTAAGCTGGTGCAGAGGATATAGGTCCAAACACAAGAAGCAAAATCTTCCCAGGGGGCCATTAACCATCTTTGTACTGATGGGGGAAGTTTGGGTTTTTTGCTACATCTATAAAATGCTTCCTTTTCACAGGGAAAAAACCATATTTCCTTGTTTTAGTGACCACAGCACCAACAGCCCTGCTTGCACAGCCTCCTGCTCCTTACATACGCTGCTCCTGTGGTCTGTCTCTTCTTTCTGATCAGTGCTTTCAAGGGCAAATACTGTCCCTGCGCAAATGTTCCTGAAGTGCCCCACACAACCAGCCATGTCTGGGACCCTGCAGCACTGGCACAACATACATAACCGAATGGATTTTTTGCATGAGAAACATGACAAGACAAGACAGCAGCTTGGCATTTTGGTTTCTTTCCCAATAAAGTCTGAGAAAGAGTAGTAACCTAATCCCACCTTTTCCACTTGCAGTGCAGTCTCCTCACATGACAACTTTATCAACTCTTGGGCCTTACTGGTGTCTCCAGCTTTGTAAGCATCCTGGATGCTTTCTGTCACAGGTGTCTGAATTATGGAGACTTCGCCAACTGTGGACTGTTTGCCACCCATGTCCACAATTCCTGCAATAAAAACAGAAAAGAGAGGTCAGGAAGAATTGCTTGTCTATTACGCACACACAGTGGCAGCGTCAATGCATCCTGGCCACAAAAAAAGGGGGTGAATTATTTTCAGTGGAATATTTACTGCCCACAATTTACAAAAAGAAGAAAAAAACCTCAACACTCAGCCATCTGATACAAGAAAGTGATAACATGTTACAGTACTTTCCAACAGGGACATGAAACTAAAAGGGACGGCAAGTTCCCCAATTGCTCCCAGAGGTGGTTTCCAAAGGACGGTATGAAGCTCCCGCACGCACGGACACGGATGCTCCGCAGCCGCGCTCGACCTCCTGCGGTAGAACCAGGGACGGGAAGGGTTCACACAAGTTCAGCACCTTCAAGGTGTCTGCAGCACCTGCAAGGATGTTCTGGTGTAATCTGCCTTGCTCCAGTCGCACTTCACCTCCTGATGACAGCCTAATTAAACCCCCCCATTCTTCTCCAGAACTTTCAACCAGAGCTTAATCCACCTCAACAAATGTACAAGTAAAAAAAATAAAAAGAAGAATATTTTTATTCTGGAGAAAAAGAGTAAAAGGAGATTATGGAAGATGCCCAATGTCACCCTGATCAATCTTGGAGAGTCTCCTAGGCTAGACTTTTTTTTTTTAACGCTTTTAGGAGCCAGAAGAGGTTTTACATGTCAAAGATTAAAAGCTGCAAACCATTAGAGAAGATGCTTGTGGTGGGTGGTTAACGAACAGGCAGCCATGAAGTCTCACACCCCCTCAACTTCCCAACTACTGGGACAGGGAAAACTGCAGGAAAGCCACTGAATTAGGGTAAGATGTTCAGGTCCACTCCCGAACAACATGCAAGCCGGAGAAAAGAAGCACTTTTCACTTGAAAAGAGACTGTTTCATACTCACTTTTTCCTGCTAAAACATTATTAATTATTATTGCTTATGTGCAACAATTAAATAGAGTCCTTAAACCCACAGATTTTCACTTAGGTTAACAAGACTGTTGTTTTGTTTTGTTTTTCAAATAGACACATATGTCATGCAGGGCTTAGTCTAATGCAGCCTGGAAAAAAGAAATACATTTGGACCAATCTATAACTGTCAGTAAATATCTTTGAATAATGCAGCCTGAATCACCGATAGATTCTCACTAACAGTTCTCATCAATTATTGAAATGAAGCTCAAATCACTCAGACATCGGAGACGGCTCCAGAGATTCGTGCCATTAAAAATGTGCCCACATCAATAACCTTTCTCAGATGATGCTGAACACGAGAAGGACAAGCAGCAGAAATCAACACAGATGAATGTGGTGTTAAATTACAGCATAATAAATAGCACCTCAGAGTTCATGTTAATAGATGCTGTGCCTTCATAATTCTGTAGTTTTAGGGGGTACCTGGGAAAAGAAATTCATCCAGCATTTGGTTCAGTCTTTCAGAGCAGACTCCCCCACCTGCAAGGGATCTCTAAGAATATTGCACGTGATTTAATCTTTTTAATGGACACCAAGGTAGGAAATGCAAGCAATTCTTAAGCGAGTAACTTTAAAGGCTGATAGAAGAGAGAATTTTAAAGTAAAATAGTTCTCCAGTCTAAACAACTCAGACTGGACTCAGTAAAATCCAGCAGTATGGATTGCAGCAAACTCTGCAGTTACTGGAACATGCAGCCTCCCCTGTGATGAAATCCTGAACCTGGAGAGAAGCGCTGGAATTTCCCTAGGAGGAAAAAATGCCTCACATCAGAGACACAGAACAGCTGGAAAGCTGAGCAGGAAGCTCTGCAAATCGGGGCTGACAGAGCACAGCAACTTTAATCTGCTTACAAAAAAAATGCTGAAAGGAAAGACAAATTTTACTTCCTTCCAGCTTCAATCCCTATTTTGGGGACTATCACTCCAGACCCACATCTGCAGCCATTCCAAAGGTGGAGGCGCATCCTTTCTGTCAAAGAACTGAGTAGGGCCATATTTCTTTCTCTATAAATCATGGCCAGGGAAGGTGGAGGTACGAGTATCTCATGGTCAGAGACTCATTTGGGATCCGGAAGATCCTGGTGTCACCTCCTCATCTATTACAGATGTCTCCAGCACAAGGACACAATGTTGTTACTGAGAGAAGGAGGAACTCCACAAGCTAGACCCTAATCCCAAGACAGCTTCTATGTTTTACCAAATGACAACTTCATGAAACTACTTGGCTAATGTGTCATGCTTCCTCTTACAGTTTTGGGCCCCCTCAAAATTTCTTCAGTCCTTCACAGTGTCACGGATTAGTTACAACCACTGCTACCACTGCCACTGTTTGGAGAACGTGGGCTGGCCATCAACCATCGTGGTCTGCTCACGTACATTACGTGGAGACTTCGGGGCGCTCCAGGAACGGGAACGACATAAATGGTTGGCTTAATAAAGTTCACTTGCTCCCAGAGTTAGCCGGCAGTTTAATCAGTCTTTGGGATATTAATTTTAGTCCCTAAACTCAATTTTAGTCTTGTCTTAGGCAAATAAGAACTTTTATTTATCTAACCAAAACTGCCCGGCTTTGAACATTTGAACATCCATCAAGTAGAAATCAATAAAAGCTTCACTGAATGTAAGAAATCTGGGCAATTTTGCTGTTCAAAACCAATACATTTATGTTCAAATATTCTTGGCAGAAAGATAATGCTACTCAACATTCAAGTTTCTTTTGTAACTGTCATGAAAATTTCCTTCTATGATTGCATTCTGTAGAGTAAATTGACCACCTGCCTAATACCTGAGTTAAAAAGCTGCCGAGGGTCTTCGGCAAAAAAACATCTTGTAATTGAACCAATTACAAGCCCCTAAAGAGCAAAACTGGTGAGATACAGCATGATAAAACACCTTGTCCTGAGCCAACCGCTGTACTCACATGATTGTGTCAAAGTTAACTTGAGCTGTCAAAGGTTAAATGAGAGAAGGTGGGTCCATCCATTCCCAAAAAACACAGAACCATCCATTGCAAAGCAAAGTACCTCACCAGCCAAATTACCCAGTTCACAGACTTCCTGATGACTTAAGAAATGATACATTGACTTCTGAAATATAAATGGAAAAAAAGAAGTAGCATGTTTTATGAGCTTAATTTATACTCACCGGTAGGGAAAAAAAAAAAAAAAAGGAGGAAAATTACATTCTAGTGACTAAAGACTGTTTTATTTCTACAAGATGCATGACTGAACTATCATCAGTACTGGCGTTCATGTAGGCTGGGAATAAAGTTTTGCCAATACATGCATCAGCCATTTTTAGAAAAAATCTAGGCCAACATCCAAAGAAACTCTGCCTGTGATTTTAACCCTACAAACCTCATGCTCTTTGCTTGAGCTCTTTGTGGCTTTCAAAATAGGGTCCCCTCCCGCAATACTGAAGTTAAATAATACTAAACATCTATTTTTGGACTTGATCATGCAACATGCTGAGCATCTAAGCCTGGATGCTTTTAATTCTTAGATTGTACAGATTTAGGAACCGACTTCTGCACTTTGCACAATAGGGTCTACATTACTGTTTGACAGTGCAGCACAGCAGGTTATATTAATCCATCAGAACTCTTGGATATTCCTGTAATAAAAGGCTACTAGAAACTCCAGAAGCTCCTACACCACCTGTTCTGATTTCCTTTAGTTTCTGCTTTATTGCATAGAGATCTGGGACGGAGTTCCTGTGTTGGCACAGGCTCCTCTGAAACCACTGCCCCAAATCAGCACTCCTCTTCTGAGCTTAAAGCAGGAAAGCAGATAAGAATGACATTAAAAATGCATCCTTTATCTATTTCTCACACAACTTAACAGCCTGTATCAAAGCAACTAACTTCAGAAATATTTCCCACTCCTGATTTCAATGTTATGCTTTGGAAGTAGCCTCCAAGCGTGGCTTTAGTGTAACAGCCCTTTACAAAAGCTAAGGGCAAGACTAAGTTTCTCTTTAAAAATATTCCAATGAAAATAGCAGTAATCAATAACAAAAACAGTATTACTTTATTGCCATTAAAGGTTACAAGAATATAAATTTTCAAGTGCAACTGACTGCTATCCCAGCTCAGAGAAGCAAAAATAAGTCTTATGAATAATAAAGGTTATCATGAGAATTTCAGAGATATATACATAGTTACACCCTGCCTCAGGCCCTGTTATTATAGTAGGTGACAAAAAAAAAATTAAAAATTTCTAAACTGACAGTGTGGCATTATTAGGAAAAAGGTCAATGCTGTGAATCAACAAACAGCTGCATAACAAAAGAGCACAACTGTATAGATGGTTGTCATCTTCGCATCCCAAATCACCGCATCCCTGCCTCTGACACACAGCCTCACAGAGTTTGTCACTGCTACGTTAGTCCCTTTGATAAAGCAGGAGTTCTTCAGCAACTAACTGGGATATTTTTATTTAGCAGAGAAAGACATCAAAGAGATGCTTAATACAGGACAAAAGATAAAATAGGGCAGGAAGCTAACTCTGACTCCAAAACAGAATTATAATGATCATAAAACTTTAGAACTGCTACTGACCTTGTCATAATGTGTGCAGGTATTTCCAGAGACGGGAGCAAATCAAGGCGATGACTCTAACACAGCATCCCATTCACCGATGCCCAATTAAGCTGTTAATTCCTTGGACTGTTAACCACCCACCTCTGCTTCGGCACCAGCAGCTCTTGCAGCGGTCACTTTCAGCTTGCTAGCTGCTCCTTTGTCTGAATTAACTACTACACTTTAGCCTTGACAGCTATTTTCATCTCCATGTCCCATTAGGGCGAAATCCAAGCCTCTGGTTCAGAGAGGATCTGGGGATGGGGGTGGGCAGGGAGGCTGAGCTCAGACATTAATTCCTCAACAGCACCAGATGGCTACAGCTCTAACCTTTACCAGCTTAATCTTTTGCCATTTTGACTTTTGAGCGGTGCCACAGAGCAAACAAAAAAATGGGACAGAGATGAGGTTTAAAATGTGCTGAATATTGAAAGCCAACGCCTCCAAATGCTTAAAAACTCACAAGCGTCGCTGAATAATTTTCAATACTACGCTGCGGAAGCTTTGGCAGGCTGGTTTGCAAAATTAACCAAAAGCCATGTTATTTCTGAGTCTCTGTAAGAGATTCACATATCTTCTGTTGCTTTGAAACACTTTAGATTAATAAACTGAACAACAACCGATGGGAAGCCTCCAGTGATTTCAAAGGCTGATGGATCTGTCCTACACTGCGCTTACTGCTTGGATGGGTAAGAAAAAACTTTCAATCTGATAGAAATCTTTGAGATACGGAAAAATAATTCCCATCCCAATCCAGGAAGAAAAAACAAAACCCTAGGTTCTTCCATCAAAAAAAATTTAAATCAGCCCAAGTTGTTCAAAATGCTTCATGAAACAAAGATACGTTTTGTGTTCCTTCTCTAATTAGCTGACACTTCAAAACAGGGTTGCATTTGTTGTTTAAAAAATATTTCATTCATTTCATTCAGTTCTTAAAAGATACAGTCACAGACCAAGGCCTGTCCCCAGGAGGGAAGTTGTTTTCCCCTCCTGCCCACATAAGCTTGGTCCCCATGGCCTCTTAGCCTGGACCTGGCCCAGAACCACACCAAGGAGGGTCCTGCAGCAAGAACCCCAAGAGCTATTTCACTTTTTTCCCAGATTTAGGCAAAATACATACAGTTCAAGCAAGTTCACTATAAAATGTCCCCACCAGGGTTAAAAAAAAGGTGAGAACCACTTATAAAACCCCCTGTGAGAAGAAAAGGAGAGAATGTTCTGGTAAATCCAACCAAGAGATGATGGGATGGTTTATCTGGGAAATTCAGCATCCCCACTGGAGGGACCACGCCTGAACTGGGCCATGTCCCTCTGACCCTGATTAATATCTCTTCACTACGAGACATGCCAGCTTCTCCAGACACAGGGAAACCTCCACACACTTTTTCTGCCTATTTTTTGTGGTTCCATTCCACCCAAACATCCATTATTTCAGCTAATTAAAGGAGTGGCTCTGCACTAAGATCTGCCTGCCAAGGCGCTGGGAAAGATGATGTGTTGAGCACAAAAGAAACCGGCACCTACAACACAGTTCACAATTGATGCTCACAGCCCCAAAAGGAAACTTGTAACCCTACAAAAGACCAGATCTGAAACACAGAAGAATGCTTCAAAGAAAAAAAATCCAGTACTGAAGGGATCTTTTGCATTGTCACTGCATAATCTGGAATTATTTTTAAATTGTTTACATGCCAGTACCACGCATGCCAAGTGTTGATCTGCATTAAACATTTTCCAGCAAGCATACAGCATCTTGCAAAGGGCATGCTGACAATTTTAGGTACAGCAATGCAAAGTGACCAATTATCACCAGGGCCATTAGAAATGTTCTATTTAGAAACACTCTTAGCCTGCAAGGAAAAAAAGAATATTTGCTAATGCAAACCTAATAGGAAAATATTAAGTCCTGGATTGAAAAATGCTCTGGGCTCTTGCCTTTTTAAGGAGCTCCAGAACTGAATTACAAAAAACAGACGCCTCCAAAAGCTTTAGCTCTACACTTACACAATCATTTCTCCATCATCTAGGAAAATGGGCAGAGAGGGAACAGAAAAGCCTTAAATACTCAAATAAATACTCAAATAGTGAGACTTGCAGTCTTTAGAGGGCAGAATCACAGATGCCTGAATGGTTGTGTGAATCTGTCTGTCAGAGCCAACACTAAACTGGAGCTGAAAAGCTTTACCAGATCTGACTGGGCTTCTGCATTTGTGAGTGCACCTTCCAGATCCTCAGGACTCTGGAAATTACTTTCACTGTCCAAGTAAATTCAAATGAAACCGAGCTGGTTATTCCCATTTTGCTGATGTACAAAAGAGGCTACACAAAGCTATTACAAGGCAATGAGCTTAGAGAGAGCACGAAGAAACACACGCTGGAATATGAGCATCAGAGCAAACCCCTCATGTCAGTGTACAAATCCCACTGGAATGCACAAGGTCACTTTAGCATCACCACCGATACCTGCAGCCATCCATGGAAAAGGAACAGGGGCTACTGCATATGATGGTCCTGGATGTGCCAGCATGACAAACTGGGCTGTTGTCGATGACAGGGATGGTTTTACCCTCTACCCTGAGATCCTGAAGCCTACGCAGCTTCATGTGAACATGTTCATCCCTTTTGAACTGTAGGAGTGCTCAGAGCATCAGTGGCCACAACAGCTGTTTTTGTGAAGGCACCATCATCCCTGGTAGACACTGTCCTCATCTTTGGGCAGGGACGGAACGGGACAGGGCTGACCTCTGCCAAGAACAAGACAAAGGCCCCACAACCCCCCTACACTGTCCTCTTCAGGGTGCAAAGGATCAGCAAAGACCACAGAGAATAATGACAGTGCTAATTTCCATCCCCAAGGGAAAGAGAATGAAGGAACCAGAAAGCTCCTAATGGCCAGAGAGCCCATTGCCATATTTAAAATACAAATGACTCAGCGTTAAGTTAAAGTTTCTATTTTTGTTATTTGGCCTCAGTGATTCGGTTCCAATCCTACAGCTCGAATCATTCAGAAATATGGTTTTGCATGCAGGGCCAGCCACGCCACTCTCGCTTTCCAAATTTTAAATTGGAAGATATACATCGAGCGCACAGAAGTATGACTATGCTTTTGGATTTTCTTCGTGTTCATCCAGGCATGGCTGGAAAGAGAAGATTATTAAACGATGAAAGGTTTCTCTAGTGAGACCATTCCTGTCCAACTGAATCAAATATTATAGCCATGAAACCAAACCAAGACTGGATTTCATTTGAAACTTTGTAAAATAAAACGTCATGGCTAACTTTGGTTTCTTTTGAAACTTTTCCTTTTTCCTAATGTTCAAGGCTTTCATAAGAAGGGCAAAACTTCCATATATCACTGTTTCTTTTTTTCAAAGAAATAATTTGCTCAACATTCTTCTAAAAAAAGGCTATTAATTATTCACAATGGGGAAGCACCAGGTTATGACCAGCCCCCTCTTGCTACGTCCTCTTTAGGCACATATTTAAAGCTAGCTTAGAAGGAAGCAACTGCTTTTAGCCCCAGCTACGTCTGGAAGAGTTCAGGGAGAGACCTTCCATGTGCGTGCAAGGGGAGGACAGGCCCAAGGTCTCTGCCCAGGTCCATTCTGAGTCTTGAGTCCTCTACTGACTCCACCAAAGACACATCCAGTGATTCCACAGCTTGCCTGAGTTGACAAGAGCAACTCCTAGGTTTAAGTTTCCCTTTAATAACACATGTAAACACCTTCCTAAATGGAAAACCCATTTAGGACTCTCCAACCCAACTGGCTGGTCAAAAAGCAAAGCATGGAAGCAGCCAACATCTGTTTGTCCAGCCCCTGGAGCAAGCTGATGAAAGAGGCAGGATGAAGTTCAGAGCTGCTCCATCAGGTCCCTTTGGGCCACAGCAGAAAGCCCACATCTCCATCCCTCCATCACACAGCAGGGGCCCTGGGCATCTTCCGCCATCTGCATGGCAACCAGTGTCCCTCCTTCCTTCCCTACGGAGCACAGATGTCTCGTCCAGAACCCGTATGTATGAAGATTTCAGAATGGCTGGCCAGAGAGGAGGAAAAAAGGGAAAAAAAAATTAAAAAATAAAAGGGCAAAATACTTTGCATTACTCCAGTTTATCATGTTCAATGAAGATAAGAAGAATCTGTAAGAGGTGGAAAAGACAAGTCAAATAAAGGGACAGTCTAATACAAGACTACACATGAAAAGAGCTTGGCTTGTTGAGCCTGGAAAAGCAAAGGCTGGATGGGGATGGGAGTACTGTCTAGAAATACATCTGGAGGGACACACCAGGGAAGGCAAACAGCTATTTATGTACAGAGTATGAACACATTTTGGCTGCCAATTACAAGAAAGTTCAAAATGTTGGAGAAATGAGGCTTTGGAACAGTGTTCTAGAAAAAGCAGAAGCAACGGACACCCCAACTCACTTAAAACAGGCCTTCCATATGGTTTAGGAGTGTGAGACCAGGACACTGCCCCACACATTCCTTCCAGTCCTACAGCCTCTGTTCCCATTTTACACACATGTAAAAGTTAACCCAGCTACCAGGCACCAACAGCCATAACGCACGAGATGATAATGGCTTCACAGGTTACTTTGAGGGACATTCGTAGAAACAGAGAGTCTCTTTTATTGAACAAACTGATAGATCTAGGAAAAAGCAGACATTAACGGCAAGAAGCCTTTCAAGAGACGTGAGGGGAAAAACACCCCACGCAGCAAAATCCAAGCTTAGTACACATTAGACACAGTTCAGTGTGTTTCTTTAACTGTGTCTGGTAGTCTAATAAAATACCGTACTCTTTGCTATCCTCACTTCTCATTTATCATCAAGACAACAACTCTAGATTAGCTTAAGTAAAGGTGTTGCATGCAGAAGAAAAGAAAATGCAATCAAGGTATTGGATATGGTTAGCATCAAGAGACTTGAATGGGCAATTTGGCAACAGCAGAGCCAAGGGAAGTGCAGAGCTGGGAAGAGCATCAGAGGAAAGAGATGAATGAGATAGTCTGCAAAAGGAAAAAGCCCACAAAACAGTGGAGAATGTGAGGCTCCGCTCCAGCTTCTGCTGAACTCAATGTGAGCACTTCCACCAGCTTCCATGCAAGCAGAAGCAGATCCTCCGAGATGCCGGTTTCCAGGACAGAATATCTCAGTGGGAAGATTACCTCAACAGCTGTGTCTGGAGCAGGAGAGAAAACCTGATGAAAAGACCTCTGCTGTTGGCCAAGACGGTGCTGGTCCTGGATCAGGATGTGTAGTGATGTGCTGCCAAAGCTTTAATGGTGGCTACCCAAAAAAATTAAACCTTCCCTGACAAAACCTACAAGTGGCAGAAGTGCCTGAATTTGCAGAGAGGGGGAATGGGGAGGTAATTCCTTTTTGTCTTCCTGATATCTGGGAATATCAGCATTCATTTCAGTGGAGGGAGGACAAGCAATCTGTTGTGTTCTAATGAAGGTATATGCTGTGAACTCACTGAGCCCACAGCACTTTTAGAGGGTGCCTCCACAGTAGACAGAAAAATTAAGCAAGGCACATTTCATCCTCTTTTCACTGACCTCAATGAACTCTGATCCACTGCATCTGAGAACCTGATCCAACCCATGCAAATGACTTTGATGGCTTTTATTCCTGCCATCCTGTGAAAGGTCTGAGGTGCAAAACATCGGAGAATTGTGACCATGATTACAAGCCTGGTTGAGGAGCTAGACTATTTTTGTTACTCAAGTTACATCTGAGATCTGAAAAGGCATCTTGTCCATTAGTGTTCTGATAAAAAATAAATAAATAAATAAAAATTAAAAAAAAAGAGTTCCTGTTTGATGCAAAAATAAAAGCATTTTCAAAGGCTCTTTGATGTGCAAGACAGAAAGACATGCAGGCAGATTCTGGAGGAGGCCTGAGTTTCAGCAATTACCAGCACTCTTTGAATCTTACTCCCCAGACAGAATTTTTATGTGAAGCAGATAATCACACTGCGGAGTGTATCAGCTCTGAACCTTGTGGCTTTACTATTAAGTAGCAATAACCTCTAGTTAAAACACTCCTTAACCAAGATGGGAATAAAACAAATAACCCCCATAACAACTAACTGCAGGTAAAGCAATTCCAAAGACATACATGTTTTTAAAAGATTTTGTTTTGAGCTCTTCTTGGGTAGCCATGCCAGTTTTCCGAGCGATATTCTGATCATTAAAACAAGTGGTGATGTAATTTCCACAGCGACCACAAACATACCAAGAATATTTGAGCTAAATTTATCCAGTCTTCTTGTTTGAATCACTGCTTTGGTTCGTTATTTTTCCACGATTTTCAACTATGCACAGAAAAGGAGTTGTGGACAGCCCAGGACTGAGCTTTTCCCAGCAGTATACGAAATGCCAACCTTTATGCTTGGGAGGCACATATTGACTATTAGAAATGAAATTCAACTGTCCCTCCAGCTCCCAACCCCAGGGCCCTGCTCTTTTCACCCTTTGCCTTCCTCCCACCCTTCCTGCAGCAGACTGACCCTTTCCCTCACCCTCAGATGACACAACATGGGGCTTGTCTTTGCGACTGAGAACTTCCTGAAGCTCACCACAGATCTGCTGCCCCCCCAGAACGGAGAGGGAGAGCCAAAAAACTGAGGACTTGCACCAGATTTCCCACTGTTCCATGCAGCTCTGTGGCAGAGCCCAAGTCCTACCAGTCTGGAGCAACACATCCCACCTACACAAGTACCCATGTTGGGAGAGCTCAGGTGAAGGAAGACTGTCTAGTGCCTTCACCAGCAGGTCTGTATGTCTCTCCAAAAAACATATCATCTACAAAGACATCACTGCGTTTCTCCCTCTCTTCCAATGTGCACATGGTGGCCAATCATCACAGCAGCACAGAATCATTTTGGTTGGAAAAGACCTTTAAGGTCATCAAGTCCAACCGTTCGCCCACCCCTGGCACTACCCCATGTCCCTGAGAACCTCATCTCCGTCTGTTCAATCCTTCCAGGGATGGTGACTCCACCACTGCCCTGGGCAGCCTGTTCCAATGCCCGACAGCCCTTTGGGGAAGAAATTGTTCCCAAGACCCAACCTCAACCTCCCCTGGTGCAACTTGAGGTCATTTTCCCTTGTCTTATCACTTGTTACTTGGGAGAAGAGACCAACATCCTCCATGCTACAAGGGGTTGGGTATTTGCAAAACCTGCAGCATAACACCCAAGATTCTGCTACATCAATTTGCTATTATTCAATGAGAATCTTTTTAAACTGTCATATTTTAACACGGTCTGAATACGTCCTTGCTGACTCCATTTCAGATTCAGGATCAGACTCACTGAGTTTGCCTGCATGTAGCTGCACATGATTTAAGGGCAGCTCGTTATTCCTCAAAACACACTTTTTTTCTTTTTAAACCAGAAATTGCTGACCCGCAGAGCCCCCCTGACTGCAGGAGGGCTTTTTGAATGTTGAGGGCCTTCCCTAATTCTTTCAAACTTCTAAAGTCAGTCCTCCCTTTAAGTGAGAGCAAGGCACAAATTCAAAGCATGGACATACTCCTGTTGTGAAACTATCAGCACTTTACATAAAAGGGCTGCTGCTGTGGTGATATATAACGCAAATAAGCAATGGCTGACCCACTAATGAACACACAGACTTGGATTAAGGAAAGGAATTAAATATCAGCCTAATGATGTAAAATCTGAAATGGAACCTATTAAGGGACAGGCTTCACCTATACGGCAGACTGGGAGCTAAATGGTACAAAATCTATCCCACACACCCTCATCTGCAATGCAAACATTTCCCCCCAGTTAGCTGCCTTCTGCCAAGCAGAGCCCTGGCAGCCCCTGTATCGATCAGAGAAATGAAAAACAAACAAGCCACAGACTTAATGCTGTCAGGATCCCTGAAGATTTGATTCCGAGCCTGTTAAGCCAGCGTAGAGACTTTAATGGGTTTTGGATGAGGCCCCCATAGGCTTTGGAAAAGATTAAAAAAAATAAACTCATAGCACTTTCTCTAATGCAAGTATAAAATCTCCTACAACATCACTGACAAAACAATAAATCAATTACAGGCCTGGTAAAGACTGAGTTGGTGTGAGCACTATCAATTGCTTTTTCCCACTGAAACGGAGGACAACAATTCTGATTAATGACCACAGCATCAATCCACACCTGAGAGCTACCTTATAATTACACATTAGTAACATCGTTAAGGAGTCCCTGTGTACAGGTTATATGGGCCAAGAACTTTTGTTATTATCTTATAACCTTATCTTTGTTTTTCTCTAGGCTTCTTGACAGAGCTGTCACACATTACATTTTAATGTATTAACCTACCAATATGTTTAAAATGGAAGGTAGAAAAATAAAGCTGTATAGCAGCAGATAACGCCAGATATAGCACAGATAAAGAGCAATGTTTTATTACTGTCCGTAAATCAAACTGCCCCACAGGTTGGACTCTGCTCAATTAGCTTCCCAAGCTCTGCACCACACCGCTGGCACTCCCAGCAGCTCTGCCCTCCTTGTTCCAGAGTACGCTGGCTCCGATGGTATTATCAGGAAAAAAACTGGTCCTGCCACTACTAAGACATAAATGCTCCTTCATATTCCCTTAACTCTCGAGTGGCACAGCAAGCCAAATTACCACTTTACACATGCACTAGAACACATTTTCAAAGAGAAATGGTTCTTCCAGATGCCTCTGTTTCAAAATACACAGGACATTTCCTAAGGGTGTGTCTGAGGAATATTGCTTAGTATCCAGACTCTGAAAATCAGTTCAGAGTGTCTGAAATTAGGCACCTAACTTTAAATGCCCCAGCATACATTGTCCTTTTTGGAAATCCAGGCTCAGTTCAGTGCGATGGTTCAACACGCAGCTGTGCTACAGTCTGCCCAGGAGAGCCGGCTTAACCACATGTATTTCTCTGCAGACCAGCCTTCCGCGTTAGCTTTTGGCCCCATGTGAGATTGCACCACTTCTGTATGAAGTGTGTATTTAAATATGTTTAAAAATACAAGCCTATTACCGCTTTACTAGTGGTACTTCCTATTCCTGCCTTGCATTTTCTACTTCTCCTTCTGCAGGGCATTATGCGGTAAGACTAACTCACGGCAGACACCTGTTTTCTTTTTTGCCCCCTTTTTTTTTTCCTTGTAGGAATACTTTCAATTCACTGTTTGGACTCAAATTAACTCACAGCTTAACAAGCAGGAAGAAAAACAGAAAATCTTCAAGGCTCATTTAGTCTCAATTATACAGAAGTTCAAGCAACCAACACACTTTGCAGGTCTCTGGTGCTCTGTGCGCTCGGATCACCTCCCAGATGGCCTCCTTGTCACAGCAGGCTCAGGGTAACATTACTGCACGGTAACAGGTGGATGGAAAAAGCAGGACAGAGGGTGCAAGTACTTTTTCCCTGTTACACAGACGGGGCTAAGTCAACTCAGCTGTTGGCCCTGGTCCCGTGTGCACAGCTGATGTAAAGATTTTAAGGTTTAAATGGTGATTTCATGAGGAACAAAGTGATATCAGTGGTGCCGCCAATGCCGATTTTCCCCTCCTCCTTTATTCAGCAGGAAAGATTTATAAGCAAAGATATTCACACAACCAAATGCAAGTTCCTGCCCTTCACATTTAAGGCAACAAAATCAACTGGGCAGAACTATGAGGAAACAACAGCAAAGATCTTATCTGGAGGCCACATACACACACACTCCGGAGCAGGTGAACTCTGCCTGCTTTTACTGCTGGAAAGTCAGGCTCTTCCTGTAGACTTTTATTTTTTAAGTGGATTTCACACAGCCAGACTGACAGCCCAGTAAGGTTACCCAGTAAGTACAAAACAGAGAGAAATGCCAAAGTTTCCATCCCTCCATCCCATCACCTCCTCAAATCGCTGTCCTACAACAAAGGCCTTGGTCACATTTGCAGATGTCCCATCCTCAAGCAAACACTGGACGCACAAAGCAATGCCCCAGGAGAATAAGCCGTTTCATTTGCTATTAGCTAACCCCAAGCTGTCACCACACAGCCCATTGTGAAACTTTCCATATAAAATTACACTATCTCCTGAGCAGTCTCTCTTGTTAAAATGACTCTTTAACTCTTCCAGTTAAATGTTTTGAACTTGCGCTGGAGGCTTTTCTGCAGTTCAGGAAGCGGCGGTGCAGGCTGCAGCTTTCCCTCTGAGTCAGTATTGAGCTGGGCCACGGCCCCGGGAGGGTTGTGAAGGTCATTACCACCATGGGGAACCTCTTTCCGATCAAACACAAAGCCTTGCGAGCTGCAGGGCCACCGCAGCACTTCTGAAGCACAGCTTTAAGCCCCTGGTCCACTGCAAATGCCAACTTGGGTCATTATATTCTTATTACTTGTTTGCTGCCCCATTTTAATATTTAAATCCCTTTTCCAGGCACATTGCATGTGTCTATCTGCGTGTGCCTGGACAGTGGAAAGTCACCAGCTTACAACAGATTTGCCTAAAAAACAGTTGTGAAGGTTCACTTAGTTAATAACTGTAAAGCTACTATAAAATTTCAAACAACTATCTCTGGCATCATTGTCCTTAATTATGTAATGTTATATACATTACAACATAACACCCCTTTTCAATGCTCATTTCTAGATTTAGCAGGAGAGAAGAGACACCCTCTGGTGTGTTTGAAGGATAATCCAATTCCACCTCCAAGACACACACAAGTGGTATATGAACGCTCTGCGACTTTGAATAAAAATCTCAATAAGAGAGCAATAAGCTCCTTAACAGAAGTACCCTTACATTTCAGAAGACAATGCTTACTTCCTTACATCTTTGCTGAACTGCCTCCTAGGAACTCATATGAGAATTAAATCCTAGCTGTAAAATTTCATAAGATTCAAAGAAATCAAGCAGCCCATGGAAAGGAGATGAATCTCTATTCTCTTCTACACATCTATACAGTGATATCTTTGGGCTTCCACTGTATTTCCTATGAGATTAATATTATGTCACTTCTGTATTATGTAGAGCTTTTTAACTAAATCAAAAAAAACCCCAAACCCATGCTTCATGAGAGACTGCAGCCGCCCCCATATCTCTCCTTGCTTGCTTTTAATTAGGACAAGATAAACGCAATCTAGGAGAGGGGAAGCAGGGCTTGAGGAAGCAAGGGAGGTGCTGACTGCACCCGAAACGGAGCGTTACTCTGCACTCCAGTGACAAATTCTCTCTGTGGACCAGTGGGTGGTCACCAGCATCATGAAGCCAAGCCCAGCACCGTCCCTGGAGGGCAGATAAGGTCCAGTTCTGAAACACAGCTTGGCTGCTCAAAGGGTCACTGGGCATCCTGCTGGGATCCGGGCAAGATCTCTGCCGCAGCCAAGAGGAACAGCAGACACGAACAGTAAGGTGAGCCCTTCCATCACGTTACATTTGCTATCTAGAGTCACTGATGCTGCAAACCTAGTCTCCGCATGAAGACCTGGAAAAATGTACAGCTGTCAGGAAAAAGCCCTGAAAATCTTAAGATTTAAAGACTGCGAGCTTTGTGAGCACTAATGAGGTTGCCGGCATTAAAGAAATTATCTGTGATCTCACTCCACTTCCCAGTGGTTCCCGTTGAACGGAAGCAGGAGGCTACATCTACATTGTTAATAAATGCGTGTAAACAATAGGTTCAGATGTGGAGGCTGAATGAGTCACCGCGTTCCTGTGCTCAAGATGTGTAATAGGATTCAAATGCAGAACAAGGACCGGCTAACTTAGGGAGTGGACCAGCTAGCTAATGACACTTACTCTTGACAGGACTCAAACAATCCCAAAATAAAAATGAGTTTAAACATGTACAATATGCTTATAAAAAGCAAATCCACCAGGGCAGTACTGGATCTGAAGCTCTCCTAGGATGCCTTTGCCAGTCTTCCAACACTGCCTATCAAATAAAATAACCCAGGCATGTAAGTATAGAAGAGATATACCAGTGAGATTTGTATGCTTCCAGTTAACCAGTCTAACTGAATATATTTACATAAAGTTCTCAGAAGAAAAACTGAACTCACAATGTAGAAAACATACCTTTTTTATTTTTCTCTTCATTATTCACTCATAAACTAATTTATTTACTGCATCTTTAAACAATGATAAAAACTTGTCAAATCACTATTGCAGAACAAAAATTTAACAATTCTTAACACTTGCAAATCATTAGTGCAGATTAAAATTCTTCTCATGGTTTATAGCTTAGTATTCAAGTGGAGATAATTTCTTCCAGAGAGAAACTCAGAGGACAGAATGTAAGAATTCAAAGAATATTCAATAACCAAATGCTCCTCATTATTCTAGAAAAATACAAAGCCAATTAATAAAAGCAAAAACAAACAGAAAAATCAGTACTACAGAAAAAGCAGAATACGTACGGAGAAAGGAAAGAGTCCCCAGAGCTCCCTGTGATGCTGGTGAGAAATGTCTTCAAACAAGATAAGGCGGCCTCTGAATAAACTACCAGGTTTTGCTTCATAGTTGCTGATAAAATCCAAAATAAGGCTGCAAACACATTAGCTTCTACTGAAGCCTGCTTACTCACTACAAAGCGTCAAACACACCTTCATCCCACACTTAAAACGCAGATGCTGCCTCTTAATGAACTGCGTGTTGCAAGGGGGGAATACCGTTATACAATAACCAGAGAGCTATTTCTTGATGCAGAAACATAACTGGGGGTTGACTCAGAGAAATGTAGCAGCGCCTAGAAGCTGAGGGTTTCAGCGTTAAAATTCATCCAAAAATAATTCGGCTGTTCAGAAAAAAATTTAACAGGAAGCAACCTGAAGTATACATCCCTTCTAAAAGGGAAATTTCCACTTATGGATTTATTGCATTACATAAACACAGACCTCCTAATCCAGCCCAACAATAAATCACTGCAAGCCACTGAATCAAAGCTGACAGTAAAACTAGGGCAAGTTAATATCTGATCAGCCTGAGAAACGATGCTCTGATTGTAGCAGCTTTCATACCCTGAATACACACTGTATGAGTGGCTGGGAACACATTTGCATCCACATACTGAAACAGCACAGGTCTTGAAAAACATATTTAGGAACTAGTGAGATGTGATACATATATTGACTAATTCCGTGGGCTTTTGGAGAAAATTGGTCTTCAGAGAAATGCTATTCTTATCACCTGAGTAGTTCAACATCATTTTCCTTGGAAGCAAAATTACTTGTTCTATACTGTAGATTTTCAAAGATTAGGGCTCAAATCACTGAAAGTTCTTTAATATATTTAAATATCATTGAAACTCAGCAATAGCTGGCCACTGAGTTCTCTTAAAACCTTTTGCTCCCAATCTGAACAGGAAAGAAAATAAATCATCCTATTTACCATTTTGTGGATCCATGTTGCTCTCTCTGCAAACAGTGGATTCCTCAGTTCCCACACACCAGTACATTCTGGGTCACGGTTGTGAAGATCCAAAGGACAAACTTTCTGCAGCACTGAAAATTGAATAGCGTTGTCAAAGCTGAATGATCTCCGTCAAGCAAACACAGGAGCTGAGTGACTGCTGGTAAGCACCATCCTGAAGAAACATCTTTTACCCTGTTTAAAAATAAACAGTAAACCAAATTAATCATTCTAGTATAGAAACTGAAAGATGCTTATTGCTCTGCACTCTAACACAACTGTCAAATATTATTTTGCAGAAAGCCACTCACCATCCTATGCAAATATAAATACAATTATTTTCATAATATCTTTGTTAAGAGCATAACGTGAATTAGCAGAGAAGACTAATAATGTCTCCACTATAGAAAATATAATGTTCCCAGTTTTTCTCCACCAAAGCTGCTGAGTCTTTGGGGAGGGGTGGGGGGGTGGGGGGTGGGCAGGGGTCACAGCTGCAGTTTCAGGTTCTCCACAAGCCAATGTAAAGGCAGAGCATTGAAACCATGCAGTCCAGTTGGAAAAATCCTAAATGCAACCACAAAACCTTTCCCATCCACAAAGATGACTGTGACTCTTGCAAGACTCCACTGTGAGAAACTGAAAAATACTGACACGGTTACCGAGACAATCCTCTGTAGGAAAGAAAAGAGGGCTACAAGAAACACAGCAGCCCCTGTCCCCTTTCCCCAGCCCTTTTACAGAACTCTGCCACCCAAGAGGCATCAGGCTTCTTCAAACACATTCAGGGAGGCAAATCAGGCCCTTAGGAGCTCTTAAAGGTTGGCTTGTTCTGAGCTGCCTTGCGTAACAGCCAGCAGAAAACTGCACAGCTCAGTCTCCCAGGGCATTTCCAACTCCTTACCTCTTCAAAGCTGCGCACCTGTAATCTCTCTTTCAATGTATCTTCCACAGAGGTTAAAACTAGGGGTGAATTTGCAGCATGTGCCCAACCAGCACTCCTTCATTTTCTGCTTTCAGTTTCAGTCAGTGAATGCCTCTGAGATGTAACATGGTACGCCTCACCTTTGACTCTTTATTAATAAAGTTTTCTCATGTCTGGTGCACGATGCTGAAGTTGTGATTGCAGCCTCTAGTTCAGCAAAGCATGGAACCCACCTCCCACTTCTACCAGCAAGACCCAAGAATATCCCTAACTCTCCCCAAGCAGATTTCACTTCCTGAGTTGGGAATCAAAGGCCAAGGAGAGTATAAAAATATACTGATCCATCTCTACTCTCCAGCAAGCTTTGACCTCCTCCCTCATTATGTAGGGATTTAATCACCAACTGACAGTGTTAAAAATCACTGCATGCTACATCACTTGTTTCTAGGCAAATATTTGAGTTTTAGGTGCACTTACAGCAAAACTCAGTTTCTGATGACCCCTCATTTGCAGTGCCTGGTAGCAGGAACCAAAACTCACACCCCAAGCGTTGCGCACACCCCTGCACCCTGCAATCTGGGTGCTGGGTGCTGCCACAGACTGTGGTTTGGTTCTTCAGTGTTTTCAGGGGTGGGAAAAATAATTTGGGTGCCATATGGCAAATAATGACACAGACTGAGTGACCTGGGCCAGGGCACATGCAAGCATGTCCACACACACCCCACAGCCAGACACCTCCTTTGCCACAGGATGGCTCCAGATGGATGCAGATGCCTGAGCTGCCGAGCATCAATTCCTCCCTCATCTCCCGGGTCAGGCTCTGGCAGCTCTCGCATCCCAACGCAGCACCAGTCAGGGACATGGAAGAGGTTGAATTGGGCAGTTTTCACCCACACAAGGAGGGGAAGCCATGGGCTGCTGCAGGAGGCTGAGATGGAGAGGTGGTACCTAAGCCTAGATCTGTCCCATGAACCAGTGAACTGGGCCATGCTGGTGTAGGACCGAATTCTGCCCTGGAACATGCTGAGTTCCCACCAGAGTGAGCTTGGCTCCTGGACTGAGCCTCCCTTTGCCACACTGGCAGGCACGGGATCCCGCATCTCCACCACTTCGCAGGTACAGTACCCCAGGTAGAGGTGTTGGGGAGGCTCTCACGCCTCCCAAAAATCGTACAGGTTGTTAACTCTGAACATGGAGTGGATGTGATGCTTCAGCAGCTGCCTCCCCAGCACCCTCGCTATAAACGCACTGAGCAGCTACAGTAAGAATAAATACTTCCCCATGCATAGACCAAGAGATGAGCCCTTTTTAGCAGATGCCAGTTTCTGAAGCATTTCCTTGCTGTATGCCAGGGACACACCACCTGTGCTGCCATCGACTGTGCAAGAAACACTGCACGGGGGTCAGTGTGGACCACAGAGGCTTGAAAACCAACTCATTCCTGATTTTCAGGTTTCTACTCAGCTTATTCCCCAGGCTGAAACTTCCCTCATATATAGTGACAGGAAGAAAATTTTCAGGAAAAATAGTAGTGTGGTTTTGATAACCAGTTCCCTTTAACTGCAAGTAGGATAGTAAATGTTGTAGCCATGTACATTACTGCCACACAGCACCCATGTTAGCAGTATTTCCATACTTCAGGACTTTATGTATATACTAAAAACTGCCCCTACAGTGCTTCTACCTTAAGCAAGATACACTCAAATGTAACACATGCAAATATCACGCTTTAAGTTGATTTAGGGAGAGAGATCTGAAGAAACTCATTCAGAAGGAGGAGGCCAGGCAGAACACACCTGAATGCTCATTTACATCGTGTTTCACACATTCCCAGTTTCTGTCCCGAGACCTGCCGCTGACAACCCTCACACAGCATCCCGACCACATCCCCTCCGCTTCCCATCCGGACTCACCTCGTGCATCACACCTAAATGTAGCAAGGCATCCACAAACAGCACGGTTTGCCCCAGATCGCTTCTCGAGAAATCTGCCAAAACTTCAGTTCTTTGCTCAAACCACCTGCTGTTTCTGAGAAGCTCATCTGGGCCAGACTCTGTGATAGGTGTCACCACGGATCTAGAGAGGCCCACGACCCCGTGGGGATGGAAATAGCTGCGGGCTCACCCGCTTGACATGGCACAAGGGGGGTGAAGCCAAACCTGGACCCGACACGGGGACACACATCCTTCGTCCCTTGCGAGCTCCACACAGACAGCGGCAAACCAGCCCTTCTCCCCACACCACAGCTGCTGGCTGAGAAGAAATAAGCCATCACACCCCGACTCGGGGTGTCTCATAAGCCTTTGTAGTCACTTTTCGGGTGTTGCCTGCTTGTCAGCTCAGCCAGGGGCTGAGGCCGCGCTGGGCCCCCCGGGGCCGGGCGGGGAACCCGGAGGGAACCGCTGCCAGCCGAGCCCGCGGCCCCGCTTACATAAACCCGACCTTTCTTTAGGGCGAGTCTCTAGTGTTCCCCTGCTCGCCGGCCCGGGGAGGGCAGCGCCCGCCGCCGCCCGCTGCCCCGCAAAGTTCCTTCCGAACTTTCTTTTTAAACAAAAAAGCTTTTCCCTCTCCTCTCTCCACATGAAAAGCCCCGACGTGCCCCAGCAGCCACCACCCCGCCGCCTCCCCTCACGGCGGGGCAGGTGCCCGCGGGGCGGCCAGGCCGAAGCGGCAGCGAAGTCACGGTACCTCCGGCGTCCCGGGGCTGGCGGGGTCCCTGCATCCGCGCCGCCTCCTCCGCCTCCTCCGGCGCCAGCCGCCTGCCGCCCGCCCGCCTCGCTCTGCGGCGCGGGAGGCGGAGGGAGGGCGGGAGGAAGGAAAGGAGCGGGGCAGCCGCGCGGCGCCTCCTCCGCCAGCCGGGCCGCTCAGGGCCCGCCCGGCTCCGCGTCCGGCGGGGACGGCTGAGGGCGAGCTCGGCCCCTCGTCCTCATCCCCAGGGCAGAGCTGTCCCGCCACCAGGCCCTGGGCACAGCGCACTGCTGAGGAGGGCACATGGCAGCCCCGCCCTCACCCATCAGCAACTGGTGTGTCTGCCTGCTCCTACACTGGCTTTAGTGCTTCGGGTTTTCTTGAGGAAAAAAAGGCTGTGGGAGTGGCAGGGGCTGTAGTGGCTTTTCTCGTTGGCTTCACCCTCACAAGCACCTGCCATGTAGCTCCCCAGGTGAAGGCATCAACCTGGCTCTGACCTACATGGCACTGTGACCCATCTCCCCTTCTCCACAGGGGCCTGACCTTACCTGCAACAGTTGTTTCCAGATTTCTTTCTTTTAAAGTTGCTTCTACCTCAGATCATGGAGTGAGTTTGCTGCTGTTTGGAAAGGCAAAGCAAGGTTGCCGCCTTCCTTCTGCGGGTGTCAGCCATGCTGTGCTCTGGCTGGCGGATCACTGCTGCCTGCAGCTTTTCCCCATCACAAACCAGCCATGTCCAGGTACCAGGAACCTCTAACAAGCCTGGTGCTTGGTCTACTAAGAGAACATAATTTCTACACACCTTTTGTTATTCACGATGATTTAATGAATTATATACACTTTTTTTTTTTTTACTTTTCTTTCCCAGCCCCTACCAAGAAATGAATCTCCAAGGATTGCTTGACGAAGGAAGAAGCCAAATCCAATCACCAAATGGCTGCTGCAGCCTGAGATCTGCCAAGGGGGTTTCTTTGGTGTGACGCTGGAGACGTAGAAAGGATGGGTCTTCACTGGTGCTTTTACCTGTGTTCGAGTCCCCATTAATCTGCTTTTAGCTGCAGCCACAGTAGTGTTACCTGCTTTTGGCACCTTTTCCACCTGCTGTCTTTCACACCTCCCAGCTTGGCTCTTGCCCAGACCTTTTTACAGGTTGTTTTTTTTAGCGCAATTGCTTGAAAACCCAATAAAATAACCTTTTTCTCTTGTTTTAGTAGAGACTTCCTCTAGCAAGAATTTCGCCATGCATTCAAGCTATTTTTTTTTCTTCTTTTTCCCCCAAAAAATCTCATCCTGCTCTTCCTGGCTTATGTCTCTCACAGTAATTCCTTTCTATCTCCAGCCTTCCACCTTCTAAATTCTCAAACCTTATAAGTGACACTGATAGCAAGTAGAAAATTCAAGGAGTTTGGCTTGGCCTGTGTAAGGAGGTGACAGGCAACAGAGTGGATGGATTTATCTTTAGACACTAATTAGTGTAAATAAAAAAGTATTCAAGTTACTCCTCTGTTAAAATGAGTAAAGTCTATAGAAGTCTCCTGCTCCCCCACTTTCCTTTCTCAGCAATATCAATATGTGACATTTAGAAACCATGTCGCAAAGTTAAACATTTATTAGGAAAAAGAACTATTACAAAAAGATACCCATAGTCTAAATATATACATGAGGTTTAAACATAGTGTTTTCATGTACCTTTAGCTATAAAAATACATTAGATTAACTGTATCCTAATTTATAAATATAGTTCTTTATTTTTAAAAAAAGTAGTATAATATTTCATATGAAAGCCTTACTGTGCAACAGAAGAATATATACCCTCTACAGGGTTATTTTAAAGTTAGTGTCTAATGTTATATAACTTAGAAAATTCAGTGTGTAGAGTCAAACCCTGATTTATACAATATGAGATACATTGACCTTTTTAAAAACATGGTAAGGGAAAAAGAGTTGAAATATATATAATGCATATAAAGCCAGAATAGTAGGATTTGAAGAATTTCAGATTATTTCAGTTTCAACCACTGTTTATAAAAAATTAATACAGAGATACATCAAGATAGCCTGCTTTTTACTGTTTGCCTTTCTTCCCTACTGTCTGACTGCAGCCCTAGAAAACCATCGAGTAGGCAAAAGTAAAATGTTTGAGAAGATGTTTGCACTCTAAGTGTTGTACAAAAATATAAACTTATTTACAATGTTCCCGTTTGGCCTTTCATGGGGAAAGGAGGACACTACCTTCACTGGCTGGGGAGGTTTACCTGTCTCACACGCCCATGGGAGGACAGTTACACGCGACTGTTGGAGGTATGTCATTTAAGAAGTTAAGCTGTGTTGAAGTGCAATTTCAACATTCGCTAATAAGGACATTTAGGCTCATGCAAACTTTGACCTTACTTATCACCACTCACCTTCTTTTCCCCTCAAAAAAAAAAAAAGGTGGAGTCACGCAACAGAACTTGTTACTGACAGGGTGTGTCTCTGAGGAAAGGAAGGTACCAGTTAAATCCTTGTTGGCATTAGAGAATAGAGGTTGCATTTCTGCTTCAAGCACTGACATCCGGAAAACTCCAGACAGCAATCTTTACCAGTGCTCCATGGAAATGTCTTGATATGCCAGAAGGGACCTCTAGCAATTTGCTGTCAGAGGACAATCCCAGCAAGATCAGCTGAACTACCTAACACAGGGACACCATTAACTCCCACACACTTACAGCTCCTGTGAACACAGAGCTTCCCATACATTTGCCAGCGTTTCTCCAGCACAGAATCAGGAGTAGGAGGAGGGAAAGTAGCGGACACAAGAAATGAAGACAGCATATGGCTTGTAATTAAGCTCACAGTAATGTTTGGGCGTGCAAAGTTACTGCAGGAGATTCTAAGGCACAAATTTGATGTGACAGCTGTGGATGCTATTCAGGTAACATGAGGATAATTACTGTGAAGCTGCTGAGACATTTAAGTCCAGCTGTACCTTATTCCATGGCAACTTGTTTGTACACCCACATCTTCAGCACTTGGTGTGTGCTTGGGAGCACCTGCCTTTTCATACTGTACTTCCAGAAGATTATTTGAAGCTACATGCATACAGGTTGAAGAAGCAGTGAGAAGAGCTTGTAAGTTTGACTCTCATAATAACAGCTCTGGCTCAAAAAATGAAGACACATTCACACAGAGAAAGAGAGAGCAGGACAGCTGCTTGCAGCTCTTCTGCTTCCCCCTCCAGAACAGAAGGACCAGTGTGGGATGTTTTCTGTGGCCTATCTACCATACTACATGCTTAGCATTCAACTCTGTGTCATCACGTTAGGCACAGTTTATGCAAAAGCCTCTTGCAAAAAGTGCTGTAGTGAAGGTTTGAGATAAAATTGTGACTCATTCATAACCAGAAGCGTTAGCAAGTCAGTAAGTTGCATTTGCAGCACCTGTAATGTGTGCACACTAAAACATCAGGTTCAAAGGACACTTTAACATCCAGCTCTGTTGGGTGAAATACCGGCCCCAAAGGAATCCTCTAGGAAACTTCCATAAATCTAATTCAGGGCTAGAATCTCACCAATACGGAGAACACGTGTGTCTTTAGAGAGACAAAGATAGCTCTTACAAAGAGAATTTCTTTACAGATTCTTCCATGAAAGCTTGCCCTCCCTTCCCAAACACCAGCTGCAGTCTCCACACAAACTCCAACTTCAGCCAAGTTGTATCAGCCCTTCCACTCAAGCCCATTTCTGCCAAGTGAAACCCATCGGTCTCTGAAGAGGTGTTTAACAGTCCATGCTAATGGTACCAGAAGTCTCTCTAACATGCCATCAATATCCATGTCCTTCAGGGGCACAGTTTGAAAGCAGATGTCCTGCAACCACTGTGACCAGCCAGCATTTTAGTCACAGGTGGAAGACAGATGGACTTGTACAGTGCCAGTGTGTGCCACTCCAGGAGGGTCCGTTAAATCAGTTTTTGAAGAGCCAGTTGACAAAATGGAGTCCAGTAGATTCAGTGTTTCCATAGGAATGAAGTCAGGTGTTTCCATTTTCCTGCCTACCCCTCCCCTCCCCTTTGCTCTGAACACGTCCCCCATGTGTCACATTCAGTGTCAGCATTTTAGGCCTTCTGTTTTCATGAACTCTTCTGGGAAAGTTTAATGGTGACTGTTTTCACTTCAGTATATTCTGCCAAAGCATATTCACCACTGGAAAAGAAGAGAGAAGAGGGAAAGGGACAAACAGTTGTAGCATGTGAATGTGTACTTCCCTAAGATAAAGGATCTCTATACAACAGTATTTTAGCTGCTGTAGATGACATCAGGCCATTAAAAACAGACCTGAACTAGCTTACACCAGCTATCAATTTGGCCCACCACTTCAAATACTCACTAAGTACATGCGCATAAGTACACACAACTACACCCTGTTGTAAAAGAAACATGGAATGGTTTTGGTCACAGTAACCCACAAGATGATGCCTTGTGACTCTCTGACTAGTGAAAACTGAGAACCCCTTGAAGAAACATCAACATTAATGAGTGTCTAAGCACTGATAACTCTGTTTAACTTATTTTTCAAAGAAAGTAACCCTCTGTCTACAAGATACCATATAATCAAGTGGGCACAGTTGCTCTAGAAACACATAGTGATGACAGACCCCACCACTGTGTTATGTCTTGGTTGGTGGAAACTGGCTCCATTCCTATGCCTCATCCAAAGGATAAACCCCTTTAATTAGCCAGGCAGTCAGGCAGAGTGAACCATAAGGTCCCAATACATGTGTCCCGTTTGAGGATTCATTCGTTTACTGTGCTTAGCAAGTGAGGTATTTGAATGTCTCAGAGCAGCAGATGCACCAGAATAGCTACTAGAAATGGTTCCTGGAAATAAATCTGTCTTTTGAAAGAAAAGGTGCATTAAATTCCTCTGAAAGGTCTTCTAAATGGTGTAGTAAAACCCACCTCTCTCCTATACATGAAGAAAATTAAGGTTTAAGTCAATTTCTCAGCTCTACGTCTAAATTACAGAGCAATCTTGATATAAAAATTTCTGCATTAGTAACTAATGAGAGCTGGAATGTCTGGTAACCATGTGCAAAAGGTCAGGCTGGGGAAAAAGGACAGAGGGTCTTGCCATCACTTAGTAGGAAGCTTGGAACATGGGAGGTAGAATGATCTTGAAGACCATTCTTTGTTCTAGTTCCAACATCAGAAAGTCAGAGGTGGGAAGAGGTCCAACCAGCAGCAATGATACAGCAGTCAAGGGAGGCCCAGATACCACCATATAAAGGTGGAGGATGTTTGGAGTGGATAGCAGTGTCCTCAGTCAAGGTTCCATAATTCTCCCTTGATCTAAAAATCTACATTGGTGAGGAAAAATGCTTGCAAGTGGAATTGACTAGAGTTAAGATCTTATAAAACAGATTAAGGCACTCCTGAAGACACTCGCTTACGTTCTCACATCTGACAGTTTGAAAGCAAATTCAACAATATTTTCACAGAGTCACAATTGTTGCATTCACCAACTACGTATAAACAAGATATTGAGCAAAACTTACAGTTCTCTGCCATTGCCTGACATTTTAAAGCCACCAAAAGGAGCCTGTGCATAGAGGGCATTGTAACAGTTGATCCTACAATAAAAACATCAATTGTAAAAGGACAATTCAATACCAAGGAGAAGCAAGATGATGACAACAACAATACAAAAAAGACTGAAGTCTCTCAGTTTTCTCTTTCTACAGCTTATTGGCTTGAAAAACCAGATTTTAGCAATAAAATCTTATTTTGCTACAGAAACAGAAAACATTTGGCTGGTACTCATTCTGACCCACATCTCACTTCATAGTCTCTAGTGGCTAAGACATTCACGCTTGAGCTGCAATTTATGCCATAATCAGAGCTGTGCTTAAAATAAACAGTCCAGCCTATTCCCTAGCTTAACGAAGCACATTCTGAAGTGAACGCATTTACTCAGCAAGCTGTCTAAGCATCCACACGCAGGCCCCACCATCCACTTCCATCTATAGAAAAAAGTTGGGCTGCATTAGACAACTGTGTCGCAGTAAATCGAAAGCACTAGCCCCGTTTCTGTGACCACTAGGTAGGAAAAGCTAATGCAGATAATTCCTCAGCATCTCATTAAGATCAAATGACTGAAGAGAGTCTGGTACATGTTGGTGCTGAAGGACTGACCCTTCACATATGTACAGGACATGGATCCTTCAAAGCCCACATCCCATTTTTATCTAAAGATTACTCAGAGGCAGACTCTTCTGGCACCAGCTCTTGAAATCAGTCCTGTGTATGCATCCAAATCAGACACCAGATCACATTCCTATCTTTAGTAGGAAAAAAAAAAAAATCAGGATTCCATCTTTAAAATGTTTCTAGTATAAGACAAGGTATTAAAATTGTGTAAGCAAAAATAGCTACTGGTCTTTCCAACAGTGGTGTGATGCCATCTACTGTCCATACTGATGTGTGCATTTAAGATTCCATCTGATGCTACCTAGAGATCATAAGAATGACTTTTTTCTACATACAGGATTTTGTCTGGTGGAACTTACTACAGCTACTACATTTTCAGAGTTTTCCAGACGAAGGACTACATCGACTGAATGAACAAGCAGCCCATTTCCCACCAGACTGTCTGAGTCTCACCACCTTATTTTGAAGAATGGATGTTGCTTCTGAAGAGAATATCAAGAACTAAGCAGACTACTAATACATCTTACCTCCAGCACTTACACATGATTCCAAATCATACATCCCCCTCCCCTCCCAGGAAACAAAACCCCAGCCCATGCTCTGGTCCCACTCTGCTTACCAGACAGTTCCCGATTGCAAAGCAGAAGCCAGTGTTAATGCTCTGTCCAAATTCTTGGTGAACACTGCAGCTGTAAGTCCATACTCAGTACTGTTGGCTCTTTTTATGACCTCTTCTATACTCTTGAACTTCATAATTGGCTGAACTGGCCCAAAAATCTGCATGTATCAGTTAAACATTAGTACAAGAAAGCCTTTGCTAATCATGGTAATTTTGAAGTAATCAGAATCAGATGCTTTTTGGATACTTTATTTAAAATGTCACATCTTAACCTTCCAGATGTCACTGACAGAGTTAAACTGACTTCAAAGGAAGTACAGTAATGTGCTATAATATACGCTAAGATCCGACAGCTAACAGATCATCTGTACCAATCAAAATAAGCAGAGTTGGATCTGGACAAGTTTCAAATGATTCATCCTCACTCCATTTACCACTCTCCATTTGGACTCAACGAGTATACTCAAGAAGTAATTAATATATTTCAAGTATTGCAAGTTGTCTTCCTTGGTTTTCACTTCAATTGCATCATTGCACGCAGTTTATTTGTGTGCAGTACCTTTACCAGATGTATGTTTGACCACAAGCTTGGCTTCCCAGGTTGCCAGTGTAAGGTAGCAGGCATACACAATATTATACACCCCAATTTCTGGGAAGGGGTCTCTCATCAAGCACAGAATCAAAGGTGGGGGCCTTTTTCTGGCCTGGTCTTACAGTACAATAACCCCCCCTTGAAGGTGAGATACAGTCTCACTTGTGCCACCCTGATGGCCAGATGAAGCAGTTTGCCTGGCCTTGAGGCTCATTAAAGTGTTTCTAAATTTCTTCATTTTGGAAGATCCAGGTATTTAACTGGAGCTTTGATCCCAGGCAAAGGATGAATGTGCGTTTGCAACAAAACTGTAAATGAATGAAACAGGATAAGCTTCAGGAATCATGACTTGGGATTTGGAGTCAGTTCATTAAAAAAAGGCCTGTCATGGGATTTTCAGCTCTTATTCCCTCTATTTTTAGAGTGTAACTCATGCCCAGTCTGACTGATATCTTTCCCAGGTCCCTTAGAGATTCTGTGGCAGATCTGACACATCTCAATGTTTTGCCAGGAGTGAACAGTAAGAAGCCCCATAAAAAGTGTTAGATTAAACTGTAAGATACAGTGCCAGTTAGACTTTGGCAACTACTTATTTTCCATTGGGGAACATGACAAAAAGTAGATTAACTTGTATTTCAAAGGAATATCACAGTATCTAATCACATGCAGCTTGTTCAATTTTTCTGCATATGAATAATGAAAGCCAGGGTGTTAGATCTGTGCTTTGCTGGCTCTGACCATGTTTTCATATAGGAAAAAAAATGGTCAGCCTCAGGAGATTTCACCATGAGAACAGAATTTAGGATTATTTCAGAGGTTAAGGCTACTTGAAAAAAGTTCTTCAGCAGCAGCATAGCAGGGCTATTCCTTCCCTCCTCACCAGCTTCATGTCCCAGAGCTCTTGTCCCATCTTTCTGCAATAAAGCAAATCCTTTTCACAAAGTAGTGAAGGAAGAACACACATTATCCTCTGCTCTGCCACTTTGAATCAGCCTGTGCCATAGCTGAGCAATTTCAAGTCCACTCAGTAGGAGGTGCATAAGAGCCAATGGCTTGTACAACCATCTGTCCGTGTACAGTGGGAGAGCTTAAATCTGTCTTCGGAAAACTTTCAAACTTCAGGGCAAAAAATACATAGAATTGCACCAGCCTGCCACAGTTTCATTTATTTTTATTATATTTATAATTATATTTGTAAGTATATGTATTTTAAATAAAGGATTCAGACAGAAACCCTTCCATCACCACTCTTATTCAGAACCAGCATTTAGAGCAGTTGTATCTAGGTATGGTGTGTGCTTGTATTTTGCATTATATCAAGTTCTCCTGAAGTGAGACCCAAAAGCTTTAGGGTAGTATTATCTATTATGTTTTTATCTGAGTTTGTTATTTTCTAGTGAGTACACTCACAGGGCTACTTCCCTTTTGGAAAAACAAACAAAATGGGGGAAAGCAGCAAAGCACTAGAAAGGGCTGGCAAACAGACACCTATTAATTGCACAAAAATTGTTGCTAAAACATTTTGGCAGGTTTTTTTTGCCTATTCTGCTCTCCTCCCTTTCCTCTTACAATTCCCCTCTGCCATGCACATACACTTGAAATTGAAGCTCACCTTGCAGACACTTCATTAGTAGGATGGATTTCAGCATTAGGCAGTTACTAGGACACTTAAGTAAGTGAAATAAGTGAAATTTCTTTTCCTCTCTCAGGTTTTCCTTCTAACCATGACAATACATATTTCCTTTCCCATTTAGAGCAGTAAATGCACATAAAGGTTCAGGTGACTTGTACTGTACCTCTTCCTTGGCTATACGCATGTTGTCAGTGACTTCCGAAAACACAGTGGGTTTTATAAACAGGCCTCTGTCTTCAATGGCAAGACCCCCACACTCCAGCTTAGCCCCTTCTTTCTTCCCACTTTCTATCAGCTCCAGGATTTTATCAAACTGGTTTTGGTCAATCTGTCAGACACAAAAGGAAAAGAAACAGACAGCAGCAGCTTTATTATCACTGTTCCAGAGACTGGAGTCATGGTATGTGGCCCAGGGGTACATTTGCAGGGCACTGTCAAACCAGGTAATTTTACAATTTTACATCTCATTCTGTGATATGGCAGTCAGGCAATAGGTAGGGTGAAAGATGGGACATGGCCATAGCCCTGAGCCACTAAAACCAGAAGGTGGAGTTATGTGTGATAGTTTAATCTGATCTAATAGTTTGCTGCCACATGGAGGGAGTGTCCCCACTTCCCCATCCTTTGCATCCTGGGTATGCACCCCCATCACTCACTTCACTCCAGCTCTGGGACTTATTGACCCTCTCCATGCACTCATTTAGCTGAGAAGGGGCATTTTTGTTGGGCTCAGCAAGGGATCTAACCAGCAACAGAATCAGTGCAAGGGAGGGAGAATCAGGGTTTATGAAGTATTAAGTCAACTTTGCTGTAATGTGCAGCTTCAGGCACAGTGATCTGTCCCCAGCTGGAAGAACACAGCGAGCTGTGTCTCCATCTCCTTCCACAGATGTACAAACACTATATGAACAGCCTCAAAGATAAGCCCTATTAATGGCGTGATTTCAGAACAACTACTGCACTGATGCCATACTTTTAAAATCAGAATCACCTGTATGGGTCTTCGAGACTAGTACCATTCCAGTGTTTTTTGGTTCTCTGGACATGGAGCCATATCTTCCCTTATAACTACCAACCTTGTCTAACTCCTCCCCACGCATGCCATATATGTGATAGTGAGTATTATTGTGTTACTAGCCCTTAAATTAGGGGTTTCAGTAGAGGTGGGGAAATCCCCGTTCAGACACAGGTCACTGAAGTCACACAACCTTGCAGCCTTGCCCCAGGGCTTAGAGGAGATACCACATACTCCAGAAGCACAGTGGGTCATGTGCTGGGAAGAGGTGGAGCAGTGCATAGCACTTCTGGTCAGTACTGGTCCTTCTCTTGTGCTCCACATACAGCCAGGTACTGCAGGTACTGTCAGGTTTCACACAGTCAGATATGGCTATTTGCATGATGAAAGCAATGAAACGCCTCATCACATCACACTGCAGATGGTAAAAGACTTATGGAGATATTTTTTAAAAAAAGTAAAACTAACAAAACCCTTGACAAATTAGTTGAGGTGATTAAATACAAGACTCCATCCACTGGTTCAAGGTGTCCTGGCAGCCTGGGAGGTTATTCTGAGACCTAGGTATCTTCAGGTGCTTGTGCTGTTCAATACCCCTCCCAAGGCATCTGGTTTTATTTCAGCAGGGCCAGTTGCCAGTTGGGACTGTTTACATGGAGTGTTCCACACTCGACTCCTCCAGATTACAGACTATATCCTGTCCCTAGTTAATCCTGGCCACACGCAATCCAAGTTTTCATGCTTTTAGACAAATATCAAAGCTTCAGGAAGGTGTCCTTGGAGTACTTCTGGTACACAGAGAACAGCACATCTCCTGCCACACAGATGTGCATCTCATACACACTGTGGACAGCTTGTGCTAAGTGCTCATGTTCTCTCATCTGTTAAGATGCTACCCAAGAAAACGCTTGATACAAGCTACTGCATGAGGAAATGTGCACCCTCATATAGGACACAGAGTGTCACATAGTAAGTTTGGCAGGTGTCATATGTATTGTCTATTTGTCTTGTTGCTTAGTTGCCAAATGTAAATAATTTGAAAATATCTGCAAGTGCTTTCCATCCTGGCATGTCTGTGATCCAGACCAATCCAGTTCATCCACTTCACATCACAGAAAACAAAACAAGGATATTTATACAGCTGTAACTTGTTGCAGGGCAAACTATAGTTAGATGAAAAGACACTGGGGAAAGAAAACATTTGTAAAAATGACATGCAAGGGTGGAACTGTTTGTCATTGTAACATTGCAAGTTTTGTTTAAATTCTGTCTCCTACTCCAATATTATTTATGGTTTGAGCATTGATTTCTATTAAAAACACATGATCTGGTAAAGCAAATTCTACTGTTTGTCCACCTAACTCAAAAGAGAAGAAGGCTTCTAAGGATCGCTGCAATGCTGAAAATGTGAGACCCCCAAATCTCCATATCTTGCCTCATTTAAGTCAAGACTGCAAGGAGCAGTTTTTCCTTTCCCAAACCTAGCATTTGTAATCCTGTGGAATGACCCCTTAACTGTGTCCAACACACTGTTGAGACACATACTCTTCCTACTTACATATTGTACTTTCACATTTTAATCCTAAAGTACACAAACATCTACAGTCCAAGGAAAATATTCACCGTCTTAAAAATCAAGAAGTAGGTTTGTGGCTGAATAACTTCTGGCTAGCAAGCATCACGACACAGCCTTATTGCTTATTTTCTTCATGTAAGTCAGGCCTTATAGTCCCCAAATCCAGGTATCTGGGGTTCTATAGTGACAAAACTAGTCTAGTCTTGTTCTAAACTAATCTTTGTCCTAGTACACAAGGATCTTAGTCTCACTTAATGTAGTCTGTTCTTCACAGTTGTATAATGCACTGGTTAACCAGTTTGCCATCTGTGCAGATTTACTTTATTACTTCTTATGATACAGCTCACAGAAATCCAAAGTTTAAAAAATATGCCCTTGGTGTACATTGCAGTTTGGCACTCTACTCCAAGAGTTCTGATCACCCCTCAGGTTTCTTGTGGTGTCCTTTGAATTCCAGCCAGTCAACACATTCAGACACATGTGATTTTTGGAGAAGTCTCATCAGAAGCATGCCTCATTTCTGTTTGAATTTAATACTGTTTAAATTTGACCTAATTTTGATCAAAGCAGTGCAGTTTATATCAGCATAACCCAATAGTGCAGCTGACAGTCTTTTTCCCCACACTCATGCCATGAGCATCCATGCCAGTGCACAGTCCACATCAGGGGATTGACCTGAGTAAAACCTTTCTTCCTCCCTTCCAAAAAGCCTGGATTAGACCTAAGTAAGCCAGTTCTCCAGTCTAATTCATATGTGCCATGCAACATAGGAATAAGCAGCTGCAGACAGAACCACTGTTCCAGTACTAGCTTACATCAATTAGTTTACATCAAGTTCTCATGGAAGAGTTTTGCCTGTCACCCCATGCTGTCCTGCTCCAGGCTGTCTCTGCAGCTACTCAGAGCACTGTGCTCAGCCATGGTGCAGCTTGTTTCCATGGAGAGCTAGCTCTAAGTCAGGACTGCAGAAACTCTCCTCTTTTACACTTTCTGAACTCTCTATAAGTTGCAGGTCTTGTTGTCTGGCTACAAGCACTTGGAGCTGATGTAGGACCAAAAAGATCATGGGCTCCAACTCCTTCCACTGTTGGTTTCTAAGTCAGTGATCATCCCAGGATGGGGTCCATGCAGCAGCATGTGGCCGTTTTTGTAACGCTGTTGTGTATGTTCACCATGACCCACATAGAAGGAGAATGAAAGCAATGACCTGGATCTGAAGCAACTGAGGCCTGACAGAGATGAAGGATAAGAGGAAGAAAGATTACTTTTCAGGTTACTTCAGGAAAGAGGAAAAATTTGATCCGGAAGCTTTACATTTCAACCGTGACTTGTAGGCAGGTGTTAATTTTTGCTACATTTGTAGGCATTTTAAGCCGTTGTGACACTGCATCATTTCTTTCTTCTGCTTGCATTTCTGTGTGTTGCGTCTTACAGCACAGGCTCCAGAGAGCAAGCAACCATAGCTGCAGAGGAAGTTATTGTTCCTTTGCACTGGCAGCCACATGAAAGCTTTGGGATTAACAGTTTCCTTTCACTCTCTCAACACTTTCCTATCTTGGGCTTGACAGTTGCATGCAGAGAAGTGCAGGGGTGTGTGTGTCTGTGCTCTCTCTCCCAGCTACAAGTTTAACAGCTAAGCCAGAACAAGCAAAGAGGATCGATGGGCCATATTTAAAATCTGACCAGATGCTGCTGTTCCTTACTGTTACCCTTAATTATAGCTCTGTACGCAAAGAGTCTCCATTAAGCTACAACTGTGACGCCAGAGCACTGGGAATTGTTCTGACAGCCTGGCAAGAGCTGGGAGCATGGATGAACTGAAACAAGCAGCCTCGTCCTACATGTTCTGCTCACTGCAGGGTGTTTCACCCTTTAAAACCTCATGACTACACCTGTGATTTCAGGGGCTGTTCTCATGAAACCAGTGTTTCTTTGTCAGAGCAGCCAGGCAAAAATGGTCCTGGTGGGACTAACTATAAATGCAACTCACTTACTGCTACTGCTGGATAAAATTTAGGATCATGTTATATTAAAACAAACATACCTGAAAAGCTGACAGCCCTTTACAGAAGGTAAGAGCAGACCCTGAAACAATATGAGGGTCAGCTCATCTTTGCTGAAGCAAGTTCCAGCATGTAATTATTTTCCAAAGATTGCTGAGCAGTCTGAAATCGCTTTCTAGGCAAGTTACAGGGATAGATGCAGCTCCAGTATGAACAAGTGATGTACATAATCTTATTCCCCATGCATGAGGACATGCAATGAGGTTTTGCCATATATGAATCATATGTAAATGGGCCTAGATCCAGACAAGGAGAGACAGATGTCACCAGTCATCCCTTCCCTATATAACATCAAGAAAAAAAACGTCACAGTGCAGTACTAAGAACAGGAGGCCTAGGCTACAGATTTCTGGGATTTCCCCTTTATTTTTGGTAGCAAACAGTGGCCCTATTAGAAAATATGACCCAAGGATCATTTTCCTCCAGAGCTCTCCACCACAGCTCAGATGGCTTCAGAAGTCAAAAATAAGAGGAAAGCTCTGGAAGCATTGACAAGGCTGATCATGACAGCAGCTTGGCCTGGTTCTTCCTTCTAATTCAGCTGAAAGCTCTCCAAAGGATCAGGAAGGGGACAGAGGAGCAGAGGGAAAGTGGGGACTCAGGAGTCCCTGGGCTCTAACTACTTGTCATCACCAACACAGCCAAGTATCTGAATGGCTGTTGCTGCAGCTGCACTCCTCTGTGCGTTGCTATTGCTCCCTTCGATGTGCTTTGTATTACTGTACCAGGGAGGCAGCTCCTTCCATAAAGCTGGATAAGAAGTGAATTAAATACATTTGTGTTTAAAAAAATTACAACATAACATTTCAACAGTTGTGATTAATTGGTATTTGAAATAGAGAGAAAAATAAAGCCATAATACATTACTCACCCCTCGGCACTTCTGCTGGGACCATATTAGCAAGGATAATATTTACACAAGGACAATTAAACAAAAACACAGTGAAAAACCAAACAACTGTTCTCAAGCACACAGTTACCTGGGGCCCTTGTTCAGTTCTGGCATCAAAGGGATCTCCAACAAGTCGCTTCTTGGCAAACTCCACGCTGCGTTTGACAAACTCTGGATATATCTGCTCCTCCACAAACACTCGCGAGGCAGCCGTGCAGCACTGCCCTTGGTTGAAGAACACGCCTTGATGGGCACATTCCACTGCCAAATCCACTGCAACGCGGCCCAGGAGGGAAAAGCATTACCACATGGACAGTTTCAGCCTTACAGTGTTTCCAGACTTGTTTTTTCCTTTCTCTTTTGAAAGCCTTCTTAAAAAATATGCTGACAAGGGTCCACACCCATTGCAGGCACTCAACAAGGCCTCATACTGCACCCAAACCAGATCTCTTATAATTTCCACCACCCTTCCTGCCTTTTGTCTCAAGGTCTAGTTTGCTGTAGCCCCCGATACTTTCTTCTACAAAGACTCACTGAGGGCAGCAACCAGTTTTTCCTCACAGTGGGAATTTAGACATGGATTCCTAGATACTGTGCATTCGTTCCTGAAAACTAGTTTTAGCAGTGATTGTTTCAAAAGCAACATGCCCTTCTATGGGACAGCTGGGTCAGAGCAGGTCCTTGCAATGCTCACTGTTAGCAGATGGCACAAATTCCTCCAGCTTTCAACCTCCACCATGCTGTGCAGAAGAGTGGAAAGAATTTTCCCCAAGCCACATAAGATTATCCAGCCACTTTGGGTGGTCACAGGTTATACATATCTCCTAGTGCTACTCGCTAATGCAACAAAATCACAACAGGACATGCAAAATTAGTCCAGTAGAGACACACAGGAGCACCACATGGCGTTTTACAGCAAATAAACACAGCAGCCAATACTTACAGTCTGCATCCGCACACACAATACAGGGGTTTTTCCCTCCAAGCTCTAGTGTCACCCTTTTGAGGTTGCTTTTCGAAGCAGCTTCCTTGATCAGTTTTCCAACCTGTAGCATTGAGACACAAAGAGGACACAGGCTCTTTCCCTTGAAAGTCTTAACTCAGCATGTCAAGTGTGATGCTGAGAAGGATAGAAGAGCCTGCTGGGTGGCTGCAGCAGGTGGAAGTCAGGAATAGCACTCTGAAATGGTTTTAGTTTCCTACTGTTGTGATGTGTTGGGGCAAAACCAGCCCCAGAATTAGTGTTTGGTTTAGGCAGATCTGAAAAGATGGACTGTGTGAGAGAGCTACAGGAACTGCATCCTGATGTTATCTGTCACTCAGAGCTGGCTAGTGAGCAACACCAGCAATCAGCAAGGGCTCCTAGATTTATGAGCTTTACTTTAAAAAATTTGGAACTCAACTTCTTAGAGTAGACCTTGCCAAGACAATGATAAGAACTTCGTGTTCCTATCTGTTACCACTCACATACCAGAAAGCCATGCAGAGATTTTGACATTTAGGAGAAAACTACTTCTTTCTGATAGTTTAGGCTGAGCTGCTCCACACACAAGAGTAGCTGAGACATGTTCCTTCCAAGGCAAAACCTGAGGATGGCAACAGAAAAACTGTCTAGCTCTGCTATGGCACTTTCTGCCCAGGAACCTGCTCTGACCATCTGGTAAAATTTATCTGGCCACCATCTTCTGAACAGAAGGATTTACTCTGCTCCCAGAATTTGATCAAATAATGTCAATCTAAGGTTTTTCCTCCCACAGAAAAATTGTTTCATATCAACCATTTTCCCCAAATTTTGACTGACTGTGCTATCTTCTTTTTATACCAGTAACACCGAACCAGCCCTTTCTCTTTCCATTTAACAAATTGTATTCCTTACAGGAAGAGCATAGATGAAGCATCAAAATAATTTAGTAATGATAGAAACAGAGTTAAAACTATTTGGGAGCTTCAATTGTTAAGGCAGGTTATTTTTCTAAGTGTGACCTTATATTTGAATTTCCTCATTTTGTAACTGGTTTTCTTGTATTCTACCTTTGCACATGGCAATCTTAACTTCATTTCTGTCCAAAAATACTGTTGCCCTGGAGTGGAGCTGTGAGCAAGGAAAGCGTGGGGAAGCTGGCTGGCAGTTACAGGTCTGCATTTCTCACTGGTTGCCTTTGTAACTCAAGCAAGACTCCTGAACCTAGCAGTACAGATCATCTCTAATCACTAGACACAGCAGAAATAAGTGATGAATTATGCTGCAAGATACGTGTAGCTTTGCAAGAGGCATTACTACAAGTCAGCTGGACAAAGAAGAGTAAGTTAATAAACGAAGAGAAAGAAACAAATCTAGATGGGAGAATTCTCGTGGAGCCTAAGCTCAGTATTTTCAGGCTGGCACTGAGCCCAAGCTGGAGCTTAAAAACTAAGTCAAAATGTATTTTGAATTAGCTTTACTTCCTGGCTCAGAAACAGTAGCATTATGCTGCAAATACTGTGAAGATGCAACTGAACTCACAGATGGGTGGAGGGGGAAGAAAACACTTCTAAATTATACATGCATTAGCAAAGAATCTGTCTCCCTCGGTGTTTCCTGCACACCCATGGATTAAGAAGACAAGCAGTGTCTATAAGAGTTTTTTGCCTACGGGCTCCAGCAGCTGAGATTTTCCTTCTGCCCCTAATCCACTGGACACTCCTTTTTCATTAAAAGCCCAAACAGACCCATGTGGGCTGGATGAGTCTATAAACTATTGTTTTCACAAAGCCAGCATCTAATCTGGGCTAAAAGTTTCTGATCTAGGATTTGGAGAGAAGCATGTATCTGGGTAAATTCCTAGATTAGACCAACTATCAAGAGAGTAAAAGTTCATTGTGAACTTTTACTTTATTGCGTTTGTGTTTGTTTCAGTGATCCTCATACAGAAACAGAGGCTTAACACACCTTCTCCTATGGGATAAGCGGAGCAGTCAGTATGTACACAAAGCCACTAGATGGTACTGTTGTTAAATGCAGCAGCTTTTGAGTGTTTGCGTTACCTTTACCGACCAAAAATACCATTCAAGGTAATTCATCATCATCACACAATTAGATTACACTCTGCAATTATGAGGATGGACGTAAGAATGGACTAAATCCACAAATGCACAACACGAACAATGTTACTCAAAGAAGTGAAAGAGAAGAGACTATATTTGCCTCATCTGCACCCATTGGTGTCAGCATTTCCATTCTTTGGACACTGCCCCTCTTCAAGGGGTGCATATATATTTCAAGAAAAATCTACAGCAGTGAGTGGAAAGTCATTCACATTTCTAAGCAAGCTTTTGTCTGAGAATTTACAGCAGTGATTACTGGAGATAAATGCATTTGCATGCCACAGCCTTGCTTAATTCTGTGGACTAGGGCAAACCATGCACTTCTTGCCCTGATGTGGGTACAGAAGAAGATGGCTGTAGGTGTCTGAGAGTGCAGAGGCCTTGCTTCCAGCCCTCTCCTAAGCAAGGCAGCCATAGCTATTTACAGGAAAAAAAGTGAAGAGAAGGCGCTTTACTGTGTAGGTCTCGAATGTTAATCCCATCCACGTCAGCAGGGGAAGCCTCAGGCATGGGGCCATTTTTTTATTTAAGTCTTAGTTCCCGAGAAGTAACTAAAGCCAAGGAAGAATTGTTCAGGGCTCTGACTGACATGTTTTCCAGTTGCACACACTTGCAGGGCAGGACTGGCAGGCAAACTTGCCCAGAAGTTCCATGGGGTCAATGACAGGATGTTAAGTCATGGCCAGCCTCTCCTCTAGACTGTCTTGCCTCATGTTAGAGCATCTACTACTTATAGTTCTGATACAAATGTGGCAGTTTGGCAAAACCCAGTTTACAAAGACAAGGGTTTGTCACAAGCAGAAGGACCTGAATTAGACAAATCCCAAACACTTCTGAGAAATCCTGTCACATGGAATGTGATGGGAAATGGTGTTGGCAATACAGAAAGCATCAACATTTCATGGGTCCAGCCTTACATCGATGGCAGTTTTAGAAGAGAATGTAAAGAGGAACAACAGGTGTTTTTATGAGAAGTTCATCACCTACCTTTGTTGATCCAGTAAAGGCAATTTTATCAATGCTGTGATGGGTAGAAATAGCAGCTCCAGCTGTGGGGCCATAGCCTGGCACAATGTTCACCACACCTGGAGGGAAACCCACCTAAAACAGAGGTTAAATATAGCTCTGTAGAGAGAGATTTTGCATGTTCTGGAGCTGATCTGCACCCTGGAAAGCTGCAGTTCAGTTCTCAGGAAGCTCTATATTACTTGCAATTAAGAACTGTGACTTCCAGACGAGGAGCCCACACCAGATACCTTACTGTTTTCCAGACTTTCCAGTAACGTGGCTGCGTGCTACCAGCTGGAGTAGATGCCAATGAAAATAACAGCTATTCTTAGGAAATGCCAAGTTTCAATGAGTTCTTGGAGAAATCCCAGTTTCAAGTCAAAAGAGAGTGAGTCTTTTGGCCAAACTTGCCCCCCACCCCCCAGCTACTGCTGTGCAGCCAGAGTCGAGGGGTAACTGAATGAAGGTTTGTTTTGAACCAAAGTTGATATTTGTGGTACTTCAGGGGCCAGAGGGATTAAGGAGTCAGTAAAACCTCACTAGATGATTGAGCTGATAAACCAGGAATACGAGAGCAGATGGTAACAGACTTATACCAGTTTCCACCACATTTACAACCTACATTAACCAACTACGAATTTTGCCAAAAGAGACAAATGGTAAAACTTTAGGTGAAATTCTAGTGTGAGAAGTGCAGGACTTACTGGTCTGGTTTTCCTTCCTGAAAGAAGAGTCTCAAGGATTATGCTCTTCTAGGTTAACCCTCCCCTACTACTGATCGCACAAAGTTGTTTTCCCTGCAATTTCTAACAGTGGAACTGCAGGATATTAAACGTTCACCTCATTTCTTATGGCTTTTTAATATAAAGTCTCAATAAATGCAGTTGCTCATTCCTAATAGAGAAAAGATAGAAGTAATCGCTCATGCGCTACCTTGCAAAAAAATATATTAATAAGATATTTTCCCATTTTTACTTTTCATAAATTGGAAGGGCAGTCTCATTTCTTCTATGGATGTGACAATGATAACAGTGAGTTTAATAGAGTTTGCATCTTGGCTAATGAGTTTTCAAGAAAATACTGCACGGCAAACTGTGCAAGTAATGGTGTTTGGAGTTAGCAGCAAAGCCACAAGGAAACAAAAAAAATTGGTTCAGGTCATCCTTAGCCAAAAAGTTTTTTTCTGTTTTTCAGCAAAAAGGAAAGCCAAAATATTTTGGTTGACACAAAATTATTTCATTGAACCTAACACACAGCTTTGCTTGTGTGTTAACATCTTCTGTATCCTCTTAAAGCTTTTTAAAAAAGAAAAATCCACTTATTCTTCTGAAAAGCCACAAAGAATTTAGTTAATTTTGGGTGGAGAAAGGAACATCTTCAAATAAAGTTATTCTGCTCTAACTACGCTTCTGCCTTGAAGGACAACTGTGAGAAAAAAGCATCTTAGAATTTCAGCTCAAAAAGTTAATTTCACCAGAACTTAATGTGTTGGGGTTTTTTTTGTGGAAATGCTTTGTCTGTATTTGGGGAACTGTATGTCAGAGTGAGAAAAGCAGTTCTGCAACAGAGCTTAAAAGTCATGAAAAATGCACCCTGTGCTCACTCGCCTTGTGTAATCTTATTAAGTCAATTAACTGCAAGAGATATTTAACTGGTAGTATTTTTGTACTCTTTTCCTGATGGTGAAGCCATGAGTGTCAATTATTAGTGTATCGTTCTCTTTTCTCCCAGGTTAAGCCAAGAAGAGGCAAAATCATCATCGTCATTAGACTGAGCATAATAAACAGACTTTTCCAGCTGAGAGGCAAAAGTGTATCTACAGCCCTTTTAATTTTTCTCACAATTAGTCATATTTGTAGATATAGGAAGTACTGATGAGTCTTGGAGGGTGCTGTGCACCTCTCACCACCTTGGTATGATTCATACATCTGAAGGCACCTGAGATCCTACCTGACAAGCCCTAAACCAACATTTTGAAATTCCAACCTATGGTCTTCCCTTTATGTCAGTATCGAGTTGACTTTATAGGCCAGACATAGCTAAATTGTTCTATGAACTGCAGAAATTATGAAGAATTGTTTCCTGTGAAACTGTCTTGGTTGAATTACCTCACTTTAAAATGGTACAAACACAACACTGCTGTCTAATCACACTTTTTTGTCCCATTGTTTAATAAAACTGAGCTGTAGTCTTCCCCTCCTTCAAGAGAGCGGAAAAACAAAGGGGAGAGGAGAGGAATAAAGGAGAGAAGAGAAGAGAAGAGAAGAATAAAACCACCACTTTTTGTCTCTGCAGCTTTCTGAGAAAGAAGAAAAACTGACAGGTTTTGTGATTTTGCCACCTCCCAGCTAGCCACTGCCAGCCATGGAGGCCTTTGAAGGAAAAGACTGAAGACAAAGGTTGCTCTCACTTTTCTCTGTGGGGCTTTAACAGCTTTAAAACCTAAAAAAAACCCCATAGCCCATTTGAAATACACTCTTGCTTAAAACCTTAAAAGAACAGTACCTAGCCAGGACATTCGGATTTCCTTACCTCCTTGATCAGCGAGCCAATGTACAGTGACGTGAGAGGAGTTTGTTCAGCTGGCTTAATCACCAGAGTGTTTCCACAGCACAGCGCTGGTGCCATCTTCCAAACTAGCATTAGCAACGGGAAGTTCCACTGCAAGAACACGAGGCTGGTCAGATCAGCCCAGCACAGTCACCTGCTCATTTTTCCCACCCTCACAGAGCTCGGGGAGACAGAAGCAATTGGGAGGAATCCCCAAAGAGAAGCAGCTGCTTAAAATACTGTGTTTGGACTACGGAGTATAAATTCCTCAATTTCCCCCCGAGATCCCAAATGTTGCTGGCAGTCCTCGAGCTAATCCTCTATGTTGGACAAGCCTCTGCATGATGTGACCTCATTTTTTACAGGAGTTTGATCACACTTTGTAAAAGATTTTGGCTGTTCACAGAAATTATATTGCAGGCGGTGTCCTGGTGCATCGCTTTCATACCGTGCCTTTATGAGCAGGAATTACAGGGTGCAATGGCTCATTGAAAAAACTCATTTTTCTGTGTCAGGTATTGGGTGAGTAGTTAGTAGTTATATAATATCATTAAATTCCAGGTTTATAACCAGGAAACTGCAGTGGGTTATTCAGTCATGGAAATCCAGGGGAGGTCTTATACTCCCTTCAAATTGTAAATTGCTTCTTTCCAATTAGTTTTCTAATTTGGAATTAGGAACCAGTCCACATCAGTTTCCTCTGTGCTAATCTCCTTCATGGTCATGTGTATTTGTAGATCTTGGAGCCTAAGCAAGAAGTGGAAAATCTAGCTTACACTGAATCTCAGAAAGGTCATTTGGCAGCAGAAAGGATTTCTTCATTAAAAATAATTAATGCTGCTTCAGAGGTGATGGAAGCAGGCCAACAGTAAGGGGACTTCTTGTCAAGACTCAAGCCAAGGGCCTTCAGCTATCGACAAAGAAGCCAAATATGTTAGGAATCCACAAATTGACACTTTCCAATAAATTTGCAGCATGGCTTTTAAGAGATGAGTTCTGTCCTCACCCAGCAGCTCCGAGACAAAGCAGAATTTAGTCTAATGTGCTATTCTTCAACTTGTCTCCTCCTCTTTCCTAGACCTATTTCATTCCAGTGATCTTCTCCAATGGCCACGTCCATTTGTCTTTTTTTTCCTAAGCCTTCGTGAAGGTCTGACTTTGCAGCTTAAGCCATCCACACCTCCACTACTTTTCTACACTTTCAGAGCACAATGTAACTTCATTAGGAGCTTTACGATGCAGAATGGCTGGTGAGAGCAACAGTAAAGGACTCCAGGGCTGTCTCATGACACTACCTTGGGATAAAGCTCAGTCATGTGCTGCACTTTTCTAAGAACTTTCCTTGCTAAGAACGTTAGTTTAAATATAGTCAAGCCACAGGAAAAAGGGAGGATTGTTAATAGGTCTAGGAAAACATATGCAGAATAGTGACAGAATCTCTTTAAATCAAATAGGAAGATACAAACGCACGGACTGGTGTTAGAGATCAAACTGGAAAAAAAATTAAGGGGATTTGTTCTAAGTAAATGGAAGACAGATATGGTTTTGTTGATCCAAATCATCCTTTCTACAAACACAGTGTTGAACCTGAGCCAGATTTGGTTCTGTACTTTCTATCATATCTATTCCTGATATGGGGTCAACCTGAAATATTAGAAGTCCCACTATGATCCCTTATAGTGGCACTCCAAAGCATCCTGCATGAAGGCTTTTAAACAGATAGTTTCCAAAAGCATTGCTGGGTGCCAAAGATGGCTGAAGTGTGACGAGGAGATAACTTTTATTTGTTGATCAATGTGATTAACCTGATGTTTTGATCTTAAATCACAAATTCTAGATGCTCACATTGCTTGTTCAGCCAGAAAAGCTGTGCAGAAAACATCAAGCCAAAAGTCTTAATACTAGTACCAACTGTCTCCTCTTTGCCCCACCCTGACATTGCTAAATCACTGGATATATAAACTCAGCCCTGCTGAAGGAAAAAGCAAAATCTCCCCAGATATCTTTGGGAACTGTTCCAGACCTGGTATTCCAAGGGTCCAGCAAACCAAATATCCCACATGCATTTCTTTCAGTCTCTCCTATAACATTATCCCAAAGGTCAAAAATCTTCCTTAGACTCTTACTGATGCAAGTATCCAAACAGAGAATCTTGGCACACCACCATTTGCCTCATGGCCTGTAGGATACTATGTTCAAAGCATTTTACAACCAGAGAGGAACAAACTATGTCCCCCATGCAGCTGTAAAGTCTTCCTGGCTGTCTGTTTAAACAGAGCAAGCAACACACACTAAAACTGGAGGTATTCCAAGGACTAGCCACACTGTCCTCTCAGCAGAGAATGAGACATCAAGGAAAAGAAAACTCTATTCAAGTAAGATTTAATCACAGAAAGCTCAGAGAACAGCTGGGGGTAATTAATAATGGATGTGATTTAAAACTCAAAACTATGCATCAGCACTAGGCAGCAAAAAGCTAGCACACGTAATGACAAGATGGTTGTCCCAGCAGTGCAAGAGTCTGAGAGCTCTGACTGGTCTCTGGTGACTGGTGTCAGCCTTCGAGGGGAACAGAGCATCTGACTGGAGACCCACCCTTCCCTTGCAGAGGACTTTGTGTTGCCAAGAGGAATTGGCATGAGGGTAAAACAAGAAACTACATGAGGCCACTGAGATGGGAGTTCCCTGCAGAACAGCTGTACTTAACTAGGAAGCAAATGGCTGCAGTATAAGATGGGGAGTGCACAAGGACTTCTGCCAGTTCTAGGGGAGATGCAGGGCACCACCACTGTCACTTACTGGAGTTATAGCTCCACAGACGCCCATTGGTTCGTGCCTGGTGAAACAGACAAAATTTTCATCTGCAAGACAAAGAAATAAAAGACAAAACAGTCAAAATCCTTGCTTCTGCAGAGGGACAAAACAGGCTGGTTTTGAAAATACACCATATTGCTCATCGTGCCACATGGATATCCATTGTCTTAACTTGGCCTCCCCAAAACCATGTTTGAATTTATACAGCTGAGCCAAAGTGTTCTCTCTGTCCCTGACCCAATGGTGCAGTGTGACTGCTCTGGCTCTGCACCCCAGGAAATATTTCACAAAACCTCTTTCAAGTGAGAGAAAACTTGACAGAGTCCTTCCAGGAGTTCAGTGCTTCAGTTCCTGAGGAGTCAACATTTCAGGTCTTCTCATTAATAAAAGTTAAGAAAAAGCACTACATGGTCTCTCTAAACCTTATATTTAATAAAAATTAAGAAAAACTACTACACAATCTCTCTAAACATCTGTGAACCAGCACTGCCAGGGATGCAGGAAGGTCAGTGAGGTGGGAGGTACAGGTGGATTCCACATCAACCCTCTGCCACATTCATGTGGCATCGAGGACAGCATGAGTTCTGCTGCCTTCATACAGTCCTCTCTAGAAACCTCTGACCTCATATTCTCCAGGCTCTTAATCCATTTCAGTGATACCTGATAAATAAACTCCCCTGTTAACATGTGGGGTTTTTTCTTTAAGAATTAGTCTGAATTTAAAACCAAAGTGGTTTCGCTGTCAAAAAAGCAACAAAATAGCCCATCCATTATTTTCCAGAGCTCTATCCAGGCATTGACATTGTTCTCCCATTAGTTTAAATTTTGAAACACCTCTACTTAAAATGCATCCTGAGATAGAAATGAAATACAGGCTGGTTTTGCCTGTTTTCAGAAGCCAATCTTTCCATACATCTCCCTCCCAGCAGGCTCTTCTCTCACCCCCTCAAGCCTCATCCTGTCTCAGCTCTGAAACTGGGTCTGAAGGAACTTACCCACTGGGATAGTTCTGCCCTGAATTTTATCAGCCCATCCAGCATAATATCGGAGTGTTTTTATACAACCTTCCAGGTCAATGAAATAAGCCTGCAGAAAAGGTTTTCCCGTGTCCATTGTTTCCAGCGTCTGAAAAAACAAATTGCATGCACTGTCAGGCAAGTCAACATTTTTTCTTTAAAAAAAGCTTTTAGAGAAACTCCTTCTCAACTTTATTTTGCCTTTTGCTGCAGACATGGGGTTTCGTTCCCTCCCCTTATATTTAAGGAATGAGCTTGTTAATACAAATAAGGTAGAAAGGAGACTAGACAAAGTAACCCTGATGCTTGTGCAAGTTGCTATGGTCAGTGGTTGCAATGAAAATGCATCTTCTGAAGCCCCCAGAAGGTGGCTGTGGGTGGGATACAGGGCTGTGCTCTGGGGCACCACTCAGAAATGATGGGAGTGTCATGACTTCACCATGACTGACCCTCCAATGCAGACGTTCTGGATTCCAGATGGTGTCACTGAAATCAGTCAGACCCACTTTCCTTTTATTTGGAAATCTATTTTTTTTTCTGCTCAACCCTAAAACAAACCTCTGAAAAGCCTCTTTTGTCCACAGGATGCTAAAAGCCACATTTTTCACAGAGTTCTGCTAAAGTAACCTTTGGGCTCAGATCTGTGCTGAGACTAAGACAAGGAAGAAGTTGATTTACTAAAGCTGTGCTGATGCTGAGCAGCTCTAAATAAAGTCCAGTCTCAGCCAGTGTCCTTCTCACTGTTCTGGACATTAGTTCAGTGAATGCTTTGTGCTGTATTCAGGTCATTAAATGGGATATCAGCGCAAATGGCCAGCACATCCATAAAGGAAGCACTATCCCTTGGTAGATTGAAACATCTTTGTTTACATATGAAGTCATACCCAGTCATCTTCCACAGACATTAGGGTCCAAACAGCACTCAAACAGACATTCCCCTTGGAATGACTAGGATTGTTATCCACTCTGAATGCCTGCTAAAATGACTGATTTTTATAAGTCACTACTTAGCATGCAGCCAAGGTGGCTATGGTTGGTTTTCTGCAGTGAAAACCATGCCAAACAAACGCTCCCAGATCTGAAGGACACCAGAAAGCTTGAAACAAGTGTCCTGGTTTACATAAAAAGAAAGGTCCTCTGGAGTCACATGAAAAAAGTGAGCAGAAAATGAACAGGGACTATTTGCAAACACACATATATTTAATTGCTTTTTAATTTCTGGCCAGAACTGCCTTCAGACACAGATTTTTAGTTTTTCCCCTCCTGACACTGGAGGATGTCATGTGGTTAAGAGACACAGTGTTGGGGAAAGAGACCCTGCTCAAAATACTTCTTCAAATACAGTCTCCTAAGCACATCCCATGTACTTTAAGTCCTACTGACCTCAGTGGGACATCAGCTCAGGAACTTGCACATCTAACAGCACTGAATGTCATAAATGCCATTGCACTGAAGACAAGCAGAGTCAAAATGCAGTATTGTACCAGTGAGTGCTCAGGTCTGAGACCTTAGGTATGAACAGACAACAGCTGTAAGCTAAGAGATGCTAGGATCTGTGGGTGCAATTTGGGAAGATGTCCAAGGCCCATAGAGTCCAAAGACTTCTACCAACTGCAGCACATTTTGGCTTGGGTCCTACACCCCTTGTGTTGCACCAGGACTCCTTCAGGACAGGATAGGGAATCATTAGCAATAGTGCTTCAGCGCGGAAGTCCAAGTTAACACAGCTTCATGGCTATAAAGAGATTTTTCTGAGCCAGTACATTCAGTAGGGAAAGAAACAGTTCTCACTTACACACATCTTAAACTTTGGATGACATCCAGCAAGAGAAAGATTCTTTTTCCAGCCCCCATTTTAAAGGAAGCAATTTGCAAATAAGTTATCTTGTAATAAAGAAAGGGTGGTTTTGTTTTGGTTTTTTTTGTTTGTTTGTTTTGTTTCTACTGTTGTTTGCTCTGAGTTTCTTTGTTGGTTGTTTTTTGGGGTTTTACTTGTTTTGGGGTTTTGTTGTTTGGGATTTGTTTCTTTTTATTTTTTGTTGTTGTTTTATTTTGTGGTGTTTGCTTTGTTTTTAAGGTAAGACCTGCAAGTCAGCTATGAACACTGAAGACTGTTAAACTAAGAAATAATATGTTTATTGCTCTGAAAATTTAAGTATTAATATTTGCAATCAATTCAATAACCAGCTAAAGTTTTGGAGAAGTCATCTACTATGTAGCAGAACTAACAGCCTCCTTCTAAGACCTCTAAAATAATCCCGCAGAAAGAGGAAGATGAGCCCTGACTCCTGCATGGACTCTTCTGCCCTTCATGAAGGGAAAGAAAAACATTAGGTAGATATGGATGCAGCAAAATCAGAGGGATGGAGCTGAGTTATCAGCCAACTGCTGCTGGCTTTCCCACCAATCACAGTACTTACTGCCAGGATGACTCTGTCTCGCTCAAGAAGATCAGCCAGCTTGTGCAGGAGTCGCCCTCTGCTTAGGGCATCCATCTGTCTCCATGGAGACCCTCTCTGGAACGCTGCCTTCGCTGCTTCCACTGCATTATCCACATCAGGCTAGAGCAGCCACACACATAAGGAAAAACCTTAAGTTACAAGGAATGAGCTGGACAATGGCACAGAGACCCTACTGCTGCTTCCTAGATGACGCTGTGGTGGCTCAAACCAAGTTGTCTGACAAAGCCACTTCCATTTTACTCCTGGACTTGGACTCAAGCCTGCAATACATTTCAGGTTTGGCCTGGGCTCATCAACAACCTTGAGGTCAAAGTACCAAAAGGGTCTTTCAAGGGTAATTTTATATATCTGCCTTGTTCATAAAATAATCCAGAATCATGTTCCTGCTGATACAGGGTGTAAGTAACACCAAGGGAGATGGAGAAACAAGATCCCAATTCTGTTCCCTAAGTGTGACAGGCCATTGGCCTGCATGAATCAGCCTCTTCTAAACAAGTGTGGGAAGGGAAGTTCCCCATGAGAGAGATTGTGATTTTATCCAGGGGAACAATCAGAGCTCAGAGCCCACCATTCAGTACCACTAGAACCCTTGCCAGGAACAGTTAACACAGTAAAAAAGCTCCCTTAGATCCTAGATCACCCTTCCAGAACATTTCTACCAGATGGGAAGTGTTTTGTTATTTAGTGCTATGACAAAGGCATTTCACCTACACAGACTCTCCTGTCATCTCCCAACTGCTTTACTGTGCTCTGGACCAAATCTAACTCAGTTTGCCCAAGTTATTACTCAGGTGGGCAGCAAATTCCCTCTCTTCCCACACCACCACCCCTAGAGAAGCTTCGTGCATTTGCTCAGGCCACAGCATGCCCTGGACTCCTCCCTACATACATTAAAAACGTGAAGCCAAGGGCAACCTCCTGACCCAATGAAGTCAATGGGAATGCTGCCATCAACATCTATGAGGCCAAGATTGTACCCCAAGCATACATAAAGCATGCTTCACCCTGGCTTTGGACAGAATCCTGCTCTATGTAATGTCTGGCACAGCCCGTGCCTCACTTCAGCTGATGGAGAACTTGTACCTCACCGCAATGTGTGGCTCAAAGGGGTGGGAAAGGAGGGAGGGTTGCAGGCCTTGATTATTCCTTGTAGCACTTCACCAGTTGCTCTCATTTATGTCTTATCTCAAGCCTCCTCGGGATACAATTATGAAGTAAGCCTCTGCACTGATCCAACGAGGTCCAGCCATTCTCCCCCCATGAGGACATGTGTGGTGCTCAATCAAGAAAAATGTTACAGAAAGACATGTTGCCTTCTTAGAGCAAAAATTAATGGAGAAAATAGGAAGTCACCACCCACTGAAATGGCATCTTACACTAAATTTGGCTCCTTTTCCTTAAAAGAAGATTACACAGCTTTAAAACAGTCTGACCTATACTGCCAGGAAAAGAACCGTTTGGAAGGGCACTGATGGGGAAACCACTGGGGGAAACTTGTGCTGTTATGAGGGGTTAAGAATGGCTCTGGTCAAGCAAGGGTGCTGGCGAGGCAGAGGTTCCCAGGAACAGGTATGAAATGCCCAAGGACTTTCAGTGCATGCCCAGTTCTTCCCCATCCTCTAAACTTGGGACCACCTGAGCCTTGCTGCAGCTCCTGCAAATACTAGGTGTCTTCATTCTTGACTCAGACACGCTGGGTACACACAGCGGCTTGGACACTACGGTCACCATCACACAAGCAGACTTTCCCAAAACACCCTGAGGGGCAGCACTACCAAGTGAGATCTTCTGAGCCTGCACAGCATCAATAGGCCTGTAAGACCAGCAAAAACAAGGAAATTCTTCAGGAAGGGTGAAATGCCATTCTTAACCCATCCTGTTATGACTAGGCATTAGGGGAGTCTAAATGGCGTGTTCATTGCAGGCGTGTTGCAATAGGTAGGCACAATGCGTGACAAAGACTCGTAACTGTCAAGGTGCCAGGGACACACTGTGGTATACAAAACCGCAAGTAGAAGGAGGTTCATGCATCCTGCTGCTCAGTTCTGATCTGTATAGATTTATTGAGTATTACATAAAAAACTCTGCTAAGAGAATATCAAGATTGCAAAGTCAAGCATTGCAGCATTGGGAAATGTCTGCAAACCTTCATACCCACCCTGGATGTTTGCGTTATGATACAACCCCCAGTTACACAACCGCATACCATTTTCCCCTGAACAAACTTACACCGTTCTTTGTTTTCAGCTACCTCCTCCACCTTCCTCCTCTACCTCCAGTCCTGCTCATCACAGCTCCACTTCTATCCTGCCCCTTTTTCCTCTCTCCTGCCAACTGCAGAGCACAGAGGACACCATCACCCCACTGGCTCTGTGAGTAGGAAAGACACCTGAAAACAAACAGACAAAAGCCTTGCTCTGCTTTATTCTCAGTGTGCATAACTGCTCTGTTTTGGCCTGCAAGGAGACATGCCAGGGATGGAGCATACCCAGCATTCACAACAACTACAAGCAGCATCTTAGCAGCCCATAGTATCCAATGAAGTCTAATGAAGTAAGTTATCCCTTTTCTGTTATCAACCTGGCAGACACTTGTACACCAGGCCAAAAGCCTCCAAGAATCCAGTGGAAGCATTTGCTGGTTTATTTTCAGTGCTTCTATTTCCACACAAGACTTTTCTTTATCTGTTACTCACTGTAAACAGAACATAAATACCTATATACAATTAATTGATTCAACATGCAACTTATCCACACTGTGATCTATCCCCCAATGACCTCACCAAGGGCAATTCTATCTTAAGTTCTGTAACTAAAGAACAAACAGCAAAACCTTTGCTCCTAGCCTCATAAAGCTTTGTCCAGCACCATACTACACTGTCATTGCTGAGATATCAGCTGCTAAATTCCCACCCCTCATGTGCAGGCTAAGCAAAACATGTTCTGCACAGCCAGAGAGGGGCAGGTTTCTGTTCAGGGCTCAGGAAGTGGAGTCCTGGTACCAGCCTGCTGCAAAGGCAGAGCCAGCCCTGGCATGGCACAGCTGAAGGCAGAGACAGGACCAGGAACAACAACCCCTGTGGTGACACTGACCAGCACAGCCAAGACACTGGAAAGCACCACTAAACACAATTGATCACTTTCTGTAGTACCTCCAACAGACTGGAGTTACAGACCTAGGAGGGGATGCTCAAGGAGGGCAAAGGAAGTGTCAGGGGACTTAGTTTGCTCAGAGGACAGTGGGACATGGCCAAGCGTCACCAGCAACAAAACAGCTAGTTTGGGATGCTTCTCATCTCTGATTCTGCCTTCTAACTATTTAGAGGAAAAAACAGAACAAAACCCACTTAGAGTAAAAAAAAAAAAAATTTATTTTCTTTTTTTAAATCTGTGTGATGTAAAGGGGTGGAAGAAGAGGCTTTTGGCACCCAAGGTGCAGCTACCTTATATTCTTGCCTGCAGTTATTCTGTGCACCGAGGTAGCAGGCACCTATGCTGAGTAGCCACGGGCAGAGGGCTCCACTGACTGGCCCCAAGAAAAGTTTTACAGGGACTCTCCCACAAACTGGAATCTGAAAGCAGCTCTTGAATTCAGGTAGGGACGAGTCTCAAGGAGGCAAGCTGCAAAACTGGCCTTTTAGTTCTACATAACAATTTTCTTTAACCAAGTCATGAAGAAGCAGGCTTGACATACTCATGTAATGCTCTGTAACTGCTTGAGGAGGCACTTAGCTCAGGCAACAATGGCAACGTCATGGTTTCTGCCTAGCAAAGTGCAGTTGCTTCAATTAACTTTCAACTCTACAGTTTACATGCCACTGCAATTAAACAGTTGTGTCCTATCCAGGTAGTATAAAGGAATTACACATAATATTTGGTTCTGCCTCAATTTGTAGTTGCTCCATGGATGCACAGATCCCCTGTGGCAATAAGTCTCCCAAGGGCTGCTTTAGTGACATCCAAAATGAACAGCTACCTTACTTACGCACCATCTGCATGCAAGCTGGTGACTTGCATTGCAAATCAAGTTTTCTCCCATCTCCAGAAAAGTCAGGTTCTATACATAGTTCTAACACCAGAAAACACATTGTCCCTGCTCAACTAGTACCACTCCTACTAGGGAAGGATCCACAAACCAGCTACCTGGTTGGAAACTATTCACTGAGCCTCACAAGTGCTGGACTAGCTTAGACAAGAGAAAGTTACCACAATACAGGCAGAAATGTCCACGCTGCCCACAGCAATGAGCAGCCAAAGCCCTGGTACAGCAGAGAAGCTGTGAATCACCATCCCGTGACATACTGCAAAAAGCCAGCTCTTTACCATAGATCAGGCCAGATGGCCCGTATGTCATGAGCTGTTTTGGACAAAAAGTGTCACATATGACTGTTCCTCACCTCAGACTGTTAACAAACCCAAGCAGTTATGTCCCAGGGTACTCTGCGGTGCCCAGGGCCAGGGACTACTGAAGTTATTAAGAGATACTGGTTTGGTTTTGACTGAGAGTTGCCACATTTGTGCGGGACACCAGAACCCACAACAGCAGTTGAAAAAGCAGCACTACGGCAGATCTCTAGCAGAAAGCAGGCAGTGTTTACAGGACCAAGCTCTGCGTCTCCTGAGCACTCAGATTATTTGTTGATTGTGTTTAAAAAAGGGCAAGTTGCAGTTCAATGTCCCCAGCACGCTGCCATGCAGCTGGAGTATAAATCACAACCAATATGAGGCCTCAGTTCTGTCAGGGATGTTCATGTACCATTATTCCTATTTCCTCAGATCAGCTGCTTCTTTCCACCCTGTAACGCAAGAACAATGCTGAGTCTCATTTCTCTGACAGTGTTCAGCAGCAGCTCCTACCAGGGAAAGTGACTCTGAGCTGGACAGGACTAATCCCACCTACCCTGTGTAATTCTAAAATGGCACATCTAGAGTCCCAGACATCCAGCTCGCAGTTTGGCCAGATGGACACTATTGTTAGAATACAGCTTTTCCTCTGTGTGCTTCCCTGCAAAAGCAAGTCCCTTAGAAACTCCCTTTTGCACTGCCTTTCCAACAACACTTACCTTGTCTCCTTCCTCAATGTCACAAATTTTCTCTAGCGTTGAAGGGTTGTAGGTGGGGAACTTCTTTCCACTTGTAGACTCATGCCATTCATTGTTAATAAATATCTGAATAGAGAGCAAGGGGAGAGGGACAGGGAGGAGAAAAAAAAAAAAAGTGATGCAGACAACACAAAAAACCCACAAGTACTACTCAAAGGGCCTGGGACTCTTCAGTGTTCACTGATGACAAAGGCAAGTATGTTTGTGACATATTTGCGATACAGACAGCATTTATCCAAACTGGAACCTGAGCCAGAGAACAGGCAAAAGTCTTCATGCACCCAGTTAGTTCTGAGCAAGAGAAGGACAGAGGATGGGGCCCACACAGTATAACACCATAGTTCGGCAACAAGAAACAGTTTTTGAGATACATCTCCATGGGATCAGCAAGCAGACACCATGAGAAACTTGTATGGTTCAGGCAAAAGTAGCCCCTTGTTACATGCTACAAGCAAAATGTCAGCATACAATATTACTTGGTTGCTTGTACCCTGCCCTGGGCTAGTTTCACAACTTGTCCCCCCACAAGCACTGAAGGGTAAGTACTGGCTCAGTTCTACCCCACCATCCCTCGTCACAGGCTAGATCAAGCCTCCCACGTCACTTGGAGTAATTTGTGACAAGATTTAAGTGTTTCAAAATATTGCATTTCCAGAGCAAGAACAAACAGTCCCAGTGTTGTGTAACTGAAAAATGCATTAAATACTAGAGTGTTGTTACTCACTGTAAACAGAACATGAATACCTATATACAATTAATTGATTCAACATGCAACTTATCCACACTGTGATCTAACTTGGCAGTGTTATATTTTATAAATACACTTTAAATAAGATTAGATGAAGTAATCTTTAGTAGCCTGTTAGCGGCTGTAAGCTAGTACTTTTACTTGGAAGTCGTCCATATTTGCAATCTTGTTTATGAGTCTCTACACACCAGCAGGAGATTAATGTTGCATCCCTTGCATTTGGAATTCCCACTGCTTTGGGTCATAGTTTTCTTTCCTTGGGGAGCTTTTTTCCTGAAAGGAGTTTCTCCTGACTATTTCTGCAAAAAGCATCCGAGATGTAACTGGTATAGAAGCTACACTTTTGGATCTACCTTTTTCAGACAGGCTGAAGCGGGACGGGGCAGAGGGGGGGAGGGGGAAAGAAGAGTTTTGCCCAAAAGGCTGCCAAGTGAAGTCACAAGAAAAGATACAATGTTAGAAATATTAACTAACTTGACACTAATGCTCCCAAACTACCTCTGTTATCTGAGTACTGTATTTTAAATATATATTAATAAAATAACACATTTTAACTTCAGTTTTCCTTTTTTCCACTAAGAAAAGAAGTCACATTATATATGCGGGAGATATGACAGGAGTTGTAAAATTGCAGCATCAAACTAAAGATTGGGGAAGGATACCCTTTTTCCTTTGCATTCAACTTTAATTTTATGTGAAAGGGTTAGGAAAGCAATGTTCCTCTATGAAGTAGTAAAACATAAGAGTGACAGCATCAGGCTGTTTTAAATGTAACATATATGCTGATATCATTCTGGGAATCACAGCACATAGCCCAAGTCTTCGGTGCCAGGAGTTGAAATCAAACAGAACAGCATATTGGTGGTTCATTCTTCACACCCAGGATTTGAGACACGGGACTGTGGACAGATCACTTCCATCACACGTCCATGACAAGCATTAAGCTGCTCTATAAGTAAGACCTTTGTTGAAAATTTTTTCCTCTCCCCTAGGCCCGTAACTGGTAGAACCAAAAAATAGAAATCTCCGCTAAGGAGAGGAAAGTGTGCCGTCAGCTGTAAACATCTGGTGAAACTCAGAGCTTGCAGAAAACCCCTCGCGGTTTTATGAAAACTGACTGCTGCTCATTATTTCCTCAGATGCACCAGGAGCATCAGATCGAATGTCAAATTCACACTTTTAATTAACATTGATTTCCATTGTTAAGAGACTACCTTGGTACATGTAGTGCACAGAGTCTCTGGCAAAACTCTGGAGAACAAAAAATACACATTTTAAAACATACATGACTGCAGGATCAGATCCCAAAGGAGTATTTAAAAAAGCATTCACAACAATAAAAATAACAATAAAACCAGAATGTTTGGATGTTTAGGGAAAACTCTAATGGCCAGGTCCATTTTGGACACAGGAAAGAGCTGTTTGTGCAGCATTATGCTGTCTGCAATCAGCAGCTGCAAATCCAATTTGCTGCTAAATAACAAGTTTATCTTACAAATAAAAAGCAGATAAATTTAGGATGTTAACCTTAATCTAGTCCAGTGATCGCTACTAATTGTTAACCCGTTTCAGTACTTCAGATCAACACCTCAGTGTACAAGCTATTGCTGTTTACTCCTTCTTACTGCAAGAGACAGAACTTCAAGTTCTGCTTTTTTTTTTTTTTAATACTTAATACAGAAATGTAACAGTAATTAATATGTTCATTCAGGCCCTCCAGCTCTTTTAGCCCAGCCACATAGTTAGTCAAGGCTACCCAGCAGTGTAACCAGCCAGGGTATTTTCCCCACTGCACAAGACAGCAGGTCAGGCTGTTGCAGAACAAACAGTGACCTGGCTATAGCAGAGCTACGGCTGCGCTAGGGAGCGGGGATTTCTGCACCAGCGCCAGCCTCAGCCCCGAAATACAGAGTTATCGAGCTCTGGAGCCTTAGGTTACATCTGAGAGGCTGGGGGGAATAGTTTAAAGAGAAGCTTGATGGAGGAAGGGAGGAAGGGTGCAGGTTCGTGTGTGCCTGGTGCCTGGCTCCTTGTCCCACAGGGCGGTTGTGGAGCAGCCCCAACGGGATGGCGAGTGACCAACAAGACATGTACGAACACCACTCCTCTTCAGGAGCTGTGGGGTGGCCCCCACCCCATCACTGATCCCTTCCTCAAGGCCCATTCCTGCAGGACACCAGCCATCCCTCACATTCCCTGCGCCCTCCAGGACACAAACCCAGCCCCTGACACTGAACACCCCTCCCAGAGCTCCACACTAGGCCAGGGGTGGCCGAACACAACGCAGGCAAGTGGCTTCCTCACAGACAAAGCCCTTCTGCCTGGGCTCACCCCATCCAAACCTGATTTCACTGAGCACTAACATAGCACGGGTTCGTGAGCACTAGGTGGGAAGATGGCGGCAGGGCGAGCGGGAGGGGACAGGCCAGCGTGGCACCACTGCCTGACACAGTCAGGGAGAGGGGCCCATGGGCACCCTCACAAGTTTGTGTTTTGTTTTGTTTTTTAAAAATAAAAAAACTACAAAGATAGTTTCATGGGCTTTAAGGACTGAGGTGACTGCAGCTCCCCTAGAAATGTCACAGTCATCTGCTTGCACCAGTCACTCAATCACATTTACACCCTACAAGCCTACCATCTATGGCAGCAAGAATTAAAAAAAAAGTGAAGGAGAAAATTTTCTATTAAAAAAAGTAACACCTCACCACTAGCCTGGCTCCATCAAGCATCACCAACACTGCAGCAAAGCCCGCTGCCCACCACCCGTCGCCAGCTCACCTTGGTGTACTTCACCTCCAGGCTCCGCAGGGGTCGCGGCAACGGCACTTTCCTGTCAGGCTGCCCGTTCTCCACCGCCCCGTTGACGGCGGCCATGGCCGCGCCGTCGAGCCCCCGCCGCCTTCTAGCCGCTGACAGCCCGCGGGGCCGCCTTAAGAGCGGCGCGCGCCGGCCGCCGCCGCCCGCCTCCATTGGCCACCGCCACGCCCCGCCCCTCCCCTCGCTCCCCGCCCCGCCCCGCCGCGGCCCTCAGGTAACGGGCGGCGACGCCCCGCCGAGGCATCGCGGCCGCTCGCGGGGCGGGGGGCGCCCGCGGGCTGTGCCGGCACCCGCGGCTCCCTCAGCGAGCCCCTCGGGGCTCCGCTCAGGGCTCCCCTCGTCGCTTCCCTCAGTCCTCTCCCTGGGGCTCCCCTCAGTGCTCTCCTTGGGGCTCCCCTCGTCGTTTCCCTCAGTGCTCTCCTTGGGGCTCCCCTCGTCGTTTCCCTCAGTGCTCTCCTTGGGGCTCCCCTCAGTATTTCCCTCAGTGCTCCCCTTGGGGCTCCCCTCAGTATTTCCCTCAGTGCTCCCCTTGGGGCTTCCCTCAGTTCTCCTCCACTCAGGGCTCCCCTCAGAGGTGGCCATTAGGTTTCAGCCTCTCTCCCAAAGAGGTCAGAGAAGGAGGGGGCCCTGTCGCACTGAGCAGAGCAGCCACCCTGGACAAAAAGTGTCACATCTGACTGTTCCTCACCTCAGACTGTTAACAAATCCAAGCAGTTATGTCCCAAGCTACTCTACAGTGCACCAGGGCCAGGGACGACTGAAGTTATTGAGAGATACTTGTTTGGTTTTGACTGAGAGTTGCCACATTTGTGCAGGAGGCCAGAACACACGGTACCAGTTAGAAAAGCAGCACTGTGGTGGATCTCTAGGCAGTGGCACCAGGGTGGACATGGGAGGGTGTGCACTCTGCTGCCCGCTGCGTCCCATCAGTCACAAGAGGACATTTTCGGGGGTTTCCACAGGAATACCCTCACCCTCCCCAGGCATGGCGTGGGGAACTGGACTGTCTGGTGGGCTCACCCCTCTATTGTCACGTTACACCCTCTACCTCCAGCTACAAGGGTGTTTCTCTGCTGTTCTGGTGCCACAACTTCCTCACCCAACTGCTGCACCCCGTCCTTCACCTGGTGCCCCTGCAAAGCTTCTCGGGGCTGACCAAGAAAAGAGGGGAAGAGGGTTACATCAAATGTCTGATGTGTGGCTCGCAGCAACTCCTCCACACCTGCGTGCATACATGAGTCCGGGGCCAGTCTGACCACCCCAGTTTGACTATCCCAGTGAAAGGACTTCAGCCTACTGAGGCAGGACCAGGCCCTTCAGCCGAAACTTCTGCAGCCATGAGTAACCGATATACTTGTGCCCCACACCGTCAGCCTCCAGCACACTGTTCATAGTAGCATACTCTGAACACTGAGAAAGATGCTGTCTTTCAAGAAGTCCTCAAGGATATGGAACATGTCTGAAGTGACAGATCTAGGCTCTGTGCCTGGACAAGTTCATTATGTATTGCTTAACTTCATTCTGAATAAAATATGTGTAAGTCTTTGCAGGCTGGGGGCCAGGACACTAGGAGACCCTTACACCCACACACACATGGAAGATAATACAACATATTTTCCATATAACAAGTGGCAAGATGCCAGAAGTTATCTTAAAAAAAATGTTCCGCAGAATTTGTAATCCCCAGCAATAGTCAGCACTTTGCTATTAAAATACTTAAAAATATGTGCTTCCAAAGGCAGATAGTCTGTGATATCATAGCGGCATAAGATTTAGTGCTGATTCAGAAGGGAAAGTACCACTGATGAATCAAACCCCGCTTCCTGCAGCTTGCGGGGTGTTCTTGAAGGTCCTGGGCCCAGGTGAAAACCTCTCTGGTGGTGCTTGGTTTGGGAAAGATTTGTTTCTCCCACACAATCTCACTATCTTTACCAGAGAAATCACTGAATCAATTTCTGTTGAACTGTCAGTACTAAAGGACTCATGCCACTTAGCAGTAGAAAGATGACATTTTCTCTTCAGATGGGAAGGAGCTTCCATTATAAATAATTTGTGGGAATATCCTTGTATGCAATGACAGAATCAAAAGAGCATTCTCAGAAAGTAAAGGGATACATTACAAAGGTAGAAATGGTTATTTCTAAGCTGTCCATTTTTAACTGTCCAGTTGCTATTTCTCACAAAAGCTACAAAAGCATCAAAGCTAGAAGAATCTCTTAACCAAGTCCCGACATATTCCTAGTCCCAATGAAGAGGAGTTTGGTTCCAAGCTATCCTTAGATGTCATCAAGAAAACTATGCAGTGACTGGTAGGATTCAGCAAGTCAAAGTCAGACATGGAAGACATTTCTGTCTATTTTCTCTGGAAAAGACAGGCCCACTGATTCATCTTAGGGTTAGTGGAATCTTTTGGCAACAGAATTCTTTTGGGTCTTTGATAATTTGCCATATCTGTTTTTACCATAATGTATCAAAACACTACAGACAATAGTAGTTTGAATATCAGGCAGCAAGAAAGAAATTGTTACAGAAATGACAGGATACTGATAGAACGTGTCCATTTCTGTCTGTACTTTACCCACAGAAACACTCAGCTGAAGTGGGAAGTACTCTTGTAATTAGAGGACAAAATATCTGTATGAGGAGAAAGATGAGTAAGTTCCAAGACAAGCTATGTCTATAGAGTCATTCCAGTGGGTTGTCTCATGTGGAATGACTTTGTCTTCTATCTCTCATGAGGAAGATTTTTTACAAGACATTCCTGAGAAAATTATTTTAGGCATTGTTGCTTCTTCAAGTTAATGTTGGGGCACTGTGAGATATATCTAGGGGAAAAGTACCACATGCAGGGTTTGGGGATGTGTAAGACTTTTAAAAAAGACTGTTCGAAGTGAATGAATTGTGAGTCAGTGACACATGAATGAGCTGAAATAATAAACTTTAACCAATACACCTAGCTGTGTGCAATATTTCCCTTAGTAACATCACAAGAAGAGTAACAAAACATTCCAACGTCAAAGAGTTTTGTGGACACTGACTGGTCCCTGGTTGGGCAAACTCAGTCCTACCACAAAGCGGGAGGACTCCACCAGCCTCAGATGTGTCTTTTGTCACCAGTTCTTGTATCAGATCAGCAGAGGTGGGAACGCTCGCGCCTCCAGACTGCTGAATGGGGAGCTCAGCAGGACATGCCCTAAAAACAAGAGCAAGTTCCCAATCAGAACAAGTGAGAGATGTTTTATATTCATTCCCATGCTCCGGGAGGGCCATTGCACCATTCAGACAGAAGCACTGAAAAACTGGGTTTTACCTAAGTTTGTAACTGTTGCTAATGTGTCAGAAACAGAGGCGAGAGGAAAAGCAACTGTTAATGAAAGGTCACATTACTATTGAGTCACCCTGTGACGTTCTACTCTTGCAGCAGTGTTTGCAGAGATGTCTGCAAGATGTATCCGCAACCTGCTGCACCGACTGCGGTAGCTGTGAATTCCCTGGTGCTGCATTTCTCTGCACTACCGTATCTCACAGAAGGTTTCCAGACGGTGTGTACACCAGCTCTTCTCTGCCAGCCAGCAAAAGACTGCCTCTCCTCTGTTGGGACAGACATGTACACTCTTTAAATTTGCCACCATGAATTAGATCTGACCAGGCTTTTCTGTGTCCATCTGTCTGTCTGTGCCAAGAGCAGCTACAGGACACGTTCATCCTGTGATGTAGCAGTCTCTCTATCTGCTAAGGGTTTCTGCAGAAATTGATTTCTCAGACTTACCCACCTCATTTAACCATAATGAAGGGACAATTGCTGGTGGTAACTCCTCCTCCAAATACACTCTGCTTCTCTACACATCTTATGTCCTGGCTCCACACTGGGAGTGCAGGGCATTGTATCCAGAGGATCAGCGAAGACATCTCCAGATACCTGAGAGAATGGTTTCTAGACATCTTTGGCGTCCTGCCCCAAGGATGAAGACAGATTTGGCAGAGGGTCAGATATTCGCCTACAAGGCTGTGGTTTGTCCAGTCAGCAGTGGCAGAGCCATTAAGGGCTGCTGTGCCAGTTGATGAGTTGATATTTCAATGATATTTTGCATCTAGACCTCAGTCTGTGCATCAAGCTGCCCAGAAGTCCTGTAGCTGTGTAGAGTGGTTAATGTGGCAGAGAGCCAAAGCTGATTCTGCTGATTTTACACATACCCCGAAGCACATACACACACAAACATAAATATGTGTGTGAAACAATATACTAGAAAAGGCTGCTGAGGCTGTACAATCCAGTATTCAACAGCTACGAGCGATCAGAATTTTCCTGGTTTTGTGCATCCTGATGAGTTGTGAGTTACCCATGCCCTTGTCCTATGGGCATCCCCCTCACTCCGCATTGGCAATGGTCACTGCTCCTGAGAGAGCAGCTCCTCTCATGATTTATTCTCCTCTTGTTTAATGTGCAGCAACGGGGCTTTTTACTGCCTGTTATTCAAACTGTGCTTTGAGTACAAAATTATTCATTTCCGTACAGTTTTTTCCATGGTGCTCATGACAGCAGTGTCTGGGTGTTTCACATGCAGCATTTCCTTTTCCAGTAATTTTGAGAGGATGCTGACCCTGTATTATCAGTGAGGAAAGAAGGCAGGCAGCGATGGATTTTAAAAAGTATCTTAATAATTTTAGATTCCCAATGTGAGTCACCTACTTTAGATGATGAGCATTTGGAGGTCAGCTCCCACTGAGCTACAGCAGAAATTGCACAACAAGCTGGATCTGAAAATTTCCCACCTAAACACCCAGATAAGGTAGAACACACAGCTGACTGGGCATTGCTTCTCATTGACTTTAATCTGGAAATTTCTTGTTTTTCTGTGCCAGATTTTGTAAACTTACTATTCCTGTAACAGTTTTCTGTGTGTCACTTTCTAGGGTTTGAGTTCTTTTTTCTAAGCATACTTAAAAATCATAACCTTCATCACTCTTGATCAAATTCACCACGATATGGGTTAGCAGCAGAATGGGTTTTTTTGAACTATGAGACGATTGGCATTTTGCAGGCTCCCTGGTAGCAGTAATGGATGGTTTAATTTACATGGGCTGGCCAGTTGAAGGGAGCAAGACAGTGCTTTGCCAGTGGGTCTGGTTTTGATTCATTTTTCCAAGTATTTTGTAAAATCCCAAGATCCATTCCAGACCTCAGAAACAAATGGGGTCTAGTGAGCTCCCTTAACCTGATCCCTTCTTACCTGGCTGGCTTCTTTACTGCAGGCACAGAGAATACAAACATGGAGAAACAGTCCTTCAGATACAGTAAGAAGCTGTTTAGTAAAAAAGGCACCTATTTGCTTATTTAACTGCCTAAACAATTACATAGCTATCAAATGGTAATTATTGCAGCTTAAAAGTTTGTCTTCTACACAGGTTTTTGCTGAGTTCGTTGAAGCCAAACATGATCAGCTGCCATATAAAACAAGTAGAAGAAATGGTGATAACTGAGCCGCTGCCTTCAGCTGTGAAAGACATTGCAAATGACACGAAAATAATGAAAAAGTCTGCCATTTTAAACCAAGACAAGTTCTGTGCTGTTTATTGAAGTACTCACATGCAATTTCAAAAGGAGTGGAATACACAGAGATGCCCTTTAAAAAAAAAAATCAGGCTGTCCTGATGATCCTTTGGAAATTACATGTGTTATGTGGTTTTTTTTAAAGTTAATCCAACCTTACTTGGGCTGTGCTGAATGATGCAAGTGGAGAAGGGCTGTAGGCATTGGATAAATCTTGGAGTTGGAAGCAGTCTTACCGCATGAACTCTCCCAGTATTTCTATCGTCGTTCTCATGCTGTGTAAGTTAGAGCTTCTGTTTTAATACACCTGGAGCTGAAGAAGCATTTATTTTTTCCATTCCTTTCTACCTCCACAAAATCTATCAGTAAAGATGAGCAGAGATTTGAGATACTGTGAGATGCCATTTGTGTAAGCAGTTGTAACCCTAAACACAAAATCATGATGCAAACCAGGACTTTGGCAGCTCAAAATAAAAGGCAGCCTTTTTATAGTTTGCACTGTGATTACTTCATGAAGCAAAATCCCCAATTAATTTTCTTCACGCATATCATAGGTATTAAGCTGTAAGTGCGTACAAGGACTGGCCTTCCCTTTAATTTGCCTGGCTCCAGAAGTTAATTGGAAAAGTTAGTGGCAGGGAAATAGCAAACAGCTGAGCATTTTTAAGCCTTTTATATTAAAACAACTTCTGTTTCCTCTTGCCTTTGCTTCCCCCTGCCAGGCCTAGTGTTGGAAGATGAGGAGAGTGGGAGCAGGAACAGAAGCAAGTGCACGATAACCTACAAAGATAGTGTCTGTGCTATGAACAAGTTTGAGGACCTGTTTCATTACAAACCACTCAGTGTGTCTGGCACTGCTGGGCCGATGGGAACCACTCCCTGTGTTGATCTAGTGATGCAGACCTGAGGATTATTTGCCTACAAACAGCTATTGTTCACAGGACTGGCAAATGAAAAAACAATGTTTGTTTTCTCCATGGATCGTGTTGCTTCCTACTTTCTCTTGATAAGAGGGATTTGGGGCTGGTGCCCAGGTTTTAGAAGCAGTGGTTGCTTGAATTGAGGAGCCTAAAATGTGTTGCTTCTGCTCCTTCCTCCCTGTCTCTTTGGTCTCACTCATCATCACATCTGTTCTGGGCCCAATGCCCAACAATTCTGCATTAACGCCTCAGTACACACAGGCTCACACAGCTGAACAGTTTGCAATGCAATGTACCCAGTGCCGTCATGTCTTTCCAAATCAAGCTCCTGCAAACAATTTTTGTTTAAGAGAAGAACCATTTGGCTTCATAAAGGTACTTGTGAGCTACATCCAGCTGACTCCAGCCATGGCAGGTCTTCCCAGAGAAATAGTTTTGAAGGGCACAGTCACGAATCTAGAAAATATAGAACAGGTAAACAAATATCCTTAAAGAAGATCCCGTGTCAAGCCTTGATCCTGCAAACTCACACGGGCTTAATGTTAAGCACATGAGCAGTCCCAATGACTTCAGCAGAGCTACTCACATGCTCACAGTGCACAGAATTTGCCAGATCAGAGCCTTTATGTCTAATTGAAAAATAAAAGGCAAGTCTCCCAGTTCTATCAACTGCAAAGAATCATTATTAACAGCACACTTTAAAATAGCCATGGGGCAGATCCCAAGCAGAACCACTGGGGATAAAGTGATGTGGACTTGTTGCAACAGAACCTGGAAATACTTTTTTTCTTGGACAAAGCGCTGTGCCAGTTATATGAAACGTTAGCACAGTGGTGAGGTTGTTTTTGTAGGCTTTGACCTGTGCAAGGCTTTTTTGTTGTTGTTGATGTGATTAGTCTTTGCACAATCTCTCTCTTTTGCACCTTATGGGTTGAATTCTGCTGTTTGACCACCACTCTCTTCCTGACCTTGAGGGTACTTTCTATAAGGATTTCTCAACTTTACAACCTCCTGACACACCTTGACGAGCCACAGCTGATCAAACCAAATCACACCACATGTCTGCTGGGCTCTTTCGCACGATGTCCACATCCACAACCCTGGGCTGTGGGGTCCCATCCGCGTCCCCTCCGGCGAGGGGGTGAGCAGCACAATAGGCGACATTGTGTTCCGTCCTCCCGCAGCAGCTTCTTCCCTCACTTCCACTAACGGCGAGGCGAGGGACAGACGAATCTGGGGACACATTAAAAAAAGAGAGAGTGAAACCCACCCAGGTTTGCACGCCTGTTAATGAAGAGCCAGCCCCGGGCCCTCATTAGGGGGCCTCGGCGTGCACACCCCGCCCGGGCCGTGTCCCTGGCCGCAGCCCCGACAATACCGGCGGTTGAGGGCAGAGCCGCGGTGCTGCCGCCGCGCTCAGCGGGTGCGGAAGGTTCCGCGGCCGCTCCGGGCTGGCGTTTGCACCTGGAGCTGCCGAGGTTTAATGGACTTTAACACATGCAAACAAGAGCTTTTGTTGGCGGGCACAAAGGCTGCCCCCGGCGCCGGGCTCTCCCCAACACTGCCCGCATTGTTTCCCCTCCGCTGCTTCTTGTCATCCTCCTTGTCAGAGTTTAATGAGGACAACGAGATTTTCGCAGGCTCATTTCGCACTTCAGCAACTTTCTAACACTTTCTTAACGAGGGAGAAGGGGCAGGAGAGATCGGGGGGCGCAGGGGAGGAGCCGCTCCGGCCCCGGCTTAGTCACCGCGGGCAGCGACCCGCATCCCCGGGGCCGGGACCGGTGCGCTCGGCGGCCAGGGCTGAGCCAGGATGCGGAGCTGACCCCGGCCTTCCCGGAAGGGCTCAGCCCCTTCCAGTCCCAGCCCCGGCACCTCGACCTGGCTCGACTGAAAAAAATTCGATTGATCTCGCCGGGTTTAAGCTCGGCCGAGAGGGTAGGGGTGTCCCCGGGGTGCCCGGAGGAGCAGCGATGCTGCGGGGAGGCGGTGGCCGCTGGGACCGAGGTGGGCAGCAGCTGGGACCGTCCCCATGGCGAGACGCTTCCCTGGAGCAGGTAGCTTTCCCCGAGCGCCGGCTCCGCGCTTTCTCGGCAGATCCGCAGTTTTCTCACCTCCCTGCGGTCCCCGCTGAAGCCGAGCACCTTTCCCAAAGGAGAGAAGCGGGATGGGGTGGATGTTCGGCTCCTCTCCCACTCCCCCCGGGGCAGTTTCTCCCCATCCCGGGGACGCTTGGGCACCGTTGCAGCGTCACCCAACAGGGCCGGGCGAGATCTTACGATCGGCTGACACCGCTCAGCACTTTTCGTTGCTTCGGGGAAAAACGGGGCTTGGCGGTGCCGGGCGGCCGAGGGCACCCGCTGGCGGGGGGATGTCGATAAAACTTCCCAAATTCCGCATTTGCACAATTAAAAGCAAACCCGTCGCTTTCCCGAGGGGTCGCTGCCAGGCCGAGTCCTTCGCAGTGTTTTAACTGCTTTTTGGTTTTCGGGGGCCGACCCACCTCCCTTACCCAACGCGGACATCGCCCTCGAGCTGGCTTGATTTCTCCCTCTCCAGACAGCCAGCGGTCCCAGGCAGATCGTGCCTGCGGTTTTCGGTGTTTTAGATGCAGATTTTGGGGAGGATTTGCCTTTAGCTTTTGCAAATCCCCGTCTCTGACTCCTGTTCCCACGACCGAAATCTCCCCTCTGCTTTTTTTTTTTACCTTCCCTCTCTTTGCGTGTGAGAAATTTGGAAAACTCGAAAAATCGTTTAATGCAAAGGGATTTTAAAACACAGAAGTATGCGGTAAAAAGAAAAAACAAAACCCACCCCAGCCGCTTAATTAGATATTTACCGAAGGAACCATTGCAGCCTGCTGGGTATAACACAGAGTTTGCAAGTTCTCTGGCCGCAAAGAAATTAAGTAATTAATTTTTTCTCCCTTCCAATGGCATTGGTTGAGGATGGAGTGTGATAAACAACTCTGTTCCTGGTCTTTCTGCAGATTAGCCGTTGGCATTCGTTGCTAAATACCAAGTGAAAAGAGACTGTGTGACCATAGTCCCTTGAATTAGGGACAAACATTTCCTCTGTGCATTTTAAATAATGCTACTGCCAAATATTTTGTTACCAGAGATCATTATCCTTTGAATGAATACTCGAGGAGTAAAGGCATTGGTTTTTGTCTTTGCTGGTGTGGAACAGACTATATGATACCTAGAACAGCAACAAGCTTTCACAAATTGCTATATGATTTCTACTGCCAGGTTCTGTGATATTGGATACGACATAAAAATAAAAAAGCCAGGCAGATAGACACAGAAACTCACAGAAACCACCTGTATATTTTGTTTCAAAGGAAAATCTCAGCTATTGTCTTACTGGCTCTGGTTCTGTTAGGCCCTGGATCTGCTTAATCTTTAAAGCTATTCAAACAAATTGAATGATACAAGGCAAGTCTCCTATAATTAATCCGGATTCTTGAATTTTGATACAAACTTTTATGTAACTGAGAGGTTTCTGCCTTTTCCTTGCAAAGACACTAAATAGACACTAAGTCCTTCTGTCAAGACCGCTACCACGAACAAAGTTAAAAGGAACAAACCTGGAAATTTTCCCTTCATGAGGAAGAAAGGGAGGAATATTAGAAAGAGACGCAAACATAAAGTCATGGGAGAGCTGGTACTGGTGTCTGGACGGAGACCAAGGTTTAAAGTGACTCGTATGCTACAAGCTGCCTGAACAAGAACATAGAAATTGCTGTTTGTCGCAGGTGAAGCTTTTGCAGGATGTTATTTTGTCAGTTTATCTAAGCCTCACAGAGACTCAGCTCTGGCACTCAAGGGTCTCATTTGAACCTTCTGAAATGTTAAATGTTTGCTTTTTCGCTGCTACAGTTTTTTTTTTTTTTTTAAAAAAAAAAGAAAAGAAAGGAAACTATGCCATCATGTATGGAAGAACTCATGGCATTAACCCTGAATTGCCATTGTGGAGGATGAAGCTTTAGCTGTGGTCTGCCCCTTCTCACCTTATGCAATTTGCTCTCGGTATTTGACAAAACTACTCCAGAACTAATACTACACGGAGTTTTGCATTCTGCAATGAGGCACTGGTGAAATCCTGAACGTGACTCTGTTGTAAGAGTCAGCTTTTTATCTGGATTATCAGGAAAGGATGATTTTTTTTCTTTCTTCTTTTTCTGTGATGTGGGCTGTCCAGCCTGTGACTTTAGTGGGAAAATCAATATGCAGAGGAAGGCCCACAGGCCTGGACCTGCCAAAGAACTCACAGGTTGCAGATGCAATTTCCACTGAGGCCACTGGTAAAATCCTCACAGACCCAGCACAGACTCAGCTGGTGTAGGCAACTCTCCAGGTTACCCCATGGCAGATCTACATCTGACAGCTCCTGCTTTCTGACACTCCAGGTTTTCTCCTCCTGTGCAGATTTTTTCTTTTAATCATGTAAAATACAGGGAAAGAAAGAACACATTTTGGGTTTTTAAGCTGATTTGCCTGGCAGTGATGGTTTATACAGCACAGTTCTACCATCAGGTGTATAGAAAAGGACCATCTGCCCTCAGGGAAATACCTGCTGGGGAGGATTTGTTGGGTTTCCTTGAGTTTCCAAGCAGACATGGGTCTGACTGTCTTTTTATGGAGACAAACAGAAGTGGTGCTGACTGTACAGACAGAACAGAAAGCTGTGCCTGGGGCCAGCCTGGCGTGCAGGCTTGTCCTGGGTCACACCAGGTGAGTCCTCCTCTGGCAGATGCCCTACCCCTCATGCCAGTCAACAGTTCCACCTTGTACTCTTCAAGGTGACGTTTCAAACCATGTGCCCAGGATGCCAGTGCTCTGTGTCAGCCCTCTGCCACCCGCATAACCAGTTTCTCCAGAAAGGCATGGTACTGCCTAAGTCTTGTTCTCTGTTCTCTACACAGATGTCACCTCCGTTTGAGGGTGATGGAACAGGCTGCCCAGAGAGGCGGAGATGCCCCATCCCTGGAGACATCCCAGGCCAGGCTGCATGGGGCTCTGAGCAACCTGAGCTGGTGAAGATGTCCCTGCAGGGGACCCTGCAGGGGTGGCACTGGGGGAGCTGGGAAGGTCCCTTCCCACCCAAACTATTCTCTGATTCTCCTCAGGGTTGTCTAAAGACCATTAGGAGTGAGGCTGTCCATTTTAGCACGGGAAAAGAAAGAAAACACAGGCTGAGTCAGTTTTCCTCCCCACAGAAGAGGGGAGCAACCCAAAGTTGAACATACAATGGCCAAGATGGGCTGTTTTTTGGGTGCCAGCAGCTCCCAGGTGCTGCTTTCGATGTCAATGCCACTGGGTCTTGCCGCAGCTGCTCAGCGCGCTGGCCCAGAGAGGCCACGGCTGATAACACTCTCCAGGTGTTCAGCCTGAGAACAAAGGGCCTTTTCAGGGGCTGCTGAGAAGGAAGAAGCCTCCTTGCTGGTTGCAGAATGGCTTTCCTGGATGGCAATATTTGGTTACAGTAAGATCTGTTATTTCAGAAGAAGCCCCGCAGAAGGGAGGGTAATTTGACTCAGGCATGCAAAGAAACATTGTGGGGACTCTTGTCTCCCTCCTTCTTCTCCCCAAAGTACTGATACAACGTTGAGTTGTAATGTTTCATCTGAGCGACGTAAAACTTGAGTCTGGGACCAAAATGTGTCTCACCTTGTTATGTCCAGTTACCTGCAGAGCCACAGTCACTTGCCTGGCTGGTTAGCACACAAACCAGAATCTTCTGAGCTCAAAATCGAGTTGAAAAAACCTGTGTGCTGGCATGAGCACAGTCCAAGGGAGACTTTTCCTTCATTTGTGGACCTGAATTTCAGTGCTTGTGTTGGAACATCTTAATCAAACCATTTCACAGCAAAACCTGTTAGCACAGGGGAAGATAAAATATAACTTAGTCCTGTGGATGAGGGTAAGGAGGCAATTTTGCTGTATTTCTCAGTTAGGTCAGTCTTGATCCGTGTTCTCTGTGTGTTTTGGCACTGGAGGGATTTCTGAAGGGGAAGGTACCTGTGAGTGGGAGCATCCATCGCGGCGTCTAGAGGTGGCGCATTCCTCCTTCCCCACACAGCCAGCTGCCAAGGGCAGGACCACCCCTGGGACAAGCACTGCAGTGATGTTCTCCATATGTTTTCAAAACCTGTGGTCCCAGAACCAGCTGCAGGTTTTCTGTGTTCTCCCACACCCCTCACCATGGCTATTATCTCCATGAGATACTCCCAACACGTTCCTTTGCCATGGCTGCTCAGTCTCCCTGAACATTTTCCTTGTAGCCCATAAGCTGTTCTTCTCTGATATGCAGGAGGTGACTTATTTAAAGTTATTTTCCCCACTTCCTTCAGGTAGAAGAGACAAGGACAACACAAGGAAACTTCACACACTGAGAAGGCATTTCCCATCTATGAAAGAAAAACAGAGGGATGCTGTGTTCACCCCAAAAGCACAGGCTTAGCAGAAGAGCAAGGACACTTAAGCTTTTTTTTAAAAAATACCTGCCAAGCTTACCATGGTAATTCATACATATATATATAGATAAAGATGAACTTCTAATTTTAAGTAAGTAGAAGAATATTAGCTCAGAAATTGCACTTTTCAATCAAACAGTATTATTTCCTATTAGAGACCAGACTATCCTAATTCTTCAAATGCACCAGCTAACATCTATACAAATAATGGGATTTGGCTGAGTACAGTTAAATATATTTGATTACTTCCCTTTTATCTAGATCTAGGTTTACTGTACTTTTCCTTGGATGGCAAATAAGAAGCCCTTTTCTTCTAAGTGACAGCAGGGAAAAGAATCAGGTTGCTAATTTACCTGAGACCGGGGAGGGTGTAATGATAGATGTGTGCTGGAAACTACAGAGTGGGCTTTCCAATTCTGGGGGGAGGAGAGAGGGGAAGTGTGAGATTCATAAATCTTTCAAATTGATGGCACTTTTGCTGATGGGCTTTCATGGTCATAATTACAAGCATAGCAGGAAACACATGTAGTGTGGAGAAGGATCAACTGGTAGGAAGCTGGGACCCAATGAAATGTGTCATACAGGAAGCAATTAAAATGGAAAAATCACTGTTATCTAGGCAAATAAAGACACATAATGTTCGTGGGTACTTACAGTATCTCTCTCAAAGTGAAGGTTAGACTTACCTGTGGTGTTGTGAGAAGCTCTTCAGAAGTACACACATGGTTTAGGACAAGTTTGGGGATTGGACTTGATGATCTTTTGAGGTCCCTTCCAATCCCTAACATTCTGTGATTCTGTGAAATAAGCAGAAATCCTCATGTGGATCTTCAGTGTTGGTCTTCACAGATGACCAGTATTTGGGTTCGGGAATCAGATACCACCCTGGGGAGCCACAACCTGCAAAGTGGCTCTGTGCTTCTGCTGTCACCAGGTTTGCATGTCACCAGTGCTTCCAAGGACACCAGTTACTTGGTTCTTTGCACACTAGTAAATGGAGCCTCTCCTTTCAAGTCTTCCTGGAGACATGAGAATGAAAGCGGCAGGTGGGGAGGGAGATGGGTGGATGGATTTTGGGCAGGCACTGAAGGGTCATGCCTATGGTTTAGGTTTGTTTCAAAATGCCCAAAGTGTAGAAAAAGCCCAGCACATGCCCACATTTCCATGACAGCCAGCTAAAATGAGCTTAGAGCACAAGCCGCCTTGGGTAAAAAGTCATTCTCTAAATAGGAAATAGAAGACTTGAATCCAAACCTAAGTTAGGATTGTGGTGTGGATGTGCTGTTAGCCTCTCCATTCCTTTGTCCTTTTCTGGGACTGTTTGTGGGCAGGCCACATCCAAGCCAAGCTTTCAGCCAGAGCTGCGTTCACACCAGCCAAGAGAAGAGACGTCCTAGAGGGTGACCTGAAGTGGTTTATCCAAGTCACGCAGCAGGTGAGTGGTAGGGGCAGTTTGGGTGATCTGATGCAAAATTATCTTTTTTATTTTTTTAATAATATTGCCTAGTAAACGATATCTTCTTTTTGTTCCTTATAAGATTCAACACACCAGTTCTTCCCTTTGCTCTTTTTCAGCTGGTTCAGATATAACATTAGTTATACAGAAATGCACAAAGATGCCATCATTTCCTGTAGGAATGTTTGTGTGTATTCTACACTTACAGCAGACCCTGTTTCGCTAAAACATCTACAGGATCACCAAAGCAGGCAAGCAGCTTTTTTGTTTGTCATTTTGCAGAAAGAAATTGTATTGTGACTTTCAAGTAGGAAAAAAAAATTAGAGAAATAATAACATGACCCAACCTCAAAAATATTTTTTTTCATGAACTATACCAATGAATTGGAAATGCAAGTAGTAAAATGAATTGCCAAAAGTATCAAATATATGTGTTTTCAATAACCTTTTTTTTTTTTTGTTACCTAGTAAAATATTTTCCTGGAGAAGGGTTGTTAAACCCCTCTGTGCAATATAAAGGTGCAGTGATGTATTGTCTCAGAAGTGGTTTAATGGAGTTTTGGGGTCCCATTTTTGTACATATTTTCAACACACACAGTGCGTGATCAATTTGGATTTATAAAATGTTATATATTTCTTTCTAAGCAATGACCTTACCTTTTAAAGTATGTTGCTTAGTTAGGAGTGCATGTGTGTGTTTGCATTTTGGCAAGGCAGCAAATAACATGCAATATTTATGTCATTTGACAAAAGTATTTTGTGTGTTTGCCAAAAACCAGTCCTTTCTAAGAACCTAAAGGTATTTGATCTGCTCTAAAACCTAGTCCTGGGAGGAGGATTAGGTGAGCGGGAGTCGTGGGCAGAGGGAAGGTCTGTCCAGTCTTTGCAGCTTCAGAGGGCAGGATTTTAAACAAACAAGATGGACCTCATGTCAGCTCAACCTCTTTGAATGTGTTTCAGTGAAATGATTTCAGACTTAACTGTATCTTTACTGCCAAAAACCTGGGGTTTTGCAAGCAGGTTACTCATTCAGGTTGGGCTGTGTTGGGTGAAAGTCCAGCCCTAGCTCTCCCACCATAGCTACTGGGGACAACCTGGGGAAGCCAAGCCTACGCAAGGAGCTTTGTTATTGAATGGACAGAGCAAAGATGGCAAAAAGACAGTGTCTTAGTTTACACCAGCATTTCCCCCTTGGTAGCTGACCCACCTCAGCCATTTTACCAGAAAAAACCAACCAAGAGCTGAGTGAAAGGAGACGGGGAAGATGCGGGGTTTGAACGATCATGATTTAGCCATATCCTGATCTCTGTTACCCCTACTTTCTTTATCCATTGGTGTAACAAAGATCAGGATCTGTCCTTGGCTGCCTGGTGTCGGTTCCTGCTTATTTGTTTCAAAAGGTGAAAGCCCCGTGTCTTGCCCGCACCCCGGCTCACTGTATAGACCCGTTGCACTAAAATCTTTGTGCCAAATCCAATGATATAACGTTTCATTCAGAGAATTTATCCATTTCCCCCCTTCTCTTCTCTTTTGCTTTATCTCTTCCTTCTATCTTCAGCCTGTCAGGACTTTCACATACCCGCAGTAGACAGCTAAGAGATCAGGAACTTTGATGTTGTAAGGGATATTTTATCTCAGGTATTTCTCACCAATTCCTACCTTATTGTGTAGGGTATCCAAGGACTCGGAGAGTGAGCAACGCCTTTGTCTGGTAAGATCAGAGCAATTTGCAAGCTTTTCTGGGAACAAGGTCCAATAAAGGGACTTTAGAGATATAATCTGTCAACCCCATTGAGCAGCACTGTGACAGCAGCCTTATGATTATTGACAGTTTAAACATCACCCAGGACAGAACAAGGCTGGGGGGACGCAGTTATTTGTAGTAAGACATTGTTTTGCTAAGGAAGCAAAGGAAATAAATTATACCTGAATTCACCACGTTTTCACTGAGTTTCTCCCTCACACAAACAACTGACCCTACTAGGAGCTGCTGCTTTTTGCCAGGAGTTTGGGGAAAAAAGGAAAGAGGATCCCTCAGATATGCAAAGCCTTTTTTTTCTGTTCCCAGTCCTACAGTAAGTACTATGTGGGGCAGGAGTAATGAGAGGACAGTGATGCCCCGAGCCCTGTATTTGAAATCCTCCTCTTTACCATATACCTCTCTCTGTTCCTCCAAGTCTCCTCATTCCAAGTGTGTGTCACTCTGAGGTGGTGAAGGTTTCACCTGGGATGAGCCATGCAAGCAGCCATGGTGTGGAGCACCCTAGAAAATAACACACAGAAGAAGCTCAGTGAGTCTGTCCAGTCTTGTCTTCACTACCCACCTGCTGGCTCACCTCACTGGGGCTTCACCATATTTAATTCTTCAGGAGTTTCCCCATTATTCAGTGTATTTCTGAATATTTTTTCCTCCCTCATTAGGGAAGCATTTGCTTATTTTATTTGCAAAGACACCAGCATCTTCTTTTTCAGTGAACACCCAGGCCTCACATCTTTATAAATATATTAACAAATATGTTCAGTGGTCACAGCTCGGTCTATCACAGCAATTATTTGGGAATAAAATGTTTCTGCAGAGGCAAGTACCAGGCCTTTATCCACCCATCCCGTCTGCTTCCATTCTCTTGTTGTCTTAGTCATCAAGCTGATGTTAATATGCGCTCCTAGTACATGTTTAAACTTCCTGAATAATTGATCTCTGCTTATTGATGATCAGATAAGTGTGCCAGTGTTGATCTTGGATTGTTCCTCAAGCTTTTTTTTTCTTGCTACTCTCTGAAACCTTCAGCCATCCTTCACACCATGTTCTCTGTCCTCACCTCGCATTTTGAAGACAATACTTTGTGATCTTGGGGTAGAAATCCTGCGGTGACTCAGCAGTGGCTTTGCAGAATGAGTTGTAGCCCAAATGCTGATGATACCAGCCATGCAGTTTGGTTGGTTTTCCAAGATAAACGCTGAACCCACCACAAAACAGCTGGCAGCTAACCCCTTTCCAGCCCCTCTACTGTGTCTGCTGAATATGCTTTCCCTGATGGCTGGAGAGACCCACCCTGTGAAGAGCTGTGCAAGGTCATGCCCACCTGGCAGAGGCAGCAGGCAGGGAGCAGGGCAGGAAAATCTCTCACTGTCTGGCCACAGAAAAGGGGCTGACAGCAGTTGGGGCTTTGTCCCTGGGTTGCACAGGTGCATATTTTGTGATTGCAGTGTCTCTGAACTGCTCATGGCCCCAGCTGTGAGGTGCTGGCCATGCCTCTGGGCACCTACCCAACAGGAGGCTCTTGCAACAGCTCCAGCTGTTTCCTCAGTGAGGAATTCTGACATTTTTTCCCAAATCAGCTCATAATGACTCAGTTTGAATCTAATGGTGCAATCCTGAAGGGAATCATCAGCTGCCCAGCTAGAAGGGTCAGCCACCATCCAGCTCCAGCCCACGTGGCTGCTGATTGCGGCAGCATTTTGTGCAGCTCTATGTAACCTGTCTCGGCACGTGCCAGTTCCCAGGGGTACATTCTTTCCGGGAATACTTCACCCCATCCATGATGGCTCAGGCCAGTGCTTCCCTCCTAGTTGTTGAGGTGTAGGATGGAAAAGGCCAATCTGGTTTTGATTAGGTGAGAGCAAACGTGGTGGTGTTACCAAGCTGCTGCGCTGGTGGGTGTTTGCAGCTCAGTCCCTCTTATCAACCTCTGACACGGTCCTTCCTTGATGCAGCTCAAGCACCCGATGGAGAAGGGACTTGGGGGGAGTTCTGCAGCGCAAACACACTTCCTGCTGCCTGCTGCTCATGCAGACAGAAAATCTGACCTAATACACATAAAACAAAATTAAAAAAAAAGGATAAATTTTCAAGCCATCACTGGCATTTTATCTACATTGGTAGACACATGAGAGGTTCATTGCCATGCAAGATCCAGTCCTAAATGAAAATACCTCTCCCAGTGACAGCCTTTCCCACAATAGACTGAAGCAAATTATGTGGGGGCCGCTGAAATGACACTAATTTGCACCTTCCAATTCATTATGCACTCCCAACTTCATGATTCTATTGAGGTAGAAACCTGGCAATGACAACTTCACCGAGTCACACACTGATGTCATTTGTGCATTTGTTCACTGGAATTTGATTTTCCAGATTACGCTGCAACTTCAGCACAAGGTGTTAAATGATTTACTGCAGAGCGACAGCGGCAAGGCCAAGAATAAAACCCAGGTATCATTAGTTTCAAGATACTATGACACCTAACTAGTGTTAAAAAACACTCCCTGTCACTGCCTCACATTTTTATTTATCAACAAAAGCAGGTTTATTTTGTTTGATTCTTAGCAAGACACTGTTTCACTGGAAACCACTAAAAATGAGATTTATCTTCCTTGGAATAACTACAGACCCTTGCATTTGTAATTCATTCCCCTCCCATTTCTAATCTCATTTCTATTGAATGTATTGTTTTGCTTTCCATTATTTATACAATGAGATCATTAAAATGAATATTGGAACTTGACAGGTTTGGAGCAGGAAGAAACTTCACTGTGGATGCATCTCGAGTATAATAGTTTGGATTTCTGCAGAGCCTTTCTCTGCAGAAAAGACCTCTTTTTTATGCCATTTATTCATGCTTCAGTTTTGGCACTTTGGGGACAAAAGGAAGAAAGAAAATCTGAATCCTGGAGCCTACAAGAGACAAACCTGCTAATGCGACAGCGTGTAACGGTGCGAGTGCTTCAGAGGACGAGGCTGCTGGGCTGGATGCTTCTGCTCACACCAGTGTGAAGAGGAGAGAACGTCCCAGCCAATGTGTATGACCCACTGCTGTCACTGCAAAGATCCCTGACCCCTGCGAGTGCTGCAAGGTTGGGATCTGCAGCTCCACTGACTCACCTAAATCCAGAGAATAATTACATTTCACCCCAAAATAATCACAGAGTCACTCTCTCCCACCCCTTGGTTGTTATTTCAGTCTTTTTCTTTCGCCCAAACCTTCCCTACCCTGACAAAATCCCACAGAGCATGAGGTGGGTTTGGGAGGGATTTGTGGGTGCAAGCCCCCAGTTTGTCCCGCTCTGCTCCCAACCAAACAGTGGTAAATCTCTCTCCACTCCTCAAAGAGCAGCTGCTTTTCACTCCAAGTGGGCTGCATGTCAGGGATGGGTGATGCAAATCCTGATGGAAAGAATCCTGGGGTCCTTGAGGACGCTCTATCGATGCAGGTTATTACCTGACCCTTGGTAATACAGCAATAGGCTCCAGATGCAAAGAAGAGATTTGGGGAGAAGATTTTGGGGGAACTTTTCCTCATTAAACTTATGTCAAAAAAAAAAAAGTAAAAAAAAAAGAGCAAATTCTCCTCTAACAAAGCTTAAATCTAGAGTAAATCCATTGCAAACTACAGCTTTACTCTGGATTAATGCTGGTGTAAATTAGGCTAAGATCTGGCTGCCAAACCCAGCTCTCTCCTCATTCCTGAAAGACACAAACATTAAGGTTTGAGCATCTACTGTTATGTATCGCATAAAATATTTCCTGGCTAGGAAAAATCTCATGGGACAATGATCAGGAACAAGACGGTGCAAATAATTAGTTTAATTGAAAGTAAAGGCACACTACTAAAAATAAAGAGATTAAAGTGGTTTTTCCTTTGCCAGTTTTAACACGAGCAATATTAGTAGCAGCTGCATTTCAACCCATTTTGCAGATAACTGTGAGAGGGGCATTCTGAAACCTAAACAGTTTAATTGCATAGGCTACCCTTTAATTTAGGGTGGTGAGAACGATATGAGGGACTCATTAAATTGGGGCATTAACCATGGCAGAAAATAAAGTAGTTTCTTTGTTGCAGAAGATCTTGCTGCCCTACAATCAGTACAGTAAATTGTTCATGGGAACAGCAGTGGAGTAGGATGGGTAGATAGAGACACGTTGAGATAGAGGGAAGCAAATGAAAAATAATTGGTACAGTGCTCTGCAGATTGTATGTCACTGCAGACAGTTATTTAATAACTCGCCAATTATTGCTGCCAGCTGGGGCATATTAAGACACTGCCAGAAGTCAGGCCAAAATCCCCAGGGCATGGCTGCTCCCCCGGCCCCGGGATGAGGAGGGGGCACGTCGGGGACAGGCTGTGGCAGCCGGGGAGGGACAGCTCTGCTTTTCATAGAATCGTTTCGGTTGGAAGAGACCCTCAAGATCATTGAGTCCAACCATTTTCCCTAGGGATTACAGTACTTCTCTATCATCCTTCCTGCCCATAGCTTAAAATATGGGGTAGTATAACACCAGTTTGGGTTCCCCTTCCCCTGGGACACAGAGCGATGCTCAACAAGTGTTTCCTTCAGAGCAAATGTAATTAAGTGCAGTGGTTTAAGCAAATGGCATCTCCCTGGTTTGCCAGAGCTAACTGAGTTCCCACAGCTCTGGGCTCACACTTACAAAGTCTGCGCCAGGTACGTCCCGGATGGCTGCAAGGCTGGAGCTCTCTGAATCACCTTCCCTTGTTTCTCCTTTCAGCAGCTGACTTGGTGCTTTGAATATTTTGCTTTCTTGGATTTCACTGTTCACTCCCCAACCTGATGCAAGTGCTTCACATCTCTTAATTCATCAGTTTATTAGGGAATATGGATTCCAGGAGTTCGTGCGCAAATCATGGGTGACCTGCAGACCAGAGGCCACAGCTGGTGGTCAACAGCTGCTAATATCAGAGTAGAGTGAAAGAAAGGGCTGGGGGCACTTGAAGCAAGAGTCCACTGGTCACTGTTACGTGTTGAAGCAGCTGGAGGGACACCAGTGCACCCTGGGCAGCTGCCAGGCCCCTTTGCAGCGAGTCTTGCATCCTCAGGGCTGTAATTTAAGCTCTGGAGATCAGAGTCCTGTGATTATGTGGTCTTCCCATTCTTCTAAGCACAACCTCAAATCCAACAACCACCACCATCTCTCTCAGAACTTCAGAAGAAAGCTTGACATGGTGAACCTCGAGGGCTCAAAAGCCAAGCTGGAAACTGAGAATCAAAAATACATTGTCTGAGACCCAACACCAATAGCATGGCTTCACACGGGTCAGGTAGCACCCATAACTGGTGGGCCAGCCTATACTGGAAGTGACTGGTTTCCAGGTCCGTGGATCCCAGTCCCAAGGTAGGTGTGAAGATGGAGTAACCTTGCTCTTGTTCCCCAACAAAACAAATCCTTTTTAATGACTCCTTCTCCAGTCTCAGGATTGGGTTCATAAAACAGAAACTGTACTTCGATACCAAATGAAAAACATTACTCACAGACTGTAATTCCTTTCTGCAAATACCGGAGGAGAATATTTCATTTGGCAAACAATTGAGTCTTACAGTTTAGAGCTCTTAATATGATTAGGGACAGGTTCTGCAACACATTTGTAACTCCAGGTGATTTTGCTATATCTTTTTGGACTGCGACCAGACATAAAAATGCCCTTTTGCTAGATTTGGATCCAACTTAAATTGAGGAGAATCAGATGTCGGTAAGTCCTTTTCAGTTTGATCTTTACCCAGGGGTATCACAACGTGCTTCAGCTATGGGCTTCACCGAGCAGCTTTGCAATTTCATGTTATTTTTTGCATTAAGCACATATCTCCTCTCATGAGTGATAATTCTTCTGTAGCACATATTCTGTAAATGGGCACGTGCTGCTCCTCTGAATTACCATGATGTACTTATGGGCTGGGAGAGAGAACAAATACTTGTGTCGACTCTATGGACACAACTTCCTTTCAGTCTTCCTAACTTGCTTCAGAAGATGCCAATCTTACTTAGAACAAGCTGAGACAAGGTGTCCCCTCCATTTAGAAAAGCTCAGCATTCAACCCCAAAAGCAAATGCCCCAGCATTTTGCAGGATCAGAGCCCTTCTGGGAAAACTCCTGGTCTCACGTGCTGTCTCTGCCAGTGTTTCTGCCCTGGCTACCAGAGGCTGGGCTGCAAATGAATTAAATTCAGAGCAAAATCTACAGGGGATGGGGGTGGAAGGACAGCATCACAGAGGAGAGCTAAATTGTTCTGCACGTGCAGCTGAGCAACAAAAACAAGTTTGACTTTTAAACTAGTGATAAGAAGAAAATCCCTGGTGTCTTCTTTGTGAGGACTCACATGCTGGTATCACCAGCACTGCTGGTCAGGCTGCCCATTGCCTTCCCCGTGCCTTGCTGCAAACTTCTTATGGAAATAATGTCCATTGCTCAGCCAGAAACTGGATCAACCCTTTAGCCTCAGAAAACATCATTGTAAGATACTCCGGAGTACTTATGACAAGCTGTAAAGCAACAAAAAAATAAAGAGGTAAAAGGAAAAACAAAACAAAATAAAATGTGCATTCTAACATTTTTTTTCACTTTCTAAGAGGAACAAAATTGAACCAAGGACAAAACCACATCATTCTACCAAGGAAGCAGGTCAAAGAAAAGTCATCAATGGGAAAACCAGACCAGTGCTGTGAACATTAAAGCCTGACTTCCACTAAATGACCATCACAGCCAAGACACGAGGCAAAGGAATACGCTTGAAGTGTTTTACGATGTCGTTGATCTTTCTGACCCCGCTAGCTCTGCTTTAGTAACACCAAGGGAAAGCAAGCTGGTTTAGGACACCTGAGGTGCGTGGGTCCTTGGGTGGTCATGGCAGCCTGGACATCTGAGAACCTGGGCTCTTCACCTCCCTCAGGAGCGGGCAGAAGAAGACCTAACAGCAGGAATTCCAAGTCAGCAGCATTCAAATTGGAGAGGAGACATCTGGTTTTGAACGATGGCAGCCAACCACTAGCACACATCGAGAAGGAATGTGGCGGATGCCTCAGTCCTTGCTGTCTTCAAAGCTTCATTCTCTTCTAGAATGATGTGATCCAGTACAGCTATGGATTACTGAGGCTGGTGGGAGAAGTGGCTTGGGCAGCTCCTCTGAGCCTGAGGCTGCTGCTGCTCAGACCAAATATTTGAAATCTGTAGCTGTCCTGTTTGTGCTGTGGGAGTACTGGACACTGTAAGGTTTCACTGAAGAGGTCACAGAATCATTGAAGTCTTTGGGTTGGAAAGGACCTTCAAAGCTCATCCAGTCCAACCCCTGCCATGAGCACGGACATCTTCACCCAGATCAGGTTGCTCAGAGCCCTGTCCAGCCTGGCTTCAAACACATATATATATTCAAGGTTGTACATGTGACTGCACAGATGTGTATAGATCTATGTGCAAAGGCAGCAGAGGGTTACACAAACCCTGGCACCAGGAGCAGGCAGATTCAAGCCCAGCATTACTTAAGTAAATCTAAATAAAACTAATATCTCAAGACTTTGTCCTTGTGGGCATTTCCATAATTATTATATTAAAAAAATTAATGCTGTGGGACAAACATTAAGACCTAAACAACCTATCTGCCCATCAGCACCCTTTCACAACCCAGGCACAAGGCCAGATTGCAAAGCGGGACTGTCCAGGGCTATGGCTGCTATGATCCCAAGGGCCAAGCCAGATCCTCCACCAGCACCATCCCTCTCCCCTAAAAAAGCATGTGTTAGCGTTCTGTAACGTACACGTTCGTCGGGGCACTCAGCTGGGATGTGAGATGCAGGTTCAATTCCTCTGCTCCAGGGGGTTTCTTTCAGCATCTGTCAAACCTATATCTGAGTGCAACAGACAAGAGAAAATTAAAAAAAAATAGATAAATCACAGTTTGGTAAGTTAGAAAGCAACATACAAGCCAGATCCTGTGACCTTATGGCCATTCGCAGGAAGCAGCAACTGGAAAAAGCCTGAAGCAGCCGCAGTGGCCGGGTTCACCCCCATCTCTGGGGCCGAATTCCCTCTGGTCCCTTCAATGTGCCCAGGGAAACTTGGAGCTGCTCTGTGCCCCAGGGGAGGCTGGTTAAACACTCATGCTTCAAAATAGCAATGGAGTGAATCCGTGCATAGTGATTAACAAGAATATGAATACCTCAGAAGGAAAACAAAAGCTCCTCTTCGTCTGGTTCATGCTTTCAAAGGTTTATTGAAACTTTGTGGTAAGTTCTTAACTGGTGTAAATCACTTAGCTCTCCATAAGCCAACAAATTAGCAACTGTGATTTGGGATATTGAGCCGGTTCTAGTGAGAAAAGTATATTCTGTTTGTTCAGTACCATAAAAACAGTTATATAAAGCCCTCAAATTATCTGCTTTAATATTTGCTCAATAGTTTTTGAGTGTAGTGGGCAAGAAGCTGGGTTATTTTTACTACCAAGAATGAAAAAATTTCAGCTTCTTCAAATATTTGCAAAACCAGATGCCCCAGTAAAAATTTAGTCTGTTTAAAAAAAGCTTATTTCTTAAAAAATTTTTTTTTTAAAATCATTTTGCATAGAAAACATACCAGATGTAACAAATACTTGAGGCACTGCATAAGGACCACATGCTCGGGGCTTCGCTGGCAGGCAGGACACCCAGCACTGCAGGGAGGGACACGGTTCAGATCGACGTGGATATGAAGCTTGCAGAGATGTGCTGAATTTGTACCGAATCCTGCCAGGTGCTCAGCACCTCCACTTGCTCAAACAGTGACTGTGGGGAGCACTGAAGACACATAATGAATATTGGGAGAGTCTGTCCCAGTGGGAGCCAGGAAAACCTGAAGGACTTGACTGTATAGAGATACATGCACCAGCTGTCACATCTTTAATCACCCTTGACATTTTTTATTGCCCTGGTAATTGAAAGGTTTATTTGCTGAGAGCCTGCAGAGGAAGATAAAAATGACACAGTATCAGAGCGCCGTCGCATCCGCGGCTTTGAACCCTTCCCGACGTCTTTCAGAGGGATTTGCTTCCTAAGGACAAAAACACACAAGATAAATGTTTTAGATGTGGAAAGAGAAAGGATTCAAACATCCCCAAAGGTGGAGGCCCATGTCTCTGGGCCAAAACACTCTAACAGAACCAACCAGCTCCGAGCGCAATGACTTTGCAATCAGCAAAGTCATTAAATTTGCTGGGTGGGTGGGTGGGTGCATGCACAGGGCAGGGAGCGGAGAGGAGGAAGGCAGGGGCAGCTCGCCTTGCACTGAACTGAGCAATTAAACGTTTAATTAACACAAGGTATCGCTAAAGGCGCAGGTCAGAACAACAGGCTAATCACGCAGACAGCAGCCTCCTTTTATTGGCTTCGGAGTGCTGCTTCACTTCTCAGTGGCTTGAGATTAGAAGAAATAATAACCATCAGCACTGAACCTGTAAAATCTAAATACAGAGCAGGAGCTGGCTGCTCCCTACCAGAGTTTCTGGAGCTGTAGCCTTCACCCCATATGAGCCATCTGGCAGAGGGTGAGGATGGACACTACACACAACTTCTCACAGGAGACAGCCTTCAAGGAGGTGTTTTATAAGCTTTTTTCCATAGCTTGGACCCTCTGAGAAGCTTCCAGGTGCACTTTCCCATTGCTCTCTCGGTTTCACAACTGCAGGAGTGTGCACGTGGGTGTATGATGGGGGTGACAGGTAGCAGAGGGGTATGAGCCTGGGAAATCCTTCATCTGACTCAGTCATTCACCAGAGCCTGCAGGAAAACCACTGCAGGTCATGAGGGAATTCCCAGATAATGCAAATAACAGAGCTGCGAAGGCTGCAGGTTCCTCTTGCAGGGTGTCCACTGGTGGCCACCACCAATCTGCCCTGGGGTGCTAAATGCTGCCTAAAATCTCCCACCTGCCATCCCCTGTTCATTGCCACCTTCTGTCTTGCAAAACTGTTAATAAGCTTCCCATCACTGACATGGCATTTTAAAGGATACCATCATGTAATATCTGTTTTCAATCACAAATCTGGGAAGAATAAGGCTTTCTATACCTTGAGATCTCGGGAGAGATGGATTGGTGATATGATGTTCCTTTAAATAGCAGCAGATGTCAAGACCTAGAGGAACCATTTTTCTTCCGAAGAAGAAAGTGGTGCCGAAAAGTGATACATTCATTGAGCAAAAACTGCATTTTCTTCCCTTACTCTGGCTCCATTGAGCCAACACAAGGGAAGAGCTGAGGACACCACCTCCCATCACTGCGCAAACCTGAGCTGGCCCCGACAGTTGGTCTATGGCATGTCCCCAGCCGCACAGAAGAGAACCAGCTCCTGGAGCACCATGACCCTTGTTGCAGCCAAGCATCTTTGCTCCAAGACACAGCCAAACCTGCCTTGTCCAGGTCTTCTTAGGAACACATGCAAGGGCTCTTCCCTGGCATTAACACAGATTTTAGCTCAAGGTAAATGCTTCAGGGGAGAAAAGCCTTCACAGAAATGAAATATTGTTATTCCCCAGCATGACAGAGACAGATTTTTAAGGGAAACTAAGTAGAAGGTCAATGCTTAAAACTTAGATCCAGGCTTAGAGCAACTGAGCACTTATTGCCCATTGCTGTGAGCCTGGTTCACATTCACCCAACGGTGCAAATCAGGTTGCAGTGCCGCCCCCTTTGCACAGCCAGAGCTGCAGGTTCCTTGGCTTAACAGAAGCAGGCTGTGGGTATTTTCTCTGGGGCATCAGAGTTTAGAATCATAAAATTATAGAATAGTTTGGGTTGAAGGGACCTTCCCAGCTCCCCCAGTGCCACCCCTGCCATGAGCAGGGACATCTTCACCAGCTCAGGTTGCTCAGAGCCCCGTCCAGCCTGGCCTGGGATGTCTCCAGGGATGGTTCATCCACCACCTCTCTGGGCAGCCTGGGACAGGCTCTCACCACCCTCAGGGGCAACAATTTCTCCCCTCCTTTAGTTTAAAACCTTCACTCCTTGACCTATCACAACAGGTCCTGCTAAAAAGACTGTCCCCGTCTTTCTTATAGGCCCCTTTTAAGTATGGAAAGGCTGCAACAAGGTCTGACCTTCTAAAAACTGGCAAAGCAGCTCAGCAGAAGAAAAAACCCTAGATCACAGCCTTTTTTTCTTTTTTTCTCCCCTCAAGAAAAAGCCGCTACTTTCATCTCTTGGCAACAGAAGCGGGGCAGAGAGCGTGCAGGCTCAAAGTACCCAGAGACAAAGCCCGTGCTCTGAAGCCAAGGCTTCATTTAAGTAAATCTGGGCTTGAATAACTGCTCTGGAGCCCTGGGCTTTGCCTGCAGCTGCCTTCACCACTTGGCAGCCCCATCCTGGACACCTATCTGGTCCCAAGTGATTCCTAACTCTTTGCTAAGCAGGAGCAGGGCACAGTCTGTGTTCTTCCTCCACCCATCACAGTGCTATAAACAAAATGCTTTTTGTTTTCCTGGAGCTTAATTTTCAGTCTATGGCTCCAAACCTACCCTTCTGGAATTGGATTTCGAGTGCAATTCCATATTGGGAACCATTAATTTTCATAGTACCATTTTCGATGTGGTAGAACTCTGCTTTTGAAAGACTTGGGCACAGGAAAACTGTTTATTTCCATTCTTTTTGATAAAAAAGAATTCAAGAACAATGCAACAGACTTCATCCCTTGTGGCTCTCAACCTCAGATTTAGTTTCAACTCCAGTACAACCCTAAAACTTGACCCTCTATTCAGCCACAAACCCCAAACCCACTGGCGCTGGGTGGAAAGTTTTTGACCCTGTATCTAAGCCAATTTTCAAAAACACAAATAACTTGCCTGATGAAATTTTTGTAGGAAAAAAAAAAAAAATATATATATATATATATATATGCACACACATGCATACACACACACGCGCCATATATACCAGAAGGGATTAAATCCTCATGTTGCAAGAATTTAATTTTAAAAAGCTAAGACATTGTAGGAATGCAAAAATATCACCTCAGCCTGGTAACCTTTGGCTTCAGCGTGCACTTCCACAGCTCACAAACGGGAATGTTTCCTTTCCAGCGCTGGGAGGACCGGTGCCACTCAGGAATGCCTGGCTTCAGCCCAGTTCGAAAAGGAAACCAGCAGCCCTTTACTAGTGGGGCCTCCATGGGCTCCCAGAACGAACCTCCCACCCATGGGCTTGTTATAGTTTCCACTTTCTTCATCATGCTCTGAGTGCCCCATTTCCAAAAGTGATGCTGGGGAGGACCAAAGAAGTCTCTTTGCAAAATAACACTATGTTTCCCCACTGCAAATCCAGATTTTGTTGTTGCTGTTCTTGGGAGGTAACACACGATTTGCATCCATACAATGTCACCTCACCAGTGTAAACACTGCTGGGAAGAACAAACCAATCTCTCCAGACGAGTCCATTCAAACCAGAGAGAAATGGTCCTTGGGAAATATTTGGTACCTGTGCAGAGACAGGAATAAGTTCACTTCACACCAAGGTTAAGCGTTTAACAGGACCCTGTGTACTAGCAGAATTCCTGGCACGTCTGAGCCTCGTTTAAAAGGTGGACGGGAAACTCTGCCTTTGGGTCTGATCTCAAGTTAATCACAACAACCAAGGGACTGACCTACAGGAAACAATCCTCTAGGTAATGACGTCACCCAAATAAAGCTAGCAGTTTCTGTACTTTATTGGCTGTTTTTTTCCCCCCAGCAGGCTTAATTTATGGTAATTATTAGGAACTATGGATTAAATTAATAAAAAGGAAATTATTAAGGTTTCCTGACCCTGAGGCCAAAGGTAAGTAAAGAGAAGCAAACTGCTCAAGATGGGAACGCTTCCCTGCTGCTTTTGGGGCCAGTGGAGAAGGTTTCTCGTTCCAGCAAGATAGAAGGTAGTTTTTTTTGGGAAGGAGTTGTCTCACTTCAGATGCTGGGATGGACCATCACATCCACCAGCCTAGGGAGCCCTGAACCATCACGACACAACTATTCCATGAATAGAAGGCAGCAGAACTGCTGCCTTCTTCTTGTCTGAGCTATGTACAGTGAACACAACAGTCATACGCTTTACGTTAGCAAAGAAATGGAGATTTCTGTCAGATGGGAAGAGACTATAAAAATAATACAATGCAGATACCCAGCTTAATTCAAACTACACCAAAGTCCAGAGTCCTGTTCTAAATCCAGCTCTGCCAGCTGATCAGAAGTAATTCTCTCCTGCCTGGGTTGGAGCACGTTTATTACTGCTTATAATTCTTATATACATCTCATCTTTAAATTAGCATTTTGAACACACTTACGCTGTTGCAAAGTCAGACCGTAAGTATTTGCCAGACCCGACCTCACAATCTTTGCTGGGTTGGGTATAAATCTGAACTGTGTTCACTGTCAGGGATCACCAAAAGCAGAGCAGGGCAAACTGGTGGTGGGGATGGGGGCAATGGTTCCTGCTCTGCTTTCCTTGCAAGAAGATCAAGGAAGAATCAAAGCACCAAGATTTGCTCTCAGTAACAAACCTTGCGCTCATCACTCCTCTGCCGAGGCCCTAGGTGTGTACATAGTTTCTGGAATGAGCGTTTTCAGCTTTTTTAGCTCTGTTATCTGCTCTGCATCCAGCATAAAGTCCATCAATGGCACAACCCGAAATTAATCTCATGCTCTGCAGCCAGCTCTGGGCTCTGCAAACAGCCTCAGCCAACATGGGCCATGCCCTATCAAGAAGTTTCACAGTTTTTAATACTACATATATCTGTCTTAGAGGAAAATAAAAAAGAAATAAAGAAAAAAATGTCTGGGCAGGCTTTTGACACAAGGTTCAAAAGAATACTTGAAACCACCTCCCTCCTTATACAGATTAAGTAAATACAGCGCACACATGAACTTCCATCTAAATACACTTAAACGGTATTTAAAAAAAGAAAAAACAACTTCTACGAGCTTGAATCCTGATAAATGCAGAAAGAAGCTCCTGGAAGCAGCTCTGGCAGGGCAGGCACGAAGAAGCGTAACCAACATTTACAGTGGGCAATTGTTATAGTGAAAACAAGCCTGCCAGATTCTATGTCACTGAGGAGGGATATCAGCGTCTGATCTCGATAAAGACAGGACACGGGGGTACCTGGAGCCTTGTCAGACTCAATGCTCTTATGTAGTAGATTGAATAACAGAACAATGTTTACATTTCCCCTTGTGCCCTAAGCAGTGTGGAAGCTGGACACCTGAAAAGCATGAATGATTTTTAAAGCAGCACTAGCGCTCGCTCTTGATCACCAGAGCCTTGACTGTTCCTTTTCCAGCATTCAAACAAACAAACAAACAAATCCAAGACACCTAAAAAACCCAAAATAACCTCAAGTTATTGCTGCTTCTGAACCCAGACATCCAGTAAAGACAACATAAATGATGGAAAATTCAGCAGCTAGCTCATACTGTGGGTACACCAGTCACGTGGCACCACAACTGTAGCAACTCAAAATGCAACCATTCTGCTGAGAACTTGACAAATTCTAGCCATGGTGTTTTCTTTTTTTTCCCAATTTCTCCCTTTTAACACGTTGAAACTTAATATTGACAGTTTTCTAAATATACAAACAAAACAATATCCATATCGAATGGCAAAAAAACCCCATAAATTGAAATCTGCAGGAAACAAACATCCTGTGTGCATTGGAGAGCAATAAACATTGTTATAGGAAAGTATATAAGAAATGCACCAGAAATACCGGGTGGAAGTAGTAAAAACTTCAGACCTTTAATTAAGAGGATGAGAAGTCACGATTGGATTTGTCCCTTGGTCCAGTGAAAGACAGGATGACTCGTGCAATGCACTTATCATTTCTCTTACTGCCGCCCTCTGTACAAAGCATGTCACCTTCTTCCAAACTTTGCAGATACTCTGAAGCTGTCAGCTGGCTCTGGTCCTCCCGAAGCAGACACCCACGACGCACACAGCCTCATGTCCCATGTCCCAGGTCACGTTAGTGCCTACAAAATTACCTTATTAAAAACAATACATAACAAACAAACAAAGAAACCAACCGAACAAACAAACAAAAAGTAAAACACAGATAGACAAAAAAACCCCACCAAAATGATGAGGTTTCCCAAGCAGAATGCACCGATCTAAAGGCAGAAAGGAGATTTCTTTTTCCTATAGAAACTGACTTTGTGGTCATGAGTCTGCTGCGGCCACCTGAGATGTCAGAGCCCTGAACTGACCCCACAGCCCCACCAAGGTGAGCTCTCCATGTGCTGCTCCTCCAGGTTTCTTTGACGCCATCTAACAAGGTCTTCTCTAGTCTTGGTCACCACAAGACTCGTTCAGTTCTTCACCCTGATTCCTATCACGGTTCTGCTAAAGGTGGTGACAAATGCTGTAGTATAGATGCTTCAGGCTGTCCAACAACTATCAAACAGCCACAATTTTCCATCATTGCCGAACCAAGGTGACCACTTTGTGGTATAAAACTCTGGTTTACTATTGCCAGCCTGGATCCCTTCAAAAGCCAAACTGGTAGTTTTGAAACTCAGCTTCATCAGTCTCTTCTAAACTCATGTGCTCTCCAGAACAGTGAGTCCTAATCTGGCTTGAATTGGACCATTTCATCTCATCCCAGGCTCAAATGATTGTCAATCCATCAAACGCTTCTTTGAAAACTGATTTCTTGCAGATGACCATGATTGCTATAAAACAGTATTTAAAAACATTTTAATATTTGAAAAGAACTTTCCTTTCCTCTTATATCAACCACATGTTGGAGAATGAGCCCGGGGTTTACCACTGCTTGGTGAGAAAAACAGCAAAAAAAGAGAAAGGATAATGGGGTGATAATGACTGGAAATGTATGGATTGAATTTGGGACCTATTTAAGTGCAAGAAGATAATTTGTGACTCAGTGCATATACACAAACACAGAGAAATGTTTGTGGCTCAAGTGTGTATTTGAATATAGAAAAAATGTTTTGCGGCAAACTATTTTTCTTTTAGCACAGACAAACTCTGACTATGCTGCCAGCTGCTGGAGTTGTGGTACCCACTCCAGACCAAGCAGATGAGCTGTGTCTGCCGGGGAATTCCTCAGGAGACTTCCAATTTTGGCATTACTGCTGGAGCATGGTGGTGGTTTGCAACCACCATGCTGACCTCCAGCACATTGCAGACCACAGCCAGGAATGAAACTCCACCTTGTGCCTCCAAACTCCTCACTCTGTTTGACCTATTTCTGGGTGACTTTTTAACAGAGCAAAAGAGCCAACATGAATCTATGCTTCAAACAGGAGCTTCACTATGACGGAATAATTTTAATTGTTGGACTTGATGATGCATTTGGACATTGTTGTGGGTCCCTTCCATTTGAAAATACCATATCCCATCCTAATGAAAGAAACCACAGAGGAATGTCTGGTCCCACCTGACTCAGGTTAGCAGCATTTTATTTAAGTTTACAAAAATATAAAGAGTGAGTGTCAGGAGGATGGAGCCAGGCTCTTCTCAGTGACAACCAATGGTAAGACAAGGGATAATGGGTTCAAACTGGAACACAAGAGGTTCCATTTAAATTTGAGAAGAAACTTCTTCTCAGTGGGGGAGACAGAGCCTGGCCCAGGCTGCCCAGGGGGGTTGTGGCGTCTCCTTCTCTGAAGGCATTCGAGACCCGCCTGGACACCTTCCTGTGTAACCTCATCTGGGTGTTCCTGCTCCAGTGGGGGGATTGCGCTGGATGAGCTTTTGAGGTCCCTTCTAATCCCTGACATTCTCTGATCTCGTTGCCCTTGGAAGGCTCAGGGGTTTCTGCTGGTTTTCCAGTGCTGTACTTTAAGAAATATGGTGACTGGAGACAACACTTGAACCTCGGGTTTGGTCACTGCCAGGTCCCCATGAGTCAAATTATTTTATAAACTGTCTGTCACTTGCCTCACCAGAGGTAGGGAAGTCAGGCTGAATTTTGCCATTAAAAACTATCAATCTTTTTACAAAATAGCCCGAAAGTGAATTGTGACTTCAGGGATGCTGATCTGTGATCTCTTACAAGAAATCTCATTTTAAAGGGGATTCACTTTGAGTAGGGCCTCACAAAGGACTGAAGTAAATCTCCTACAGGGAAACTGAGGCACAATAAAATAGAAAAAAAATTAAAAACTGGGGTGTGCAGAGCACATAAAGCTGCAGAAGACACACACAGAGCCAGTACATAAGATCCTGATGGCTCTCACGATTTTACCTGGATTCCCTTGTTCTTTTTCTCCATGGTGTGTCCAATCTTTCAAAAAAAAAAACCAAGGAACCAAGCCAAGCACAAGAGCATAGAGAGGCTTATAAAAACATTCTTCCCTATTAAGCAACTGGGCTGATTTTCACTGTATAAAAGATGAAGTATAATAGGTTGAACGAAACGCTTACCTCCACATCTCCGTTTCTGATGGAAACCCTAGATTGCCTTTGTCACTTTAGCACATGAGCACAAGGCCAAATGAAACACATGTTTACAACTATAACAAGGATTAGCTTTGCACTAAAAAAGTTGAGCTACAGTCAAAATTAGATGGCAACAGCATTAAATGAGAAATAACGGAGTATGAGGTTTCTGGAATGAATAGAAAACGTATTGTTTTAGAGACCTTTTTGGCTAAGGATCAACATATGCCAATACTTAAGAATTCTTATTCTTATTTACTTACCCCAACAATAAAACAATTGTTGTTTTGTGCCAACAGCCTGACAGACTGGTCCTATACCTTAAGAAATACAGATTGGATATTATTTCTCCAATATCAGCCTCAACCTACTTTAAAAAAAAAAAAAAAAGAAAGAAAGATGCAAAGTAATTTAGTCCAGAGGAAAGGAAATAAATGAAGGAGGTAATGGATTTTAATTACTTATAGCATCAACACACATTAAGAAAATACATAAAACAGAGGAGGGGGTGGGGAGGGAAAAAGTGCTTTCCCATCTCAGAAGACAAGGCAGCATTTGTAGCTTCACCCAGCCCTGGGCAGGGGTTATCGGTGAAGCCTCCAGAAGAGCAATGATTGATCTTCCCCCAGCGCCTTCCACCAGCATAAGCCCAAGAGCAGTGAGGTCATCATCATAATTGCCATTACAAAAACAAGCAAACCAGTGAATTAAAACCCAAGGAAACGTTCTCAAAGCTTGAGAACTTGAAATGTATTTGCAACTGAAACGTTCAGGCTCTTTTCCTAGTATATCCACTTCCCTCCATGGTATCGCCCACTGCCAGGCCACCCTTGTGTTCAATGAACTCATTCCTTGCAGGATTTCACACCTAGAAGTGCCTGTCCCCAGGCCATAACGCTGCAGCTGGAAGAGATAAAGACCCAAGCCAGAGCCCACTTGATTTTAAAACAGATATTGCTAGTAAAGACATGAGGAAAGCCTTGAAATTATTTTCCCCAATCCTCTTTACTAGACCCAGTCCAAGACAGACTTGCTCAGCTGGTCTTCAGGTGCCCCCTTGCATGGATGGGACATGATGTGGGGTGACTTTGTATGTGGCATAGGGGAATCCTGCTATTTACACTGGGACAAGATTCAACTCTGTTAACAGTTAGGGGTAAACAGACAAAACTCCTGAGTTTTGTTGTGTTGTGTCCAGTCTAGTGCTCTGAAAACCTGCTAGGGTTATTGAAGAAGATAAATATCTACGTATTTCTTTAATTTGCAGAGACGGAGTAGAGCTTAACTCATTCATGTTTTCAATCAAACGACCAGTAACGGGTCCTGTGGGAATGCATGTAGAAAAAGCATAGTTAATTATTAGTTAACCTACTCTTCAGAGCAGTTTGCAAAGTCTCTGGTGGAACATTTCTGGCAGAAAACAATTTGTCGATGATCAAAGTGCTCCACGAAAATGTCAATATGAACAATGGTCCAAGGGAAAACAGGCAGAGACCCGGTAAAGCCCATCCTGCCATGGCGATCTGCATCCTGCCTGTTGTCTCACCAGACCATCTCCTAGACAATCTTATGGAGAGAAAGAGAAGCAAAGAGTCTGTGAGTCCCAGCTCTAAAGTTCCTGACCTGTCATGGAGAACCTGGCCCTGGTCTGAATGCGAAAGCAAACTATGGGCCTGATACCATGAGCACTTAGACCTTCCCTCTCCGTGGAAGATCACATCAGTGCTACATGCCCTGCAAATCAAATCATCGCAACACCTGTAGGTCCTGGCTCTTTGTGGTCAACCCTTCTGTTGGTTTTATGAATTGAGGAAATCCTGTTTCATGTCAGGACTCTGTAACTTGCAACACCTGGAGCCTGAAGGCAAGGAGGATAAATGAGGTCCTGAAGCAATATCTCAGAGACAACTTGCCAGTTATCTCATCTGTATTCAGATCGTGGTCTCATAGCCTAGTTCCTCGTCCTCTGAAAGGGGATGACCTCATACCAGCAGCCCCCAGTCGCCCCCTCAGAAGACACAATAAGGCAGGAAATAGAGTTTTGATCACTCACAGCAACAGAAAAGATGAAAAGTTTGTGTTTTGTCGCGAAACCACCAGAGGACACTTCCAGCAAAATCTGCAAGATACACAAGTAATCACAAATCAAGTATTTGAGATTAAGGAAAGAAAGATTTATCTCTATCAATATGTACCCCTAAAGAAAGATACACAGACTGTTTAGGTCTGTGCCATTTAGCCAGGGCCTCCTAAATCAAATCCAGTAATCACAAGGGCACTAACACCGCTGCTCTACCCATCACATTGCTCACTCTGCATGACCAAGGAGACGTGACCATGACCACGATTCAGAGAAGAACCTCTGCACAGTTTTCCACTGACTGACCCCATGGAACTGTTGTCCCGTCATCCCTTTAGGACCAAGCCACCACGCATGGTGTGGACACTTCACTGAACAAAACCTCATGGTCAGGAGCTTTAGAGATCCTGGTACCTGGGTACAGACCCTTTAAGTCTATGTAATACAATGCTTACAGTATCCACAAATGAATGTAATGTGCCTATAGGGGTTCTATACGTTCACATCCACCCTTACATGAGCTGTCCTGCCATCCCTTAAAAATAAATAATTAAAGGTATCGATCACTTACCACCTGTGCTCTGGACTACTATCCTGCAAATGTTTTTGCTCTTGGAACATGAAGCAACATACGTTAGCGTTAACTTTTCTGCCATTTTATATAGTTATAAACAGATCCATTGACTCCCCCGCCCCGCTCCTTTTTAATTTTGCAAAAATAAATGCTTTCCTGGACAGTCAGAGCTCATTACTGAGACAGAGCACAGCTCCCCTTCTCCTGCCCACAAGAGCCAGGGTGAGGAAGCTCACATGGCACGCAGACCACCCAACTTTGATTGTAGCGGGCTGGGAAAAAAAAATCTCACATATTCCATATATTTTTTTGAGATTCTTAAGATCATTTTTCTTAGGAGGATTTTTTTAAATGCATCTTCCATATCATAAAACCTGTTTATTGTTATTTCTCTGAGCCATTTTTATTAGAGAGGTCTTTTTACTGAGTTTTATATTAAAGATTCTAACAAAGGCAAATAAAATTACATCTATAACTAAGTGCATGCTGTTACAAGCTTGCATTCATCCCCAAGCCAAGAAGAGGCTTTGCATAGTAAAGATACTATAATAGAGTCAGGATTTACAGAAAGGTTCAATACCCACAGTCAGGGCCAGGTCTGTGTAGGAGCTCAGTTTTCAATTAAGCACCATTAGCAGATGACTTCAACCAGAGTTAACATGATGTGACCGTCCACTTTGGCTGGATCTAATCAGCCACAGCTTATGCTGAGCATCATGTAGGTGGGAGCTTTCATTCCCTGCATCGTGCATAAAGGGAATTACTCCGCAGCATGAGACCAGCAAATGGATATTCGCGTTCAGAACCAATGGTCACCAGGACAACAAGGGCGAGGATGTTGCAGCTTGCTGGGTAACACACAGTTAAATGAGAGGTGAGTTTGGTGTCCAAAGAGGTCAGGTGAAGTGACCACAGCTCTGTGGCACCTTGTTCAAGCAGCCATGGATTAACTCACAAAGGGTCTCCAGGGAACATTTAGTTGTGCGTTGTTTGTTTGTTTGCTTGTTTATTTGGGGGTTTTCTACCTCTTGAAGATCTTAATGAAGATGGCAAATGCTCAGCTGTCATGGTTTTAAGGAAGGCAGAGCACTACTCACACCAAAACCCCTCCCAGGTAGGAACCAGCTCTGGGAGACTTGACCCTGAAAGAAGCTACTTTGTCCTCCAAGAGCCGCTCTCCTCCCACACACTTGCATCCTCTGCTTGGTTTCACCTTGGCAGCCTGCAGAAGACCCCAACTAATCTCGTTTCATGCACATTAGATCAGAGCACAAGCTTCCCAAAAAAACGTAATTGCCTGGAAAACCCAATGTTCCTGCAGCTGAGTCTCCAGGAGGGGTTTTCACACACCCTATGGTTTTTGCAGCAGGGGAGGAGGACACAGGACTGGAGGAAGCAGTTACGCAGCATCTCTTCCTACTCAATTGACTCCGTGAGCCTGGAGGAAAGCTCACCATCTGCACAGCCCATGAGTCACCTCGGGACTCCGGCAGTTTACTCTATACATATTAGTCAAAAGAAACAAACACCACAAATCCCTAGACACTAAAAGTCTTCCTTTTTTTTTTTTTTTTTTTTTTTTTTCCTTCTCTCTTCCCAAAAATTTGGCTAGAGATCTCTAATTATAATTTTCTGGAGATTTTAAAATATTTAATTGTGGTTTCTATAAACATGAAGATAAATTACTACATCCAAACACTGGTTCTCAACAGTTACTAATGCCTCTCAAGGGGCTGCTTTTATTTTACTAAGACAGAAAAAATAAGTTGTAAATGATCTTCTTTGTCCCTCTTGCTCACTATACAGGGGAGTGGGGTTTGAAAAGATTTCTTGTAATTGCCACCGAATGCTTTCTAGCTGATGACTTTAGAGAGCGTTATTAAGTAAACTAAAGGGGAAGAGTGATTTCCAAGATGATACATTGTAAAGCCACCAGAAATAAAAGCTTAAGCTTTTACTCCAGAAAATGAAGAGGCAGTAAATGCAACAAAGACTCTAAGACAGACACTGTACCACCCACCAGTTCCCCTTTTAAAGCTTCCAAGCTGACTGGCAGACAGAGCTGTAATGGGAAAATTTTAAAAGTTTTGGGGCTTGGATGAGCAACACAATGTGTGTGAGCATCCCCGAGGCTTATCCGGACTGTGAGGGCTTCCTGGATCTGACTTTGGCTTGTGAGATTTACAGGGACGTGCTGAGGTATCATATATTCACAGCTTCTTGTCGGGTTACAAAAATGCCCCAAGGGCATCGTATATTCTAATATTGCCCTGTCACAGCTGTGGATTATCAGTCTGCAGGTACGGATGAGGGAGAAGTCAGAAAGCACTAAGAGAACAGCACTGACCAACCTTCCCAGAGCCGAAGCAGCAGCGTGGGGTTGTACCAGCTGCAGCTGTGCCTTACATGGTTTGACCTCTCAATGTTAAAAGAAAAAAGTCCCTAAAAAAGGATGTTATTAGGAACTGCAAATGTTGTGATAGTGCCACTGCAGCTGAAATACCGCTGCCAGTCCTGAGACTGTTCCAACACAACCATCAGAAGAAACTGTTTCTGACCCGTGTGTGGTTTGCAGCCGCTCTCCTGGGGCCAGCTCATGGGTGGGAGCCCGGCTGAGATGCGGGTGCAAGGTGTCCCCTCCCTGAGCATCCCTCAGCGCCACCAGCCATGCTCTGAACTTCAAAATAACCCTGCAAAAACATCCTCATTTATGAGTAACTTCCACTTTTCTTTTTTTTTAAAGCCAGATATGTTCTGTGCTCAGAGCAGCAATGCTGTGCACATCCAAGGAACGGAGGCTGCAGCTTGGGAGCGGGAGCAGACAGAGAGAGAAGGCGGAGGCATCAACATGAAGAGCTAAAACTAGCACCAACACAGACAAGAAAGATCCAGCCAAGACATAGAGGGACCCGGAGCAGAAGCCCCATGCAGGAAAGAACACCCTGGAGTCTTTAGATGGGGATGTCGATCAAACCCAAACCTTCACCAGCACAGAAAACACAGACCCTCTGGGCGAGCGAGCTGAGCTGCCACATCAGGGCATGAGGGCTGCTCACCCATAGAAACCCATTCATTAGAGCACTAACGAGTTACCTCCTCCACTGTGAAGCAAGACAGATAAATGGATTTTGTTTTTAAAGCAGTGACATTTTGCATTTGCCTTGTATGCCACAGCTATGGCTCTGCTGTTTTGTAATGAATTTGCCTGGCCTAAAGAAACCACAGCCCTTGCTGGGACAGAAAAACCTACATGGAGAGGCAAAGCTCAGCGATGCAGCCGACAGTAAAGCTCTTTTTGCCCCATTATAAGCCAAGTCACAGCCCCAAGCTACCCTGCCTCTTCCACCAGCCCATGGTGGGCTGAGTGCACTCCAGACAGGCACAAGGAGATGTGGTTCCCACCCAGAACAGCTTCCAGGCTCCAGCTGGGCAGAATACAAGGAAAGCACGTACCACGTATGCAGATCTATTAGCCATGCATTCATAAATATACCAATAATAGAGCCCAGAAACTGCTCCCAGGTTACTCATCTTGTATGTCAAACCAGCCCTCATGGTTTCCATAGACATAGGGGAGAGGTGGGTGTCTTTCTTGGTTTCATAACAGTTCTGCACACTGATGCGTAATAAATAAAGATGAAATGGAAAAAATCCAACCCATTCCTCTTTGAGCAGAGTTCAAGGAAAATATTGCAGCAAGAGACTATAAGCAGACCCAATAAATTTGCTCCCTTGCCCCATTCCCCTTTTATTATTAGGGTGTGACTAAGGCTTTGCAGCATCAGCTCTAGGTCTCAATTAGAGATTCTTGCTGCGAGCTCAAGTGGTATTTCAAAATCCTGTTAAAAATACCATAGGAAGTTGCAGCATGCATGCAGACACGATGCAAACCTATGAATCGGGCTGGCTGAAACACAAAGTCACGGTCCTGGGATTTTTCCTTTATCTTAAGCCTCAGATTCTTCTGGTGTCATATTATCTCCTGTGGATATCATACCAAGCAAAGGCAGAGGGGTTTTAATAGACTGCATCCAGCTGTCCTCAAATATTTATATCCAAAGGACTGCTTGACTTTCTTGAGTCACAAGTGGACAAAGTGGGGCTGTATTATTTATAAGGAAAAGCTTATTGCCTGAGCTACTGCTTAAGACATTATTGTCTGACTGTGCTTTCTACCCAGCGCTCGCTGCAGCCGACTGAACTTGACCTATCCACCTATCATAAATTAAATTCTTTGATCTCATCTGTAACAACACAGAGCCCTAATAACAATAGATCAAACCACAGCAGGGACAATATGCTTATTCTTTACCAACTAACTTTTAATTAGTAAACAGGGCAGGGGAAGAATCCACCTTTGCAGAACAAAAAAGGGAAAGAAAAAGCATTTAGAACTTGAAAGAAGTCACTGATAAAGAGCAGAGGCATCTTTCAGAGCTCTACATCCTTGTTCTGTTCATCTGAAAAACCACATCATCCCCAAACCATTAAAACCAGGATGAATTTCACACGGTAAGAAATCACTGTGAAAGCAAACATCAAAAGGAGCTGGGGAGGAGGAAGCAGATCAGGTGGGGGAGAAATAGCATGATGCCTTTTATCAACTGTTCATACAGAAACATCTCACTGAATATCTGCCCGTATCCTTGTTCAGGCTGCGCTGGTCCCTGCGGTTCACACAGCAAACCCGGCTGCGGTTGAGTCAGGCTCCCACACCTCATGGGGTGTTCAGTGTTTGCAAAGCAGCTGGGAAAAACCACAGCTCCAATCCTCCTGTTCATTTTTTGTTTGCACAGGGTGGATTTATTATAGCAGAGATCCTCATGGGTTCCCCTTTACACTAACGAGCTTCTCATCAATTGCCAGGTGAACTTATCTGCTGCTTAGCAGCGTGGCTTCTTCCAGGCAAACATAAATACCTTAAATCAAGTTTTCCTGTCACCAGTGGCACTCATCAAGGCAGGGATTTTCTGTGGCTGTGTGTCCTGGATCATTTCATACCAATGTAGGAGCAAATTCTAAGTAAAGCATCTTTTGCTGGAGCACCCACAATGTCTGCCTCTCTTGCTGCTCCCTGGTGTTTCACCACAAGGTGCAGTGACAGCTCAGCTGGTCCCTCGGTGGGATGCTAGCATGCACCTCTCACCCCTCCTAGCCCACTGCTTTCCCAATACTGGCAGGTAATTTGCAGACCATAATGTGCAGAAAGTATCATAGGGGATAAGGAATGTAAACTGATGTAGATGGTGTGATAACATCAGGTTCATTTCCTTGGGAAAGCAGGCTAAACCCCCAATAGGGCTTATTAAAACCAGCCTGACAAAGGAAGATGACAAACCAAACCCAACCCAAACAGTCTATGTGGTGTCACCACTTGCCAAGCAAACAAGCCTAGCTTGCCACAGATCACAAGCCGTGGACAGGGATGCTTCACTGAACCTCTCTGAGCATTAAACCCCTTGAGTTTAACCTCTGCAATTGCCCATCATGCCAGCAATGCCCTCACTAGGGCTTCGAAAATAACACAACTCTCCATGTACTCTCAGCCAGGTTTGATATCAAAACAAATATCTCCTGGTCCAAGGTACTGGGATTTAATCAGCTATATGTGCTTGGTTGTAAACAGCTGGCCACTACCTTAAAAAATAGTAACAAGCCAATTTTTAAACAATAATTCAATAGAAAAAGGAAACTTGCAAGCAGTGAATAAATTATCCAACTGCAAACTCTTTTTTTTTCTTTTTTCCCCTTCAGCTGGATGTCTGTGTACCTGAGCTATTTTACTAACTGGTCATACCAAAAAACTCCACTTTCTGTTTACCACTGAAATGCAGCCCCTCTGCAGTGCAAGGCTGCAGGAAAAGTGAAGAAAAATCTGGAGTTCAGCTGCAATTATGGGATGAGTGTAGGAAAAACCTTAATAAGCAAAACTGGAATTCAGTCTGGACACCGGGGCAAACACTGGGGCTTTTACCAAATGTCAAGTGACCCTTAACGACTACAAGTGGACAAGATGGCCTCATTTTTTGTCCGTGAGCTGCCTATTTCCAGGACAGAAGACACGAAGTGTGATAACCTGTAGGTTCTCGCATTGCTATGTGTGATGTAGGATAGGAACCGAGGCCCAGGGCAGGCTCCAGGTACAGTTCCCAAACCAGAAACATTTAAATTTCCTTCCTGTGTTTTAAATGTCCTCTCTTGAAAATGTTTTCATTTTCATAAGACAGATCATACGCAGACCAATGACAGATTCCATTAAGAAGACAAAGACAACTGAGAATACAACCATGGCTATTTCTTTAGATGAGTTTTCAGTTGCTTCTTTAGAAGTTAAAAAATAAACAAATATTGGAAATTTTTTCCATTGAAGTCTCTGTGAGGACTGACACAGGATGAAATCCTGCCCACACCGAATCAAATAGCTGGCAAGCAAGTCAGAGTTTGTGTGGCACACAGGCGTACGTGGAAGCCTGAGGAAACAGAAAAAGCTAAAAGCCCCTTTGCGAATTGTGCAGCCACAACACCCAGGAATAACACGAAACTAAAACCAGCAAAACCCACCCAGAGCACTGGCAGGACCCCACCTCTGGTTTGCTCACAACTGGAAGAATAAAAAGGGGAAATCCAACACCTTATGGATTTTAAAACTGTGGTCACAACACGCATCCATTAATTACTGATACAGTTATAGCTGCTGGGCAGTTTTGAGAACCAGAGGTGGACATCTGGAAGGAGGGAGACTCGTTTTTCCTTCTGTCGCCACCGCGGATGGTGCCAAGGTCACACAGCAGAAATACATTTTGTTCATCAGTGGAATAACAGGCGGTTTTGCCACCTACCACTTCTCGCCGCCTTGTCAAAGCTTTGCATATTGTGTGTGGTCCAGAGTTGGGTCATGCAAACAGCCAAAGCCCTAACTCCATTTCCAGTTCACATCACTCTAATAGGCCCTCAGCTGGCCCGAGAAATTCCCAAACATGTCTTTCTACAAACAAGGAATTGGGTTTCTTTTGTCTTGCAATCAGGGGAGACAAATTCTCCCCTTAACCACAGTTTAATTTATTCCTTTTGGTTGTTGTTGCCTCCACCTAGTGCAGCTGTCTAGACTGGGGTGGCGGGTTTTGGTTTTTATTTTTCCCTTTTTCTCTTTAGATTGGGATTTTTGGAAGCTGCTTTTGCTTCTTTCCGAAACAAGTTTATTTTTAGTGTCATTTTTTCCATTGGCAAGATATTATGGCCAAGAGAGCTTCTCTCAGAGAAATTGCTCTGCTTTCAGTATGAAAATGAAAAAAAGCTCCCTGGTTGAAGGGCAGGCGCAAGAGAAGGCAGCCGAGGTAATGGCGAGATGGTCCAAGTGCATGAGGTCCCACGCACGTCAATGAAGGTTGGTCCCCAGCATTGCTGCCATCGAGAACACAAATCCCTTTCAAACCCATACCTGCTTAACCAAGGAACGTTGCGGCACCTTCTGACATCCTCTTGGACTAATCTGCTCCATGGATGGAACTCCATGTGGGTTGATGCCAACAGAACTTGTACCTGCCCAAGCCATGGCACATACAACTCCTCTCTTGGCTTAAACACTTGTCAACAAGCCACCGGAGAGCTTTAAATCATGGGTAACCTCGCCATATGAGCCTTCAACCAGCACCAGATGGTTCTCAGGTGATTTCTTGGGAAAGGGCGTCACAGAGACAGCTTAATATTTTTTTTTTGCTTTGCTGTTTGCCACGCTACAATCTCCTGGCTGCCTTCTTGCTGTGCTGCTCTTGCTTGCTCCTGCTCTATCAGATTGGTATTTATCCCACTCTCTCAAAAATATGGAGACGCTCTCCAGTCTTCCCATGATTTTGCTGGTGTGTGTTTTCAGAAAGCTTCAGCTGAGAAAGGGGCGGCAGAGCCCAGCCCTGAGTCCCCTTCTCAACTTGTAGAGTTAAATGTCACCGCAATGGTTGTTCCCTTAGTTACCGCTAGTTTACTACCTCACAAAGAGTAAGGGTGCAAAATCCAGCATTGTTTTTTGCAAAGGAAGAGAGAGGTAGACTTGAAATAATTGGATAAAAATAAGACTGGCCTCTTATTTTTTCAGCACTACTTTTTAGCATTCACACTCCCTGGAACAAAGGTTTCCTGGCCCCTGACATCAGCCCAGCTTCACTGTTGAGTGTGATGCAGCCCAAATACAGCAAAACCAAGTTAAAAAAGTAATATATTTTAAAGCAAATCCTGCAGGCTTTTAGATTGGGAGTGAAGAGGTGGGAGAGGGCATTAAAACACACACAAAACCCCAGAATTAAGCAAGCGAGACCATTCCAGTTGAGCTGTTTCAGCCATTGTCTTACAACAACTTTAAACCCAATTGCTTCTTTTTAATGAGGTATTTTCTTCCTCTTAACCACCCAAATCTAATCCATGATGTTAGTCCAACTCAGAGAACTTAAAATCAGAACATTGGGGCCTTTCTTAATCCTCTTAACTTGCCAAAGGTTTTCTGATCACACACCTCTTCCTTCCTACTTAAGACTGTTTTTTTCCACCACCCTTTGTCTTCTGTTTACAGCTGTGAAAAATTAGGATCCAAGCAGTAAAATCTCTACATAACAAGTGAACTTTTAGAGGTGGCTTGCATGTTTCATTGAAGGAAACCAGGCATATTTTCGTAATTATTTCATCAAATCATACATAACTAAGAGTTTCCTGGGTTTGGATACTCAGCATTTCTTGAAGGACACTCTTTAATCTACGGCCTTTGGTTCTATGGAATAATTACCTTTAAACTATAAATTCCGTCTTATGTTATGGTCACTGTGCACCTCTCACATGATGTGGTAGGTCAATAAAGCTATTGTGGTCGGACAGGAATCCCCATCCAACACCTCTACAGGCCCTTCTGCCTCCTGAAGCCCAGCATCTCAGGAGAAGAGTCAGGGCTTGACCATTGCTATGGTCTGGTCATTCCAGGGTGATGTCAGGGCTAACTGGACTTCTCATATGAAGAAGCTGAAAAACTCTGATCCAGCACTGATTCATTTCAGGGCTCACAACAAGAGGCATATAAACACATCTGTGATATACTGTCCCCCTAAGCTTGGATCCTCATCAGACCACAGCTAGACTAGCACAGAAGACTAACGCTATTGGGTGTCTAAAGGATACCCTGCTATGAATACAAGAGAGCCACAATGGACTGAAAACTGCACATTTAAGGTCTGAGAGGAACCCGCTGTCCTTCCTGAAGTTTAATGATCACAGAAGGCAGGTGACCACAGTGATTTTCCAAGACCAGGCACTTCCAGGTTTCCTTCCAAAATGGTGAAGTGCTACAGCTGCTGGCTGAGCACTGGCTCCTGGAGTCATTTCTTGCGGTCAGGCTGCACTGAAAACACCAAGTACATGTTAGAAACCTTTCCCACCACATCAGCAATATGTGCTGACACCATCAGCTGCTTTCAAGATGAACGGCGTGATCCAGGGTACGAAGAGTGCTGAGCAATGCAAGAGCCATGAGTAAGCAATTGTCCAAGGGACAGTCCCCATCACGTCCTGGTCCAAATTATGTTTAAAAACAAAAATAAAGAGATACTTCCTTCATGCCCCTAACTCCATAGGTCTTCTCAGAGTCACGGGTTTTACCGAATGGGCCACTGAGTTGACACAAACTAGGTGCCAAGTGAAGGACTTGAACCAGAACATGACCTGGCACCTCTCCCAAGTTCCTTTCGAGTTTGGTTAATATTCCCCACCCATCATTTTTCACGTGCATGTGCCACATCACTTCCCGGTTCTGATTTGCCTGCTATTTGCCCCATGGGTAGGGTGTTACCCATCAAGACTCAAAAACCAGCAAGAAACCCCTCCTCATAAACCCCCCCCACCCATCTCTGAGGGATCCAAGAATCCCTAGCAGGAAGAAGTCCAAGAATTCTTTATGCACATAAGAATGTCCCCTTGCCACATCATAATCCTGTTCGCTACCAGTGCCACACACTGATGGTCTAGGTCAAACTCCAGATGTTAATAAACCTCAGTAACAACTGCTCAAAGAAAATAAGGATAATTGGTCTCATACCTACTATTAGAAAACAAAACAAAAAAACAAAACCAAAACACACGACAAAAGAAAATGTGCAATTAAAAACAATGCATACTGGTTGCTTTTAACATTCTTTTCTAAAAGCTAATTTTAGCTCTATGGATGGAGCTTAAAGGCAGATGCACATCTGGGGTAATCTGCCACCTTTCATGGGTCTGGCCCATGGTATTTCTTTCCTCCTTTGCTGAAAGAAGCCATTTCAGATGGCTTGGGATATGAAAATATACAGGGTTAATTAATGGGGGATTTGAGTTGTTTCCCTGTGCTGTTTCAGCTTTGGAGAAACTTGTATGACGATGGCCTCACTATGATCAGGTGCTGACTGTAAAACAGCTTCCTTCTGCTTCCTCCAGCATTCAGAAAATGCTTGTGTTGCTCTATCATAAAAGCACTAAGATTTGGCTTGTTGTCACCATTTGTTTAGCTGCCTTTGCTACTACTGGGAGTTACATAAACATGCTATAGTCAGAAGAATCCATGAGATCCTACACTGGTCTGGGATGCCAGCCGTGCTATCTGTAGGTGCATTTCTTGTCTTGGAATCATCCTCCTTACCATATATGCCCTTCAAAAATAGTTTCCAGGCAGATGTTTATATTTTGCCATTGGATTGGCTAAGGTTCAGAGAGGATCAGATAGGGCCAAATTCTGCTGCTACTGCAGATAATGCAAATCCCCAAAAGATAAGTGAGGTCAATCATCTGCAATAATTCACAGGAATTACATGCCAAGCAAAGAATTTTGCATTAATTTGGGAACTGGAGTTGTATGGGCTAAATTCCCCATTAACCCTAGCAATTGGCAACGTTATTGATCAGTGTTATTTCCCAGGGTATTTCAGACTTTGCTCACTTCCAGCCACAAGTGGTTCGTGTTATTGCTTTGCAATAACATGTTGCTTACCAAACTTGCTGCTCCATTGCACACACTGTATTAACACATGACATCAGGGGCCCACTGGCTGCTCCAGCAATGACATGGGCTACAGAACACACGTTAACAACTTTGGACACATGTTCCTGTGAGAGAATCATGATATTCAAATACCTGAAACACAGCATCCACTTCACTGCAGCTCTTCATTTCCATGGTGTGCAAAGTAATTCTGCCCAGGGAGCCTCTTCCATACAGGGGGAGCTTCACAGGGCACCTGAAGGAGAAGGGAGGAGGTCACAGCATCACCAGATTTGGTGGCTTTTCACAGGGATTCAGAATTGCCATAGGCTGTTTTGGACATACTTTTAAAGCTCTTCAGGATAGAGAATTAGGCTGTGGAGAAGCACTTCTGCAAGTTTGTTACCTGTGTCCCTTCAGAGAAGGTGGGTAAGAGTGAAGTTGTGAAGCTTCATACACATCCTGATGTCTGAGCAACACATTCATCCAGGCTTTTTCGCTTCCTGCCACTATCTTATTGCCTGAGTCTACATCCCTATTTCCCTACCCCGAAAGCTACACATCACATGGATACAAACACATATACAAAGAGCATCCAGCACAGCCAGTGATGCCCTGCTCTGACACTTGGGGTTTCACCCGATTTCCCCTGCAACAGAAGATGTTCATAGATGTCCACCTTGCGCCCTTCAGTCCATCCTGCCAGCCTTTCTCATTACGTGTTGGTTTTTAACAGACAAAGCTGTAAGCAGCATTTATCATGCTATTTACAGGAAGGAAATTTCCGAAACATGTTAAAAACTTTACAAGAAGAGCAAGTCTTTCCAAAAAACTCAGGAGCACAAAATGAGTTTTGCTAGAATTCAGTAGCTTCATACAAGAAACATACCAGTGAGAAAGGAACAACTTGAAGATGAGGAGTGGTACTTGTCCTTAGTGCACGTGTTTTGGCAATTAGGACTTTCTCCAAGCTTTATTTTTTTAATGTGTTTATGCATGGCCTGTTTAGGTGAAACAGGCTTATCCTAAAGAGGACAGTCAGATGCTGGAGCCTGCAATAATTTCATTTGCAAGGAGAAAGGAGGCAGCTGGAGAAGAGGGGGAAAGGATGTGTGAAACCCTGAATCAAGCGGTTGTTACCCTAGCATTCTTCAAGAAATTGCCGTGGTCTGTATAATGTGGGTAGTTTGGGAGAACTGTGCAGTAAATACTTTTCCCCAAGCACTTTTCATACTTGAGTTTTAGGTTTTCAGAGGGATTTTTTATTTATTAAAAAAAAAGGGGGGGTTGGAGTTTGAAGGAAGATCAACAACTTAATGAAAAAAATCTGCGATGCAAAAGCAAGGCTATCGCTTCAAGAGTGCTTCCAGATTTACATAAATAACATTCCTGCTGCATAAACATCTTGGCAAAGGCAGAGCATCTAACCCCCTCCTACTCTGTAGGCCTCCACTAAATTCTGCAAAATATTAAAACCCCTTGATGGTAACATGTTCTCGGCCAGAAACAAATCATTAGTTTGGATGAGGGCATCAAACTGCATCTGCTCTGTTCCCTGAAGTTTCAAGTGCAAGAGATTTAGCTGGGATGGGAGAGGCTTTCTTTGATAGAAGGATTTAGAAAAACAGCAATTGATAAAATTTTAAAGCAGATACAGATATGAGGGGATGAGTCTTTTACAAAGACACATAGGAATGGCCTGGTATAACTAAAAGTGGAGATGGGCTCACGCTGTGGAGTATGGAGGTGGATCTGACCGCTCATGATTTTGGGGTCTGAGCTTTTGTTCTACCTGGTACCTGCAGTCAAGACAATCCTGAGGCTTGATCTATCAATCAATTTTTTCAAAAGTCGGGAATGGGTAAATCCAGGCTCATCTCCAAGCAAAAAGGAGAAAAAAAATCATAAGAAGAGAGAAGCTATGAAATACTGCAGGGGACCCTACTTGGCTGGAAGAAAGCCACAGTAAGGGACCTGCCCTCCATATGCTGGGACCAGTTCAGCCTATGGCACCAAGCTAGCAGAGCTGGTAGTTTGTTTCCCCTTCTCCAGAAACTTCTAGCTTTCTGCTGCCTCAGAGGTTCTTCTCTAAGCCCACAAGAACATCCTGCATGGATCTGCAGGGACAAATGACTTCTTGAAACCTACTGGTCTTAATCAAAACTAATCTTTCATGACAGGACAGAACAGCCTGGACAGCTATTAGATTTAGCACAGCTACTCTGAGCAGCACTGTTATGTCAAAATTATGCAACTTAGGCTTTGATAGGCTTTGGGGATTTTTCTCAATGGTTCCTTATGAGCCTGTTGGTGCCCCTCACATTTCAATGACCACAATATGAACATTAAATGTATTTCCTTTCCCACAGCTGGATACTGTCCCGTCTGTTCTGAGACAGCCAAAGAGTCAAGTAAGCCAGGCAAGGCAGACAATTTTTCATGCAAATCTGTTGACTTTAGGATTTTTAAATATATGTCTTTTTAATAACCCACAGATTATCTCTCAAAAAAACAGGTCATTTGCAAGAGTTCCTCCAGCAGTCCTTGGCATCGTTAGCTAACATTACAACGTACATATATTACTCTCAGAAGAAAACCTGGCAAAAAGACAGAAAGAAATGCCATGTATAGTCAAACTAATGATCAAGTCTGGGATGTTGTACCTGACAGCTCTTGGTCTGGATGCTTGAGAGGGATGCACAGAACCCCCAGAACAATTGCATGCTCCAACCTCTCTCCAGCTGTGCAGCACAGGTGGAAAGCAGAAAAACAGTTTCAGAACATTGCACCAAGCCCAGGGAGGGGGATCAGGATCTTGTCACAGATGTGGGCTCATTGCCTGGCACCTTGACCCACGCTTTCCTGTGCCAGGGTGGGCAACTCAAGACAGCTCTACAGATAGCGTTGCATGGCATGAGAAGCGGTAGCAGCCACAGAATCAGGTCTCAAAACAACTTACACAAAGCCACAAAAATAACCTATTCAATCAGCCAATATCACAAGTACCCAGCTCAAAACAAGTGTAGAGCTCACAATTAATTTAATTACAAAAAGCAGCCAAACTCAGAGTGTAAGACCCACCTCTACTCAGCACTGACTGTGACTCATTTACTCATCACATCTCTTAGAGCAAGGTAGGGACTTGAACAAATGAAGTGCCTTGTGACTATGAAACACTGCACCACAATGACACAGAAGAGATTTTCTTACCTCTTGATTTTCGAAACACCATTTAAATCCCCTTGCTTTTTAATGAGATGCTCCACAATAAAATAGACTGAAGAAGCTGGCACAGCATCCTGCAGTGGAAGATGAAGATGTTAATTGCCTTCCTGCCATACTTTATATGATAAATTTGTTGTCAGGTATGCAAGACCCCTCAACACAGCAGGAGAGGATGCTACCAGGAGGAGGTTGTCCACAGTAGCTTCCAGCCTCTGGATTTCATGCCACCTGCCCAGCAGAGGCAGCTCTGGTTGCCACCCAGAGCCTACCTGGTCTTAACCTGGGGTCTGGTGAAGGACCCAATGGAGGAATAACAGATACCAACCCCAGACAGACCTCTCATTCCTTTAAAATGTTTACGGACATTTGACTAATCCAGATGCAGATCATCTCTCTGTATTTCAGTGCTGGTTTAATAGGGCCCAGAATAACATTGGGAAGCTTTCGCAGCTGGGGCAGCAGGACACTTGATCCTCTGGAGGAAAAGGGAACTGGCTGCACTGGAGACCTCTGACTCCTGCTAGCAGCTTCTATGGGGACACTTCTGCAGTCACAGAGAAGGTGCTTCTGGCATCCAAATTAGCATGAAAGAGGCAGTCATAGGCTAAACACTGAGTAACCAAGCATCACTGTATTAGAAAGTAGGCCATTCTCATTTTCCTAACATGTTTTTCCTGGGAACGGAGGGACCACAGGTCTCTGGATACATTGGGAGCTTTGCCGCTTCCTTCACTTGCCTCCTTAAAAGCAAACAAACAAAAAACCCAACAGCTTATTTTCTGAAACTCTGCTTTAAAGAGCTGAGCTCCTAAACCCAAAATGCGTGATGCAGAACAGCTGACTTTATGTAAGACTTGTTATTAGAAACAGGTCACTGCTGAACTGCGATTTCATGAGATGCACCTCGTTCAGAGCACAGGCGTGTGTACCACGTAGATACGAACACGCACAACAGCCTGGCTAAGAAATGCAGTTTGCTGCCTTCAAGTGCCTGAGGCAAATCCTGACTCAGAGGTTCCTCCATGTTATTTTCCATGGGAGGAAGCAAGAGTTATTTTGCAGAGGGTCCGAGCAGACTAGATGCCAGCTTCTTGCTGGTAAATACCACTTCCAACCTCACTTGTAGTCTCCAACAGATGTTTCTGCTTTTCAGAGTAATGGAAATTTTATGGACCATTTTCTCCTCCTTCTCCTGTTCCCTGGGAGGGAGTAACAGACCCAAAATGCCCTCAGAAACACAGTGGTCTCCTCTTAAAACGCACTTCAGAGCAGTGTCTCTAGCAGATCCGGGAAACAGTCAAACCACTCAGTTGTGGATTAGGCTGATCTGGAGAAGCAGACACCATCTGCAACCAGACAGCTGCATAAAGGTTTCACTTGTCCAAAAGCTTTCACTGGAGAAGCTCAAAATGCCTCCCTGAAGGGTGATCTAATGACTCTCAAGCTGGGTAGCGAGCCCAGGGGTACACACAAAAGCCAGTTAAAAAGATTTGGGAAAAGCAGCATTATTTTTATGCCCTTATTTTTGGTTGGCAGACATTACAGTTGGAGAAACTGAGGCACACAGAGCCATTTGCTGGAGGATGCACAGATTCAGAGCGGAACTGAGTCCACATGTCCGAGGTACCGGTGAGTTCACCACAAAACAACAAATCCTCAGTGGGAGGAGCCAAGGCACAAACAGCATGATGGGGCAGAAAGAGGGAAAACCTCCACCAATGTAGACAAAGGATGGAATAAAAGGGTCTGACGTGCATCCTGAGAATCCACATTTTCCCTCACCAGACTCTCATGTCTCTGGGCTCACCCAACTGCATGTGAACACCAGCATCTCCCCAGCCCACTCAAATAAATCCAGCATGTTGTAATGCTCCCTAAGCAAAAACCAAACAAAAGTTGGGGAATCCCATTGACTCACACCTGGTTTAATTATTTTTTTTTTTAATGGCCCAGGACTTAGTGAATGAGAATATTATCCCATGGGGATTGAGGACACAATGGAAACAGGAAACTTTTAAAAAGCATTTCTGTGGAGATATTATCTCACTGCTGTAGGACACAAGATTTACTTAATTGCAGCCAAGGAAGTTTTAGATTACTCTTTGCAATGTCTGCTCAAAAGTCTCAGCTATCACGGGGAAGGCTCCTTGCATGGCTATTTCTTTTAAGATATGTGCTTTTCCCTGAACATGTGAACTGGAGGGGATTTGCTGATAATGCAAGTAGGTTCAGAATACTTCAAAGCCCTAAATTAGATTCAGGGCATCACAGCCCATGATAAAGAATATAAAATTGCTTTTTTAGCAGATGACATCCTGCTTTCTCTCAGTGAAACACAAGCCTCTATTCAATACCTTGGAGAAGTTTAAGAAGCTAACAATCTCATTTCTGGTTCTTTTTGTTTGCATAAATATGATCAAGTCAGAGGCAGTGCCTCCAGGCACCTCCCCAGCAAAATCCCTCTTAATTTTCCATGTCAATTGTCCATAGAAGGATTCAAATCCATAAGAAGCCAAATCACTTCACTTAAATACACTTATAACAGTAAGTCTTCGGTCTTTTTATGTGACAGACATCATGATTTTCTAAGATGGTCTAACTCCCCATTATCTATGCTTGATTAAGTCCACTTACTGAAAACTGCTCTCCTTCTGAGTACTACATTTTCTGCAGGGCCTCCCAGTACTTGAACCTTTAACAGTACTTGAACCTAATCCCATCTCCCATCCCCAAAAAGACAAATAAAAGGGAGAAAATTAAGTAGAATACTCCACAGTTTTATAAAGCCCTAGATGGGACCAATTTCACCCCAATCAGCACCTAAGAACCCAAGTTTCCCACACTGCAGGAAGATGGAAACTGATTCACTGCATGTTTGTGTTCTGTGTCCCCAGTTTTTACTCCTTAGACTTCATATTCCTGCTTCTGTTGCCTCTGATGTTCTTGGACCACATGGCCAGTCCACCATGGCTTGCTCAGAGCTGTGTGTGAACCAACCACCCAGTAGTGCATATGAGCTGATGGGCACTTGTTGGTTGAGGCAACCATCTATCATCACTTGAGCTCCTCCAACCTCATCTGTGATAAAAACACAGCACCTGGGTCCCTGTTACTCACTCACTTGACAGTTCAACTGAAATCTGCTCAGGACTTTGGGGCCTCCATCCCTTTCTTATGTTGTTCAACTGGGTTAGCGGGTCTAAACGTATTGGGATAACTGACATATAGAAACACGTCCCTTTGAAATTAGCTTCATTTTAAAGGAAAACTCAGATCACGTCCTGAGCTCTGCATGGGAACAGCAATGTGCTGTTTTCTGTTTCGGCCCAATTTCTTGTATGATGCAGCCCCAGGGAAATCAGATCAATGACAGGGTTGTTCTACAAGTGTCCTGGCAAGTGGCTTTGGCAAAAGGGCAACAATGAATGACTCACCAGGTCTCTGTATACCAGAGGCTTCTCCAATAGACCAGGGAGATACTGCCCACACCTCCAGCAAAGCTGTACTTAAAGGTGTTCAAACTAATCATCAAAACTATACATTAACTTGCTACAACAGAAGAGTTTATTATAGCACTAAAAGATATCAACTCCAGCCTTTAGAGCCAAGACACATTGTTAACTGAACAATGCAAACTATGCAACCCAAATTCCTCGGATTTCTGTTCATTTAGAAGGATGCAAGGTTATCACACCAGCAATAAGGTGATGGGCTCCACAGCACAAACCTTTTACACACAAAGGAACACCTTCCCACATGGTACTATGTTCCATATACAATGGGTCAACAGATTACAAGCATAAGCTCCCATAGTCTCCAGGTTATGCCCAAGGAATCATTCTGTACCTCTAAACACAAATATTTAGACTTCAGAACTTGAGGAAAAACAAAAAAAAAAAAGAAAAAGGACGACAAAGTTACAAGAGAGAAAGTGATGTTTGTGTTTACTCTGTTTGGAAGAAGAAACCAAAGCTCAGCGTTTGCGTCCACTGAGTGCTGCTGGATCTATTATTAATATTACATCTGTTCTAACCAGATTTCCTTGCAACAGTTCCCCTTACTTCCCCAGAACAATAAAAACCATGAACCGCATGCCAAGTGGTGAGTGTCCCATGACTTCCTCCAGCTAGTAAGTTTGAAGCTACTGAGAGGTTTCAACAGCTACTATGAAATGATGCAACCAATTGTTTCCATGTGCTGACTTTCAAGATATCTAAAGAAGTACCATCTTTCAAGTAACGTAAGGCGAGTAAATAAGGATTAATATTTCCACTTCATTACTTCTTTCCTGATGCTGAGATAGCACACTCAAGTGTTTCTACAGCTTCTTCTGTAGGCTTCTATGAACTTCCATGCCTCTGAATGTACCCTCACAGGACAGTGAGGCTTTGATGCTCCCAGAGACCAGCGTGTGAGAGAGACCCTGACCACTGTCAGGGTTATCTAGAGCATTACCATGGCAATCCAGACGTTCAGCTGTGTCCCAAAAGGTGCCGTTCCAAGGGGCCAGAGCTCTCAGGTTCTTTTTGAAAGGTGGCATCACCAGACCCCGGCACTGGTGGTTCTGCTGCTGAACATCCCTTTAAATAAATCTCTGAAGAGCCAGAGAAGAGTTTCACTTTTCTTTTACTCTGGGACACAGCCCAGAAGGTTGACTGATGTTGAAGACAACTTTGCTGGCACTACAAGTAGAGCCCCACATTTGTTTTAAGCTCATGTAAGCACTGCCTGCTGACAACTCAGGCAGATCTATCTCCTGGCCTCATGTCCTTCCTTCAGCCACCACCAAGTTTCACACAGTTAATTTAAAAAAAAAAAAAAAAAAAAGTCAAGACTCAGGTCTATCAAACTTCTGAGGAACACATGGGTATGTGGATTTTAGCGCTGGCATGAGAGGACGGGTGGAAATCCATGCTTGGGATGACGATGTAAAGTGAAACCTCACCTTTTTGCAGCATCTTCACTTCTTTAATCAACTGGAATGGCTCATAAAATACCACCTGAGGGACTGAAGTCACTGGCTGCTTTTTGCAAACTCAACTTTCTGTGAAGTTATGCAAACAAGAAAGGACCGTGAATGGAGATGTATGCAGCAAGTTCATTTTTCCAAGCCTCAAAAGGAACAAAAAATTGTTTATTTTTCTTGACGCTCCAAACCAAGATTCAAAAAGGATCTTCTTTAATCCAGTTAATCCATCCTTGTTGCTAACATGAGGAGATACATCCTACAGGACAGGTTGCACTCAGTCAGCACACACAGCCATTTAACAATAATGCTTAAAAACCAAAACAAAAATCAGAACTACCTGGGCATTCCTATGGTGACATGGCTCATGGTTGCACAACTTCTGTCAAAATTCCCAGTGGCTTTAGACCAGAAAGAAAACACAAAGCTATACCCACTCGCTGCTGACTACCACTGACCAAAAGTTACTGGCTTATTTAGCAACAAGAAAGCCAATTCTCATTGTTTCAGTGGATAACCATCCTCTTTGGCTTCTGCATCAATGTTATATAAGTTCGCTCTTAAAAACAAAGGACTTTCCATAATACTGATCATTGAGATATCTCAATACTTGAGTGTGAAACATCAGATGTATTATTAATATAATTTTCATTTAGTGCTAAAATCACAAGTGGTAATGAAAAATGTATCAGAGTACTTGTTTGTCTGCAAGTCATATGTATTCTTTCAAAATAAATGAAGCGTACTCTGCTCTCTCCCTCTTTCCCTTTCAGCTTCCCCTGCCGCAACCCCCACAACCAACTTCAAGCAGGGAAGAACAAGCCATAATGCAGAACAAAACCAAAATAAAATTGAAACCTGATAAGACCACATTCTCAGGGAGAAGCCATGTGTGAGATATTTTTGCTTAATTATTTCAAGAAATGTATGGCCCCTTGGCTGTCACCAAGGTTGGCCCTGTCAGGCTAATATCATGATGAACTATTGTGCCGACAATCACTAGATACTTCAAGTATTTGAAACTCAGCTAATCAGCTCATATTTCATATGCTTTTTCCAACTTTTACACTGAAATAGAGCCCTCACCGTTAAGTATCAAACCTGCTTTCTGCTCTTGTAGCTGTTAGAGATGTCCAGCTGCCGAGATGTGACTTAGTCACTTTGCACACACTCACGTTGCTGCTGTCACTGGTTCAAAAGCAATTTTTCCTGATGCTTTTCAGTCTCACCAGGCCTGTAGAAAATGTGGTATGAAGTCTGATTGCAGATAAATAGTGATTGTAGATTATGGCTAAAGAAATAACTCAGCAGGAGGGCATTCCAGTGCCCGGGTTTCAGCCGGTCATGCCTCAGTGCCTTGTACATCTGGCTGAGAAGACAGGTGCTTTCAGTCCTAAATTATACAGGATATTGAAAAAGCACCCACTGATGATATTAGAAAGGGAGCTGTTTGCTTTCCAAATAAGTCATCCTTGAGCTGAACTAGGTTTTAATATCTAGCGAAAATAATGACATGATTTTTTTTTTCCTCCTCTGTTGCACACTGGAGTACATAATAGACATTGTTTAGGTTACCTGCTGTATGATTTAATTCTCCTTCCGTGATAGCTTCAGTGCTCTTCCTATGGAGAAGGCAAAGGAAAGTCTAGTTCAAACATGCCAGAACACCTTACTGCATGAAAGGGCTCCAACTAACTTTACAAATGCACTAGCAATAACAAAAAAAAACCCTTATCCCAAGTCTGTGTTCATTAACACTGCTAAGTGAAGCATAGTAGAAAGGTAAGAGGTAGGCGAAATCACGGCATTATTGAATAAAAAGAGACTTTATTATTAAGTGGGACTTTACTGTTCACACACCTGAATTAAGAGCGAAGAGCATTTATCCTTTGGTGAGTCTGGCAAGCAACATTGCTGAACTGACCCTGGAAATCTGATGCTTGGGATTCAAAATTCAAGTTATATCCTGGCTTCAGAGCTTTAAAAATCTATTCAGGAACATGCTTGCCCTGCAGAAGATCAAAAATCCTGCTGTAAGACAGGAAGATGGTTGTTGGGAATGACTGCTGAAAGCCAATTTAACACCACTAAAAATGTCTTAAATTAAATTTTGGTTTCCAGCCACTGACCCACTATGTCGCTGCACAAATGGCTGAAGGAAGGCAGCAGCTCCAGCACAGACACGTCAATTACAGCACACAGATTTCAACTCTAGAAGCAAGAAGACATTATCACATACAGTAATAACAGCACAGAGATGCCAACACAGCTCTTTCCTCAGTACAAACCTACAAGGGACCTGGGTGCTATTGCTCGATCACTTAATAGCGCTGCTTACAAGAGACTTGGCCATAAATGTGTATCCAGATTTATTCTGGTAGCACAGCATTAGGTGACACTTTATTACTTTTATTTTCTTGGCTCTCACGGTGTCACTTCTGGATGTAGAAGCCAGGTAAAACAGAATAAACAAAACAGGATAAACAAAGGCATGCTCAGGTCTTCCCATAAACAGGCAAAACACACCATAATAGTCATGTAAAACTTATCCCATGATAAAAAGGTAATTGCTAGGTGATAGCTTGAGTTAAAGAAAATATGCATAAAAACTACAAATATGGCATCTATTAAGCGGGCAAACAAAACCACTTCAGGTGTACTAGAAATTAGAAATCCAAATTTGATTAAGAGAATAAAAGCAATAGTTTGCATGTTTTCTCACTCTTATAATTACTGTAGACTTTCTTATCAGTAATCACTTTAGAGGAAACTGTTTTCAGTGGTCAAAGGTGACATAGTTCTTGTAACTGCTTTAAGATGCTGAAGTTCAGAAGAAAGCTAGTAACAACACATCTTCAGTGTTGCATCTTTTTCATGATAAGAAGGGTGTAAAGTAAACTATATCATGAAAAATCCTTCTATTACAATAATATAAGGACACAACCACCTCACCAGCAGAAGCAATGCTCTAGCTCCCTGCTGCATTGCTGTGCTCAGGTTGAATTAGTCCTGAGCAGTGCAATACAGGAACAAATATCAATTTATAGCAAACAAGGAGAAGCTGCACAAGGCAACAGCAAAGGATGAAATCCCACAAGTGACAACTGAGAAACTTCAGGCAAGCACAGAAATTCAACAGCAGTTTTAGATGGAGAAAAATAACAGGAGAATGAAGCTTCAAGATGGCATGAAAATCCATCCTAAGGAAAAAGACACCTCGAGCAGCACACTCTGCACAAGTTTATTCCAGACAGCCCATTTTGGGGAGGAAACATGTTGGCGAAGGGAAGCAGGGATGTCTGTATTATTTACAAACACTATGTGAAGAGGTAGCTGGTAACTGGAGCACTGCGGAATGTCCCTCGAGGAAAGGCAGGGGGTAAAAATGAAGAAATTTGGTAAGTTAACTTCCTGGAATAATGTTTTTAAAATCTTTCTTAATAAGGCATAAGTCATGCCTTGTAAAATGTGAGAATAATGCCTCTGACAGTAAGAGGAATATGAATACCAAGCTCATTCTTCCTATGAAGCACTTCCTATGTAGCAGCTGCCTGTATAGCTGCACGCACTTGAAAACAAAGCCAAACACAGCTGCCCGGGGTAAAAATTGCATCCTGTGTTGTATTTTCAAACGAAAACTCAAAAGAGGTTGCAGTTTTGTGGATGTATTTCATTTCCTTTGCACCACAGTAGCGACACAGGCATTCCCATCCATACAAACAAGAAATCAGTCTGTGTTTTGTAAAAACGGTGTCCCTGGTTTAACGCAGGGATGGACTGTATCACTCATCCTGTGGGATTACATAAAGAAAATAAATGGATCTTGCAGTTAATCAAAGAGCAAAAGCATCTATCAACTAACAAGACCCAAACTTAGCAACTCAGAAAGTATAAGCAGCTCATTCGGCTCTGCCTGTGGAAGAACATCCTTCCTGCAGGCACAAGGTGCAAAAAGAACATCATCCGTTACATACTGGAAAATTCAAGATGTCTAATAGTCTGTTTCCTGTCCAATTTAAAGTTTAAAACTCTTCTGTGCTGAAGCTACTGGTGTTATTCTTACTACTAGGAGCTGGAATAGGGATATGATTATTAGTTTGGTGGGGGGTTTTTTTGAGACTTCTTCATCCCTTAAAGTTGGGACTTTCAAACTTGAATCACACAAATACTCCCAACTAAAATGTTTATTCAAGATGAAGATTGATCAGTTGTTTCTTCAAGCTACCACTACACTACCAGCTCAAGTGGTCATCCCAAAACTGGACTGAACATTCAGGCACTTGCATTCCAAACTTCACTCCTTGTTACATGTACTTTTCTTGTTTATATCTCAAAAGATGAATTTCCACCCCAATGTACACTTAGTTTGTTTATGGGAAACTGCTTCAGGCTGCATGAACTTCCTTGTAGAAGTTTAGAAGAGGTCCTGCCCCCCTGTAGAGCCTGCTGAACCGCGAGGGGTTAGAGATGAAATTACCCAAACCCTTCCCATTAAACTTAACTGAATCAAAACAAAAACCCCCACTAGAACAGAGGCAATAGTGCTTGAAGTAGCAGATGGAGCCCCTGGATTCCAAAACATCTCTTAACCTAGCAACTTCAGTGACTGACTTAGAGGAGGAAAAACCAACCCAAAGAGCCAAGTATATTCACCAGAAGAGCCTGTTCCCCAGTAGCTGCTCATGAATGCAGGGAAAACGTCTGTATTTCTGTACTTTCCCTCCAAGTACCTTCTTCATCATCCATTTGAATGGTGGCCAGTTCCCAAAATAGCTACTGAAGCCACCTCCAGTAATCCCTGCTCCTCCCCCTTTCCCGTGAGCTGCACCATTTGTTTCTGGCTGAAAGCATCTCCTCTATCCCACTGCTTGGTTCAGGGGCTGCAAGTTCCTGCTCCACTCTGGTTGCTATTAATCTGGCAGCCCATTCCTTTAGTATTGATGTGCTCTTACCAAATGGTGAGAAAAGCTCAAGTCTTGGCCTTTCCTATCCTCAGTGGCTGAGGCTGAAACATTGTGAATGGTCCACATTCATAACTGGCTCGTAAAAGCGAACACAATGGCAATTAATCCTACTAACGGAGCAAAATCCTTCAGGGTATTCAAAATCAGAACCTACTGTGAAGTATTGCAAAAATTTATGATACCCTGAATTTCATCTGCCTTTGTGTCACAATGGTAACGCGAAGTAACGCACATGGAGAAAACCACTACTGATGCCATACAGACAGCAGTGGGGAATGAATTAGCTGTTGCCACCAAGAAAAGAAATCTTACCATTATCATGAGTAATACTTTAAAACAAAACAACAAAAAAATGTTCAACAGCTGTCACACATGCAGAGAGAACAGAGAATCCAGCAAAATAAGTGATGCTATTCTGCTTTGTAAATCCACAGCTCGCCCATGCCCCGAGTGTTGCATTCAGCTCTGGAATTGCCCTTCCCTGCACCTCAGGAGTTTGTAGTAAAACCAGAAAAGTGATAAAAGACAGGCTGTGTGCAAAGAGGAGAGTACATGAATGACAACTGGAACTCAAGGTGAAGCATGAAGGCAGTTTGACATATGAATGGAAAAGATGAAAAAGAAACAATTCACTTTTTTGCTCATAACATCAAAAAAACAGGGGAAAACCACTGAAATAATCAGGCAGAAGAGGAAAGTAAGTTTTTCTGCATAACAGTCATCTGATTGTGGAAGTCATCACCACAGGATGTTTGGGATGCCAAATTATAAATTGATTCAGAAATAGTAGAGGAAGAAAGGGCAGATGATGTATCAAGGGCTGTCAAAGCACTGGGATGGAGATGGAACAAACCACGAGAAGGGATCAGAGAGCCCTCTTCTTGTTTTTCTTCTAAGGAACAACCACTAGCTACTGTCAAAGTGAGATGGGTCTACTATGAGTGAAAGAGAGAAATTGTTACGGAAGGAGCTTCTGGAAAGGGAGCAGCACATCCATGTTCCCTGTGCTTGATCCCAGCTAATTGCAGATGGCGCTTGGGACCAGAAAGCTCAATGGTGCTCTGGGTTCTCTTACTCAGCCTCCCACCTCCCTTCTAATGGAGTAAAAATAAAAACTGCCGCTGAATTTTCAAATCTCTTGTGAGATTCAGCCTCTCTGTTGTCCTGATCAACCTACAAGGGGCTGCTGCCTCTTCTAGACCCACTTTTGTTTACAAACCAACTTACAAGATCAAGGAGCATTTTCATGAGACAAGACTTTTCTGCCAGTATTTTACCACTACAGGTACTTGTACAGTCTGAAATCTGCACCTCGATTTCAGTGGCCGGATGAAGCATCTGTAGCCCTGGTTTATTTTCATGGTTCTGAGAATAGTGATGGAAAGATGTCAGATGAGTTACTAAGGTTCACCTGTAGCTCTCTTTATGTATGTTGACATTGTGTATTCTTTCTACCTTTATAATCCTAATTATTTTCTAGTCTCTTTCAGTAGGAGCTGAAACCAGCATCCTTTACTAGAGTATCTGGCTCAGCATGAGTGATCCAGGTGTGTCTGCTCATAAGAATCCTTATCTCAGTGCTAGAGTGGTTCCTCCATCCTCACACCCCAAGGTACCAAACCTTGCTGTGCATTTTCCTTACATTTGTCATCACTGAAGTAAACGAACAAATTCCCGGTCCAGTTTTTGCTTCATTTTAAGTTTGAAATCAAGAAACTAGCAAGTAAAATCCCTCTTAGTATTTTGAGTTGTCTGTAATATCCAGAAAATCTCTTACTACCTTCCAGCATTGATGGCGGGCCTCTCTCCCCAGGACTCTGTCCATGTGTTACAACTGAACGTAGACATCAAACTCAGCAGAAGGCAACTGAAATGGGTAACCAGAAATCATCTTCCTCACTATGCAAAATGCAGAGTCCCCTTTCCCAAAAGCTCACCAATGCAGTCTTCTTCCAAAATACCTGTCGGACATGCAAGTTGTCTGCTGCTTCCTCATCCTCCCATCCCTTATGGCATTTTAGGGTGTTTCAATACTTTCTATCCTCCTACAGAAGGAAAAAAAATATATCTAAACCTAAACTGTTGCATATTTGACAGTAACACGGCTCAGACAACGCTCACCACTCCCAATGTGACAAGGGTTAAACCGCCTAATGAGCCCATGTTAAATTTTTCCAGCATCTCGACCAGCTCTCGGGCCTCCTCTTTCCTTGCCTGTAATTCTTATTGTTGCCTACAGAAAAGTTACCAGAAATCTTGATCTTGAGTCATATCTTGCTGTTACTCATTCTTAATCACACTACACCTGGACTCCTGAAATATCTCTTTAAGATATTGCAGGCACTCTCCAGCTCGCTGAAGCGCTCAGGGTCTGGAATGCTTTGGCCAGAAACATCTCATTTTCCAGGAAATGCGTGATATCATCCCATTCTCTGGCAGCTGCACGGCACTGCCCATCATCCCCAGCTTCACAGCTGATTTACTCTCATCCACCCACTTGACTCCAACATTAGCAGACAAGAAGTTATGACAGTTTGGATAAAATTCTGCCATTTTCAAGTATTTAGCTGAAGCCATCAACATGCACCCCTACAGATTCTCTTTGTGTTTCTCAGAGCAGAGGAAGGGTGACCATTGACCTTTGGGACACTGGAAAGGTTGTGGTCACCCAATGTGTTTGATTGATTGAGCAAATCTATCCACATTAGAATTTCAATAGATCAATTGCAACATGAGCTTGTTGTACAAACAGCTGCTAGTCACAGACAGTTCTGCTGAGCTAGCTTCAGGCAAGCTTGGGGGGGGGGAAATAATTTGGGGGCTGTTTCTTCCCCTCAAAACTATTTAAGTCAAAGTAATAGAAGGAGTCTCTTTCCCCAATAAATCTTGCCTTGCCTAAACACTCAGAAGATCAGGACTGTGGCCAGATATGGTTCAGTGCTTCTCCAGCAAGAGACATGGGAGATGTAATTAAAATCCTGTACCACACTTGGCAGACTGTGCATTTTGTAAAACTCACTTTTTCACCCCACTATAGTCCGGACAGTCACAGGCATTTTCCAGTTCACAAACTCCACAGGGCTAATATATCTGAGAAGTTTCTGCCAAGAAGGGCTTTGCAAAGGCACAACTTGCTTCCAAAAACCCACTTGTGAGAAAAGCAAGGACATGGGAACAGATCAGTGAGAGCAGGAAATTAGTTTCTAATTTCTTATCTCTCAGGGTTATGTCTTTTTGGGAATAACTAGCTAACTGGAGTTTACGTATACTAAATTCAGGGCAACTAAAATGTGGTATTACTCAATAACAAGCCAAATGCTCTGGGCTTTCCTTATCTAGTAACAGCAGCAGCACCTGGGTTCTTGCAAATACACAAAGTGACAGGGAATAGCAGGGAAGGCTGTAACATTTTTTTGATTTGTGGGGCTTTTTTCCCCTCTACAGAAGTGTGTGTGTGTGTAGAGAAAACTATGCCCTTTGATTAGGACAAGAAAGGAGTTCATCCTCAGGCAACAGGAGAGATGCTGAAGTCTGGTTCTAGCAGGATCGGGGATTAAATTAAAACGTGGCAAAACATCATTGGAGTGATGAAAGAAATGGAAGAGTCACCAGGCAACCAAATGGGGTTGTACCTACCCCAAACTGGGTTGCACTGTCATCCTTCCAGAAAAGCTACACAGGACAGGAGGAAAGTCTCGGGAAATCCTCAGGGAAGGACCAGAATGGGATAATTAATTCAAATCCATACGCTGTAGGGCACATAGAGATGTAGTATATGGAGTTACATCAGTACTGATGGAGCCCCTGACAACTATCCACACGGATCAGAAACATCTCTAGCATAGCAAAGCTCCACGTGGCAATGGGATTACAAGTGTTTCCTTAAACGTCATGTTTAAGGTGACCACATGACAATTATCAACAAATAGAATGTCATCCTATTTCATGTCACACCTAAGACTCACGTTAGGACAACCTAACCAGCAGCTGTTTTAAGAAGAGCTTGTTTAAATAATTATTTATGGGTGCATTGCATCCTTCAGTTTTTTATTTCACCCTTTTGGAACAAATTCCTTATTTACGTTCCTACCATCCACAGCTTATCAGGAAAGCTCCCCTGCCACTTGAAACCAGCTGCTGTGACTGTGAGCAACACACAATGACTCCTATTCTGGATCAGCTTTTACAGTCCCACCCTGGAGGACTTTCTACTTTATCTCCAACTCTTCCTTGCTTTTCAACATCTGGGTAGCTCTCCTGAGGCTCCAGAAATAAGTGCACATGATACATCCTGTTTCATCCCCCACCCCCCATGACATACTGTAATGAATACAGAAAACACATGCTCAAGTATAATTTGTTATCTCATGCAGAGCCATTAGCATCAGCTTCCTTCCCTAGATGGAGTCAACTCAAGCTCACAGACAAGTTTTCCAGGTTGCACATGCCACATGTCTTCTTGCTCCTTCTCTCCCTCTCCTCCCATTAGGGACCATCCTTCCTGCTTATCAAGCTCAAGGAGAAAGAGCCAAACTTAGGAGATCTCTTGAGATACTGATCTGCCTGTCCCGTAATGCAAAGCAGCTTATTAGAGTCATTTGAACAGCTCAAAAGCCATATAAAACCAATGCAGATTTCACTCATTTCCCCCAGCACTATAGCACCTTGTGATTCCTAGTCATAAAAAGGTTAACGATGCTGATGGGATGTAGTTTGGAAGCTCTCCAGGCTGTCTCAGCTGAGGGATAGAGGGATGACCCAGCACTCTCGTAGCTCACACCAGACACTGCAGACATGAGGGATGGGGGAGAGGGATGGAAATCACCTACTCTGCAGGCTCAAGGGACAACTTCACTGTGAAGCCAACAGATTCATATACTCTACATGAGGAAACTGAACTCTGATGCACAGGTCAGGGTTCTTCCTGTCTTTTTTTTTTTTATTATTATTTTTGCCAGAAACTCCAAAACCTGTAAATCTCTTGCAGTTCCAGGGCTGGCTCTTTCATGCAAGCAGCCCAGGCTCAATGTTTTCAGCTCCTGACGTCGCTAGATCAAGATGGCAGCTGAGGCAGACAACAATGCAAGACTTTCCAAATCTGGGCTATTCTCTTGTGAGCTGGTTTTATTCACAACAGAGAAAAAGCTTTTCTAATATAGGGAAAGCTCTTGGTGAAATCAGAGTGGCTGGTACAACTCACTCCTCTCCTGTCCCAGACCCAAGCCAGAAACCACTGACAGTGGGATGACCCGCTGGCTTCATTGGGCTTTGACTTAAAGCCTCAGTACAAAGAGACGATGGGGATGAAGTTTCGGAAGCGTGGAGGTAGCTGACAGGTCCCAGAACATGACAAAGCACTTAGAGTATTTGCATACAAATGCTATTTGCTTACTTATTGCTTCACTTGCTGCTCGTAAAGTCTTTTTAACACACCCTTTAATTCTGTTATTACAAAAGGAGCAAATGCAAACAACTGCCTGAAGTGAACAATCCATCAACTACTGTGCCTATGTTAAAAAAAAATGTGTTAGAAACCCTCAATAAGAAATGGTGGTTTGAGGGGAAAACCCTTAGGGTTCAAGCAACTGTTATAAATACACAGCCCTGAGTTACAGGAACCGGAAAGCAGAATTCAGAACGCAACTGTTCAAATTAGAACATGCTGCTAATTAAAAGCAGGCTTCATTATAGAGATTATAAATTGTTAAAGGCTCTTATTAGGCGCGCACATTTTCATCCCCACGCACAAGTAAAACACTTGCAGTCTGAACCCATTCGTTTTCTGTCCTTCCTGGCTCTCACAGCCATTGCACATCTCTTCTGGTTAGTCTGGAAGATTAAGGGTCAGGTTTTGCAGGGGAGCCACAAGAAAGGAGCGGCCGTGCCAGGGCCAAATGACACCGTGTCCCATCCCCTACACGGGTGAGGACACGCGGGCGCTGCCAGCAGCACCAGCATCAATCCTTTTAAACTGTTCTTTTTAACAGTACGAGAGCTGCAAAAACAGTTCAGCAAAAAAATGCCAAAAGTGACCTTGTCTGAGGATTATCTGCCAAATCTCCCCACTGCCTGTATTTTTAATGAAGAAAAAAAAAAAAAAAAGTATTTCCAATTGGTGGAAATATCAAGTTTTTGGCCAGATAAACAAGCTAGAGACCAGAGAACCTGAATGCTGAGTTTCATGGAATCAAACTAGTAAATAATTATGGACAAATACGTAAGTTACTTACCAGATTTTAACCCTTAAGAAATAACTCCAATACTGATGTAAGAAAAAAGTATTTCAAGTCATGGCCTCATTTCACTCCCATTATTTACCTTCCTATTGCCACCTGCTATTTTGAGAACTATTTAAATACAAGAAACACAACCAAGTATTACATAAAGCAGGCCTATCATATATGACATTATTTCTCTACTACTAAAAACGCTTTTTAAAGACATACAGTCCAGCATACAGAAACTTGATTTACTAAAATAACCTGACAGCCTGAACTCAGATTTTTCCAAACTTCAGGGAATTACCTTGCTGTTGAGAATTTGTTCTCAGACCTTTATAACTCATGTCCAAAAGCAGGTAGACATCTTTTATAGCTACATTAGGTTACTCTTTAAAGCTTTTGAGACTATCAATCAAAAAGGACAAAATAAAGATGTGTCTGAGTTGTGTTACATGAAGAAAAACTGTTGGTATCAGCTGTAGTTCAGCAGGATGAGTTATGGAGAACAAAGTTTGAATAACCTGTGCAATCCATAAAGCCAGGCAGCCTGTTCTCTGTGACAGCAGCAAACACTGAAATACGCAGCTCAGCATCACAGTTAACCAGGGAAAGGTTATTTATTTAAAGTTGTCTTGCCCAGCTAAAAGGACAATGCACCAACTGTTTTCCTTTGCACCAAATCTCTCCTCCAAGAGTGATCAGGAGTAGGCTCGGGCCGTGCTCTCATCTCTGTCTTAACTATTGCTTAACAAGTAGGACTCAGTTTGATACACCAATATTTTTTAACCATCTAGCGGCCTCCAATTTCCATACAGAAGATGAAAAATGCAGAAACAGCTTTGCCATTTTTAGCCTTCAAGAGTAAGAGTTTGATATGAATTCAGAGCAATGCTTGTGAATGTGATGATACCTTAAATTTAAACTTTAGACAAGGGCAACCATAGCTTATTTTGGCATAAACATTCAATGATGCAATCGATGACAGCTTTATTCACTCAGGCGCACCTATTCTATATTCCTAGTGTAGCTAGAAAACTGCTGCTCTTGTTTTCAGCACCACACACCTTTTTCACATTGTGCTGAGAACATTTTGCTCCTGAAACACACACAACGCAGGACTGAGAACAGACACATTTTCACCTCTGTATCTGTTGGAGACTTTTGTTCTTCCGAGTTGTGCAGTCTCAAAGACGAAAAAAAGAAGAGCTTGAGCACATACGATCAACATTCAATATCCACTAAAAACTGAAGGCTGAATGTTCAAATTCTTACTTATAAAAACACAAAAAATTTTGTAAAAGCACAGGGAAATAAATCATCACATTCAGCCAGTTCCTTGTTTTCACACCTCCAAACAGAGCAAACCAGACTTCTGCTGGCTTTTTTTTCGATTATCTGACTAATTTTTCCTTGTATGGTAAAGATTCTTACTGTTACAGCTGTTGAGGACTCAGCTCACACAAAAAACCCTCAAGAATGAGTAATAGTCTCATTTTGCCTCTGTAATACAGTGCAAGAGCCGAGGGCAAGCCACTGACACTGGAGTATTGGGACAGGGAGTTTCAGCTTTGCCTCTGCTCTCGTCAAAGGCCCACTGTTGAAAGCCTCCAAATAGGACTTTACAAAAGCAGCTTTTCGAGATTTAATAGAAATTCAAATGAACTTATTTCCTTTGTGATGGATTTCTGAGTCAACTTCCAAGGGAGGGAAAGGGGTTATTCCTATTCTAAAAGAAGGAGCAGATATATCCTAGCCATCCTTTTTCTTGTCATCTTCCTGACCGCAGTATTGTGAAAAGCCCACAAGCAGAAACAGCGAGAAACATCAATGAAATACTGTCCTTTTTATAATATTAAGTCCTGCAACGAGGAGGAAGGGAAACCACAGTATCTTTCAACCCTGCCTTTGTTACTCTCCCCACGCCACCTGGAAGGGAAAGTACACAAAATGTTACGCAAAACCAAGTAATTCCTGGTAGCTTAGGAAGATGTATTAATTATAAAGGCAGAAAACTTTCATTTCAGTGTCTCCTTGTTGACAAAACCCAAAAGAATGTGCCACAAGACCACTGCTGATCTATGGTAGAACATTCCGCAGGGCATCAAACAATCCTGTTCACCCTTCCCATAAACTTCTTCGCTAGGGAACGCTACAGCTCCCAGGACCAGAGAGTTGGATGCACACGGAGACGGTGATGGGGTTGAGGGCAGGTTGTACCTTGTCCTGGGTCCACGGGCCTGCAGCTTGGGTGAAGTCGCAACCTCCAAAAAGTGTTGCGGTCACTCTGCAACAAGTGATGCTGCTGCTCTGCACTGCACCATGGGTTACCTCCATGGCTTCTGAGATCTTCCCTTTAAGAAAGGCAGATTCCCAGAATCACACCAGATATTGGAAAATTATAGTGCATTCCAGTGAAAGCTTTAAAAAGTACCTAAAACACACAAAAAAAATCCATTTTCTCAGTAAAAGGGCAATTTTAATTTCTAGTCTGCACATTTCTTTTGCTTTCCATCCAAGAATGTTTAGATGCAGGAGTGTCAAGCAATATGAATCATCTTTAAAGCATTCAGTTTAATTAGACAAGGATAAAGAGGGTTTAAACAGTGTTGCTGAAATCTAATTCTCTGTATTAACCTCTGTCATAAAGCAGAAGAGCAAAATCAGTAAAAGTGAAAAAGTGATGGTTTAGCTAAGCTTATTTGTTACAGCCACTGCTCTTGAACAAAGTGATTTTTATGGCCATGAACGTCCGTAGGAGCAGAAGTCAGGGTCATGATAGCAATACATCATTCTGGGGAACAACTGTACTGTAACCTCACATCTGTGCACAGCAGGAATAAAAGGCAGCTGTGAGTAGCTACTTTGAGAATAAATGTTACTTAAAACCCATGACGTATCTATGCTGCGGTACGTTCCGGTAAGACAGATGAGTCAAGGGAACTTCACTAAGCGTCAGCTCATCTCCTGTCTTCACAAGAGATCACACTACACAGATCAATCGCAATCCGTGGAGCTCTATCTGGACTTCATTTACAATCTATAATAAAAAGTTAAGTTTCTTAATAGTATAGGAAACAGGTATTTAGGATTTCAAGTCAAAGTAGATTTTTTTTGTTGCAGAATAGTTGACTTTGTTGATGACATTTTTGGGAAAAGATGGGAGAGGACATGGATGAGGACAGGAGATGAGGCTTCGAAACCAAGCTGTGCATTTTCTTCTCTGCAAACAGAAAAAGATAGCACCTCACTTCTATTTCAATTCAAGATCAGTACAGTTTTATGCTTTAACAAGAGTGTTTCTTCCAGCACCATCCCTGAGTATGGCTCTTACACAAGGAAAAATTCATAGGGGTGAACAATTAGAGCAACCTCCAAGGTTTCTACCTACAGGGGCACTTCTACCTGGAGCACTTGATGTTCTCATGGTCTCACAGATAGGCTGGAGGGGCAACAACAACCCCAAACCAAAATGTCAATAGGTTTTTAATGTTCCTCTCTGGAGGACCAAGTGGCATTGCTGCTTAAATACTCCACAAGAGACTCCTGCAAAGGTTTGGATTTATAATGCCTTGTGAGAATCAAACTGCCTCAGTAAAGAACTGGTGGGTCTATACCATGGAAATGTTCAATAAAGAGCGTGGCATAACGGATGACAGCCACAAAAACAATGTGGAGAGTGAGAGACACGAACTCTTTAGGTCTGATTTTGAAGAGGAAGTTTGAATAGTAATAATTTACTAACCCCATGATTATAAAAGAAATTGATAAAACCAGCAAGAGGAAAGACTTTGAGACACAGCAACATTCATGACTTCCCAGCTGAAACCAGAAAGACTCAACCTGGAAACAAAAGCTCCAGCTCATCTGCAGTAATTAAACACAGAAGTGGCTGAACAGTAAAGGCTTTGGATTTGTCATCCTATGGACCTTTAAGGTATGTTCAACCTCCTTCCCAAAGATAATCTATCCTGATAACTGAATGAAAGTTTATTTGGTTTAAGTGGATCTAAGTCTGGATTTCCCTTCTGGTCTCCCATGATCCATTGAAGAAAGGGGACCCATCCAAACACAGCTCAACATTCCCCTAATACTTTTGACTATTGAGAGCCACAATGATACCACCTTTGGAGCTTCAGAGCAGCGTTCTTGCGTGTACAGCAGTTCCGTCCTCAGCAGAGAGGCCTGGGGACGTTAATCACGGCACTTCTGCTGGAAGAAAGAGCTTATTCCTACTTACTGGCAAGGTATGGTTTCCAACTCCGAGCTGCGGGCAAAGAGACTTTGTAGTGCAAAGTACACAGTATTATACAGTCCAGATGTAGCTCATAACAATGACAACCGAATTCTCACTGGAGGGATACAGTTTTGCATGGTATAATTCAGTACAAGTGAAAACTATGCAAGCCAAGAGAAAGATATAATCTAGTTATTTCTGGTTTCTTGAGACGGAGGGAGAGAGGGAAATTTAAAAGCAAACAATGTCCTGTTGCTCAATATGGAATGCTGCAATGTAAAGAAGTGAAAATTAAAGCACTGCAAAAGACATGTCAATTTTCAATAGATACGGCACTAACATATATTAATATTTCTGACAAGCCAAGAATGTCAGATTTCTAAGCACAATATGAATCATATTAGAATTAAAAACAGCTGAGCCTGCACAACAGATTATGTAAGTATTTATGAAGCACAGGAAATACTCAAAGCCAGCAAGTTCAGCTGTATATACTAATATAACTAATAACTGTTATTCTACATGAATCTGATAAAAAGCCACTTTATTGACAAGATAACAAAGTACTAGAAAAGACACTGAGCATCTGAGTAAATTGTAGGTACCATTAAAATGCCCTTTAAAACAAGGGGTCTGCTCTCATTGAAAGCTGTTCTCTTACCAAGACAGAAGGAAGGTCAGTGAATTGCAAAAGCAATTGAAGTTTAGCAAAGTCTCTTTGCTCAAACTGGTAGACTTCAAAAATTTTGGCAAAATGTCTTGAGGGGAAAAATAATCATTGTTGTACACAAGCTTGGGAAGAAGAAAACACAAAACCAGATAAGACTGAAATTGCTCATATCTGGATTATCTTTCAAATAAATCTTATTTGGAATTGCTTAAAGTATTTTCTAATAATGGTTGATAACAACTGATGAGACTCTTAAAGAAAGCCACTTAATTTAATTTACTTGGACATGAACAAACTAAAAGCAGAGCTGCAGGATAAAGTACCAATAATGCAGATATGCCATTACAAGATTTTGTTGTGCCCTTAGTCAGTTTGATCCATTGAAATAGTAACTGGTTGTGATGAGAAAGAAGTTTGCTAAGCATTTTTGAGTCTTAAAATAACAACACAAGACAAATCAGCAATCTGGGATGAAACACTGGAACTGATGAAAAAATGCAGAGTAAGATACTTTGGTTTTATAAAAAAGAAAAGTATTGATTCTCTTGCCAAGCAAGCAGATTAAAACAAAACATATAGGAGTCCTGAGCAGAATCACAAAAACTAGCACTGCATTAGATTTTTCACGTAGATTATCAACAGATCAGTAGCAAACTCAGCTAGGCTGTGACAAAGGTAGGATCCTTCCCACCCCGCGCTGTCTGAGACACATTACAGTTATTGCTGCCACCCTAATTACCATCCACAGCCTTCTCTTCCTCACCACCTTGCCTTTCCAAGCTACTCCACCTTTGTACTTTGAGGAAATGGTGCAGAACAGGCTGACAAAGTGGGAAACCAATGTCCCCGAGACAGGGAAAGGACAGAGGGGTCAGCATTGACACTGACGCTCCCCATTGCAAAATCCCAAAGCTGTGGCGACAGCACGTTCCTCTGATGGAAGAGCAGGAGGCATAAGCTGCCAGACACTTCTGAACAGCGACAGTAAATGTATTGCAGACATTATCCCACCTCCCCTCCTCAGTTCGGCTCTACACAACTCAGTTAACATCTGCTTTGTATCTGCTTTCTCAGCATCCCGTTTTTCTAACCGCTCAACCTTAAATCCACGTTCCTGGATGGCAGCTCAGCTGCCTGCCCTTCTCACACACAAAACTTACACAAATATACACTTGTTATTTTTGCACTCAGTCTTAATATCCTTCTACACGCTTCACTCAGACTCCGACCCTGTTTCAGATGCCTGTAGAGCTCCCTCCACCTATTCCTCCGAGGTTCTGAGCACTGGATTTGGGAGTGGGGAATGTCACCTCTACACGATGCGTCAAGTCCCACCATTCCATCCACCTGCTTAGATGGTTTTTTTCAGAGTGAGGAAGGTCTCATTCCCTGCCCTCCTCAGTGACCTGCTGGAGAGCTGAGGTTGTAAAGAAGAGAAGGTCAGCACTGCTATTGAAGACCAGAGCTGCAAGCAGGTGGGTGCCCAGAAATACAACCACAACCAGAGCTCAAAGTAAGGTACTCAGGGAATGAGAAGAGCCTGAATTATTTTCCAGGTAGATTACAGGTTAAGAAGGGACAACAAAAAATAAAAGCCAAAAAAATAAAAAAACCCAAACCAACCAAAACCACCACGAGCATCAGTTCTTTGTTCACACACACAAGAGACATCAGGCTGAGCTCCATCCAGCTGGGTACCTGCTTTGAACGACTTTTCACAGTCAACCTGTGAAATTGCGTAAGAGTTTGTTATGGTCTCTCTGTGGCAGCTTTACAACCCTGAATCACAGCACTAAAAGGTAGGAACACTAGTGCAAATCCCCGTCCTTAATTGCTTTGCCTGGTTCAGAGTGGGAACTTTAATTCAAGTCTTCCACTCATCAGGAGGGTGCCTAACCATTAAATAGCTCACACAAAGCAGAAAAGGAACAGACTCAAATACTCATGCAGATTATTTTATATTAAGGACATTCAAACTTCTGAGCCCAACAACCCACATACCAAACATTTCTGCAAGATCAAAAGCCACATTTTCTGCTCTCTCACACACAATTCCACATCAACTTCATCCTCCTACCGAACATCCCCATCGCTTGATTTTCAGACTGACTGCTCCCTAAAAATGAGTTGGTTTTGCTTCCTAGCAGCAATATTAAAACCCACCACAAGACGAGTAGTGTCCAGCTAGCTGGGGATCTCAAGTTGAGCTGCTTGCCGCAGGCATGGTTTGGAAGTCACATTTCAATAACCCATGTCCTGCAGCTCAGCACTCCCTGAGCTTTAAAAATCAAGCACTATATGAAGCTGAATCTAAATTTCTATTATCCCACGCTAATGCTATACTCAGTAACATATGAGAACCTAAAAGCCACACGGAACTGGCCTCACTTTAGGCTTAGACATATCACCCACAAGGGCAGCTCCAACCACTTCAGCCAATATGATGTATACAAAGTATAATCTGCAATGGCTTCAAAAATAATTAAGCCTTTAAAATAAAACGAGTTTACATTTCATTGCAGACCTACTTTAATCTGCTGTATTAAAGAATAAGCAGATTTGTTAAGTTTCTCAAGATGCAAAATGGACAATTAAACAAATGTCTCTCACCAACTCAGGATTAGATATCAAAGCGTTTACGCAACTCTATCAAAACAGGCCATGTTTTTAGGGGGGAAAAAAAAGCCTGTTGGTTGTTCATAAATTTGGCCTGAAATACAGAATCTCTCTTTGGGCTCCTTCACAATGTGTTTTGTAAATACTTTCCAAAAATACTCTCCTCATTAGGCCATAAAGCAAGAAGCACGACTGCAAGCTGGCCACCCAAATCAATTATTTGCTGTTTCATGCTAGATTAAGTGTTGAGTAACCACCACCTTCAGTGGAGTTACAATGGTCCAAGTCAGAAATGAGGACAGAATTGAGTATAATACTTCCATTAACTCCTAGTTACTTGTGACAGAGCATAAGGAGACAATCTTCTGATATATTTGGAGAGCACAAAGACTGCAAATAAACTCCACAGGTTGTTTCACAAAGATGAACCCAATTTTACATATAGTGATTTCAAATTCGGTCCATCTTTTTGAAACACCCTGTATTTTTGCAAGTCAGAAGAGTTATGGCCAACTCTGTGGTCTTTAACAAAGAATAGATGCTCTTTGCCACACATCAGTTGTTCTCTTAAAAGCATTTACCCTCGTATAAGCTCCTGCCTATATGCTTGCTTTTCAGTCACCTTTCCCAGACCTTTTAGGAGTATTTCATGGATGCTGAGGGATCTGCAAAACACTGCAACAGATTGACTCCAAGGCTGGGCAATACTCACCCCGTAGCATCTGTCGCTCTCAAACACACTTGCGATAAACTACACCAACTCTCAAACAGGTCAACCTGGTGAGTTTAGAGAAGGCACAGAAATGCTTCCAGACCCTTCACACGTACCCTCTGTAGATGTTTCAAGCGTCCTCTTTGCAAACATGAAGCCTTAATAGCATTCAAAACTTATCTGGGACCTCACAAACAGCAGCACTAGAGATCCCAGATGTGGAGGAAACAGCTGGAGTTCTGATTTCTTCACTAGGCAGCTGGAGACTTCCCAATAAAAGTCAGCGCAGCTTTTGATCCCAACTTTTTGCTGTTCCAGCTGCAGGTTGTGGATCCCCGGGGAATGCACTGGCTGAGGAATTCCTGGTAGCACCATTTCATAAAGCAATGTATGGATCTGTTTGTTTGGTTTTTTCTTACTGTCATAGGATTAAATGAGATGTTGAGCTTTACTTTGCCTAATAACATAAATCAAGAACTGGAATTATACAGAAGAGATTCAATATGCTGGTGGTATAGGGGAAAGAACAAGCTTTAGCCTTTTAATACCATCCCAGTTTCAAGGAACAGAATAAAACATTTGAGGTGGGGGTACCCCAACCAAAACAGAGGGGAGAGACTTAAGCAAAGAGAATTTAAATGCCTCCATTTGGGGAAAGACAGGGCAGAATCTGTTCTATGCTCCTCTTCCTCAGCTCCATTACTTTTGCCTTCAAGAGTACAAAAGTTTTGTTATACACTGCGGTAAAAACAAGCGTTTTGCCATATAAAATAAGCACGCTTCCTTATTGCACACTTATACCGACATAGGGAAAGATTGTATACTCTAAATGCAACATTTGTCAACAGCTTGTAAATCAGGTTTTTTCTTTTAAAGTAGTACCATTAGTCATTAATTGTTTTCAACTCGACAAGTGAACACTCCAACAGGAAATATGATACATAAACAGGAACAAAGTTTTGACCACAGCATTCAGTAAATACACCACAGTCTGGCCGGTCTGTTGGTAACCAGCAGCAACAGCTCTAAACACAACTCTTGGCTCTCCAGTCTACATACTCCCAGGGATGTTTGTATAGTTTGCTACTGAGCAATGGAAAACATCTTTTTTCCTCCCCTCCTGCTCTTTAGTAATTGTGTCTTTACATCCAGTCTCCTTCCTCTCCAAATTTTTAGGGTCCAAAACCTTGCCACAACTTTTGGTTGTACATTGCACTCATGACTGAAACCAAATGCTTCCAGTTCCCACTTGAGTGCCATGAATATTCATATACATCCCCCCTTATTCAACTTTTATTAGTAGTAAATGGACACAAACCAGATTCAACTGCAAAAATATGACAGAGGTTTGGTCCGGTTTTGTATTGAGGAGGAAAGGTGAACCTTTCAGAAAACCCTGAAGTGGCTGCACTGGGATCTCAGCAGGGAAAATCCAGCTATTCATAGCTAAAGATCCATTTGTTCCCCCTTCTGAAATCGAGCACTAGAGCAAGATTTATGCTCATATTTACTGGTAAAAATCATATTACAATTCATGAGACACGGTACCTATTTGAGTACCAAATGCATTACCAGAATAACGTGCACCTGAGAAGGGACAAGGAGCAGAAGAGACACAAACATTGAGAGAAAATGTGTAAAGCGGTATTATGTTATTAAAACATTACATTAGAAAGAAGCAGAACATAAACCAAAAACAAGGTTTTAACCAGGTTTAACTTTTTTTTTTTTTTTTAAAATTTGAATTGACCCAAAGCAAAAACTTACATTGCAAAGGAAGAACAAAATACATGATGATATTGGTAACACAGCGTTGCATGGAAACCAGACCTGTGGGCAGGCTGCAAGTCGCTCTGGTCACAATGTCACCGGGGGCTTTTCCACAGATTTAACTAAGTCACAATCCAATTTTTTTTCATCTAGCCCAGGCCCACCCTGATAAACACGCTACATATTCTCTTTCGCCTCTGGGTATCTGTTTGATGAGTTTATCCAGATGTGTCCTCTTACAATTGCCAACTCGAGCCAGAAAACCAGATTTTCCACGCTATCCCGAGGAAGCCGGAGTTATTCCAAGCATGAGTGATCATGAATTAAAAAAAAAACCAACAAAAACCCAAACAAAAAACCAAAAATAAAACAAAAAAAACCAAACAAAAGAAACTCACAAAAACAAAATAGACCCAAACAAAAAAAAAGCCACACTCAAGAGCTTTTCAAACTAACAAGTATTGTCTATAATGTAAATAGTTTAGAAATATGGTAATTAAATAATCTAAAAAACACTCTTACTCTGCTGTACATTTATAAACATAAATATTTACAGAAACTTTCTGCTTTGTTTTAAAGGATGAGGTTTGCAGTTTGTTAATGATCAGAGTCTTTTACTCATTGATTCTTTGGTGTACTTGCCAATTTTTTTTAAGGTTTATTAAAAGTGTTTAACCATGAATTTTAAGGTAATGGAACTAGGCTACATAACAAGTCTGTATTATGCACTTTCCTTCCTCATTCTAGTCCGAATGAAAAACAAAGTTCAATTCATTCTTCAAAGTATCTGTGCACGATATTTAAAATAATAACAATAAAAAAAGACCAAATCCCTGATTATTGACAATTGGGTAGCATTAACAATGAATAATCATACTTCACCAGCACCCGAGCACATCTATAATTTAAGATCACAAACAGGACTATCGGTAGGTTCAGAGACTCAGGTGCTTTGCAGAATCAAGGTCAGAGAAACCAGCTACAGGAGATGGTTTCACATTGTGAGAAAGGGCCAGTGTTTCCTCCACCTCTGGGAGGGAGGATAGGCTAAAAGTTATAATTTAAAAGAAAGGCCTTTTACTGGCCTGAAATGTGTGTGTGTGTTCCCTTGACATGTCAGTTACTTAAAAGAAATAACCAAAGAACAAACCTCAAACAATAAATAATGGAATTACACATTTCTTCATTAAATAGCATTCTTGTTACCAAGTCTTCCGTAATTTTCTTCAGTCACAGCAACAGACAGAACAAATAATTTGCCTTAAGATAGACTGCAACTAAAATATACTCTAGGTTACCTTAGAAAATATTACTGTAAAAAATTCAGTGGGGAAGGACATTGGTTTAGACCAACTTACAAACATAGCGAATGATGCTAACATTAAAAAAAAAATACAGCAATCTTAAAGGTTCTCATCTCATGTCGCAATCCTGAAGATTCACGCTTAAAACCCACCAGTCAATTCTTAACGTCTGTCCTGCCTCAGTACTGGGGAGCTTAAAGATCATAACGCCCGATCTTTCTTGTTTCAACAGGAGTTAACAGACACCGTCCTGCACCCGAGCTGCCCGCACACCCCAAAAAGGCTCTTGGGTTGTCCCCGCTGAGATGGGGCCACCAGGACTTACAACCTGGAGGAAGCACCGTGGGGTGAGAAGGTTGGACGTACTTGCTCGTGCTGCTGAGCTGTGAATGTTTGGTCACTGCTCACAGGCTGGACTTGAACCGAGACAAGATGGAGATAAAGAGGTTCAACATCCCATTACTAATCCTCTGAGCTGTGAATCTCCAAAATCGCTTATTGTTTGGAAACCTGAGGCGATGCCAGGCACAATAGGGAGAGATAATCCTCCTTGCTTGCTGTGGTTCTGGTGCATCAGTTATCAGTGATAAGGTTCCTGCTCAAGGAACTGCAGACCAGGGTTACAAGATATTAAAAGGAACTAATGTAGTTAAATAATATGAGCATACCTGCTTCACCTTGCTTTTCATATTTTTAATATTAAATATTTTGAAAGTGACAGTGTTAAACTTAAAAGCTACCACCATTCCTTTCACCTCCCCTTTTCCATTGGTATAATCAGTACAAAAGAACTCCTGATATTAGAGAGGCTCTTTAGGAGCCAGTGGGATAGCAAAACAAAAGCAGAGAACACTGACAAGGACCTTATGATGACTCTGTAATTCCTTGAAAAGAGAGTGAAAAACCAGCACATTTTGGCCCAATTGTTTTTTGATAGTAAGAAATTAATTTTATGATCAGAAACAAAACTCTTTAACAGAAATTTTAAATACCTAGTATGGAGAATACATTCAGTAGCCAAATTTCAGTAATCCTTTCAGTTGCTGCTTTCAGATTAATTGGAAACCACTTAATATTTGCAAAGTTTAAACTCCCAATATGAATTAGGCTTTTTTTGTTAGTGCACACAGAAAATGCACCTTAATAACTTACATGCATTTCCCACTCTCTAACCTGAAACAAACTGAATTTCAGAGCAACCACAAAAAAATAAATCCACCACTGCCTTTCAAATAAGAGAGTTCGGCCAATTTTTCTTTTAAGTGGACACAATTTGGCTGAAAACCCGTAAATTTCAACTGAAAGTGAAATAAAGGAGGTTATACATTCATGAAATTCAGGGAGCGATAATGAACAGCAACTGCCGCATCGCTTTAGTAACCTCACGTTAACACCTCAGCGAGGCAGCAGCTCCTGTTCTCACAAATAATGCACTGAGACTAAATGAGGAATAGCTGGGGGGGGGAGGGGAAATCACACATAAAGGGAAAATACATCAGAAAGATTATTGCACAGGAGGCACTGTATGAGAAACAGAATATATTGGCTTTAAAAAAAAATCTAAATTTGTTTTAAGTTAATGTAAAAAATACTGAGGCTATGCCTCTTTGTAGTGTACTGTCACTGTTAAAAATAGACTGAAACAACCGCCCATTTTCCAGGGAATGTCAGGAAAAAAGAAGGCCTGAATTTTATGGGCATCCCAACTACAGGAATTAGGAAAGCAATAATATAAAAAGAGCCAATGTATAGACTCTCAAATTAAAAAGGGTAATTGCATTTTTTCTTTAATTTCCAAATTAGATTCGTACAGTACACCAGGACACGTTGATTATCAACTCTTCCCTCTATCCTGCAAAAACATACACCCTGGCAGAGACAAAAGTCCCAACAGACAACAGGGTTCTGAAGGTCCTTCTATCTGTATCCTTTTGCAGGACTGGTGCCTTGATTTCCAAACTTTATTTTCTCCAACAATTGCTCAGCATGCCAATTCAAACCAAGCGCTTCCCTTGAGAGGTCGCCTTCCATCTCCACTGCAAGTCTGCACACTTAATGTGAAAACAAACAAACAAAAACCAACAGCAATTTTTAAAATGTAACATCGTATAGAAAGCTTGGACCTTGGAAACTTGGACCAAGAAACCAAAAATTAAGACCTTCTAGTGTGTGGTATAAAAAACCCAAGGAAGTGTATACCTGCCTTCTGACTTCACAGAAAAATCAGAATTTGCATAGGATATACTTTGTGCAAGGCAACAAGCCTCTTCAGTATCTGGAATATAACTAATCTTGCTTAGAGTTCTTCTCTTCATGGATATCAGATATCATCAAATTTGTGTTTTAAGTAGTCTTTCATGACCTTGGCAATGGGTAGTTCATCAAGTAGTTTTAGGTTTTGAAGGCCTATACATTGACGGATTTTTATTCGGCATAGATCTTGCAAGTTTCTGGGCTGCCCTGAAAAGACAAAAGGAACAAATAGTAAAATGATCACATTTGAAACATACTTTAACTCAGTAAAAATCAGAGATGTTTGCTGTTTTCTAAGATGAAGAAGAAAAGGCCACAGAGAGAGGGAAGGGAAAAATTACAAGAGAAAAAAGGGTGGAAGTTAATACCTTTCTAGTGAACAATCATTCACAGAAACCAAGGTATGAATCCTAAAAGAACACTTTTACATGCATGTAATTTTACTGATGTCAGTGTAAAGTGACATTATCCACGTGAGGATTCCCACGAGGTGGTAACACACACTTAAGCACTGTAGAACAGCATAAATCCTCCAGTTAACTTTTTGTGGGGTTTTTTCTATCCTTGTAACACCTGGGAGAAAAAAAAACAAACCCTCAGTCTCACTACTTTTGGAACATCAAGACAAAAAGTTCTATGTTCTGCTGTAACAGGACTAGGCGGTATCCTCAGAGAGCAACGCATATGAAAGTTATTCAAGGATCGCATGGCGGAGTTAAAGGTTGTTTTTCCCCATTCTAATGAAAAGACAAAGCCTTCAGGCTTTGGATGCAGTCACAATCCCATCAAAGAGAAGGAGATGAAAATACACATTAACTGTTGTCCGCAGAGAAGAGGTTTGCTGACATCCCATGAACTCTAGAATTTCTGGCAAGGACTTTCCAAAATAATCAGCTCCTTTTCAAACTCATTCTTAAAAGGAAACTGTTCGAAGTCAAACACATTGAAAAACAGTCCCCCACACAATATAATGTAAGAAAGGTTAATTTAGTCTTGAATCTGAAAATACCCGGCAATGGATCCCGAGGAAGAAGGAAAGAAAGAGCAGAACAAGAGATGTTGAGAAATCCTGTCCCAAAATACCCTTCCCGCTTCCGCACCGGTGCCTTTGGGCCTTCCTGAACCAGATTGCACACAGATCTGGGGCTTTAATGGCTGTGAATAGCCTGCCCTTTGTAAATCCCTCTCATGTTTTTTTGAAGCCATTCATACTTTCAGTATCCAAAACATCCTGTGGCAACAAATTTCACAATCTAATTAGGCGTTGGCTGGAAAAACTACAAAGTACTTGTATTTATTTTAGATCTGCTTCCTGATCACTTCATTGCAAACCCACCATTCTTTGAGTTACAAAGAAAATAACGAATAATTGTTCTCACATCAGTCATGACTTTACATACCTTTAGATTATTCCCTGTCCTCCACTCACGCTTGGTCCCTCTTTCCAAAGCTGAAGACATTTGCTATATTTAATAACTTCCCACTGTGGGAACCACTCCAAATTTCTGACCAAACCAGCTGCCTTTGTACTTTTTCCTCATTCTCTTATACCTATTTTGAAATTACCCATATAACATACTGAGGGTGTGCTAGTCAATATTTTGATCATTGACTTAACTATGTATGGCCTGAAAACAAAAATAAGGCTTACAGAGTCACGGCACCTGATGGCTGCCCAAGTTAAAATACTCAGCACTGTGAACAATGTAGGTGCTTACGCGGGTATCAAGATAATTTGTTGCCAACAGAGCAAATTACTGCAGTCTTTTATTATCTGTATAATGGTTAGTGGTAGAAGACAGTGCTTGCTTTTGCAATGAAAGGCACGGCAATTTTATCGAGCCGACTGCTTGAATCAATAAATCATTTAAAAAGCAGTAAAAAACAACTAAAGTGACCTTAAATAACAGAACGGGACGTTTCCCATCAGCTTTCCTGAGCTGCCACCAACTGAGCAGGGCGTTTTTGGAGGAGGAGCTGCTGTGGTCCGGGTGGCGTTAGGAAGGGCAGTCGGACGCTATCGGCTCCCTGGGCACAAACCTGTTTGGAGAGGTTTTATCGCCCCAACCAGCCCCAGAGCTGCCCCCGCAGCCCGGCCCTTCTCCATCCTCCTCCCAGTTCAGCAACAAACCTTCTACCAGCTAAAGTGACATTAGGAGTTATTAGACTTCCCTGGTAAGCACAGAGTAAAGAGATGAAACTATTTCCTGTTTTCTACTTCAGGCATTTTGTACACAGTCTCAGTTCCCTCTTAGCAATTTACCACTTTTTTCACCCACATGGGTTTTTCTATAGAAACGGGCTGACAGACAGGTATACACTGGGATTTATCTTAAGCACTAAAATTATCTGAGGTAAGCCAGCAGAAGTAATGCATTAAAAGTCTCAGTCTGTTTTAAAGAAATTAGATTTGAAATTCAAGAGCATGAAAATTTGGACTTCCTTCATATAAGTTTAAAATACTTTTATTACACTTATCACCACAGGTCTCTAAACAGCAATTTATTTTTAGTTATATCCTTCAGCCATGACTTAGAATACAGATCATTAAGTTCTGTTGTCCACTGGTGGTTTCTTCTTAGTAATTCTTTTTTCCACCTGAAGGAATGAATTTATACAACTTGGACAACAGCTGAATACTCAAGCTTTAAGGAAAGAAAAGTTACTTTTGGTAAGAAACCAAGCAAAGGAATCTTTACGGTGATAAATAGTTCTAATGCTCTAAATATGAACACAAACTGGATTCAGAAAGGATGCACCTTTTCAAAAGTTAACTGCAAATAGTAGCATTAGAGGTTATAGAGGACTACAGATCTATATCTGTATTTTCTGTAGTACACAATAATACAGCTGTGAGACACTGATTTCTGGTTTCAGAAATTAATGCCTTTTAATTAACATCCTACGGGTTTTTTTTTTTTGAGAACAAAATGAAACAGACAACTTAAAATACCCAGAAGAAATTGGTCATCAGTTAATTCAACAAGACCCGATTATCAACTGTATGACATTTTCCCCTGATAAGCCTAAAAATATTTCCTGGGAATGTGTTAACAATGGACATTTCCAGTGTTAAGCACCAGTTGCTACATCTAGTGGCTGTTGGTGTCTTTAGGTCACGCCTTGCAAATTCCAGGGTTATTAATGCATTTGTGATTTATTAGAAACGGTGTCTAGAACACTTACTCATTCTTGGTTGCATCTGAATGAAAAAGAAAAAAAATAAAGGATTACAGAGCGATGTCAGTGAACCTTGGTTTGGCAAATGAAAAATGTTATTAGTAATTTGGCAAAGTACGACAAGTTAAATGATGAATAAAGTTCTGTTTAAAAGCGATTAGGAAGTTGCAACTTCGGTTATATCCCGCATCACAAGTTTGAAAGTTATTTAGGCAAATGAGCTAGAAAGGAAGAGAATTAAGGAAAAAAAGAAATTAAACGCACCAAAAAGAAAATCGTAAGAGGTAAGATTGACCTAATTACCACCATTATGTAAAAAAGTGATCTAAAAATACTGATCACCTTAAAAAAAGGAAAACCAGCACATCCTGATCGGGGCTCCAAGGGACACCTTGGTGCTGGCAGCCCGGCTGTTGTACAACCCCAGTTACCGCCAGGGCAGCAAACACTCATCGCTGCCGGAGAGCTGCAGGTTCCCTAACGTGCTCACCGGAACAAGCTACAGACTTCTGTCCATTTACTATGCAAGCTTTATAGCAATAATCAAATAAATTAGGAGTATTAATTACAGGGGGAAAAAGAGAGATGTATAGTTCGCCGTTTGTCTTGCACACCTCGCACTACGTGCTGTCATGGAAAGCAGAAATTCCCACCAACACGCTTCTTTTGTGCTTTCCCATACATAAAAGTTTCTTTGAAACAAAGGAAATGTAAAACATAGGCTTATAAAATAAAGAGGAATTGCATTTTGATTTTTTGATTTTTTTTTTCTCTCCAGAGGCAGCACGTTTCAGTACATAGAAAATTTAAACATTTTCCTAACTCTGTTCTTCAACTGCTAATGAAGTAAATTCTTTAGCTTCCTGCCCCCCCTTAAATACTTTATAAGGATTTTACTTAAATAACGAAATAAGCCTTTTCAATTACTATTAATAGATTTGCCTTCTCTAGTAAATGAGGAAAAGCGCACGTTTTAACAGCAAGATATCACAATTAATCCTGAATTTCCACTCCATTCCTTTCATTTTTACAGCTTTGAGATTTTCTTACTTTTGCTATTGTACCTGGAAGTTTGCTCTTCTATCCCAGAGACAGACAAAACCTATATTTAGGATTTACTCCCTATACAAAGAACCCTATATCATTGTTACAGCTGCACAGCTTATTTAGGTCTGTGCCTACCTGTTTTTCCTATGGAGATCATACTCCCCAAGAAATAAAACACCAACTCACCTAGTAGGTCTGTATTTAAGGATCATTAAGGAGTAATATTAGACCTGGTACCTCTGACAAGACTGATTTTTAGGGATTTTCACTGTAAAGGTAGAAAGGGGGAATGGAATCTCTGTCACTTTCCTCCACTGCAGAGACAAGAGCATCTGCGAAAAGCAAAAATCAAACTGACCTGTTCTGTTACCCAAAAGAAAACTTAGGAGTAACTGAAATTACTGTACTTGTAGGCTGTGAGGAGATCCCGTCTGATGTGCTGTTCTACCCACTAAAAAGAAAAAATAAAGTACTTTTAAAAGCAAATAGCGTCATTGGTTTGAAGCGGACAGGCAGTTTCTGAAGAAGTTAAAAAAAAATACCATAAGTGACATATTTCAGAAGCCGCCCCCAGTTTTCTCTGCAATATTAATATATCTGTCTAGAAAAACTAATTCTACAGAGCTATTTGTCACACTGAGCCTCTGCCTCCCCTGGGAATTGTGAAAGGCTGGAAACAGTAGCAAGAAACCATTTGGTAGTTTCTTTTTAGCTACAAAGGAAACTTAAAAATAAAAGTTTTGTGAAACGTTAAAAAAAGAGTTGAAAGCAGGCTGACGTATGGCTGGCAGCAGCTCAGTTCCTCTAGAGTATCAAAATAAGTGTTTTATATCCACAGCTAACTATTAAATCCATCCTTCATTTCACAACCACGAAGGAACTCGGCTACTGCCAGCAATTAGATTTAGTTATTTTTTTGTTGGCTTTTGGTGGGGGGGGGAAATTAAAAAAAAGATAATTGAACTGGAAACTCACACCCACCAGACGAGAAATACATTGATGAGGATGCAGAAAGAAACAGGATGACACTTTGAGGATGCGATCACCTAACACTAGGAGCAGGTCTGACGGTTTAGGAAATGCATCAACTTGTACTCTGTAAAAACCAGCAGAATAACTAGAGACGATGTTCGGTCTCCCAGCAGTTAAAATGCATGGAAAAACCAGTATCAAGAATCTGTAAGTCTGAAACACATTAATAGAAGACACACAGGGCTGAATTTAGAGAGAAAGAAAATCAGAGCATTCACTGAGAATGTGAACAAACTCCTTGAATCACTGCCTAGCTCGACAGGACAGAGAGTTTTTAATTCTTCTCAACTGCGTATCATACAAGCTATTTTAAAAGTTTTAATTTTGTGTTCAGTATGCCTCTCAGAATACCTGAGCTTGAAGTATGTTTTCATTCCTCTTTGAAAAATAATTCTCCACAATGAGTTTTAGATGTCTATTAAATTTTGATATATCTGGCATAGAAAAGATATACTGAGGAGGGGTGTATTTTGGACTGAAATTATATATATGGAAAAGCAGAATGTCAGTAAAGTTCAATGTTAAGTATAACAGGTGTATTTAGCAATGAAGTAATGAAACTGAGATTTGAATATGCTTGTATAAGATCTTTTTATATATATATTTAACATTTCTAGAAATTCTGTCTTGCTGAATTTGCTGTGGAAATTCAGCTAAGAATTTCAAGACCACATTTATCTGCATTTAGGAGACAGTAAGTAAAGTGCTCAGAGTTACACTATTTTTACATTATAACAGAGTACAGAATAGGTCTGCAAATGGGGGGGGGTGGCTGTACCTTACAAGCCACATGTAAAAACACATTATTATTTTTTTCCCATTTTTACATAGGTATCTTCAAAAAATCTCTTCCGAAGTACACATGTGTACATAGCTATACAAAAATGGTTGAACTGCTTAATATAGAGAGTCAGCTGTGCTCTGAGCTGGTAGCTACATTTTTCAGTATCATACCAGGCAATTCTGAGTTGAGAGTTAAACAGGTATTTGAAAGGTACCTTCCCTCTTCCTAGAAAGAAGAAAAAAAATGGGGCTATGTCTTTTATAAAGGTATCAAAAACCATATTGGTCTTTAAAAACCAGGTACCTGCAATCTGCAGAAAGATGATTCAGATGGTATTTGTTTATTACTTATACAGCTAAAGGGAAAACAATGAAATACCCTCTTACCCCAGTTCCCTGCATCACTCTGGATGGCAAAGCAGCCCATGGTCATTAGGGCAAGATTTCCACTAAATTTCTTCTATGTTATAATAAACATGAAGATAACGTTTACTCTGAAATTATCCACATCATAAAATACGTAAAAGTCTACTTTATTCACTATAACATTTCTGTATTCAAAGTTTTAACTATGCAGAGACCCTTTTTAAAATGTTCTTCTAGTTAAAAAAAAAATCTAGCAAAAAGTTTTATATATTTAGCAAAGGGATAGAGACAAAGATTGTGTAAGGATTTCCTTAACAGGACTTTTGTCTTTCTGCATGTTTACTGTGCAAATTTACAAAATTACACTCTAGTCAAAGCCAAAGATTTGCCCCTTGAAAAAATTTAAAGAGGTATACAGATGAAATATTTGTAGTTTAACTCATCTGGTGACCTTTAGATCTTGTTCCAGACCTGGAATTAGTTCTCCAGTACCTGTTAACATACACACCACATGATGCTACCTCGGCGTAGGCATTTGCTCCGTTATTTGCCTCCACAAATTGTCATAGACTCTCTTGTCTCCTACATTATCTGAACAGTGATAAAATTAAATGGGAGCTGTGGGGAGGGGGAAGGGTTCAGGCTTTTTATCTTCCTCTTTTTGAGATTATAAATAAAGTTTAAAGACACTAGAAATTCAATTAAACCTTTAAGTATTTTTCTAATATTCTCATTTTTTCCTACCTCCAGCACTCTCTTTATAAGCTTTAATATTCTCAAAAACCATTCAACTTCAGCTTCAACATAAATCATTCCATCCAGGACTGTAATTGCACATGATAATTCTGTAGGCATATACACTACCAAAAAATTTAAGAATATCTGTCTTCATATACACTACACACATGCATCTCTATTTTAACTCTGCATTAGTGTATTCCAAGCTTAATCCATTGACACTCCTGAAGAGTTCAGAGCTCATAAAACTGAAACATTACAAACAAGTGCTCTAAAACAACTCCTCAGATGATCCAAGGTACTGTACTGTGATGATGAATGTCATTTGGAGTCAGAAATTGTAATATGGATATGGAAAAGGAAAGACATTAATAAAATCACCAAGCAATTTTCATCTTCAATATTGTTTGGTTTGTTTTTTTTCCCCCCCCACAAGGAGACTATTCATCTTTGTCTTGTAAAAAGGAGATGGGGGGAAATAATATATATATGAATAACCATCTAAACACTAAGTCAACATCAGACTTGTGATGAGAAACTTTGTCATTCCTACTTCCAGCTTTGAGCTTAATTACTGAGACACACCTACAGAATACTTTTGTTCCTCTTGGAATTATTCTAGGAGCAAAGGAATGTCTACCTGTGACAGGAAGAATATCAGACCTTGGGGGTCAATCCTCAAAATCCAGTATCTCCTCACAGACTCTCAGGGCCAACACGGAGCATTTCTCAGAGCTTTGGTTTCTCGCCTGTTATTTACAACCAAGGACCTGGGCTAAAGGCTGTGATTATTACCGATTACAATACCTACCAAAATAAAAAGAAATTCACATACCATGTTTTCCGAGGAACTGACACTATGTGAATATATTTTCCAAGTATAAAAAAAACCCCAACCAAACAAAAAACCCCACACAACAAAAAACTACTTAAATCTTAGACACTGCTAAACAGTATCCCACTTATGTGAAGCATACAACCGCTTTCACTTGAAGACAGATCAGATTGATAACTTTCATAATTCACCTATATTAATCTTTAAGCTCTAAAATCTTAATCTATTGCAACAGTAAAAACTCATTCCTGTTTTACTATCAAATATACTCTTCAAAACTTCAAATGCATATATAAAACTTACAGCTATGGATTTCTAAAAGCACTTAGTATAATGTTCAAATAAACAAACTAGAAATTCCCGTTAAGCTCTATGACCAAGGCACTGTTACTAATAGCAAGAGAGAATTTCAGGAAGACTTCTGCTAGAAGAATTCTCCAAAAATTCTGTGGGTTTTTTTTCCTAGTAAATAAATCTTGCAATATACTCAGAAACAAGATTCTTCCCTGAAGTGCTACAGCGTGAGATCTCAGCAATTCCCAGTGAGATCAGGCTGTGTACAGGGAACTCCACTACCAGAATTCCAGCTTGCTCTCTACACCATCTTATTAAATTGATTATTCACAAAACCCGTGGATGACAGTGTTTGGTCATGTATAATAAGGGCAGCAGAGTCTGTTTATAGCTGTTTATAAACATATATTGATAATAATTTTGCCCAGAGGCACAAAGCTGAAATGTTTTTGTCAGCACTAGCCCACCCTGTTTCCCCAGCTCTCCATCAGCACAAAACTGGAATATTTCCCACACTGTTACATTAGCCACAAATTTAAGCTACTTTATTTATGGCAGAATTTCCTTCTCAGTGTTAAATCCTTAAGGTATGGAATCTGCAACCTGGAAGTAAGGTACAGTCCCAGTTTCCAAATTTCTAAGTTAGTCTTTAGACATTGAGGAAACACTTTTAGCAGTTTAAGCCTTTGTGCTTATCGGGACATCCCGAGACTGCAAAAAACTGCAAGTTTGGATATTATATAATCTGTTAATAACCCTGAAGGTGCTACTATATAGTGAGAGGCTCCCAAAAAGGAAACCAGTAAGAGACGCATTTGAATGAAAAAGGGCAGACAAATCAACCCAAAATCTGTTAGTGGCTTGTATTTCTTATTATCAACTTCTGCCGTTCCAAAAATTCTCTTTAGATTTCAAATAAAAGCAAAAATACCACTGCAAATCATGAAGACAAAACCAAAATTCCAAATGCTTTTTTCTGTCAGCTACTGACAACAGGTCTCAGCTGATTCAGCCCCAGCCCACATTAAATTTCAGTTTCTTCGCAGAGTACACAGTGTGCTTAATTCTCATTAAAAACTAACACATCCAAAAAAAAGGAACTATAGGAGGAAAAAAGATATATGAAATATCCCATCATCTGCAGCACAGAAATCATCCCAGTTGGATGATAATTTATAAAGCCATCTTAACATGTTTGAATTAAACTCCTGCTAATTGCTGATCGGCAACTCCTAAATATTTTGAGCAATACTGTAATTACGAAACATTATGACAGCATTCAGCGTTGAATGAGAGAGGAAGAGAAAACTTTCGGTAGATCTACTACACCAAAAACTGATAATCAAAAGTGACCAGAATATTAAGAACTTAAAACTCTTTTTAAATATCAGAAGTCATGATGAGGTAAAATCTCTTTCATATTTCCAAGATATCAACAAAATCAAATCAAAGCTACACAGCACATGAAACCCCTTCAAGCTGCATGACTGAACTATGGCATTATGTTGTCTGGTGCAGGGGAGAGAGAGAAAGAGAGCGTAGGAGAACACAAAGCAGCAGCGAAACCTCTTTTCTGCCCTAGCCATAGTGCCAGATGAAAAGGCCAGCAACTGTGGAGTATATGCACGATGATTAAAAAAAAGCAAGAGACACTATAACAGAAAACCTCACAAACAACAAAACAAAACCCCCAAACCCAAGCACCTTATGTGCTAAGGCCATTAATGAGATTTTTACAGTTTGCTTTTTTTTTTAAAAAAAAAAAAATAAAAATCAATGCTTCCTGTAGCTATTTAAACAAAACTGATTTAAACAAAATATACTTAGCATTAGCACCTTTGCAGAGTAAGAGATTCCCAGTATCACAATCCCTTCACCTTCCCAGAAGCTTTCTAGTGTATTTAAATAGCACCAAGGGGCAGAGAGGAAGCATTTTTTTTTTCTGGGGCTAAATTCAAAGGCGGCTTTTAAAGGACATTGTGTCCTACGATTAACTTCTCTTACATACATACTTGTCACTTCTTGTAAGAAATCCAGACAGGGTCGGCTACTTCCAGAAATACTTATTGAAACAGCCAGTGGGGTCTGTCCTTCATAGTTCCTTGTGTTAGTGTCTGCTCCGTAATTATACAACATTTGTGCACAAAGCACATCATCTCTAAGAGCAGACAAGTGTAAGGGCGTCTGTCCATCTTCCAAGCGACCCAAGTTCGTATCCGCCCCTCTCTGAAGGAACATTCGGCAGTAAGAGTGATTGCTTTTGATCACAGCGTATCGTAACAGGAAACCATTTTGAATGTCGATGTTGGCGTTGTGATCCAGCAGGATTTTCACGCAGCTTGACCTCTCGCGGATAATGGCCAGCTGGAGCGGGGTGGTACCTTTATCGCTGAGCGGATCAACCTCGGCCTTGAACTCCAACAGGAGCCTGACAAACGAGTCTCGGCCATAGTGGGCTGCTACATGGAGGGGAGTCCAACCATCGTTGCTTTTCGCGTTAATAATGTCACTTCTATATTCAGATTCCAACATCAAGCGCGCAATCCTCGCTCGGCCATGCATGGCTGCGTAATGCAGAGCGGTGAAGCCTCCAATTAAGTCCTTAACTGTGGGATCAGCTGAAGTTAAAATAAAATTAAAAAATAATTAGAAGGCATTACAGTAATCCAGTGCAGAAAAAAAAATATATAATCACACAGTTGAATGTTAGTCTTTTCAGGCATCGCATGACGGGATTTTTTGTACTCCAAACTAATCCTTGCTTTCAGGAACAGGCTATTTTTAAGAAAAAGTTAAATCATATTTAAGAAAGAGTTAAACAAAAAAAAAAAGACTTTCTTTCATATATGTATCCATTTGACAAATAGGTTTCTACATCTTCTCTTAAGCTAATTACTCAAATCTCTGTCCATCCAGTTTCCCTCCAGCTCTACAACATTACATTTCTTTCTCAACATTCAACTTTTTTATTTTCCCTTGTGTTGTTTCTTGTTCTTAAAAAGAAGCATGTGTAGAAACATCTGCTGTCCCAAATTGCGGATGTTTTGTGGTCTGGCAGCATTGTATTGTTTTTAGGGTGTAATACTGTATTAGGTAAAATGTTTCTCTGTGGTCTGCAGGATTTCCAAAGCATGTAAGATATATGTTATTTTAGATTATCTTGATAAAGTCTGTTTTTATAGATGATGAATCTGTTCTGAATTTGTAGTCTGACAAAAATTTAAGATTTTACAAGAATGTAAGCATCTACTTATGGAGTCAAGAAAAATGTTCGTGCAGAGTACAAGTGATTACACACGTTATATTCCCCCCCCAACACAGCATAAAAACCTCAGTCAGACTTATGAAATTAAAAATTAAAATAAACAAATCAATTTACTTAATTTCCTCAATATACCCAGACTTCTAAAGCAAGTAACTATTCCCATGTACCAAATTAATTACCAAAGGAGAGGCGCCTGCCTCGTTACCGTTTCCCAGCTAGAGAACAAGCCAGGCCGTGAGGTTTCTCCTTCCACCACCCATAGATGTTGCCTGTCAGATGCTAAAAGGAACAAACTACCGTTTGGAAGTTTGAGGCACTTTTCTGATTCTCTAGTAAAGAGAGATACTACCTGGACAAGACACTAACCTCACATTGACAGGTTTTCAATTAAAAAAAAAATAAAGTACAAAAAAACCACATTTTCACAGAAGTTGTATCTACTGCAACAACTGCTGGGGTGTATCCTTCAGTTGCTTGTGTTGTCTGCTCTGTAATCACAGAAGTTTTGTGCACAAAACACATCATCTCTACATGCACACAAGCATAAGGGTGTCTGTCCACCTTCCACAACCTCAACAGCCCCATCCTTGCATCCTGGCATGCTGAATTCTTCGTAATTACCACATCTATACACACTGTGTTTAGAAGGAAAGCAGCAGTGGACTAGAGTACAGAATACAGCTGCAAAGGGGATCCAGCAACTTCAGATTCTTTTTAAATTTGAAGTGAAGACTGAGGAAAACAAAAAAACATCCAACACACAAACTAATGCAGCCTGACTACACAGAGAAATAAAATGCGAGAATCGCCCATAGCGTACAGAATAGGAAGCTAGAAATAACAAGGAAAGACTCAGGAAAGTTCAGTCCCTTGGCACTGACAGCCTTCCTAGCTGTCAGTGAAAAGCGGGAGCTTCAGCGCTCTGTAAAGTTACACTAACCTGAGCTAAAGTAATTGCCAAAGTATCCACAGGTTGGCAGGAAAATGAAGTCGGTGACTGAAAAGGTGGTTCCTAACCTGCACTGTGAGGATGTCCAAAATACAGCGAAGAATCCATACAATCCACTAAGTCATTAAATATAAAGATAATATTTCAAAGTGATGTTTGCTGCTCCCACGGTCTCCTCCTTCGCACTGCTCAGACTATTCTAGATCGTGTCCTGACTGGCGATAAACAAAGGGAGTAGCACAAGCATGGGAATTAAGATGCAGAGGGGTGATACGTTCCGAGAGGCAGAATTAGGGAGAAAGATGGATTCAATGGAAAGGAGACAGCAACAGCCAGGGCCATTTTCCACAAAAATAAGTTTTTAAAAAATGAAATTTCACATTGTGCCTTCTCTCTCCCATGCTGCATAGGACACCTAAGTCCATTATTTCCAGCCCCCAACTGAGATATAGGACACCGCTGCCAGCCTTTTAGTCTGTGCTGTTTCCAGATTCAATCAGGTATGTGCCAGCTTTTCTGTGTGCATATATATGCATTTTTATACAAGTTGTTGTAATCTAAACCGAACAATTTACTTGCAAAAGAAGGATGCTCTTTACCTACAGTTTTAAGTACCTTTCCATGCCTTCCTTACTCCCAAAAATTCACTGCTTTTGATCACTAAAAAAAGAAATACTAAGTCATGTAAGAGAAGTGTCTCAACAAGAACAGGAAAATAAGATTCACTCCAGAAACAAAGCAACACAAACAACTAACCTTCCAAAAATAAACACAGTAGCAAAGCCTCATGATAAAAATATTATAATTCCCATTAAAATTATGGGCTTCTAGTGAGCTAATAGTACCAGTTTCCCCCTTGATTAAGGAAACAATTTTCAAAAGACCAAAACGTTGTCTGTTACTACTCAGTTGATGTTTTGCTGCCATCTTCTGGGAAACTTGAAAACTTCACAAAGACTTTTAGTAGAAGTTCGACCTGCATTACATTGCATATAATTTCCATCTGTTTAGTCCCCGTGTTCGCAGAAGTAATGCTACATAGCTGATGTTGCCTTCAGAATCTAGGCTGTTGTGGGGTTTTGGTTGGTTTGTTTATTAAAAAGCTTCAGTATTGGTATGATGCTGTAAAGTCCATCTTTTCCCTTGGAACACAAGCAAGGCAAAAAGAATCGTGAGACAGTTCTCTTACCTTTCAGATTCTGCAGAGAGGTAAAAAAAAATAGTACCTGGTACAATCTTATTTAACTAGGAAGGGATGAAGCCAGCACTTGCCAGCATTTCTTTATCTTGCCTCCATCCTAACTGTCAAACAATTATAGTTGGTTTTTTTTTTTTTTTCAAGCTTCCCATTAATTTGGGGAGAGTGTAACCTAGAAATAAGAACAGCTGCACTTGGTCACTTCTAATGTTCTTAAATACAAGGCATTATACAGCAATAAAAACCTTTAACTGCCTATGAAGGGTACCAAATTACTGCAATCTAGTTCACTTGAGACTGAAAATCTGCAACACAGTGACATCTTCATTAGGTCACTCTGTCGCAGTATAATTTGGGAGGCCAAGAAAACATGGTTCTGGTTCCATAAATTTACCTCTTATTTCAAGCTTCCTTCCCCCAACTTGGGCTTCATTCTCACCACAAGGTTTAGAAACATTGGTACATTGAGGTTCTCTTCCGAATTTTCTAGGGCAACATTTGGACACAGAAATGCTTCATGAGCTGGTTTAGGGAAGGATGAGCACTTGGCATTCTATGTGGTTTCTCCTGGATTCTGTGTGACCTTAATAAAGTTTAGATACTTTCTAGCAAAGACTAAAAATAAATAAATCTGTTTGGCTACTTCCTGTTATTACTCTTCAATTTCTAGGAGCTTTAGTGAATCATTAATATGAGTAACCAGAAGCCGTCCCGTGCAACCAGTATTGAGAGGATATTGCCAAGGTACAGCTAACAACTACATACTTTTGAAGACTTTAGCTACTTGTAACTTAAACAGCAGTAGTTGGGGATTAATAAAACACATTTCTTGTCCTATATGGGATTGTCTGTCTCAATATGTTATTTTGAAAGCCAAAAAAGTACACTGAAGGGGGAAAAAAAAAAAAAAAGGCTTGTTAGGCAAAAATCTAAGATTACTGGAAACCACACTCCCTATTTTTGTGTTGCTTTCCTGTTCCGCTTTGTGACTCCAGATTGTTTCTATGGATGGAAAGAGCTGACTTTATAGAACCTACACTTCATTAAAATGATATAAAAATACACTAAGAAAGCCTAATTCGCTATTTTTCATTAAAACTGAGTTTCTCCATGGTTCTGATCAACTTCCTGCATTTCATTGCTTGCTGAAGAATGTTTATTATCTGACCTACTACCTCTGTATCTAGTTGGTATTTCTGCTGCCTTCATCCTTTAGTCTGCACTAGTTTTTAAATGCATTTCCCCCATTTATCTGTGTCTCAGCAGATAATAAAAAGCTTCCTCGTGTTCTACCACCTCCATTCAAATCAGCCGACCTGCAGGCACAACGCTGTCCTCGCCTCTTTTCTTTGCTGGTGAACAATGATGGAAGAGAAGATAAAAAGCAAAAGCAGGAGGCAGCCAGGTCACAGCTCCCATAAGAACCTACCTTTGATTTCCAGGTCAGTGACCAGATCCCTTCTCAGCCTCTACCAGTCAAACTCCATCCCACTACTGTTCAAGACTACATTGGTTACCTTCCAGCAGCTTAGATTTGAGTCACAGCACTTTATCCTCAGCAACAACCCAGTTCAGTTTTCTCATTCCTGCACTATGAAAATATTTCCAGCTCTCCCAGGCTTCATCATCCCTCTAGACATCCCTAACTATGACTAGTTGCTCCTTACTCCCCACTAACGTCTCAGTTCCTTCTTTCCTCCAGAACTCCATCCGTTCCCTCTCACTATCTTCTTTATTATTACTATATATAGTCAGTTCAATACTTTGTTTACCATAAGATTCACACCAGAAAATGACTTTTTTACTTCACTCCAGTACCATTTTGGTCCACAGGGATTAAGCTCCAACACTTCTTGAGAGGGAAGAAGGTGGAGACTGTGTGAAGGTAGACACAGGCCCCTCTCTAACGAGGCAGGCATGATTAACTCTGCTTTTAAGAGTCAGCTCATTCGCTGCTTAATAGCTCATTTGTGGCATTATTATGTTTTAAATACTTGTTATCTTTTATGCCCGTGTTTTGAAGGAAAACAGGGCAAGGCACAAAACGGTGCCAATTTTCTGAAGCGAGACCCAGCTCCAGGAAAGCTGCCGTAGATGACTAACCCTCACACTATTTGTTACTCAACTTTCTCATCCTGGTGATTAAACACTGTGCTGCTTCCAGAACAAGGATGTTTCATTACAGGAGGCTTTCACGAGGCATCAGATTCAGCTGGTGCTTCATATAGAAAAGAGTAACAACAAAAATAAAAAAGCACTGCATCAGCAGCTATTTCATATCAAAACCTATGCAATGAAAGCACATAGAAACACATAAGGGTTTTTTTTCCCAGATCATCTTCAAGTTTGAATTAAAACCAATATATTTCAAGAGCTGCAGCCTAAAAAATTTGAATTTTCCAACTGAAGGCTCAATATTGTCCACTTATACTACATTTAAAAAGTAGAATTTAAAGTTATTTATTAGTGCAATTTAGTAGCTTTGCCCTCCCTTCCAATTAGGACATGAGGGTTCGCGAATACTATATGGTTAGAACCTGCAGTAGGTAAATCAACAGGGTCCAGATGTTCAGGCTGTATTTCAATACTGCTCTTAAGGAACGTACCACTAATTGTGCAAATACCACAGCCTATTAATGCCGTACAATTTTAAGGGTGATCCATACATGTGACAAATACTGTGATACACATAAGGGGCCCATATGGTCTCATATGTAAAGCATCAAAAAGAATTTCAGTTTCCTCAGGACTAAAAACATCTTAGTTCATGTTTCATTTGATAAGAATAGCGCTAGAATGGAGGATGCTGTTCTTTAAGAGCACTAACCAGAATGTGGAGAACACCTACTGATTTTTATTTTTCCTCTCCAGTACCACATTAGAAGATTAACACTATCTATTTCTAAAACTTTAAGTGGTCTTGAAAGAAGACAGAGCAAAAAGAAATTCTGACTGTACAATTTAATGGGCAATAATCATCACCCAAGCAAGTACATCACTTCAGCCATTGAAACTCAAGCAGTTCTTGAAATAAAACTTCACCATGGATGGATGCAGGAGAGGTGCAAACTCAACTGGACCAGCTGACACTAAAGTCCTTTCACAAAAAGTACTGTTTTAATGAAGTTTAGCAGACTGTATTAAAGCCTGCATGGAAACTTGGTCTTTAAGATGACTTGTTAACTCGCTTGAGAGTTATGAAATAAACTTCCCTAGTATTTCAATTCAAGGACCTGCATTCCTCTAATAATACCACGAACGGAGGAAAAAAAAGCCTATAGTGAGTATATTCAATTTTAGGAGTCTTTCTGCCCTATTTTCATAATGCTTATTCATTCTTTTAACAATTCCTAGATAGTTCTAAAAAAAAAAAAAAAAAGTAGTAAAATATTAAGATATAAAGTTAAACTATTACCTCATCCACAGAGTGTGCAACAAAAGGAAACAGAGATGAAGTACTACTCCAGAGAAAGAAAAAAAAAAAAGGCAGTCTTACACCTAATCAGTGCTGGAAAGCCCTGTAATGGAAATTGGGATAGAAAATTGTGAGACAGGCAGCAAGATTTTTCTCTCTAGGCAACTCACCTCCATGTTCAAGAAAAACACGGACGCATCTCTCTTTCCCTCTTGCTGCAGAGAAATGAAGCAAGGTCCAGCCATTGGCATCTCGACCGTTTGGAGAATATCCTTGCTCCAGCATCTTGCGCACAGTGTGAACATCGCCAGCAGCCACTGCAGCCTGAATCTGCAACTCTTCCTGTAGCTCAGGGTTTCTCCGACAGTGATGGTGTAACATCCTAGCTGAATCTGGGTTTACAGAAGCGTCATGAGGTCACACTAGTCACCTTGAATCAATGTAAAGCATGAAGAAATTAGGATTGAGACCAGGAATGAGATATCTAGGAAAAAGAAAGAGGTATCTAGAAAAACAAGTCAGCACTAATGAAAAGCAATGCTAAGACTTACTCTCTATATGGAGAGAAGTCATAGTATACAAAGAATAAAAACCAGACACTCTCACTGTTACCAGCAAAGTCATACTACGCGGTTCACATCACTGAAGTGCAAGAGAAATGGACACTTACATGTTAAAAATAGTAAACATTTTCTTGAGAAGTGACAGCAAACCATCCACAATTAAAGCATCTAAGCAATACGCCAAAAATCTCCAGAATCAAACATTCATCTAAAAATCACAGCATGGTTAATATCACTAACTCCAAAGATACAGGTTAAACAGATGATCTAAGCTGTTGCATGAACCAGCACTTCATTGCTAGAGGAACTGAACTATGATATTCTGTAGGAATGGCAGGATGTGCAGTTCCAGCTAAAGGGTCTTGGACAGGTTATACAGAAGTTTGTTTTTATGAGTGTAAGAAGTGATAGCCCAGGCCAGTGAGAAAGATATCTCAGGTCAGAAAACTGCCCCCCTATGTATGATGTGTGAATGTTTGACCTGGGCGCGTGAATGAGTGGGTCAGAACGCCACCCACAAGATATGCATGGGAATGTGACTGAAAACAGTCACAACATGAGTGTGGTGTGTTTGGAATAACATTTTTTTGAAAAAATGTCCAGGCCTATATCTGTAAACCTATAAATTGAGAACTGTTAATAAAAGTGAGTTCAGCCTAGCTCAGCTCTCTGCTCTGTGCTCCTTCCTGATCTCTGCCTGTGTGTGCAGCTTTGTCTGTGTCCCGGTATGCATTGGTCCTTAATATTTCTAAGATCAAACACAAAGATGATAACACACGAGACCTGAAAACATGTAAGTGCAGTTAATATAGCCCTGTCAAACACCAGAATAATTCAGTTTATAATTACTTTGATACAGTATAGGAGAGAGCTGGGCCAAAAGGCTATCTAAAATATCCACTGTAAAAGAGCCTAGACACAAGCATAGACCGGGAAAGAAAGAAGGACTTTATTCCATGCCCTGTTTGAAAAGTACTCATCTGCAGATCTACTTACTACCCAGGAGGCAGAGAAAAAAAAATACAGATATTTTGGGATTTCTTCCATAATCTGTTAAGTGTTTACATTTTCACATACATCGGGTAAAATAACCCATTAACAGGTATTCCTAGAATAGAAATGAGTATCGGAAGAGAATAAAAGCAGGATATTAGAAAGGTAGTGCTGAGCAATAGGAGCCTCAGAAAATATTAAGAAGCTGTTACGATGGTTATTAACACAGAACTAGAAGATAAAAAAAGATAAAGAAAAATTTATTTAGGGTCCTGTAAAGTTAATCAAGATTAAGGTACAAAGGAAAATTCTAAAGAAAAAAAAATGAATTTTAAGCAAAACTTAAAATTCACAGCAACCTTATTTTATCAGGATGCCAACCCACAACACCACCTAAACCTTCTTTTATGTAAATATCATATGCATCTCCAGATCTTCATGATTCATAGGTCATTCAAGAGACTTTGCAATCAGCTCCCTATATCCCACTGGGCACTTATTTTCCTGTGATCCAGATATACACACAGACAAGAGAAAAGTGAAAACATCAATCACTGCCATCTTTCCAGATAAAGGCATCACTATCTATTCTCTCTTCTACAATCGAGTTGTGCCCATTGCAAAGAAGTTATTTATCTGCTTCTTGGAGAGATATAAGCTCATAACTAACAGGTACAGCTACAATGACCCTACTTACACTGCAAATATGGAAATTACATTCTGCAAATTCCTGTCTTTGACATTTATAAAAGTGTTTCAACTTACCACATGTGGAAAAAAAAATCATTATTTCAGCATACAGTTATGAAAGAAGACTTTTTAGCTCAATAGGTTCTACACGGCTTAGTTACTGCCTTTGTTTTGTTTTATAGTACAAACTCCATTAACTGACACCAGAAGAAAAGGGGATTTACAAAGCAGCAACTGCTAACTCAATAGTTCAGCTTTTGCAGCATATTCCAAAATCAAACTTGGTTAATCTGATGACAAGGGAAGTATTTCTACTACCTCTAATAAGCTTTTGCTAAGCTCTTTTCTAAACTCCAATTAGCACTTCGGAACATGCTCACCTGTAAGACAGCAAGCTTGACTTCAATCTGGATCACACCACTAAGAATACTGATAATGAAATCTCAACTACAAGGAAAAGATCTTTATTTGGATTTACAGGTGAAAACTGATAGTAAAATCTGGTTAATAATAAGAATGAGTCAGGGAGAGCTTCTTAAAAAAAGACCCAAACTAAGTGTGTCCCTTTAGCCCTCCTTTCTGAATGTGTACAAAAACAAGATAGGAAAACTCCTATCTCAAACTGAGACTATCTGATCAAAAGTTAATATAAGCAAACTTTCTATTGCCAGTTTTACAACCCCTTCTTGTAAAGGACTAACACTTGTAAGATCTCACGTGATCCTGAAAATTGAAGTCAAACTAGTTGCTCAAAATGCTACAGAAAGAGATAGGGTGACTAAACAGACCAAAGAGAAATGGGATTTCTCATTTAAGGGGACAGCAAACACCTATGAAGACAGTTGGTTAAGAAAAAGCAAAGCTCTTGATATCACACTTCTCAGCTGGTGGGTATATTTGTAACGTAGCATTATAAAAAGTTGGCACTGGCTCCATTTGTTGCATGTGACTAGCAGAGCTTATTCAAATGAGCTGGTACTAAAGTACATAAGTACTAAAACACACAAAGCAGAAGATGAAGTCAGGCATAAGCAGCTCCTTTTATCACTTGCACAGTTTCTGTAAATATCTACTCTTCCATCTCATCCCTATGGCAAGCAATGAAATTCAAATTACAAGAATACTTAACCGCAACATTAAAGGTTTCAGGATAGTTCTAGGTACACACCAGCTTTGCAAACATTTTTACTTCTGCTCCATAGATCAGTTAAAATTCCTGTTTACAAATCCCCATTTACACCATCAATCTTTGAAGAAGGAAGAATACCAGAAGTCATTAGCCATTTGGCACTTAATATTTAATGTTTTGCAACTGTAATCAATCTCATTCAGTACACAGTATGCATTTGGATTGCTACATACTGCCTTTCTTCATGCAAGCAAAAAACAGAAGTGAAGCAGAGGAGGGAAAAATGTACCTATACATTCTTGGTCATAATGACTGTTTAGTGCTATGAAAATGGAGGACAATAACAACTACTTAATTGATTTTGCAAGTACCACAGGTTAAATTCAATGTGTTCCTGAATTACCTTGTAAGAGGCTGTCACTCTTTGATGGATGTCCCACTCTTCATTGCCTGCACTATTCATAATCTTGTGTGCCCATGTGCGTCAAAACCTGCTGTCCCCTGAAAAAAGAGAGAGATTTCTTATTAGTTGCGAAGAGTTAAAGTGAGAGGTCTACTTACTTTTACTTTGCACCTGTGCTAGAACGCTACTTTTTAACATCATTATGCCATAAAAAGCCCTGAACTGTGTTTTCTTTCATTATCCAACAGTTCTCTGGAGTTTGGGGTGAGGAGAAACAGTCTAAATTCTTCTCAAAGGATTACGTATCTCTGCTCCTGCCATGGAACAAGAATGCATGTGGAGGTTCCAGTAGATATTTATGTCTGACTGTTCAATGTCTCCCTGTGGGAGTCAGATGACAGGAAAAACCTTTGGGATCCATTTAGTGTCTCCCAACACATTTTTGTGGGGCTTTTTATTTGTTTGACCAGGTGTTGGTTTTGGTTTTTTTGGAGGGGAAGCAGGGTGTGTGGTTTTTTTCTTCTTGTTTGTTTTGTTTTTTAAAATCTCCATCACATGTCTGCTTCCCTATCTAAAGAATAAAACCTGACAACATGAGCATTAACTTCTCTGTCCCTCAACTGGACTTCTAGTGCCACCAGATAGTCATCTCCCCCTCACATGAGGCATCAAACACACATCGTGTTTCATGATCAGGTAGAGATACCTCCACACTAAAAGCGATACCACCACCTCAAAAATCTCTAGCCTTTCCTTCATATATCAAAACTATCATTTTAGTATCAAAGTTCACTGAACGCCAGTTACAATGCCTGCCCAGTTTCCTCCTTCAAATCAGCTCTCCTTGTCCTCCCTCCTTCTCACCTGCAGGTAACAGGATCTGTCCCAAGTCCTGACCATTTTTCACAGCACTGTTGAGTCTGTACTCAACATTATTTCATTAATTCTTTGTAAACTTCTATCTGACCTTTTGTTCACTTTGTTTGCAAGCTTCTCATGACAGGACTCCTTATGTGTGAGCACCGTAATATAATAAATAATAAAGGCATTAATTACTTCATTGTAATACAGTTGGCATACAAGCCAACTGTGGCTTGTTTCTTCTGCAAATGAGTTGTGCCAGAACAAATGCATGAACTGGGCAGCTTTTAGCTTAAGTTAAAATTTCTGTCACTTAACACAACATGAAATCTTGCTTTCCTGATGCTAGCTCAGAAGAGGAGGATGAAAAAACCTCTTCATCCTTCTTATGCACATTTTCCAAGAGCTTTGCTTCCCAAGATAAAACATACAAGGTCTGCCAGATACGCTCACAGCCCTGCACAAAATTGCACTACCATGACCTAATTTGATCACATTTCTAGTCTTGTTTTCTTTGCATAGATGATCAGTCATTAGTTCACCTTTTCTAAAAAAAAAAAATAAAATTGCCTGATTTTCACTTTAAAACCCACACGTTTTTTATTAGCTGATGCAAATTAGAATTGCACTGACTTCACAGACTACAGGCAAGGTAACAGATTGCTCCACTAAAAAAGTAACAAGCTTTTTTCCCCCTCAAAGGAAAATTAGCTGCATATGGTAAGAGTAAGATCTGCAACTTTAATAAAAAGAAGTCATATTTAGTGAAAGTAAAGCTCACTTACTCAATGACTTAAAGTTTGCTTAAAATACTAATAATTGTAATAGAAGTAGCACACTGTTGATATTGTCTCATTGTCAAAGAGATCTTATGCTCTTCTACATCACTGTGTCACTTCATTAAAGTAACTGCAAACACTATGTAGAAAATTAATTCCAACATACGTATATATTTAAAGAAAGTTCAAGGTTGGTACTAAAAGTGAGACTATAGAAGACAGTATTTGGCTCATTCAGATGGCCTGACAGATAAGACCTGATTGCTAAGCCCCAAGATTACACATCCAAGACCAGAACAAGGACCATAATTTACTGATGTTATCCTCAATCTATACAACAAGGGAAGTGTACCATTACACATGACATTTAATATCTACCATAGACTTAACCAGTGTAGATCCTGGCTGTCTGTGGCTGAAGTATTCCAAGACATGTAAATTGAATAAAAAAAAAAAGGAAAGCCCTGTGGAATAAGAATAATCACATTAGCACTCATGATTCTTCCACCCATTTCAAAACCCAAACAAGCTAAATGTGTTCTCACTCAAATGGCATTTTAAAAGTGGTCAATGTGTTTGACAAAGAAGCTAAATGCAACTATCACCTTTCTATGTCACTCAGCTTCCTATTTCAGCAGCTCTTCAGACAAGAGAGTAAGGCTAACAATCATTATTGTGTTCTCATATCATAAGTGCAAAGTTTGCAAATAACGTGAAATATTAAAATTTCACAGACCCTTATAGTCCTGAATATATTTTCTGCTAGACCTTCTACGCTACATCCCAGACAGACATCAAACAAGCTATCCATGTGTTCGAAAAAAAAGAAAAAAATCACCAAGCGACACATGTAAACTGCTGGGTCTGAAAGCAAAGAGTTAACAGCACCTGAATCAAAAACACCACAGAGGAACTGTTACTTCCAAGGAAAGAAGCCTTCACTCTTCATAAGCGGTCATTAAAAGTCATACATTTCTCCTCAGAGCTTCTGTAATGCCATCTCACAGCTTGGACATACTAAACTTAAAATAACTAATAGATAATCTAAAAGTCCTCTACCAACTTCAGGTGTTTGTAGCACCACACGATGCAGACTGGTGGTGTTCTATATAACCAGCAGCTGTTGTGTTGTTACGTTCTGCAGGTGGCTGAAACCAAAGCACAGAGGTATTGTTTTCCCAACTATTATCCATTTCACAGAGAGGCTGTGAGCTCTGACTTTTGGGCCTGATGAAGAATTAGTGAAATCATCTGGCTCAAGTAACTCCAGGTCTGCAAACTGGAGAGCTAAAGAGACCTCTCCTTCAGAAAGCACAGGTAACACAGCAGCATTAAACACAAGCAGAGCCCAGAGAAGAAAATACTGCAAATCCTTCCAAATCAAGGACCCCAATGCTAAAGCAAGGCCTTACAGATCTTTTTCAGTAGAGAACGCTGCATCACACTTGAATGGCCACAACTCTCCTCTCTCAAGACGTGCGCTTACAAACTACAGGGAGCTGGTGCTCTGCAGCTTGGAGATCCTCGCATACCACACACACAATACAATCCCTCTTCTAACTTAGAGCGGTGCCCTTACTAAGTTTTCAACAGTAAAAGTCAAATGAATGCTTAGCCTTAAAAGTAATAATTCATAGCAAGTATTAATGTATAAGATTTATGTATTTTGACATGAATTGCCACCATTAAAGAATCCAAATACCAGTATTTCATAGAATGAAAGAAGCAGAAAACAATGGCTAGCTCAAACCACATAAAAGCACTCACTTCAGCCCTAACGCTCACAAGCATGGCTGATGAACAAAATGAGCATCGCTTATAGAGTTTATTTCACTCAGTCTCTGGAAGATTTGTTTTACTTTGTATTTCCTTTTAACATAGCCTAAAAGAATCCAAGTGGACAAAATCCACTGGATGACTTCAGTGGATAAAGCAAGTTTTTCACTATGATAGTATCATTCTGTACGCAAATGCTGGAACAAGAGAACACAGCTTCTCAGCACATTTCCTTTAAGGGTTTAGAAGGCACAAGAAGGCAAAACAAAACCAAAATGAGTATATAGCCTGAAGATTAAAAAAAAAAAAAGTATGTGCAACTTTATCTAAGGGGTCAGGCTATACTTGCAATATGCTGCATTTCTTCCAGAAATCAAGAGCAGGACTTCAGCATGACTTATCTCTGTTCTTTGTTTTGACCATGTACAAATTTCCGCCAGAAGCCAATTCCCTGATTCCCATGAACTCAATTCCAGCCTCTGCATCTGAATCAAACTTTACTGTGCTGGTATTTCACATTCAGAAGAAGTTCCACAAATCAAATGAAAACTTCCATTTCCTTCCATTAATAAATCCGAAAGATCTTATGACTTATCAGCACCAAGAGGTGTCCTGTTGGAGTAGCTACTTTAATGCAAGCCCCAATGTTAGATGCACCGGATGGGTTGTAAAGAAAGCGTTATAACAAACCAACTTTGGATGAAAAAGGCGTGCCATAACCACACTAGTAAGCTTGTCCTAACGCCCATCTGTCTCTGCTATTGGCATAATAACCCCTCCTGCAATCACACTGGGCACGTCCACACATTCCACTATTACTCCTGGTGTTGCAGTATGCTATCAAAATAGCATGGAATATTTTTTCCTTCTACTTTCAAAATGCATCTCAGAATTCGTCGCGCTTCTGTTACAGGGAGATTTTCTATTTAATCTGTGACATGTAGCAGCTACTTTTAATCACATGCTAAAGACATCTATATTAGAAAAACAATCCACGCTTGACCAAGATCATTGGCAACAGGTACTGCTCCTTCCCCTGCAACTAATGCCAAAAAATAACTTCTTGCTGACAACAAAAAACATTCTGGTACAGTCAATGACATCTCTGAAAACATGACAAAGACCAGAGTGACCGATATAGACAATACGTTTGCCAAAATAACACTAACTCTACATTTGAAATGGATTAGAATAGATTCAAGACAGACACTGCATTAAAAGAATGTGCAGAAACTCCATTATTTGGAGCACAGTAACAGCAGGATGCAGAAAAAGGCAGACAGACATCACCTACTGCCCCACTCTTCTTCTAGATCCCATTTCTTCACCTTGCCATGTAAAACAAGCAATTCTCCCTACAAACTGCTCTTTCCCTGAAACTAAACGTTCCTCCTACCAGCAGGATTCAGTTTTTGATGACTCCTTTCATTCTTTCCCTTAAGCACCTAACCGCATTACCTTCTTCTGTGATCTCAACCCAAAAAACTAAGTACTTAAAAACAAACACCATCCAATTAAAGGAATTTCATTTTTTGCAGCTTTGTTACAATACAAAACCCCTGATCCACGTGAAAGTTAGGTACGACTAAATCAACATAATGCAATTACCATGACCTACTCCAATAAAGATCTTAGAGCTAAAGCAAATCCAGTGTTGCACCCATAAATTTGTGAAAAGGCTTTAAGAAAAGATCCTTTCAACTACCAGGAGTGAACTAATTTCAAGTGACATTCCAGAGATGAGGAGACATAAAAAATCATTAAGTAGCAATTCATAATCAAAATAATGTTCGCAGATTAAGCTTAGAAAATGAAGAAGTGCTACAAGAAGAAAGTGAAACTGCACTTCATGTGGGCTTCAGAGCTTTCAGACTTTTAAAGATCCGTAGCAAGAAGGCTTTAAGAGAACAAAGAAATCTAATGCTACCTATTCAAATCCATCAAAAACACAAGAGGCCCTAGTCCCAGCAAACCATGTGTCTAACATGATTCTGAGAGTCTACATGAAATATCACCTTTCTGGGTTTTTTTTCTGAGTGCTGTTTTCTCTCTTCTGTCTTATTTTGTTCTTTGGAGTCACAATTTTTAATTCTCCTTTAAGGCAGCTTAAACCTAAAAATAAAAAATAAAAGTAGAACTGAGCCACACAGTGACATTAAAGAGAGAAACAGAGAACAAAACTGGTTAATACCAATTCAATAGCAGGTTGAAATATGAAAAAAAAACAAAACAGAAAATAGGAAGGAAAGGGTTATTTAGCTAAGTTAGGATCTTAGCTCAAAAAGAACAACATTCTCTTGGGATATTAAAGAGTTGGAGGGGCAGTAACAGCAGGACCGCTGCCCTGTCATCCAGCTCCTCCAGAGAACTGAGGTAAGTACCGAAGAATGGGACAGGAAGTAACCCAGAGCTGCTGGGAAATCAAAATCACTCCCTTGCAGGAGCTCACGCTTCAGGAACCGTCAAACACGCACAAACCCACCGAGCCCCAGCGCAGAGTTTCAAGGCCCGGCGGCGGGGCAGAGAGGGAGGGAAAGCCGGGACAGCGCCGGGGGCTGGGGAAGCGGGGGACGCTCTCCGGAGGCCCCCGAGGCTCCTCAGCGCCCGGTGAGCCCCGTTCCACCGGCAGCCCCAGAGCGCGGCGGCGGGCCCGGCGCCGGGAGGGGTGGCCTGGAGCTTCCCCCCCCCCGCCCCACAGAGACAACAGGGGCTCGGCGCCCCCTCCCGAGGGGGGCGGTGGGGAGGGGGAGACCCCTCGCAGCGCGCTGAGAGGAAGCGGGGCGGAGCAGGCCGGCTGCGAGCCCCGCCGGAGGGGCTGCCCGGCAGCAGCGAGGCCACGGGGTCGCGTTCCCCCCACCCCCAGTGCGGGAGCCGGAGGGCAGCCGGGGCTCCGCCGCCCGCGGCCGTTACCTGTCTGCCGCCGGGAACGGGGGACGAGGGGCCGCTGCGCGCCCGTGCGCAGCCGCCCCCCGCGCTGGCGGCGGGGCGGGGGGAGCGGCGGGGCCGGCCGCGGGAGGGGGCCGAGCCGTGTGGGGACACTTTGCACCGAGCCGCCCCCCTCGGCTCCGCTGCGGGGTCAGCGGGCAGGGACTGACCTCGGCCGCCGCCAATCCACTGCCTCCGCGCTGGGCCCGCCCCCAGCTGCGCGTCGCCGCCGTGTTTTATTGGGCGCCGGGCTGACGGTGCCTCCGCCCATGGTTCGTCCCCCTTGCCGTAAGGCGTGGGAGAGAGGGAGTGCTTTACGACAGAGGAGGGGAAGGGAAAGGGGGCGGGAGCGGCGGCGGTTCCGGCGTTTTGACGGAGGAGAGTCGGGCCTTACGGCGCCCTGTCTGCCCGGGGCGGGTGAGTCGCAGCGGTTGCCTAGCAGCGGTTGCCTAGCGACGGGAAGGGGAGGGGCCTGTGTGCGCGGCGGCTTCGGGGTGACTAAGCGAGGCCGCGGGCTTCCAGGTCGGGGGGAGGCGAGGGGCGGGGCCTGGAGGAGAATGGGCGGGGTCTCGGCGGCAGCGAGCGCGAGGCTGTGGACGGGAAGCGGGGGGGTTGCGAGGCTGAAGGGAGCCGGGCTGAGGAGGCGCGGGCGGGTGAGGGTACACCGGGCGGCTTGGGGCGGCTTATAGGTGGGCCTGGGCGGGTGGAGGAGCCGCGCCGGTTGAGGGGCAGGAGCGGCCTCAATTCGGTGCTGAGGGGAGCGGCGGCGCGGGAGGCCTCGGCTGCCCCTCAAGGCCGGCGGGAGGGGATTGTGGAGGATGGTGAGGGGGAGCGGCCCTGAAGGCCGGGATGCTGTTTGGGGGCCTTTTCAGAGCGAAGCGTGGCTTCTAGCGAGCTCTGCCTGTCACGAACCCAGCGCTGGCGTTTCTGAAGGGCCCATGTGAAGGGTACAATAAGGGGGACAGCGAGGTCGGATCGAGTCCATTTAGTCCTGTCTCTGGTGGCTAAAATGCTCGCAGAAGGGCAGATAGAGTATCTGGCATCCTTAGGTGTCAAAGTTAACAGTCAGACATTGGGCAGCTCGCAGCAGAGGTTATTTGCAACCTCTGCAGGAGATTACCTTATTTTAGAGGCGTTTATGGTATTTCAGCACTAGAGTGGAAGCATATCGTGTATTGAGAGATGAGCCTACAGAGTCATTGCAGGTACAAGTAGTCCAAAGTGTATTTTATTTCTTAAATGGTCCAACATTGCATTGTAAGGAGATCCAGAGCCTTCAGACTCAAACCCAGAAGTCATGGACTGTGGTCTCATTTTGCTTTATCTGATTAAATTTTTAAATGAAAATAGTGATTTTTTTGGATTGGATTTGAGTTTTCTCCCAGTTACTTCTCATGCAATTAGATTTTTAATAGTGTGTATAACAGGGGAGGTCTAATACAGGGATTTAACTATAGCTTTCTCTATTCATGCCTCTTCATTGATGTCTCTGAGTAATCATGTGTCATCGTAAGCCATTTGAATTGGTATAAAAAGTAAAATGCGATATCAACAATGTTAGTCCAGTCAAATCAATGCTCTGCAAGACTTCGCGCTAAATTAAGTATCCCACCTTGTAGAAATATACATGTTTTATAAGTCTGATTTAGAATATTCTGGAGGTGTTTGCAATCACTTCTTTGGTTTATGATGGTCCTTAGACCTTACAGGCTTCAGCTGCCATCTGAGTTTTCATCTCCAGTTTTTTGTGTCCTTTTCCATCAAGTTTCTTCTCTAGTTCTGTTTGCAGCTTCACATGACTTTGGTTTTGATTTTAAAGTACTGCTGAAGTAGTCATGAAAATAAGGTATAAGAAAATACTTATTTGTGCTTTTTTTCTATATAGTTTTACTTTCCATCTTTTGCCTGATCAGTATATATATATAAGGTTTTTAAAATTGTTTCCTGTGGCTTATGCAGGACTCTGACACTGGGAGGCGTTACCTTAATTGTTTTTTAGACACTGTCATGAATAACTGAAATAAATAATACAAGCAAGGATTGGAGTTTGTAATTTCTTATGTATGTATGTGATTGTTTCTCTTTACTCTTTAGTCATTGTCTGACATTTTCCCCCCACTTTGAATTAAATTTCTTCAAAATACCCCCCTCATTTTGTTTCCTTTAATTACTTCTATTCATGAACTTTTGTCGTGTGTGAGACATACCTTATAGACGTTGTGAAGTGTTCTACAAATTAACGTTGAAATATAAATTTCTTATGGTAGGATCAGGGAAAACACAACCGATATCATGTTGTGAAGGTAAAATCTCATAGTGCATATCCTAGAGGAGTTCTAAATGTTTCTGCTTTAACAGCCTTGCTGTGTTGGATGAATTTGTGCATGAGAAATCTGTTCATTTACTATGTAGGATGATAATTCAAGTTGTTCTTGAACACAGAAGTAAATGTGTTCAGATAGTTTTACTTTACTAGGTATTCATTTAGGAAGAAATAAAACTCAAAGATAGGAACAAAAGCTGTATGAAATATTCAGAGTGATTTGTGGAGACATTTTACAAGGTTTCAGGTCATAAATTTCAACCTCAGGTAGAATTCCAACTAGATTCTGCAGAAGAAGAAGGAATTTACTACCTGAAGTATCAGATTTATTCCTAACATCTGAAATGTGGAATATGGGAAAGGATGGGGGAAGTGTTCTTAGTTCTGTCAGGTGAGGCACATACTGTAACATTTTGGAGTTGTCAGGTCAGCTGTTGCTCAATGTGTCTTTAAAAATACCACACCAGAGTGAATTGTAGATCACTCCCTGCAGGCAACTTCTTATTCTCTAATTTTAGATTATCTTCTGAAGGAAATGCTGCCCAATGGTGGAAGAAGTGAAGAGTCTGGGTAGCATGTCTTGGTCTACCCCTAATCCTTTGTAGCTTTGCAAAGCTATTTTGTCAGTACGTACTTCAGTTGCAGTTAAACAAATCAAATTGTAAAAATGAAGGTGTAGTTCTCGATTTTTTTTTTTATAGTGTTTTAAAAACTTGTGAAGATTATAAACCAAAACAAAGTTGCTTGTATACTGAATTGTATCATTTCATTGTTTTCTAATCGACTAAAAAAGCAATAATAATACAAAATATTTGGTATGATGATAAATGCCGTTGTAATTGTCAGGAAGATCTTTAGAGTTTCTAACCAGCTGGGAGGCTGAGATGTCTTTTTCCATTGATAAGAAAGGGGAACATTTAAATAAAAGCCAACTGCAGACAGCTGGCTTCAGGAATCTACCTGGAAGTGTATCTGGTTGATTACACCAGACTTAAAAGCAGGGATCCAAAAAGCATGCAAAAAGGAAATTCTTATCAACAACATAAGCTCTGCTCCTAATTTCACAGTAGATAAAGGTAATGAGTTTGGGATTTTTTTTTTTATTAAAAGCATTCTGCGTAGAGAACATGTTAAAACTGGCCTAAAAAGATAAATATTACAGACTAGCATCAGTCTTAATACAGACGAAAAAGAAACCTTGATGTTCTTAAGTATATAATTTTGTTTTCTGGGGAGATAGAATATCTATCTAGCCATTTGCATAATGGTTAGAAAAATGTGGGTGCTTAGATTCTCACACTTTAAAGAGAGATTTGAGTTCTTAACAGTTCTTTTTTAAGCTATAGTGAGTGTTCTGGTGTTGTGACTGAGAGCTATGTTCCATTGACGTGGTGATAAAGTTTGTGGGGTTTTTTTGCTTTAGATACCTTTCCTGAATATAGCTGAGCATTTTTATTGGATCTTAATAAGTTTTACACTTTTTTGTTTTTAAGTTTTTGTTTTCTTTTATTTTTCTAATTTTAAACTTCTCAGTCACTGGACTGTTGAGACCAGCCCTGTGGCATTCTTGGTCCTTTGCATTATCTGAAAACCTGTTTTGGGTTTCAAGATGTAGGTGCGCAGAATGAAAGTTCTGCACTTGTAGACGTAAAGGAATTCTTCGGTCATCCTTACTAGATTAAGAGCCCAGCTCTCCCCTCCTGTATGTTCATACTGTTCACCTTGGGCCTCTGTGCAGCAGAAGACAAGACTTGTCCTTTGGTTTCTGGAGTTTTTTTTGAGATGTGTTGTGATATCCAGCCTTAGTGGAACAACAAACATTGCCAGTGCAGGTGAAACTTTAAGTTGAAACTTTGTGCCTGCTTTTGGAGGAAACTGTGCCCGAGGACATGAGGTTTTCATAGTTTTGTTTGATCTAAGTTCTCTTATCTTTCAGAAGTAGTTCTAGTAATAATCATCTTTGCCTTTGTTAGTTCTAACAAGTTAATGTTGATGTCAGTAGGATAATGTTGGAACTGTAAACTTCTTCATGGTGTGGCAGTTCTATTATTTGAATGTCTCACTGGGACAGTTTTGTGCAGCTATCACTTGCTGTTGATAAACAGTGAATTTGTATTTTCAAAGTAAGTTTAATAATGGTAGTATTAGCTGTAAAAATATGTCTTTTGTATCTTTCTGGTTATCTGCTCAGTAATACCAAAATATTTATTTCTAGGTAACTTAGAAGAGAAGTTCCTAGTGATGCTTCTGTTTCTATTACTGGACAAAAAGAACTTTGAAGCTGATTTGCATTGACCATGAATAATCAATGAAGACATACGGCATTTTCTGGAATATTGACTGTTCTCATAATGAAGATCTCTCTTCTGCAGCAGATGTATAAGGATGTACTGGTAGGCCTTCCACTAGCAAAGGAAAGTCGTTATTATGCCTCTTTACTTAATCTATGCATTGAGCAGTCACCAGGAGGAGACGAATCATGTAACTGGATGCATTTGTCATCTACTAATGGTGGTACTAGGAGCCATCAGGACGCTGATATGCCAGATGCAGTTGTTCCTACAACAGAAGATATATCAAATAGCTTCGCAAACATGAACTCCTCATTCTCTCCAAGAGAAGTGATGCTTCTTCAGTTAACCTTGATCAAGATGGTGGTTGTTAAAGCAGAGTGCCAGGAAATTGAATTTAATATAAGACAGAAGTACTGTGAAATCTTTGTCCTTCTTCTGAAAGAGGCAAAAATTGACTCAAATTTGGTAAGCTTTTATAAACTTGTGAAAGATTTTTGTGAAATGAGGGGGAAAAAAAAGAACAAGGAACATACCTTAGATATGTTTTCTTTCTCCATGTCTGCAGATTTGCCTGCTCGGTAGTTACGATCAGCTGTTATCTCACATGGCTTCAAAAAGTTTAGCGTCTGTTGTGTATTTCCAGCTGAAGGAAGAGGTGAGTATAGCATAACTTTTCACAGCTTAAAAAAGTGGCTTAGCGAAAATGTGCCTTCAAGTTGTTCCATTTGACTCTAGAGCCAAGTTCTTGAAGTGCTTATATGGCACAAAAGTAGTCACCGAGTTCTGTAAAATCTGAAATTAGTTCTAAAGAGGCTCCTTTCATAAGGAGACCCACAGAGCGACATCAGAACTGCCCCTTTCCTGCATGTCTACTCTGCTCCAGCTTTCTGAAAGACACATCTGCTTTTCAGCATACAGACTGTCACTCCCCTCAAAAGGCCGCACAGTTTCATTGAAGTGTGTTTAACTCCAGTATGGGCAACAACCTGAAGGTTATACAAGATAATACTATGTGATAGTTCTCCCATAAAGTGTGTCTTAAGGGACTCTGGGCTGGAAGTGATGGATAGGAAAGGTATTTAATAAATATCCCAAGAGAGTATTTCAAGTGTGTTAGGAGTGGCATGGAGTGTAGAAAGAAAGGAGATCAGATGTGTAACAGAAGTTTGTAATGTGAAGTAGAATGTCTTTATATATAAACATCTTGAATTTTATGAAACTATTTTAAGGCAAAATGTGTCTAGATGACATATTCTGTTTAAGGTTGCAGTACAGGTATTTAAAAAAATAATATCGACTATCAATATTTTTATGGTTACTTGAGATCTGTTAGGTGATGCAGTAGATAAAAGTAGGTAGTAACCTATTGAAAGTTGATCAAATGCTTTTCTGTATTTTCTTATTTGAATAATCCAATTACTTAATTATTTTTTTTACCTGCTGTATATTTGGTGAATGTGTATTGTAGCCTCCACAGCAGCATCTCTGGGTATAGATTTCTCTCAGAAATAGGTCTGTAATATTTCTTGCAAAGTTGTCTGGGAATTATGCATTCAGATATGGTCTGTCTACAGTACTACCTGATTTTTGGGTAAAACATTAGGAGGTTTGGTTTTCGCTTTCTGGAAAATACAGATATTTTCTATCTCATGCATATGCATCTTCGTGTTTGTAAATAGAGGCCTGTGTACTTAACAGGCACTAGACAGATGTATTGTTTCTACCTGCGGTTTATCTATGCTTACATATGAATCTTTTTAATGTACAATTTTTAATTATTGTATTACTATTTAACTTGCATAGCAATTGTAAAGCATACGTGATTGGTTTTTGAACTTCTTTTCTTAGAACACATTAAATGTCACCTGGCTCAACTTTAGTTTGAAGACTCTTTCAGGATTCCCTCCAAATACCCAGGTAGCAGAATGTCTGTGGACTCTTACAACTATTATCAAGGACATACTGAACGACAAAGCTGTCCCGAAAGCAGGTACTGTCGCTGCATGTCGATATAGCAGTGCCCACCAGGGGGAGGAATGTTCCTTGTGATCTCATCTAGAGCAGCTTGGCTGAAGAACACCTAGTTTCTTACTTACAGAGAGGCTGACAAAGTACTGTTAAAAATGTAGTGATTTTAACATGCTTCAAACCTGAGACTAGTCACAATTGCCTGTTTTCTGCTTATTTGATGATTTAGCTGACAGTATTACACTCCAACACTGTAATGTTCTTCTCATTGCTGTAGGTATTTTGCAGAAGTTGTTGGCTCCTCTTGATGCTGTACTTGAAGGATTTTATAATTCCATTCTGTTCCATCATTTTGACAGTCACCACTATTCTTCACCTTATTCTGAAGCTACAAACAATTTGATCAGTTTTGTAGATCTGCTTGAAGCACTTTTGGCTTCCAGAACTGAATTACAACTACCACTCAGATGCCAAAGAGTGTTGTTTTTGAAAGTTTCCTACGTCCTGAACCTCATTAGCTCATCAATTCATTATTTAATCAAGAGGAAGCTCATTATGCTCCTTAAAAAGTGTGTCCTTTACAAGTCTAGAGAAGGTGTTAAAAGTGGATCCCTGTTCTTACAAACTCCATCTTTATATGAGGATATGCTTACGCTGAGTAATGCTGTTCTTCAAGTTGTGAATTTGACTTGGTTTAACCAGATCCCACTCAGTGAAAAGACCAGCTACTTCGGAGGCTGCGAAGCTCTTCCTGAAGAAGATACTCAAGGTGGTTCTGACCAAACTGTTCTCAGAGCCTTAAGTCTGGTTGTGCTTAAAGCACTGGAATTCAAATGTCAGAACTCTGCTACGGAAGCTGAAATCAAAGGTAATAGTCTCTTTGAGGTTTGTTAATTAAGCTTTCAGATTTTGTAGTCACACTTCACTAATACTGTGAATAGAATTCAGCTGAATTAGTGGTGGTGGGAGGGAGGAAAGAGAAGACCCACCCAGAAAACCTGCTACTGCTGTTGCTGTGTCCTACCTAATTAGTTGTTTCCTTTCATTTGATCCTGTTCTTAGCCCTGCAATATGGAGGGCTTGAAACAGCTGTATTTGGGATTGAGAACTTTTCCTGTTAAGAACACTTGTTAATATTTGAAATAGTTGAGCCAGCTTGGGAACACCAGGCTCTTCTCCAGTTGGAAAAGAAGAGAGCCCATAGCACAGCATCTACTTTATGCAGGGTGGAGAGCTAAAAGGAACAGCAGGTAACATTCTTTTGTCTGTGGAGGCAGACCTGCAAGTACCATTATTTTGGTTGAAGGTACCAGGCACAAATAATGTAATGGGGTGAAAACCAGCAGTTGTAGAAGAGGTAAAAAATAATTAAAGTGTAAAGTGAAAGACAGGAAAATTATGGGAGTTGGCAGAGGTTGGTGGTTGTGTTCTTCACCCTGACTTATAGGTCTAGTCCTTAGAATTAGTAGGTGTTAAACATACTTTTCATACTTGCTTGCTTGAGCATGTTTGTTTTACTGAAGAGATTAATTAGATTAATAGAAGAGCAGACCTGGCTCCTGTGCTGGGCCTGTGCCACAGGCAGGCAGTGGGATGGCGAGGGAATGCAGTGTAACTTGCGTTCCTGACAGGAGAGGACGTGTTGCTGTGTCAAACTGGTAGCCAGTTATTAGTCGCCTCCTATGATATAATGAAGTACAGGGGTGAGGCTTTTTGCCTGAGAAACTCCTGAAATTCTGTTTTTCCACTTGCCTTTTTATCTCTGAGAAGCATATGATACGCATCTTCTGATGCTGAGCTGTGTGAATGTGGATGTACAAGTTCTCTCATGGAAACAGCTTGCTGGCCCTGGGTTACAAGCTCCATGGCAAAAATGGAAAGGTAGTTCTGAAGCAGTTTCTAATCAAATACAAGTGAGAATGGGTGTTCCTTACTGTCAGCCAATTGGTGATATGGCAAAAACTAAAAAATAATATATAGTTTTTAAACAAGGATGAAGTTTTCCAGCATTTTGAATATTTTGAGGCATTTTAATACAAGTTCTAGATGTAAATATTTTACTTCTTATATTTCTACATAATGTAAGAAGCCTAAGATCAATTTTTAATTAATCGGATTGTGTAAAAGAACTACAAACTTCTGTGATATGGCTTCTGATGCTTTTTACAGATTTTGGAAGATGTTACATATGTGATGCCAGTTACGTTCTTGTAGTTTAAGTATTCGTAGAGAATGTTTTACTTATGGCCCACCTTCTGAAAAAGAATAGAGACTGAGATTGTCTGCAGACAAGCGAATAGAAAAATGTAGGTTAAATCTATTCAGATGCCTCTGTGGAAAATCTTTCTCAAAGAAAAAAAATTATCCTTTCTTTTCCAGATTTGTGACACAAAAATGAGTTCTTTAATTAGATTCAAATACTGTCAAGAGGGATTTCAAGTTGAAAGGAATGGTATTTCTATTTTAGTGACATTAAATTAAGTGATTAAAACAAGCATCACAATGCTTTAATATGCTAACTTCCCTTCTGGGAAGTTGGTTGATCTTATCTTTTTTTTATTAACATGAATTACAGTGGCTTAACTTTAATTCATTTCAATTTTCAGAGTAACTTCCACATAGCTTTGATTTATAGGGAAGAATCTCAGTCTGAATAGTAACTATTAATAACAAAGATAATCTGCTTTTCCTATTATTTGCTAAGAGGAAAAGCAAATCTTAAATTCAAATATTTGAAATGACATAATGATGGGTTTGTAAGTAAAATTGATTCCCATTTTGTAAGAATTTGTTTTCGAAAGTGGTAATCACTTTATACGTATGATGCAACTGTGCTCTTTAAGCCATAGTGTACTTCTAGCAGTATTAGAGTTCTTACTATCTTTGGGTAAAGATGTATGTCACTATTTTTTTCTGTTTTCTAAATGTTGAACGTATGCTGTGTTACGTGAAAAACTGGTATTACATTCAGAGGTAAAGAACCTTTATATAGTATGGCATTAGAATTGAAGAGGTAAGTTTCTTGACTTAAGGGAGTCAACCTGTCATATGACTAGGAAGTTATTTTTATGAGGAAGCTGCTGTGCTAAAATGAGATAAATTATGAAGTGCTTTTCCCATCCAGGAGTGCATTGTTCAGAGGGAGGGGGGAAAACTAAGATTTGCAGGAAAAGTTCTGCTTACATTAATCCTTCCAGCAAGGATTTTATACTGTCTCTCATGAAGGTACCTTTATCCCAAGCCTTTGTGTATGAAAATGTACATAATTCATGAAGAATTTATTTTATAAAAAATACGGCTATATTACAAGCCTCATACTTTGTTTTACTGTAGAAATGACAACTTATTTCCATCAACTATAGATCACTGCAGTTGATTTCTACAGTGAATCATCCTGAGGTGGGTTTAGCTTCAGTGCTGTCAAACATTACAACTGTAGTATTATATCCTATGGGAAGAACTACCTGAGATGAAATCTCAGCAAAGTGCTCGCATTGGATCATTACATCTGTGGCATTGACTTGATTACAGTTATTGTGCTTTAGTTTGCGACATACTGATGAATCTGCCTAATTGGGGAGCTAAAGGAAAGTATAAATCCCAGCTGTGTAGATATAGTCATATTTTTTTTAGGTTTCCTGTGCAATTTTTGAGGTGTAAACTTGTTTGTTAGTCAAGAGGATTCACCCTGTTGTACCCAGAACTTCTTAGGTCCCCTCTGACTACTCTTCCTTGAACTCCAAGAAAATGAAGAATGCTGTTAGATGAATAAATTGTGTCCAAGGACAAGTTTTATCTGTCTTGGGGGCGAGTTCTATGCCTAATAAGTAAATTAGTTTTCTGCAGGTTACTTACAATTGTTAACATTGGCATGTGAACACCAGTATGTTTAGGGTTTAATAGAGTAGCCATTCATGTTGAATTTAAGGCTAGGTAACTGCTTATGGTTTTCTGCAAAATATTTATTGATTTCTTTGGTACCAGGAAGCAAAAACCAATGTGTAAAATTTGATGGTTTGTAAGTCAGTTGAGCTTAAGAAGGATGAATGCATTCATGAACTCCTATGCATTGTTCATTTAAAACATAAAAAGTGTATGTAGTTTAGTAACTAAAAATGTATAGCAAAATTCATAGTTACTTCTTTTTTTCAGGAGACTTTCAGAGTTCCATGTCCCAGCTATTGGTATTCTGGAGGAGTCATCTGAAGTCTCTGCCACAGTCTCACCCAGTTGTACATCACTGTGAATGGCTCTCCTTGATTTTCATAGAGCAAGATGATGATATGTGGGAAGCTGCAAAAGCTTTATTACTTATTTATTTAAAATTGGATAGGTTAGTGTACATTTTATTTGACAACGCTATGAAGAATTGTAATTTAGCGAGATTATTGTGATGTTTCCATTGATTAATTTTGTGTAAAGAGAAAATATTTTTAAAAACAAACAAACAACAAAAAAACACAACCAAAAGAACCTCAGGACGACATAATAATATGTGGTGTAATAGCTGTTAACTTTGATAATTTGATTGGTTTTTGGATTGAAATGAGGGAGTTATGCAACAGTTTATTAGTAAGTATCTTAACCTGTCATTCAGAATAATTTACTTCACAAGCCAAAATAGTGGTAAGATGCAGATAAAAGGCAAGACTGTTTTCTTTCACTGCTGACAGTTTGAAAATAATGTGATTGTCATTAAACTTCAAGAATTCAGAGACTTCTGGCAAAGTGTCTCTCTAAGGCTTAGGTCCTGTTAATTCTAGCTAGTTGGTAAAAACTGTTATTGCTAACAAGTGAAATGTGTTCTTCATAAATTTGTCCTGGACATTCACTGCTTCATTGTTCTTTAAATCACTATACAAGGTATTGTCCTAATTTATAAAAGGTCCCTCAAGCTTCAAATGTGAAGGTATTGCAAGTAGTATCTTAAATACACACAGTTCTTCTTAGACACCTAAATAAATGTAGGACACTTTATTCCAATGTGCTTAGCATCTTGAAAATTTGTATCCAGGTTTACAAAAATATTAAAATAACAAGTCATGGATTGCATGTAACTTTGTTTATTCCAGAATGTTTCCTAAGGAGAAGTGCTGTTTAAGAAGGCCTTTTTTAAGTCCCTTGGCATCCTAAACTGTCTGATCTCTCAGCCCCACCTAGGTCATTCTTTCTTATTCCAATATAAAAGCTTACTTTTTGGTTTTTGCTTTTTGACACAAATTTTAAAAGAGCAGGAATAGCATTTTCTGGACATACTTCCATTGAATTTAATCCGTTTCATCACTTGCTTTTCAGGTTCCAGCATGATGCTGCTGATAACTTAATCCACAAAGAGGAAGAAACCTGGAACTTTCTTACTCATGCAGGTGGATATAATCCTCACTGTATCTTTTTATTTTTTCTAGAAAAAATTGCATTTGATTCCACAGTATTACTAGATTTTTTGATTTCATCAGAAACTTGCTTTCTGGAGTACTTGGTAAGGTACTTAAAGCTTCTTAGAGAAGACTGGCAGCAGTTTGTAGAAGTCTGTAACCATTTTGATACTAAACATGGCACTTTTCAATCAGTTTCTTCTGTTAAGCCACCCCATGAAGAAAAACAAAGCTGCACAACTGATGAGAGTTTGCAAAATGCTTGTTGTGAAGGAGAACCACAGACTCTGAGATCTTTGGCTTTTTCTCACGACTGTGTAGTGTTTACTACAGATCAAGGTGATAACGAAGTTGCAGAGTCTAACCAGTCCAACTCACTGATGTGCACTGATAGTGCATCTCTGCTGCGTTCTCTTCAAAGCCTTGTTAATTATGACAGCTCAGAGGAGTCTGAATTAGAATCAGATGGAAAAGATTGTTTAGTAAATAGAAAGCGGGTGCCTTTAAATAATGAGGGTGAGACAAGGGTGAGGGAGACTGGTTGCAGCTACTCAGGTGATAACCAGAATACACTCAAGTCTGAAGTGTTGCCTCTGAAACAAGAGAGATCTAATACCTCATCCTGTTTGACTTGTGTGGTGTCTTCAGATAACATCATTCCCCTAAGAATAATGTTTTACAAATCAACAAAATGTTTGGAAGAACTTCAAAAAGCTATTTCTAGGTTGCAGAGAAGAAATCTTTTCCCATATAATCCATCTGCATTGTTGAAACTACTGAGCCATGTGGAGAAGATCAGTAAGAATATGAATCCACAAGAATCTAAAGAAGAGTTCTAGTCATGTTTTGACTGCTACACTGAGGATCGTTTCCATGAGATTAATGACTTCTAAAGCTCGTGCCTCTCACACTTGTCAGTGTATTTAACCTGAAACAGGATAAACCTGATTTTTGGTTAACACCTTAAAATCTGCAGCTGCCTTCAGTGACGTGATCCATTACTTAAGGGTCCTAGGCTTGTTCATGGTATGTATGTCAGTGTACAGTACATAAGGATTAGTTGTTAGGTATTCAAAATTTGATAATGATTAATGTGAAGGCATATCAACAATACATGATACTTAAATATTGCCAAATATAGTTAATGTTATTCTATATATGAAGTCACTGCCAGATGGGTGGTGATTTATGGACTACAGCACAGTTTTAGTGCAACACATGACTGCTTAGAGGTTGAACTAAATAAAATATTTTAATTGGGAACAGTTTTGGTGTTTATACTGTGTGTTTGGCATTGGTACTTTGCGTTAAGTGGACATTCGGTTGTGCTACCACAATCACAATAATCCATGCTGCACTTTTCTTGGCTGAGGTGCTTAACTGATGTCTAGGATGTACTTTTTTAAACATTTACTGTTTGCCTGATTGAAGTGGCAGTGTTATCATTTCACTGAAAATTTGATTTAGTTTTTCCTAATATTTTATGGTATATTCCTTTAATTACAAGAAAAGGTAGATGTGGGTCTAATGCATATATTGCTTATTTATAGAACATTTTAGTAGAGCATTGTATCTAAAATCAAGCTTGGGTAATGCAGAAGTGAAATTCCAATAGAATTCCTCACATCCATTACATATTTTATATAAGTATAGAATATACTTAATGAATGTGCTAAATCAGAAACAGAAATTGTCTGCAGTATGGTAAGATGAATGTTGAGTTTAAATTCTTACACTTAATTATTTTATTATATCTAATTTGAATAACCTGAAAAGTAAGTGTCTTAAGACTTTGCCTGGGGAGAATTAGTTCAGAACAGGAGCCAAACCAGTGTGTGCACTTAGCAGGAAGCCACCTCATGTTGGTACGCTTGACGTGCAGCTCGTGATGATCTGACAAGGGTTGGGTAATGGGAAAGTACTGACGACAGGGACTACTGTAGAAATCTCAGGCCTCCTCAGAACTATAAGAAGCAGTTTTCCTTTTAGGATTGTCTCTTGAAGGTAAGTGCTCTATTCTGATTGAGAATCAGGTAAGTTCTATCTTTTAAATAGCTATTTAGTGTCAAATAAAATATGAGTTAAGATGAACAGTCCCAGGAGTAGATGACTCTGGCTCTGAAATCTCTCTGGCCATCTTCTAGGTTAGCCTTGAGCTCAGAACCAGTGGATGAAAACAAGGTGAAGCTTATGGGATAGTTTAGCTGGAAATTATAGTGCTCTCCAGAGACGCTTGAATGGTATGAATTCTCAGCAGGAAGGTTTGAGCCTCAGTCTTATTCTTTAGGATGACAGCTGTAATCATTTGGCAGTTACGCAGGAAAGAGTGACCCCTTTCACTGGCAGGTAGGAGATCTGAATATTCTGTGCGTTCCTTGTACTTGAGTTTCTTCCTGAGATAAGTTTTGTGCATAGGAGTGGGTGAGAATGTCAATGAATGGAAACTGTTCCGTTCATGTGTATAGTTACTTTAGCTAAAAACTGATCTCAGAGTTGTCCGGGGCAGAAGAATGCCTGGTTTCTCTTTACTGGTCGAACTTGGTTATGCTCGATGCTGAGTTGCTTATTTCTGCCAGGACTGGGCATGTTCAAAGATGCCGCTCTAGACAACTTGGGAACTATTCAGTTCAAACAAAGGAAGTGCCGTTGGCAAGGCAGTTGAGCAAGAGTTTCTCAAAATCACAATTTTAAATGTAGGTAGGTAGTTACATGTCGGTGAAATCCTTTCCATTTTCCTCAATTTTCTCATCTAGCCTTTGCTGACTGGTTTATTTTGAGTAACTTCATTGTTTTCACTGAACAGAGTACTTAGCATTTCTTGGTCTATGCTTTGCCAGTTGGAAATATCTAATTTGCAACAGTATTTCTGAGACAGTGATGTTTCCAACCAGGGTTAGAAAGGTAGAATGGGGAGATAGTTTGGGTTTTCTTAAGTGCTAGTCATCTTGTTTGTCAGTGATTACTGCAACTAGAAAAAAACAGCTTTGTTAAAGTAATAGTTTAGACATCTCAGTGTGTAGAATTTATCAAGAAATGTAGAAGCCATAACTTTTGATTTTTGAATACAGCAAATCCAATTGCAGTCCAACCGTATTTAATTCTTACAGGCATGAAGTTGATTGTGCGCCCAGCTGGTTATTAGTAGTGATCATTCCCACATGTTTCACTTCTCAGAAAGCCATTGTTTTAATTTTCAGAATGTTTTAGTGGTAAAAATGGGTAAATGTGGTTTGTATCTGGCAACTAGATACCTTAATGTGTTGATATTTTACTATTTATGAACTGTAGGACCTCAGATGAAGTAAAACTGATGTGAATCAACTGGGTTTTTTTGGACACAAAATGAGTGTGAGCAGTGAAGGTAGGTGGTAGTTCTATGGCTATATTCAAAAATACTGGCACAAAGAAAACACCTTACAAAAGACTTCGGATTTTAATCCATTGGCTTGTTTGATTTTGAGTAGTTTTTGGCTTGAATTTTTACTATCTAAAATTTTTAGGTAGAGCTGTTATTCTATTTAACGTGCTAGAGCAAATTAACTCAGCTGCAGAGAGGTTTATGTGCCTCTCCTTTTGATATTGATATCTAACAGCTTTGCTTGCATTATTTCAAAGCAAGACACAACAAATTAGGTGACCTGTCTTGAGACGATTTTCAGTCTGAGGACTTATCCTCAAAGGTCTGCAGTCTCCATTTTCTGTCTGTGCAGTTGTTTTGAGGAGTTTACCTTCAACATCAGTAGAATAAATTATGCTTTAATGAGGTAAGCAGTTAGCACTACAAGTTGCTTGCAGGATTTGCTTTTTAAAAAGAATATGTTTGACCTTGCATATTTGTAGAGCTCAATTGCAGTTACAGCTGAATCCAGGTGCTTCCATGCTTGTGGTTCTTCAGACTGGATTTCCTCCAGTATTTTTATGACTGCTTTCCATTCAAGTTTTAATACTTGCAATACGAGTTTTAATCCTGTAATACAACAATAAAAAACAACCTTGAGAATTTCTATGCATATGGTACTCTTGTAAAGCTGGGAATAAGGAGCCTTGGTTGTTCCCTGGTTTATCACTGTGGGATAATTATTGTTTGTACTTCCAAAGTCAATGTGGGATGGTATCTGAAGTCAGTATCAAGTATTTATCACTGGTTCTCAGTGTCAGTAGGAGTGAAAATACTGTGGTCGTTAGTTTTACTTCCATGTATTTTCCTTTAGAGAGTTGTCGAAACTAATTCATAAATTCTTGTTGTATTTTGTACAACTGTTTTAGGCTACCTGGTTCACTATGAAATCTTGTTAGAAGCCAATTGCATGTGTCAGAATGAACGATCGACAATCTTTAACTGTCACTAGCCCAACAGCAGGTGTGGACTTGGACTTGGTTGAGAAACATCTGGGGATTTAAGCTTTTCCAAGTCATTATCTCTTTAAATGTTGTGCAAATGAGTTTTTTGCTGATAACTGTCAGAGAAACTCTTTAGTAGACAAGCTAGCTTGCTGCTGGTTTACATACAGCAAGGAGGGAAGGAATACAACAACATAAGTAATAGCCATGCAAAAAACAATGGGTAAGATTGTGAAGCCTATTTTGCAAAATGTGTACTGATTAAGTAAAAAATATTTCCTGTTAAATGACAAAATCCTTTGTGCTTATGTCTACATTCACAATGTTAATCCTTTGCCTGCTAGCTTTACTGTCAAATGTAATCCTAAAGTAACTTTGTTGCTACAGACCTTTTATAGCTATTTCATGTAGGGATTTAACTGAAACAGAAATTATTGCTTTCTGGAAACTTAGCTCCAGTACTTGGCGTCTTTGGTAGTATTTATATTCTTCAAGAAAATCATGTGTCAGATGGTGTTCTCTTTCTGCTGATACCACTACAGCTGCTGTGAGAATTAGGCAAAGATCCATTATGCAGCACATGTAAAACGAACCTGTTGGGGCTTTTAAAAATGATTTATCTCCTCAAGGGAGAACCTAGTACTTGGTCATCTTGAAGAGAACATCAGTTCATCTACAGGAGTGTTTCTTCACCTAAGCTAAAAATATTGACTAGTGTGATATCAGTGTTTTTGATAAGTATGGACAAGGTGATGCTAAATCCAGGGGAAACAAATCTCACCAAGGCGAACTTAAAGACAAAACAGCCTGGGCTGCATAAAGAATGCTGAGCAAACTAATAAACTAATTCTTCACTAAGTCACCCCATATCTCTGTGCCTCTGGATATAAGAACATTCTTAATTGCTGTCCTGGAGGCTTATTGATACACTGTATGTTCAGTATTTAAATGAAATACAGCCCAGAGTTTGTGACAACTTGAAAGAGATAACAATTGAGGGATATAAATACCACAATCATGCTAAGTGTGCGAGAGAAATTGGTTGGAAAGTGGTCCCCAGGTAGCGTCAATGTCTTTTCCTGGAGCCTTTCTCCTAATATATATTTGAAGCCTGTTAATAATCCTGTTCTCTGCATTGTAGTGAAGCAATGGCAGTTTGGGTCAGCAGTAGAGCATATTAGTGTTCCCTCATTTCTCTCCACTCTCTTTTATTCTTCCTGTATTGCTACTGACATCCCCTTTTTATCCAATTGTTATTTCCTTCTTGTTATTAAGGCCCAGATTGTCAAAGTATTGAGTTTTAAAATTCTTATTAAAATTCACAGGAACCAACTTCTGAAGCAATAAGGTTTCAGGCTGTGTGTTGAAATTGTGTGTATTCCTGATTTAGTCCTGCAGTAGCATTCATGTATGATAAGTGCTTATTATGTTAATGCTTGCTTTGATCAAAATGAGGTATCTAGTCTTCAGTTATGACAGATGGCATCATCAATTAATTAGAAATTAATTTCTCCCTGCTTAAACCCCTGTATGGATTATGAATGAGGTCACACTTCCTAGTAAGAAAGGCCATGAGGAGAAAGATTTCAAGAGATTGTAAATGGACAACTTCATCCTTTCTGTAGGGGAAGGTTGGTATATTAGAAGACAGGAATACATGCGAAGAAGAGGAGCATGGCTTTTAAACTACAGATTGTAAGATGATGAGTTATGATATTTATGTCCTTGAATATGTGACTCAGAATGATTAATTTTCAGATATTTGTTGATTCTTGAGAAGCAGGAAGTATAGGAATATAAATTTTACCTTATTCTTGAAGGAGAGCCAGATGGCAAGCAGGTGGATTTCACTGGTGGTGAAAAGATAATTCAGAGTCCAAATTATTATTACTAGATCAAATTGATCATATTGATTCCTACTTTTTCTCAGCTCTGATTTTAGAAGTTTAAGATTTAATACAGTCTTAAAGATTTGCCGAGAGGGTTTTCTGTACTGAGAAAGTTAACTAATACTACAGTCTTTCTTATGTAACTGCTTAGAAGCTCAGATGACAGCTCACATACAACTCACTGTAGTTTAATCTGTATACTTAAGTGTCTAGAAAATGGAAATAAGTGATTTTTTTTTTTTTACTACTTCTTGTTTTGCTCTATTTTTTTTTTCACTGAAGACTTATACATAATTTTCAGTGATATGTGAAATAATTATTTGAGTCACATACATGCCTCCATTATCTAGTTATGTTTAATTGTCATATGATTGAGTAGGTGTTATGCTGCAAGTAAGGAGTAGTAACACTTAGTTGTGTATTTTGTTTTTTCTTTCTCAGTGAGACCTACAGACTAAGGTGGGGGTTTTTTGTTTAGCTTTCTCTTTTCCAGCATTCAAGTTTAAGATACCTAAAGGATAAGTACCATGAAAGTGCAGCAATAACTGAAAGGTCAGTGGGCAGCTTTGATGAAGAGGGCACGGTGAGCTTGTTATTTACCACGCAATATCTTTAATCTTTTAATAGAGTCCTGTGTAGGTGGTGAGTGCTACCGAACAAACACTCCTCAAAAAACATGTTAAAAGTATTTTCCCATTTTATTGTTTGTAGCAGCCCCACATCAGCTCCAGTCAAGTAAATGTGTTTTTTGCAATTTAGTGTAACAGTGAAGAAATCATGGATTGAGGCATAAAAAACAGGTGTTTCTGCCCAATTACTTATTACGTTACTGGCACAGTATTAGCCAAGTGATATATGAATCAGCTTGCCCTGGGCTTTCCTAATTGGCAAAGCATTCCTAAATTTTCTTCTTGGTTCATATTGGTTCAGATGTGGGAAAGTACGGAGATAATTGAAAGCAACAGCAAAGCCCTAACACTACCTTTCTGAAAAAGTCCTTTGTGTTTAATATTTCTTGGGTGCATCAGTTTACTGAATACTGCTCCTAGTTTTATGGAAGGATTGAAGACTTGAAATAGCTTCAAAATACAATACCTTAAAGCTGTATGAACAAAACCGAACTTTTCAGTCAGAATCACTTCAGGGAGGAATAAATGAACAGAATCCAAATACTGCCTGGTTCATATGTTTTATTGCAGTCTTATGGATTATGATGAAAGGTTTAATACACTCAGAAGGAGTTGTGGAAATGAAGATGGGGGAGGAAAAACCATACCAGTATTATTTATATAGACACCATCTGGGGTTTAGGAAATCTATGAGCCCCAAACTACTGAAGGCTGGGGTGTCATCAGTTACTATTTTGTGTTTATTCTGTTCTCGTATTCTTCCGTAGCCATCTGCTATTAGCTTCCTTCAGAGCCAGTACACCGGGTGAGGTGAAATGTCGCTTCCATTTTGACATGTCTGTTCCTATTTTGTGGGCTGCTGTTTGCTGGCTGCAGGCAGGCAGAGGGCTAATGAGAGGTTGTCTCCTTCCCTTCCAACAACATTAGGGTGTCCTGCCCACCAGAATGCCAAGTAATTGCCAACACTTGTGAATGCTGTTACTTATTACTTGAAACTGGGGAAAGCCAGCGAGGAATGACTTTCAGCCTTCTTCCTTAGTCATGGGATTGAAAACAAAAATCAGGTAGGGTTAAGTCAAATTGACATGTTTGTATGGTATGTCTAACAAAACATACATTCAATGTATGTTTCCTTCTGCTTGAGGAATTTCAAAAATTCCACTTTATATCTTCTGCAGAACTACAATGTAAAACATTTAATTCATTGAGGTTGGAAGTATTCCTGAGGCTGGTCAAAAGGAGCAGGCACCTTTCTCTAACTTTATTTTAAAACCCACAGCTCATCTAATAAGACAACTAAAAATGTCAGTGTGAGGTGATGTATTTGGGGGCTCCTTTTCTGCACAATCAGCAGGTGCAGCATCCTCTGTGCATGTACGGACCCATATAAATTGAGACAAATTCTCATTGTACAACAAAATACCATGTGACTTTGAACATTTCTTCATCTGCGATGTTGAAACAAGCGCAAGGAAGGCACTTGGCATTGCTGCTCCCGAGTTTCAGCAGGTAGATACATATGACATCAGGATTGCCTTCAGTCAGAAATCTTGAAGTGCAGCTTTGCTGGGTGGGTCTCTGAAGAATTTGAAAGGGTTCTCTAGATAGGGCGTGTTTACCTGTGTCAAAGTAGGGAGCGTGATGCCTCTTCCCTGCTAATGTGCTTATGTTCCCTTTGACAGCAACATCGTAAAGGTAAGAATTTATTTTTCTTTCTATTTTTTTTTTACCTCCCTACATCAGACTACGGTGTGAATCGTTAACATGTGATCACGTTGTTATCATGTGCCATATTGTCTCTTTTGTAAGGGAAAATTAGAGTAACACGATACTCTTTAGATAAAGAATAGAATAGGTCTTAATGAGATTTTATATGTTGTCACTAAGTATTCCAACCTATAAGAGCTGCTTTTTATTTTAGAGAAAAGTAGTACAGGTGACAGTAGTAGTTTTGCTTTTCTACATCTTGTATCATTATAAGTGCTTATAAAAGCACTTATTTCTGAACTGGAAGGGAGGAAAATTTATTAACAGGAAAAATAATGTTAGCTAATGCTGTAAATATGATTGGACAAAAAATGTTGATTTTAAGTTGATTGAAAAAAGCTAGTTGTAATTTTATTGTGTAAAATGTTAAGAAAAATGTCTTCTGTAAGAAATTTAGTTTAACAGATTTTTGTAAGACTTACCTATTGAAGATCTGAAGAAGCTAGTGCATAAATAACACATTTAAAGAAGCTACCGGAAAGAGTTCTTCCATAGTAATACTGTAACATTCAGATGGAGGAACCACGTGCATTTTCCCCCTCTCAGTTTTTGTAATGTACACCTATTTTTAGCCAGCTTCCCAGCTGGGGTCAGATCTTCAGCTGGAGTGCCGCTGTAGCTGAAGAGGCTTTGCTGGTGCACGTTCAGCTGAAAATCTCTCTTGCATTTGTTAGGACATGAAGAGGATGACGAAGAGTGGCTGGAATAATGAAATACCAGTCATGGTCTGGCTCCTCCTCCCGTTGGCTTTGTGGGTGGAGGATGTCTGGGCAGGTTAAACTGCAAAGGAGGGGGTAACCAACAGCAGAACAGTGCAGCGCAACAGACTTGGTTTAGTTGCTGGTTCAGGGTGGTGTCAGAGATCATTAAAGCCAACAGACAAACTTGAGCTACGTGTGCACCTGATGGTTACAGACCCTGTTTCAGGGAGCTGCAAATAGAACAGTTTTCCAGAGTGCAAAGGCGCCAGCCCTGTCCCTTTCCCTGCCTCCCAAGGGCTCATTTAAAACCTTGAGTCATCCACTGCAAAGGTGGAGAAGCTGACACATTTCGCCTCTGCACGCTCAGGTCCTCCCTCGAGTTCTTTACTTTTCTGCTGTCCTCACATATTTTGTGGTGCTGTTGTGCTTCCCATAACATGCTTATCGTGACCACTGTGTACCCCATGCTGCTCTGTTCTCTGCCCTTAACCCTTATGTTCAATAAGTGACCAAGAAGGCTCACAACTCAGGGAAAATCTCCATTGCATAACTTAGCATTTTAAGTTAGACTTCAGGTTTTTTATTTCAAATGAAATTTTGGTAACCTACAAAAAAAAAAAAAAAATTGCATCTTTCCCCAATAGTAACAATTTGAAGAGAAGTGGCATAGTTAAAGATTTTTCCTTACATTCTGACAAGTGTTACTAACATTCTTGAAGCAACTGGTTTTGTCCCTGTAGATCTGTTCAAACTTTTTATGAATTAAGCATCTACTAAGAGCCTGTAGGTTGGATAGGGCCCCCCCCCCTTTTTTTTTGTCCAGATAACTATTTTTTTACCTCAAAATTATTGCAGATATTTGAGTGATTCCGTAGCTCTTTATCCGCCGCTATCAATGTTATTAATTTTTAAAGCTTAAAAGCAGACATAGTTTGCACTGTAACTGTACAGTGTGAGAACTTTCCTCAGCTGCCTGTGATCAGCTAAAACCGTTTTAGCTGCTCAAAAATTATTTACCTCTAAGTAGAGAGAGCACGGTAATGTTCACCTAGGAAATTAATTCTTTCAAATAGTTCTGGTTCTCTTTTTCTCCAGAGAACAGGGAAAAACATAATAAAACTCACTTGACACCTTAATTGAGATTTATTCAAAGTGCTATTTTAACCTGATACAATATAGTAACTGAGTTACAAGGCAATGTGATAGAATAGTTAAAGAAGTAAATACTCTAATTGCCCTATAACCAGGCATTTGAACTGTTTACAGTTGAAATTTGTACAAGCTAGGGAGTAAATTTGAAGTTAAAGGTCTCATAGCAATCTTAAGTCATCTGGTTTATGTGTACAGAGTATTTCAGTGTTTCACCATAAGAACCTCTAAGTCTGACAGCTCTTTGTTCTGTACTGCCACTGGTTTTGGTAAGATGTCATTCATGCCGTGGCTCAGGTTGTGTGGAATTTAGCTGGAATTATATTTTCCCATTTGGACAAACAAAATGAGAAAATGCAAGATGCAAAGGGATGGTAGCATTAACCTAATACCTATCATTCAGTTCATTCCTCCACAAACCATCATTTAAACCCTTTATGCCAATTAGGGACAAAACACTAATCAAATGCAAAAGACTGTGCTAAGAAGCAGGAACAAACAAAGTCTCCAACTAGCAGATACCATCAACTGATGCCCGAACGAATGTGTTTGTGTGGAAGAAAGAGTGGAGGTCAGGGTTGCTCTTACTGCCTTGTGGACTAATAGGTTTTTCAGCATAAAAATGATCAGTGGAGAAGCTGATTTGGCATCACATCCTGTGATTTCTCAAATTTAGAAGTTGCAGCTGAGTCCAGAAGATGTACGAAGCAGCTGCTGTACATCTGAAAGGCTGTATGGCGCAATAGCCACTATCAACATTTGCACGAATACTGAATGTAGTGAGTTTTAATAAAATAACCTGCACAAGTACAAACAATAACTGGTGGAGGTTTTTTTAATTAAAACTCACTGTTCTGTGCTACTGGGATTTTTGTAAAAGTACCTGTCTTAGGTACCTCCATACTGTCCTTCAGTAGGAAAAAGGCTACATAACTGTAGGCAACAAAATGCAGGTCCTGTATTTTTTCACCCTTAATGGTGGTGATTGCAGTTGGGATTCTTTAAGCAGCGTGCTGGTTTTAGCAGAACACAAATCTGTTGTTGAAATGTGTGTGCTATTGGTTGCATGTATTGCGTAGTCTTAAGCAAAAACAAAACCGGTGGTATAGTGGATCCTATATATTTTTTTTCCTTTAGACCACTTTAAGCCTGGAACAGCTTTTCTATCTCTTTTGATATCTGGGAGATTTGATTTTTCCCAAAAGTCACTGCAGCAGTTTTATCAGTTCTACGAAATGATGAGAGAAATAGGAGAATTATGTTATTCTTGCTTTTTGCTGATTCTTTCCCTGTTACACCTTCAAATTCACACTGAGTAGACAGTCTAATAAGATGCGTAGTGAAATTAAGGCTTCTTCCACTTGAGTGTTTGTGTTAGTGAATTTTGGGTTTTCTAGTTTATCTGGTAAATAAAAATATGAAATCCTCCCAACACGTCCTTCAAACCTGGATACCCCCTTCTCTTCGTTCTGATCTTGGAAATTCAACTTCTGCAAGCAAGAGCTTTTGTGCAGAGAACACAAAGCTTTGCCTCTGTTTTCTTTTTATTCATTCCCCAGACTGCAGCAGACAGAAATTCCACTTCAAAGCAGCTCCTGAATTTGTTTTGCAAAATGTAGCCACACAGCTTTTGTCAAACCAAAATTTGCCCCTTTTTTAATTTTTTGCTTAATGACATTAAAAATGAGAGATTTTTTAAATTGAGTATATCAAGGATCCAAGGCACAGAGCTTTGACAGGAATTTCACATTGGTACTTCCCTACTGTGTAGGCTTTCCTTTAATTATAAAGATGCAGTTCCTGAAGTAATCATTCCTGATTTTCCTGTTTTGCACAAGCCCATTTAAAACCAGATTAGGCTACAGAGGAGATCCTTCCTTAGCAAGGACGTGATTAGATGTCTTTATTTGGAGTATTTCATTTCCAAGATGCAGGGGAAGTTTCCAGTTTTCTAAAATACTTTTCTTGTTAAACTGACTTTTAGGTCCTTCTAGAGCAAGGGCAATGATGCCATTTTTGTCAATGAAAATAATATTGATGGTGCTGGTGTATGGGTAGGAATCTGGGAAGAAGAGGAAGTTTTGTCACCCTAGGTTGGGCAGAATTTGGGTCGCTCAGCTGTTGTCATTTCTCATTCCTGCTTGCTTGGTGCTGTTAGAAGCTGTAAGGAAAAAAATAATCTCAGAGGTCAGCACTCTTAGCAATAAGAGGTTCAGGCTGGGTAGGCTTTAAAGTTTCTTATCAGAGCTGGTCCTAAATCAGGATGAGCTTGGCTTTTACATCTTCTGCCCGTTCTTTGGAAGCCGTATGTGTGTGATGGGAGAATAGCAACTTGTGACAGTTTATACTACCTAGAAACATGAGCTGCCTTTGAAATTCAGGACCCATAGCCTGATCCCAGCACTGGGACTGGTTACCACTGCTTGTGGTTATACTGGAACACATGCGTTTGTGTGGTAACAAGCTCCTGACAAAATAAGTGTCCTCTGGTTTTATGCTGATGTACCAGGGAAACAGACCTGATTATTGAGAACTGCAAAATGCACTCCACTCACCCAAATGATAAGAAACTGGTTCTTCTGTTTTCCCACCTGGATTTTGGGCACTATGTGAGGGAATGCCCATCACTGTTCATAGCCCCTGGGTGGCAGAAGGGACATCTTAAAGTCTTCTACACGTTTACTAGTCCAACAAGAGGACCTGTGGTGGGTGCCTTCCCTTTCCCAGCACTTGGGAGAGGTGTTTTCAGTGTAAGATTGTAAGGCCAAAGCATTACTGGTATTCCTGACCTGTCAGGGTTTAAGAAGCTGCCAAAAATCTTTGGGTTAGAACCAAAACTAAACAGTATAGACAATATAGTTTGAAATACATGCAAATACTTGAGGTTGGTCTACATGTAATATGCTAGAACAATAGCCCTTGTGGGGAAAACCCCTTTTTTTCCCCTGAAAAAGTAGCATGCAAACAATAATGGGAAATTTTCTTTCCTATGGCACTGGGAATGTGGCTGTAACCTGATGTGGCCTGAAAGCAGAGTTTGCTCTCTGGCCATTCCATTTCTGCCTGGTGAATTGACCCAGATGTGGGATTAAGGGCTCTGAGAAGTCCCTCAGCCACAATTGTCCCAGGCAGCTGGTAATTGGAAGCAGCAGAGGTGAGCAAATGGCAGCTCTGGTTTTTCTAAGAGATGAATGACCTGTGTGCTTTCTGTCTGTCTCCTCCATCCTCTGGCCTCTTCTTTCACAATTTACGTAGTCTTTGTTTAGGGTCAAAAGGATTCAAAGTAAATAATTTAGAATGAAGTGGTCAAGTCATAATGTGGAGAAAGCTGGTAATGAGGATTAACATTTGGGACCGTGGTTGCTGTAGATATGGTGAGTAAACCACAGAGCTGGATTGTTTGTATCTGTGGTGCTGTGGGACTATTGAAAGAACAGTTTTGGCAGAGGGGATGGGAAAATAGATGGGTTCATCTTTAAGAGTGTAATTGGGTTCCGATACTAATTTTAGTTGCGGTTTCTTAGGACATTCTATGATTCTAGGAAGTAATAAGTATGTATTTGTGGAGAAGGAGATGATAAATAAAGCTGTTTATTCCTGGTTAGATGGCTTTGACTGGTGCTTCCTGAGATGGAGATTCCTGTCAGGTGGCAGCTTACTTTTCCTACAGAAAAACATACAAAGTACATGAGGGTTTCATGAGAGATTTCTCAGCAAGCTGAAAGGGCTACAGCTTGTTTTTAGCACAGGAGAGGAGAACCTTGCTTGTATATGATGTATGCCACAAAGCAGTATTTATGGAGTTCCTATGTGTTTCAGGATCTCCATGATTTAAGGAGAGATAAAACTACTTAAGCACATAGCCACAGCTGTCAGCCATTAAAGAGCAAAGAGGGCACAAAGAGACACTAAAATGCTCAGGTCCCTGCTGCCCAGGTGTGTTTGGAAGCACTTCCTCACCTTCCAGGTGCTCCAGGCACATCATGATGAGAACTGAACCTGAAGGAGACAGGAAAACAGCCCAGCTGCTTAAGCACATGCTATTAGGAAGATGGAAATCTTCAAGCCTGCCCAGGGAATGGCCTGATTTGCTGAGGTGAAAACATAGGTTGGATGTGGGGTGAACATCCAATTTAAGGCTAATGAAATGTAAGAATAGGCTGCGGACATGTGGAAATCTCATCAACAGTTTTCTAAGAATTACTTAGACAACATTCATCAGGATGGTCAAATCCCCTGTGTGCCAGGCAAGACCTGGTACAAGTACAGGGGACTACAGAAGAAAGTTGCAGTGAACCCACCTTTCTATGACTCTATTTTGTGTTTGTGGGGAAGAATTTCCACTGTAATTTGACCTCAAATCCCAGAATTCTCTTAAGTTTTGAGATTAAGCCTGTGCTTATGAGCTTAGTTTAGTGGAGGTGTATTAACTAGTTTAAGCCCTGAAAAAGTGATCATATGGTGAGGCATCCACGTGTGGAAGGAAAACAAGAATTAGCGAGATCTGAAAAATCCACTATGAAAATGTGCACTACCGGGTTTTCCAAGGGTTTAAGTGTTTTGGGTGCCTATTCAGTCACAACCTGTCTTGCTATAATCCAACTGTTAGGGCTCTTTCCACTGTGTTATAGTAGACTGACCTGTTTTTATTACAGTTAGTTTGTGATAGTTTGCAGTACACAATCTAGTTTAAAAATATATTGGGAAGCAGAACTGTGTAATGAGTCTCTGCCTTGGTCTAGGGCAGTTTGCCTGCAAGCCTTTCTGTCTGACCTAAAATGTCGTGTTTCAAAGCCCTGCTTCATTATCATGGCGCCTGGTAGCTGTAGTTAAGGGTCTGTTAGCAGCCCCGTTATAAATCCCTACTTCCAGGAGTTTATAATTCAGCAGTAAAAAAATTGCTCTAGGCTGAAAGTTGGCATATAAAGTCTCAGCACAGGAACAATTGTGATTTCTCCCTCCTTTATTTTTGCCTTTGCTTATACACACACAATTCATTCAGCAGGTTTTTACTGTCCCCTTTCGGCATTTAAAAAGATTAAGTGGCTGGGTTATTAATATTTCAATACTGGCTACTGTGCCTGGTCAGTAAATAGATTCACAGTGTCTGTTAACCCCGCTCTGCTTGATGGAGACAAGTCGCTGTTTCATAAACCTGCTGCAAGGCTTGAGCTTAGTCAGAACAGCCCAGTGTGCATCATAGAACCATGGAATGGGTTGGGTTGGAAGAGATCTTAAAGATCATCCAGTTCCAACCACTTTCCACCAGACCAGGTTGTTCAAAGCCCCATCCAGCCCGGCCTTGAACACTGCCAGGGATGGGGCATCCACAGCTTCTCTGTCTCAGCACCTCGTCCTATACAAACGTGTCCCTGTGAGATCTTCAGATGGGATGTCTGATGCCATGAGGAGACTTGGCTGAAATTCTCCCAGCTCAACTGTTTCCTCATCAAAACTATGACTCAGTGAAATCAGCTCTTTCCTCATTTTTTACTCAGGTTTACAGGAAATTTTAGAATGGAAGAAGTTATTTAAATTTATCACTCCTAAAAATTATAGAAAAAAAAAAACTTATTTCAGCCTTATGGAAAACATCATAGTAAGTTACGGTTTTAATCTATTTTAGGATGTTTTAATAGGATATATAGCATATTTGTGCTGTAAAGTCTTTACAACTAAATGAGGGATAACAGAAATTTCAAAATATAGAATGCAGAATGCAAAGCTTGAAAATTAGACTTCTAAACGAATGAAATGTTTTGGTTTAAGTGTTTTGTTGGTTGATTGGGGTTGTCGTCAAGAACTGATTTTAGGCATTTTGTTCTGATCTAGGATTTGGTCACAATTAAATCATTTCTTGCAAATCCCCAAGCTTGCTGTGCACTGTAATTTTTATACTTAGCCCTGTGCACAGGTGTTTGCAAAATCGTGATCAAGGCATATATTGCCATTAGCGTATTAAGCAGCAGTAATTCAGTAGCGAAATGTCTTCATTATTACAGAACTGAGTCACCCCCTGGACTTTCTCATTTCTTTTTCCACCCTTTTACCCACTTACGTTTGATTTACGAAAGCAGACTAGGTAAGATCGGTTGTCTGTACTATCGTTTGTGAATTGCTACAATAGAATATAAATTATTATTGTAAAAGATTTGACCAGGTACTAAACAATCTGGTGTGAATGATTGAAGTGAGACAGCAGATTAACACACTGCTCCACCTTGCAGGTGTCAAAGGCTTTGCACTGATTTATACCAGCTCAAAATTTATTTCATCTTCTGATGGATTATAATTTCACCTGCATGTTCTAAACCAAGGGGTTTTCAACTGGTTGTAACTGACTTTTTTCCTTTTTTATTCTGAGAAAACTGACACAATTTCACACTTGACTGACCAGGTCTGTTCGCTGTAGATTTGCCTGGTGCAGGCTCTGCAGAGTGTCTCTGTTAGACAGCAGATTCTTCCAGGCCTCATCTGCTATTTTCTTGTACCTTAATTTTAGGAAATGTCCTGCCAGCTGGGCACCACTCTTCTATGCAACAAGGTTTAATATGTTTTATTTCATGCATTTTCTTTTTAATACATCAGGAATAGTTTTTAATTCTCTCTTTATTTGCTTAGCATGGCACACATATTGAAGACACTCAACAGCTGGTTCTGGTGGGAAAATATCTGGATGCCTATTAATTGCACGTGGGCAGATTTTGTAGACCGTGATGGACTTGTCTTTCCAAAACCACAACAATTATATGCTACAATACCATATGCTTTTGTATTGCTGTTTATCCGATTCTTCAGTGAAAGGTAAGAAATATAAACGCAATTTTATACTAATGTTGATCTTCATTAATGCTAAAAATGTTTGAAAAATATGTTTTTAGATCAATGTTCTTTCTGTGTTTATAAAAGAAGATTAGTTAGTGGTTGACTAGAAAGATCTAGTCCAGATAATATGGCAGGTGAAAAACTGGGAAATATTTTCACTCTGAGGAACATGCAGCTGTGGTCCCATGTAGAAGGAAAATATCTCTTATCTAGCTTTTCTAGAGCAGCGTTTAGATAACTCTTATCTCTTTTCGCTAGAGATAAAACTAATCCAAACCCATTTGGGTTTCTTTTTGCTTTGTCCTCTTTGGTGGAGAGGTAGATGTATTTGTCCGCCAAACCAAATCTCTCCTTTCGTTTGGTCCTTCTCCAGAACGTTTGTGTGAGGCCGATAGATCCCGGGTGTCTTGCTGTAGCAAAATTAAGCAGACTGGAGGGATCTCGAGCTCACACGTCAACATTTTATGCAGATCTAGTAATGCTGATTCCTTTTTTTCCCTCACTTTGGCACTGAAGGTGAATTGCTCCTGCAGCTGGAATCTTATGGGACAGGCAGAGGTTGGCTCCACAGAGGAAATCTACAAATGAATTAAGATTTGCAGTGCTTTGACTTATTTATGCGGGTTTTTTTTTTTGCTTGACTTTCTTTTTTTGCTCTGAAGAATGTGATTAGTAGGTTTTTATGATTATTTCAGGCTAGAATGAGGAAATTTGGGATGTCGTAAGTTGGATAGACTTAAAACAGAGCCAGATAAGATCATTCGTGTTAAGAGATCAAAAGTAATTTGGATCATATGTTTATAACCATTCACAGTGTCTCCTGAGTAAATACTTGCCCAACTGTCTCTCACTATTGGAAATCGCTTGTGTGAATAATTAGCCCACACATCTGGCCTGCGGTGAATCTGCCCATGAATGAGGAGAAGTGACCGCTGCTATGAGTAATGAGGAATCAATTGCTGATATCAGCAGGAGCAAGGGATATTTTTCAGTAAAGCCTACCCAAGTAGAAGAGCGAAGCATTTAGCGTGCTCTGCAGCAGTTTGTATTGGAGAATGGAAGAGAAAGAGAAGCCTTTAGTCTGTGGGGGAGTTTCTGTGCGCCACAAGCTACAGACCATGAGGACAACCCAGTGTCTTGGGCAGTGGTGGAGCGATGTGCTAACTGACCATCTGCCGCTGGAAGTATCGCAGGAGCAATCTTTCAAACCACATTGGGAGAGCATCTCTTGTTGTTTCACTCTCCCTTAACTGTTGCTTAACTCAAATATGCCTCCGAAAAACACAAGGACACAAAAAATCAGGTTCTTTCCTCTAGTTTCGTATTATTTCACAACCACAAACTTCAGCCCGTGGGTCTGCTCTTTTGCGTAACTGCTAATATGCTGTGGTTCTCCCTTGGGATTAGCTAGAGGGAGGTTTGTTTTTCTCACAGTGCACTGTTGTATTTTATGGCAGATTAAATTGCTTCAGACTGATTTTCTTCATATCCTGGCATGAGAAGAGCCATGGTCTTGTAACTGTGCTGTATTTTTAAAGTTTTTCACGGTATGTCTTTTCAGATACATTGCTATACCTCTAGCAAAAGCCTTAGGTATAAAGAATGTAAGACGTGTGAAGCCACAACCTAATCCTGTTTTAGAGAGTTATTTCCGGGAGTGCTCAAAACATCCATCCCAAGTAAGGATTCTCATTCTTTTAAACAAGTTTTGGGTTTGGAAAATCCCAAGTCTTACTGTTTCAATCAGCTATCAGCAATGACATCATGGGATGAGTTCCAGCTGATTGACAGATGACTTAATTTATTTGGGTTTTTGTTGCTGTTCTGCTGACAAGGGTGTATGGCATCCAAAACAGAAAATATGTTTAAGATGTTTAATTTTCTAGCATGCTGTTCTAGGTTAGGCTGTTAATAACATTTCCAGTGAAGATCAGTGTTCCATCTTTAACTCATTCTGCCTGGAGAAAACATCAGCTGACATCTGTTATTGGAAAGTGGTATCATATTTATTGCAAGCAATAATATTGGAACGCTGGCATGGAAGCTTTTTGATCCGTTATATTGCTGCATACTTAACCCTGGCTTATGTGAGAAAGAAAAGCAATCTTTCTGTTGCTTTGCTGTTTGTTTTTAAAATTGAACAAGAAAAAAATAATAACCAATGTTTACCATCTCAAAAAGGCAACTTTATGGGAAACAGGCACTTTGCTGTGAATGCAGCCTCAGAAAGTTCACTTAACTAGAGTTACCAAACAATTGCATTGTTCCTACACTGGGTTTTGAAAAGAAATATGTGCTTTCTTGTAATGAGGGATATTGATAATTACTGATGCATGGAACTTCACTTTTTGATCCCTAACTCTGCTATTTTCTTACTGTGTGTTTTGCCTGATATCATCAGGAATAGATGTATTTGTGTTCACATCTGAGCTCTTCTCTATCTGGGCAAGTATCCTGATCTCTGTGTTTCATACCTTCCTTCTGCATGAGTACAGTTTGATTAATCTCTGAAAGGAAGCACAGCATTTTTATACTTGTGAGGACACAGGAAAGATTCAGGCTCCTTCCTTTAGGTGTCCAGCTTGGGGACCAGTCCTGGCTGTGAAATGCAGGCTCCTGGGCTCTGTTGTCAAAGCCAAGTGGCTATTCCTGTGTGGCAGGCAGGAGCTCCCCAGCCAGCCCGGCGGGCCGGACACAGAGGCTGTTTGCACCCCTGCCCTCCCGGCAGCCGAGCTGCCTTCAGAGCTTTCTCCAGGGGGTGAGACCAACTGAACTGGACTTACCTTGGGTGGAGGCAGCATGAGTGCTACCCACTATTTGCATACCAGCCCTGCAGGGAAGGAGCTTCCCGAGGGATGAGTGGAATGCTGCTGTCTTTTCTGCAGCAGCCCCAGGAGAGGTCATAGAATCATAGAATGTCCTGAATTGGAAGGGACCCACAAGAATCATCGAGTCCAAGCCCTGTCCCTGCACAGGACAACCCCACAGTTCACACTGTGTGTCTGGGGACATTGTCTGGTCCCTTCTTGAACGCTGTCAGGCTTGGGGATGTGACACCTCCCTGGGGAGCCTGTTCCAGTGTCCACCACCCTCTGAGTGAAGAACCTTTTCCTAATGTCCGACCTGAACCTCCCCTGGCACATCTTCCTGCCATTCCCTTGGGTCCTGTCACTGATCACCAAGGAGTTTGGCACCTTCCCTTCCTCCTCCCCTTGTGAGGAAGCTGTAACCGCGATGAGGTCTCCCCTTAGTCTCCTCTTTTCCAGGCTGAGCCAGCCAAGTGACTTTAGCCATTCCTCATACAGCTTCCTCTCCAAACCCTTCACACACCTTCATGCTTTGGCACAGAGGAGAGGGAAGAAGCCTACAGGCTGCTGCATGTGGGGCACGGAGCACCCAAAAATGGAAGATTCACCCTGCCTTGTTCTTAGCACACCACTAGTGTGGCTGCCCCTTCAGAACATGCATAAAGCAGAGACCTGACCCTTGCACTTGAATGTCTGGATGCACTTCTAGGCACCGCTCTAGTCATAATTGACTTTTAGGTGTCAAAAGGCAGTCTGAATTTTGCTCAGTAAGATTAACTGACTTGCCCTGTACCACAGTACATTGGATTTGAGAACAGAGCTCAGGTCACCTTAATTCCAGGCCTGCATCTCACCTGTGAGACTCGATTATCATCTAATAGTTATAGTTACATAAGATATTAGATACAACATCCACATGTGTTCATTCATGGCACCAGCCCAACCTCTTGTTTAGCAGTAGAAGTTGCATCTTTGAAACTATCTGAAGCCACTAGAAAGACAATAACACAGTTTGTGGATGTGTGTTTCATGCCAGCTTTATTTATGTAAATTACTGTCTTGAAAATCCAAGGTTTCTGTGAACATCACTCAAACCGGGAAGCCTGCAAGGTAAACTGCCGTAGACAGTTAATGTTAGTAATATTTTTAAGTTAAGACCTTACAATCACGGAAAGCCAATCTGTGAACTACAAAATAAATTAAAATGACATTGGAGTATACCTTGTTTCTAACGTTATTCTGGTTTTTACAGTCAGAGGTTCAAGGCCTTGCCAAAAAGTGCAACTGTACAGTCCGTTTGGTGGAAAAGTGGTTTAGGAGACGGCGAAACCTTGAGATCCCAACAGTGCTTCGGAAATTCCAGGAAGCTTTGTAAGAAAAGACAATGCTTTTGATTATTATGGCTTTTACTCTTTTGAAAAGAAACAGTTGAGGTCCTTAGGTACTCTTTTGGGGGGACTAATTAACAGAAAGCTGGGTCTGTCTGATCAGGGTTTTGGTTTGTGCATACACAAACAATTTGAAAGGATCTGGTAGCATTTCTCCAAATGGTGTGACTTTAAAAGATTAGGTTAACAGTTTGTCCTGAAAAAAGAAATCTCAAAAATATTTTACACTTTTCTTCATTGTGTAATAATGGATTTATTTGTGGGCTCCTGCTACCTGCTGCTTAATGAAAACATGCAGCGAACAGGAAAATATTTTTTCCATCTGCCAGTAATCATAGGGGAGCACAAATGTTTTCTGTCTTGTGTATGAATGTACCCGTGCTGTCATTTTTGGGATGCTATTTTGTGTACAGAGCCAGTTCAAGAGCAGGAATCACAGCATCCTACTGAAATGAGAAGTGTCACAGCTTGAACGTGGGGTACTGTGTAAAACATGAGCTCAGATACGCTGATGAGTGACAGTAATGAACATCTAAAAAGTTTGAAACCTCCTGCATATGATTGAAAACTAGAAAAGCATTAGAGAGTCTGATTTTTCACAAATGCGTGAGAACTTCCCCATACCAAAACATTTTACTATTTAACTATTCCGGTGTTATCCAAAATCTCATACAAATTGCAAATCCCCAAATGGGCATGGCTTTACTTACAGAGCTCGTTCCTTTTGGATACTGAAATCACTTGCACCAGTGTAAAACACTTTCCTAATGTCTCATGTATTTGAATTTTGACTAGCATACACATTGGCAAAAATTCACATGATTATAATACCTAACCCCTTTTAGTGTATATTAGCTTAAGGAGTAGGGGTTAAAAGTACAGCTACAAAGTTCAAAGCTGAGTACTTTATCAAGGTTATTTTCAGTGTGAATCAATATGATAACAATTTGATGTTCTCTGTTGGGCATAAATCCAGTTGATAGACAGATGTTTTGTTCTGAAGCCTGAATTGAGGAAACTGTCCTGTCAAACTGACATCCGTGGTTTATTTCTGCTGTTGTTTTGTGGATCAGTTAACTTTGTTTTACAAGTGACAAAGAATTTTCCTGCTATTGATAAAAGACCTACTTGCCATGGGTGCACATCTCAAGTAATACCCAGCCACAGGCTGAAATTAAAACTTGGCAGCTTGAGTGAGAATGAAGCAAACAGGTTTCTCTTGTGCAATTTTGTGAACCTTGTTCTGCTCTTTGTCAGTGAATTTAATTTGATATAATTCTCAAGACAACAAATGAGGAACAGGGTTATTCCATGTTAACAGTCGGTGTTACGAGCATTATGAAATTTTTGAAAGTGTGAGATGTCCGGGCTCATTTTTCTGAATCACAGGAAAAATCCGATGAGCCAGATCTAAACCATACTTAAGCTATTAATGCTCTCAGTTAAGCAACACTGGAGTTTGGAAAGCCCTTTGCACGAAACCTTCTCTGCCTTAAGAGACTTACCAGCCTTCAACTTTACCTACTAAATTCTTTTTTGTTAGACTCAATTGAAGAGAAAAGAAAGAGAAGAGGAAATTCTTGAAGTTAAATAAGAAAATCCCTCTGCACCGCCGTTGTTCGGTGTTTTCTCTGGTGGCCAGGTTCAGAGCTTAAAAAGCACGTGTTGGGTAAAATTTGGTGAATTTGGATAAATTTTGCTTTAGGTTTTGTTCACCAAATTCATAACAAGGCTTGGCTAGATGCAAAATGAGGTAGTGCTCTGGCAATCTTGCGTGTATCATGAGTTCATCTGAAGCACTGAGTGTTTATTGCCAAGTGCATTCAATATATATTTGTAGGGCTGGGGACTAATGGCACAGCCTTGTTAGGTGCTCTGTGCTTTGGATCCGGTTCAGAAAACCGCTCACACTTTACACTCAGCGCAGAATCAGCCCCGCTATATCCACTGTCCCATGGCACAGTGGTGTTTTTCATAGTTATCTCTTGGTTAACTCTGAGCCAGGTATTACTGTCAGTTCCACCCTCTTCCATTTGCTCTCCTAATTTCCACCATGTACCTTTAAATTTTTCTGCCTGCTCAGTGGGTGTTCTGAAGTATTATTTTCAAACCACCCGAGGAAAGATGATTTAAATTTGAAAAGTGGAACAATGGTTTATTACCAGTGGCAATTTTATAACTGTTTCCTTCACTTCTTCCGCAGGCATGAGACTTATTATCTTGTCTAATCTCCACCATTGCACGTCCTCATCTCTTGTTTGTTTGTGTTTCTTGTGAAATGCTGGCTCAGGCTTTGAACTCATTCTTTCAGCTGTAGTATCAGCTTCCAGGTACCACAGGGCTCAGAAAGGAGGGGCTGCTTTAACCAGAGAGCTTCCCATCATCTTCTCTCATATGGCACTTTGTTAATGTTTGCCAAAGAGCGCAATCTCTTTTTTTATACATTTCTCAATCCATTGGTACTGTGTTCTTCTTGAGTTTCTCTCTCTTTTTAGCAAATTCAGGATTTCTGGGAGGATGTTTGCTGCTCTCCTCCAGGATACCTCTTGTTCTATAAAACGTTCTCACCGGGTTTGGGGCCCTGTGCCTGTCTGTGATCTTGACTTTTCTCAGCACGTGAAGTCCTGCGATGTTTTCCTGCTGAACTTGGCAAGCTGCTCTGGGAAAGGTCAGGCTTATTCCTGCCAAGGAGGAGCGTGGAAAGGAAGTACTTTTCCATCACCTGTGGAGGTGGGAGTGGGAATGCTCAGGCTGGGCCTCCAGCCGCACCCGTCCCAGGGACAACACCTCCCACGCAGGCTCCAGGGTCATTACCACGCTGATTGCTGGCTCCAAATCACAGCATCCTCTGACATATATAAGCAAGAGCATAAGTTTAGTTTGCTAAGATAAACAGGAACTTCTTTTTTTTCCCCCTTTGTTGACTTACCAGATCAGTGATGAAAACCTGCAAGTTTTTCTGCCTTGATGGATATCCATTTAAGCCACAAAGAAGCTTAGATCAGGCTAAATGCTGGCAAACCTAGTAGAAGATTGAGGTTTATAGTTAATTCAGATCTCTTTAGTAAGACACAGCATAATCCAGTAGTTGTTGTTAAAGTTTCATAGGGCTCCCCTGTTTTCAACAACTGGTATTAAGAGAGATCAAAAGAAATTAACTCAGCAATTAAAAAAAGTCACTCTTGGTGCTTACAGCATCTGATCAGATTGAAGAGTAAGTGCCATGCGGCTGGAAAACCTTCTGAAGTCAGGGAGCTGGAGATGTTCTTAGTCTAGTGTGAATATTCTAGAGGGATTGATGCAGCAGGAAACATTGATGTTATCAAACAGTTTTTAGGGAATTCATTACATTTGCTGTGACTGTTCTCTTGATCAGCTCCTGCCTGTCTGGGTAATTACTGCTCTAATCACAATCAATATATATATATATATATATATAGTGATAATGTAAAATAATACACTGCTTTAGCAATTGGTCAAAGCATAAGTATTTAAATATTAATAATTCACATATAGTTAATACGTGACAACTGTTAATATAGAGTGAGGGCATGTTTATGGGAAGATTATCTGTAATACACAATTATTTGCAGTAATTCTTGCTCAGGATATCTATAAATATGTAATTCTTTGTTCTCATTTTTTTCATTTTAATTTTGCAGCTGGCGATTTTCATTCTATCTTACGTCCTCCATTGTTGGATTTATATTTCTGTACGATGTAAGTTGATTTTTTGAAGGACTGATATTCTTTTTACAAAATAAAGACTGATTTCTAGAGCTTTTTGAAGCCCATTGTAAGACTCGCTTTGGGTTCAGATTTTTGATGTATGTAATCTAGACGATAGGCTACAATGTGCACTGAGGTTTTATTTAATTTTTAAATTATCTTTTGAACTTTTATGATAAAATACTTCTTGAGCAATCAGTACTTTTAAGGAGAGTTTTAAGAAGTCCCGCAGGTGATTTTACAACCTGCCTTGTTAACACCTACAAATGCATCCCATAGCCATGGTTTTCTCAAAGGAGGCCATAAGCCTTTTCTGGCAGCACTTTTGGGGGTCACAACAATGGTGTATTGCACGGCTATTTATTGAGGGGTTGCTGCCAAGTCAGAAGTTGGGAATAACAGTGGAGAGGGCTGCTTGTAACTAGATGAGCACTTCCTGGGGTGTCATTGATGCTTCTCCTGAGCAGCAGAACAGTTCTTACCATGTCTACGTTCATCTGGCTCTTCTCCCCAAACAATGTTTATTGTCATGAACCAGTGATGCGTGTGGCTGGTAAACACAACAAAATCTAATCACTGTGGCAACATATCTTGAGTAATTGCAGTAATGAAATACACACCCACTGCTTTGGATGATGAAATGATGAACTGGAACGTTTCAGGTGTCCTGAAAAGAAACCAAAGAGCTGGGACCAATATAATAAATTAGAGATGTAAGATCACTTTAGAAATTGGTGGAAAATAGTTATTGAGACTGTAGCATCTTAGCCTGCTACTCTTGGAGAAATTTTAAGTATTTAAGATATTGCATTAAGACAGCTTATTGTTGCTCAGCTGATCAGTCTCTGAATCATCTGTCTTCCCAGAAACCTTGGTTTTACGACATATGGCAGACGTGGGTTGGCTACCCGTTTCAGGTGAGCTTTTTGGCTTTGGGCCATCGGCCCAGGTATTTCCCGATGGGAAGGGCTAATCTGCAGAAGCTCTTCTCCCTCCCAATGGGCACCACCTTGAGAGGTGCGGCACCAAAGAGCCTTTTGCCCTTCCACGGTACCTCTGGGTGGCTGTTGCAGGATTCCCCTGTGATCTGCCCATGCTGCAGCTCAGCCCTCCAGCCAGACTGCTGGGATTTCCACCCATCCCAGGTTACCAGTTGCGCCTGGTAGATTCTATCTGCATCACAGGTTTCAGTGCCGAACCTTTCAGCTTGCATCAGCGCTGATGGTGCTTCAAGGCGCTGCAGAACAGTGTTACACCAAGTGCTGTGTGTCTCCTGGGCCCGATTGCTCCGTGGAGGGAGTGCTGTGGTGATTTGGTTTGGCGCAATCAAGTCCCTCCTCCGGGGATCTCTGCTTAACACTCTGGTTGTTCCCAAGTGTCACAATGCTCTTATTTCTTCCGAAAATATTTTACTAACAGTCCCATAACAGATGACTCCAAGCAAACTGCCTTCTTGCCCACCTGCCAGAGGTTCTTTTTCGCCCCCCACTCCTATTTTTATAAATCTGTGGCCCATCACACTGCTTTCTTGTTCTTGTCCTTCTCAGGGATCAACACAAAAAGAATTCCCAGCTTCTCTTACTTGTGGGACCTGATGACCACATCTGCTTCCTGCCACCTGGGAAATGATTGAACCAAGGGAGCAGCCAAGCCCAGCATTGAGCCTTAAGCAGATGCATAGGATTTTAGCATAAATAGCTGACATTTTAGTCATGGGATGTGTGAATGTTTAAAATGCTAATTGTTCACCAAGATGGAAGGCTTCATTTATTTGCAGTTGTTTGTAATTAAAGGCAGAAGCGTGGAGTTCTCTGACAAAAACATAGGAAAAAAATATGCTAAAATTTGGAGGTAGGGGAGGAACTGCAGAAACTGAGAGTATGGTCTGAGTAAAGGTTAAAATATTTGGCTCTCAGAACATCCTTCTTAATGAAGCCCAGAACAGGGATTTAGCTTAGTTCAATTTTTTTAAGCAAGACTCAGCAGAGGAGCAAAAGAAGCGAGGAAAGGAAAAAAGTAGTAATTTCACTTGGCATTCACTTTTTGCTATTCTCAGAGTTAACTGTGTTTTTCTTTGTTACAGACTGTGCTGCCATCCCAGTATTGGTACTACATGATGGAGATTGGTTTTTACTGGTCTCTCTTATTTACACTCGGGATTGACAACAGAAGGAAGGCGAGTGATGGTGCTTGTTTGTAGCTAGAACCTGTATTTCTGTGAGCTGGGGGGTGGGACTGGGGGAAGTATTTATAAGGAAAAGCACTGTCCTGATAGTGGATTTGGTGCAGCCACATGAGGGCAGCATCAGTCCATCCCTGGCACACCTGCACACGTCTGTGCTCTGGCTGCCAGGGCATCTCTGTGTGTGTGACAAGTGTGGCTTGTCACCTCATCTGCACAGAGACCCTCAGGGGCTGCACTGACTTGGCTCTACCTTTGTTTCTTCTCTCCTTCACAGGATTTTCTAGCTCACGTCGTTCATCACTTGGCAGCCATTGGGTTGATGAGCGGCTCTTGGTGTGGCAATTACGTGCGTGTTGGAACGCTGGTGATGTTTGTGCACGACACTGCAGATTTCTGGCTTGAGGTAACCCTGATCTCCATCTCTGGCTTTTGTTTTGGCTTTTTTTGTTGGTGTTTTTGGAGTTTGTGGTTTTGGAGGGTTTTCTGTTTCAGTTTGGTTTTTTTTTTGATTGTTGCCCAGGTTATGTTCAGTGACACTTTAATCTTTTTGCCACGAGTTTCATATGATCCCTTCCTGTCCACACAGAGACATGGCTTCACAGATTCATAAACTGTAAGATAATAAGAAGCATCTAGATAATCTAAGCTGATAGTCTGTTACAGAATCCATTATGAGAAAAGAACAGAAGAAAAATTCTTCAGTACAGTGCAGGGACTGAGAATACAGCTGCCACTGTGGATTATTCTTGGTTTGCTGTTAAAATTAGGCCAAGTTGGCTAGCCTCTGAACAGCTTGTAATGATACCAATTCTCGAGCAAATTTAGCAGCCAAAATTTTGGCTACTTCTCCAAAATTCTTAATTTTGTTGTCATTCACACCCCTGTGTTGATTCAAGAGTACATCTACATTATACATGTTTGGCTGGAGACATTCAGGCTGGCCCTGAACAAGATATCACAGGTATCTCCTGGCAGAAGAAAGGTTTCTCTCCCTGGGCTGAAGGGGAAATCCCTTCCCTGAACTAAATCACAATGTTTAGAAACGTTTAAGGTTAAGAAGTGTCTGGTTCTGCACTGTGGTCATGGACACTTACTACTGGGTTTCCTGGAAAACAAGTGTACACTGGATTTCTTTCCATGGGGTTATCCTGGTTTTCTAACGCCAAGATTCAGAGAATAGTTTCATCACCTCTTTTGGTGGCAGTGCCAGTGTAAGCAGTGCTTACAGGCTGCTGTTTGTCACCGTCCTGATACTCTGTTGTATTCAAACAACTAATTGTAGGCAGTTGGGATTGGCGCACATTAAACTCACACATACAGGTTTTGCTGGGTTACTTTTAATCCTGAACTGCTCTGTGGTCCAGTTAGCTGTGTGACCTTACCAAGAGTTGAGCTGACAACTGGTAGGACAGCACTGAGATGGAAACTGGAGTTGGGTACCAGAGTAACTTCATTTAGCCCTGCTGCTCAGAAGTTCATCAAACTGCTGTTTCAAACTTCACCTTGGGACCTGAAGCTTTGCTCACACTTGAGAACGGCCATTTCATTCAATGGTGCCCAGGGTGATTCCTAAATGGAGCACAGAGAGTTGTGCAGGTCAGCTAGAGGAGAAGCAGTAACTATAATCTTTATTAGTGAGATAGAGAACAACAGTAGAATCTCCAGCACTCGAAAAGGAGAAAACGGCAGCTGTGTTTGGTGCAGAGAGGTGCCATTAACACTCATACCTCAGAATGCCTGTGTATAAGGGGTCGCTGCCGTTCTGAGCATGCAGATATGGCCAGCAGCTTGTCTTGGATTCAGCCTGTTTTGAATCTGGTACAGGAATGAGGGATTACCTCTGTTTTTTAGAGCACATTTTGATTTCGTAAGACTTTTATATTCTGATCAGAGAGCTGTTCTTTTAGGTCTTTGATACTGAGTCCTTTCCTTTGAGATGAAAGGAGAAATATAAACAAAGAATCTGTTTTTACGTTGCTTTATTAGGTATCAGTAAAATGACTGGTTTACGTGTCAAACAGCGAGGAAATTTTTCTTCCTGCTTAGGTGGAAGATGAGTCTTTGTTTATGAAAATGCAGAAAGGAACTTATCTCGGAGAATATTTGTAATATATTTGATGGTTTTTATTCAATGCAGGCAGCCAAAATGTTTAATTACGCTCACTGGGAGAAAACCTGCAATACGCTCTTTATCATCTTTTCTATCGCATTCTTCATCACAAGAATCATCCTGTTCCCCCTCTGGTAAGCGCTATTTAATGTACTCATAGGCTTTTATTTCATTCCCCTTCCCATTGAGAGGTCAGTATTGGTTATGATGGAAAAAGGAAAGGAATGGATTGTACTTCGAAGAGCAGCAGCAGAACTTTCATTATTGTTTTATACTAATGGTCAGGAAAAACTGTTGACAAAAACTGTCATTTTCTTTAAAAATTGAATTTAATTAAATAGTGTTTTTTAATGAACCTCTTGAAAATATGCTAACCTACATAAAGGCTTTTACCTATTACTTATTTTCATAAATTGTAGTTAAATGCTATGAGCGCCTACATTTTTGAGAGGGTTGAGCTATTTAAATAGGACAAATAATTTTCCCATTCATTCCATCTCTCCGTTTGTAGCTGCAAAGTCAGAGTACAGTGTAATTCCTGTACGACTGTAGTTAATTTTTGTAGAGCCTTCTTTTTGCTACCTAGTTCTTGGGTAGTACCTCACTCACATGAGGAGCATTCAATGAAGTTAAGGGGAACCGATTAGTTTACAAAGTCAGTGCAAATAAATCATAACTTGCTAAATACTCAGGTGACTTCAGGGCGCTGTGATTTAACCTGCTTTGGGGTATCCACACGGGTGCTTAGTGTGCTTAATGCTTAACATGTTTAGCTTTTAAAAAGCGTTTAATGTGTTTCACATTCACGGTTTCGTTAACTTGCTCTAGTTTGCCTTCATGCCCCTCCCTGCATGTGGACAAACCCTTAGAGACTCAAGCTGGTTAAATTAATAGTTCTGAATGTTGATCAACACGAGGTTTTAATTTCCTGGAGTATTTTCTTACAGAAATGCTGATGTCTCTCTCTTGTTATTTTTTGATTAACTGTACAAGTGATCTCCAATCATTTTGTTTTGCTGAATTTCTCGTTCTTGAGTTTGGAAGCAAAACAGGGTGAGATTAAAGGAAGAAAGCCCCAAATGATATAGAAGTAGTGAAGTCTCAAGATGGACAAAACATATGTTAATTAACAAAAAGCCCTGTTGTAAAGCCTGTAGGATTTGCTCTGGAGTGTGGATTTCAGATTAGAAAGATTTTTGCATTAAAAAAAGGCACAGACAAGCTCTGTGTTTCATAGTATCTAGACCACACAGAGCTCAAGATTTAGAATAATGGGATTTTTTTTCTACTAACTTTATTTATAATACTTACGTGCAAGACTCAAATTTCTCATCTTCTGAAGTCTGTATTTCAATGGAGATGCATAATCTAGTTAAGACAGGGCTTGTTAATTAATCTGTCATCTTTGCAGAGCTTTTTAATATTTTGTGGAAATACTTAATCAGTTTGGAATGTGAAATTAGAAATAGTTGTAAATAGTGTAGAGAAGAAATCTTGTACCATAACAGTCACCTTTCTTTTTTGTTTGTTTGGTTTTTGTTTTTAGGATTCTGCGTGCCACGTTGTATCAGCCCACATACTACTCCACGACTCCTGTCATAGCATATTTTTTTTTCAATGGGCAGCTATTGATCCTTCAAGGCTTGCATTTATATTGGGGTTCCTTAATTTTCAAGATTTTGAAAAGGTTCATTTTCTTAAAGGTAAGCAATTTTGTTTCTCCAACAAGACGTGTGAAGTATCAAACAGATGCTAATACCTCCAATAGATTTACTTGGAATTTTATCTTGTTTTCCTGAACTTCATTTTAGAACTTTTGATAGGAATCTACCAAGTATAGAGATGTTCAAATGTGGTTTCTTACTTTTATTGTCACACCTAAGGTCTGAGATCAGAATATCAAAGCTTCAGCTAAAACCTTTTCTTTTGCCTGTGTATGGTGATTTGTTCAGATAGCAAATGAGAAATGTGCTCTCCAAAAAACTGAAGCCCTAAGATTACTCAGAACTCTTTAGAAATTCCTGTGTTCCAAGTGAAGGCAAACTTTTCTCATTGGGCTTTTTAGGAACATACCAAAAAATGAGAGGAGAGGTGAGTGGTGAGATGTTTAAATACTGCTGAAAACTTGTAGTCAAAGTTCTATGAGTTTGTCTGAATCTGAGGTCAGCTATACTTGAACACCACGTTTGGATTCAGAAAACCGTATGAAGCTGGTCTGGTATTAGAATATGCCGCAGTGAAATACTGTGATATTCAACTGGAGTAGAGAAACAGAGCAAGGCTGGTGCTGCCATAATCTGCTTTTGCCTTGCAGAGAAAACTCTTATGGGAAAAACTTATGAAGAAAACTTTGCTGCCATGTAGGTCTTGTTTGGTTGCCTGAAGTAGGAACATTTTTACAAGGTCTCTTGTCATGAAGTCTGCAGTGTAGATAAAACATTTAGCAAAAAGCATTTAGAAAAAGACTTTGGAGAACATGTGTCTAGTTTTGGCATGAGCATTGACAGGTGTGTTTTGCTCATGGAGGTGAAACTGAAGTTGTGCTATTGAAAAATGGTATTTATTTTGAGAATCAGGATGCAAAAACTTAATTGAGCTGATTCTGCCCTTTTATCTGAAGCAGTTAATGCTGTGAAGCATCTTAAGGAAATAGAAATATTCATTTCTACCCATATTGAGTTGCTGTTTGATAACAAGAATCATCCTATGACTATTGGATTCCTTCAAATCTTACACAGATAGACAGCTGGATATCATTGGCAGACCCAGTGTTTTCCCTGGAAGAAAAGTGCAGTTACAAACTCAACCCTTGTTAGGCAGCAAACAGCTGTACATAAGGGACAAATCTGTGGAAGAAATGGCTTGTGTTGTTCTGCCTCTAAAACATGCTTCTGTGTTCCCTTAGACGCTGAAAAGCTTGTCTGTCTTGCCTGTCACTTACCTCTGTTAGATTAATTACAACATTATTTATGGCCTGGCTTACTGAGTGTTAAAGTGGTTGAGTTCTTCTCACTTTCTTTTCGATTTTGGCCTGGTCTCTGTGCTGTTCTCACATAACTCCTCTGATGAAATCAATAGAGACATCCCTCTGCTGTCCAGCCGAGGAAGAGGAAGGCTTTGGCATAGTTGTCCATCTGCATTGGTGGAGTTTATGGGAGTACAATGCAAGGTCTTCAGATACAGTTGTGAAGAGGACATTCCTAGGCCAGCTATATTAGGCCATTCTGCCCTGCCTGCTTATATGCCTTTGTAAGGGGCAGAAATGTTTTATTTTGAGATAAGAGCCTTTTTTTTTTTTGTATTAGTCATTGCTTAAAAATGAGAAAACATCGAGCCTTCATCCCTCCTATGAATTTTTGATTCCTTATACAGCTCTCTGAGAAGACGGTTTCCAAATAACATTTTTACGGTGGTAGCAGCAGCAGCCCTTGCCCTTTTCGGTCGCTATGACTTCAGCTGGCTTGCATGTGCGGCCTGTTTTCCATAGCGGTGGCAAACTTGGCTGTGAAAGCAGCCAGGGCCTCCAGAGCTGGAAAGGCAACGTTGAAAAGAATGGTGTTTGCAAGGCAGCATTTTTATACTGACATATTTGTTATAGACATACTCCACACAAATAGCCGTTGCTATTTTAGTGAAATACCAGTAAACCATTATCCTTGTATTAGAAGAATCGTGTTTCTCTGCCCAAGGCTTTTAAGTTTTCATTCAGAAAACAGGCGATTTTTGACATTTTTCTTGAAGCAGCAGTTAGCTACTTCAGATGGAAAAATGAAGTCATGGTGTAACTGGGAACAGGGACTGATGTTGTCGTTTAACTGAAGGAAGCTCTGAGCATTGCGAGGGTGTAAGGAATTTTTTCGGTGCACTCTGTGCCTTGAGCCACCCCATGTTGGTGGGAGCAGCAATGAAAACCACTGTAATGCAGCAGTTAGCAGCTCCTCGCATCTGGCCAGGGCAGGTGGGTACCTTCCTTGTACCCTTCAGGACCATGTCATTGCACCATCTGAAAGTCAGTGGGCTTGAATGTATTTATTCTTACTGGGAAGTGCTGTTGTCTCTTGTTAAAGGACTTGTCTGGGTCAGACATGAAAGGTGGGAACATGAACAGGAGGGCGCAGGTTGCCAGGATGTCACCTAGCCATCGAGTCCCCTTTGCTGTTATTTGAAGGGTCACACTTTGCCGTGTCACATCATGCTTAGAGCTGTGGATCCAGAGTCAATACTCGTATCTCCAGGCTGTGGCAGGAGGGTTTGTTAAAGACAGGAATGAATACAGAGTTGATATTGAGTACTGCAGCCTGGTGAGCTGGTAGCTTCTTCTGTGCTTTACTCTTCAAATCCAAGACTGTTCTTCCTGCTGGAAAATATAAAAATACCCAAAAGGAACCCAAACATTCTTTCTTAGAGGACATTTTATAACCCATGCGTAAGGCATACACATGTGAGAAAAGCCCTTCGAGGCCAGACCTGTACCATGTATCTTAGATCAGTTCTGTGAGGGAAAGAGGGACATTCTCCGGTGTGATTTCTTTTCAGGTTAGGTCAGACAATTGCAATGTTCGCTGCTGACTGCCATCTTGATGTCCAAGGCCTTTTGTTGCTAGGAAACTCCGTGTGTTTCTGTAATATTGTTCAATTACATGGTTAAATTACCCACTTGTATCAAGTTTCAAGCACCACTGAAACATGTCTAGTCATCATGTCTGCACATATGAGAATATTTTAGGAAAATTGAAAAAACATATAGAGAAGTATGTACATATGCACTGATTTAAAATATCTCGCCAGGAAAGTCCCGTGGAGATTAAACATTTTATTTCCAAGGTCAGAAAAAGGGAGCGAATGACAGCAGCTTATAGCCACATTATTATGGCAAATTAAGACGTAAAATATATGTTAAAACCATTACACGCCAAGTTAAGGTTTTGAGACTACAGTGCTTTAAATCTTGAAAGAGATGTGTAAGTTGTAGGAAACGAGCATGATGTCCACATGACTCAGATACTTCAGGGCTGATGCAAAGTCCATCAATGGCAGAAGGTTTTTAACAGACTGTAATGTGACCAGAAATATGTTTTCTTTCTCTTTTCATTGTTTTGTCACCATCAGATTGCCTTCAAGTAACACATTGAGCTTCTTACTAATGGTCATTATTATTTAGGAGTCATTGGCTGCAGTTTTATTTGATTCACTGCAGTACTTTCCTGTTCCTGAGGCAGAGAAGCCCCCGTACCGCTGTGCAACAGGCTTTTGGACTTGCCGCTCTTTAAAAAAACTAGCTGGTACCACATATGTATCTTCACTATTCCTTTGGTATTTTGGACTCAGTAAGCAGGCTTTTTAATGATTTTGCTTGGCTGTATCCTTTTCCATGTTTTTGTGTTGTTCTTTTTAATTCTTTATTTGGTCCAAATTCCCCAGGGAACAGTGAGAGTTAGTGTTCAAAGAATGACTAATGACAGAGTAGCAGTAGCTGGAAATTATAAGAAAATATCATTTTGGGGTTGAAATGAGAGCTGTGAAATACTCGTTAGGATATTTTTGCTGTTTCCAGCAATCGTTCTTCTACTTCAGCATTTTGTTTAGCCCGACGATTGCGCCCCTATTGAGAAAACTCTGCCAGTTTGAGTCAGCATTCTTTCTTATATACAGATACTGGGATACCAGTAGAGTCCTTGCCATGAAAAGTGATTAACCATATAAAAACTCCTTAAATCAGTCACTCCCTTATCTGTACTACGAAAATTATATCCCTAAAAACATGACCATGGACTCAAATACTTAATATGTTTTAATACTTATGTGTCAGCAAGGCCTGAAAGTCCTTTGGAACACAGATGTAATATGATTGTATAAATGTGCCCTTGCTACTTCTATTGAAGAATAATGATTCTTTACCCCAGCAGAGGTGCTGGCCTATATTACTTTCTGTCTTTCTTGTTGTGAGTTTATCTCTTTAGAGACTTGCTATAACCCTTTGTGTAAGTTTTTAAATTAAACCGTACAGTTCCCAGAGGCCGTTCTACCTGCTCCTGGCAAACACCTTCAGCTGAGTTTAGTCTGAGGCTATTCAGACTTTCCTCAGCCTCTGCACAACTTTCCTTCCCTGAGATCCTTTTATTATTTTTCCTCCTTTTTTTTTGTACCTGATCTGTCTGCATCAAATATAACTATTATTTTTAATAATTCATTTCAATCTTGTATTTATTTTGCAACCACATGGGTCCTGGGAATATGGAATTTCAGTGCTGAACTTGGGTGAGAATTTTCTTGTTCATGAAACACAGTCCCACAGCACGTTCTTTAAAGCAATGGTGGGGCTTTTTTTATTTGCAAGTCCTTGAACATTTACCCATGGAAGTACAGACTTCTGTATGACAAATTTAAACCCCTAGCACTTGCTTTGCTTTCCTTACTGTTACCTTTAGAATCAGGCCTATGTCCTCTAGAATTAGACCACAGTGGTTAAAAACTACTGGGTTAGCTTTATTAAGCAAGAGTCGCTCCTCAGCCCCTGCTCACCCCAGAGTGCAGTGGCTGTGAACACTTAAGCTGAGGCAGCATTGACTTTCTCATCGAACATTGCACAATATGAGATACTTAACCCTAAAGAGAAATGTTATTTTTAAAATTACAGAGAGGAAAAAGCTCTATGTAATGTGAAATTAGAAATGGCCTCTAAAGAGATTACATTTAAAATCTCTATTGTGGCAAATAGAATGGGATCCGATGTTCACGTGCTGAAGCTGCTCGGGGTGCACCAGCCACATGGTGGGTGAGCTGAGCCCAACTGCTCCCAGCTAATAAACCCGGACTTTGAACCTGAGCTGCGAAGGGTCGTCACATGCGCAACAGTGCTGCACTGCTGCACTCCCTGCAATTACTGGGAGGTGAAAATGAAGCATGACATGAAACATATATTCAGTTTGGGCACGCACAGCAGTTTATTGGTCTCCTAAAGAGTCAGATTTTCAGCCCATTGTTTTTTTTCTTCTTACTGAAGCAGTAAAAAAAATTAAAAAAAAAAAAAATCTATCTATTTTCAGGACATTTATAATAGGAAAATGAAATTTAATGAGAATTAACACATTCAGTGAGAAGTAATTTATTTCAGGAAAATGTTATTCTGCAGGAGTTAAACAGAGGACAGAGTTTAGTTTCCTAAGTGAGAGGCATATAAGTTTTATTTACTTTACTTTTGTATTTTGTTAAGGCTGTACTGTGCCAGTGGCTATCAGGGTGCTGATTAAAGGGACCAAGAAGTGTGTTTGCCTTAATTCCAAGTAGTCATTTGAAAAGCAGTAATGTATATATGTGTATATATATGTGTATATATATATGTGTATTTATATAAAATATATGATAATCTCGTTAGTTACAATTTCATGACTCTGTGGGATTGGGAAGCTGTGGAAATGCTTTCACTGGAGATATTGTGGTTACTTTCTAGACTGAGAAGGGCCAGTACACACTGATGCCCCCATATGGATTTTGAGGTCCGTGAGTGAAGGTTTAGCACAAGCACAAGACAGATGGAAGTAGATTAGTAGGGGCTGACTTCTCCCCATTTTAAGGGAAAATGTGTTATGGCGAAGTTGAATTTGTTGATTCTCCACAGATATGTATTTATAGCAGGTTTTCTCAAGAGGATAGCTTATTAGGGGCAAAAATAGAACAAGTGAAGGTTTTCCCTCTTCTAGATGAAAACCAGTCTATCTGGGAACCTTCCCGGTTGATTTAAACGATTGCCTTTGGGACATGGGGTTTTTACTAGCCTGGAGAGGGGAGGTAGCCAGCCAGGTCAGCAGCGTGAAGCCTCGTACCCCAGTAAAGGGAAATTGCTTCCTGTTCTGACTTTCTTTCATCTGCATATTTCCCATTCTGCTACAGCGATCTCGTTAAGCCCAAAGCCTGGCTACATGTCTCACTTCATGCTGCCAAATTCATTGGAGGGAGGAGGGGGGAGAGGCAGGCAGAAGACAGCATAAAAGAGTGAGGAGTTTGCTGGCTGGTATTTACGATGATAGGCAAAAAGGAGAAAAGCCGCTGTGTGCACACTGAGGAGCTCTGGGGTCCTGTCCTTGCTGGGGATTTGAAGTCAGGGCTGACCTCAGTAGTGTGTGTTGTCGAAGTGTGTAACTCAGCAGAGCCCGTGGAAGAGGAAAAGCCACCAGATCTTTAACACGCAAATGCTACGTGTCGATCCCAGGGCGCTGTCTGGTCTCCTTTGCTTCATCCGGTGCATCGCCTGGCACTGTGAGTTAAAAGGCAGGTTGCTATTTAAGCCTCTGCTTTTTACTCCAGACTATGAAAGGGGATCAGCAGCTGAGCAATGACTTTCCAGGGAAGTCTGTTACACTATATGCTCAAACACACTTCTCAGATTTCAAAACAGCAACAATGGTCTTTGCTGAAATGTTGATTTTAAATAAATAAATAAATAAGCTCTGTTTAGAATGCCCATAATTCCACACCACCTTTCACTTGAATATTATATAAAAATCAGGTAAAGTTTAGAAAGCATAAGGACTCTTAGGACCATTATGGAGGAATGAACTAACAAGAAACTGAAGAAAATCACTTCTTATTGTTTGATTGGAATAGATAGGCTGTGAAGGTGCGCTGGGGTGGGACTGTTAGGACAAAGTACCCGTCCACAGCCCTGCTGTGCACACAGGAGACTGTGCAAGGGCAGAGTCAGACCCGTGGCCACAGTCCAACAAAAACTGGGTGTGTGGGTGCTCCCTGTGCCCCTCCTGCATGAGCTGGGCTGTAAATGGGGCCATGCAAGTCCCTTCTGTGCTGCAATAAAAGTCAAATGGTTCCAGAGTCACTGAGTTTGACATGAGGAGGAGCTGCAGATGACCGCAGCCTCTAAGAACAGAAAATCACAGCTATTAATGTGTGTAATTCTGAAAGCAGAGCTGCCTGCCCAGGCGCTGCAGCAGAAGTTGTTGATCCAGAGCCAGGTTCTCAGCTGGTAGAAATGAGTTTGACTTGAAGTCAGTGGGATCGTGTTTGTTTTCACCAGCAACGGATCTGGCCAAACAAGCACCCCCGCCCCTCTCTCTGCACGTATGTCTGGCACAAGGCAGCTCCACTTCTAGCAGATTCCCTCATCTAAATGACTCTTTTTTTTTATGCAAAAGTTCCCAATTCAGATTAGAGACAAATGTTGGTGAAGTTTTTGCTTTATAATTTATTGATTTACCTTGTTGTTCACAGAAGGGCATTTGCTGACAGTTGTTCTGACTTCCCTTGTTAACTGCTCATATCTTTTAGCTTTCTAGCAGGATATTTATTGAATGTTCCATTTGTTGCTAGTTTTATACATGTGCACCTACATAAAAACTATACATGTGTAATAGCGTGCATATGTATTTATTTTTTCAATTGCCAAAAACCAATTCACAGAGCAAACCTAGGCCTTCTGCAGAACTTCTGATGCCTTCATTTACTATTTTTAATATATGCTGCAGAGGTTTGAATTGTGACTTTGTTATGAGGTGAGTAATTCTCATACTTTCAGAGGGGTTCACAGTACTGCTGAACTGATTTAAAAAAAAATACCTTGAAAAAAAAGCTAGTTAGTGATAGAGCGATTTCCTTTCTTAATTGATATTACTCTGCTATTTGAAGAAAGTGTTTTCCTAGGAGTGCTCCATAATCCTTATTACATGCAAAGGAGGGAGGAAATCTGAACAGGAGCAGTCTCACCTCCAAGACACAATTCTAAGAACAGCACACGCCAAGTTCACACATTATCCAGGGACACCCTTTTCTCTTTCTGTTCATTATAGAGCTGTCAGAGATGAAAAAATCAGAGCAGATGCCCCACTCTCAGAATGCGGAACTTCAGAGGAGTAAATCCCCCACCGGGCCTCTTAAGCACGGAAGTCTTAGGGACTTTTAATGCTATTTAAGAAACTTTGTTCCTTAGGTACTTCTTAAAGTATTCTATATCCAGCCTGGAGCTCAGGGTGTTTAGAAATACTGTATTGAAATGATTTTAGGTATTGCGATATGAATGTCAAATGAAAAGATATTACTTGTTAGGCATGTGACTTGAAAAGTAGATTGATAATGTTTAAGTATGAAGATAACCTTTAGATCCATCCCGAAAGGAACAGAATGCATCCTAACAATGAAAATAGAGAAATTAGCACCTTATAGCACCCATTAGGTAGAAGTGCCCATCAGTTACATGGTTGGACACTGTGGTTTCAGGTTAGTTTAACAGAGCTAGAAGGCTTCTGTAGGAATAATCTTTAGCAGCTGTGTTATTTCAAAACATTCATCTTAAGCGCAGTATCATACCTCACCGAGAAAAGCGTGAGTGTCTGATCAGCTGTTTTGAAGCCAAAAAGGCATTTATAAGGAATAAAAGTGCATGTTCTGATACAAGTTCGTACCACTGAACTGCTTGGCTTAATGCAAGTTCTGTCCTAGGGTAAAAAAAAGTTCACTATAGAGAACAGCATCAAATGCCTATTATATTGTTCTTTGTTTCTTTGCCAACTGTGGATTTAAAATTGGAATAATTCAAAAAGCAGTGGGACATTATGACTCACTCAGTACCTCCTGGGCTTTTGACATTATCGTAAAGCCACATACACTTGAGCGCAAGGTTTAGTTAGTGGATTTCAATAACACAGCCAGCAGACCTTATGTGAAACCACAGAGTACCTGATTAACTGTAAACAGTGATTTATTTCTTCTGCACAGTCAGGGTATTACAGCTCCAGTTACAGGTGTGTTATGCTGAGTGACAACTCAAAGGGTATTTTTCTGAGGTTAAATGTATTCCTTCAGTCAAAATCAGGGACATATTCTAGTAGTAACATCCAGTTTTATGAGACTATTCTTTTTGATATTTGTTGAATTGGTGTAACTTTTAGTTTGTTTTTAACACGTTGTCTTTGATTTCTCTCTGTAATCCCCCAGTGTGAAGCTTGGGGAATGGGTATTACATGGAAGAGAGAGTTTTAATAAGGGGAGTTTGGGCCACACGGTGTCCAGTACAATTAATCTAGAAAGTCTGTATCTTCATTTAAAAACTGTAGAAAGCGGAGTCCAACAGTGCATCTTCCATGGAACATCAACGTTATTTACATTGCCTAGTGTGTATAAGCTGAAAAGGGAAATATATTTTCCAATAAAATCTTCCAGGCTGGAAATATAGAACAGTTTGTTTGAATCCAAATGTATATTGCTTAGTCTCTGCAGGAAAGTAAAGGCATATTAAGTCATATGTCAGCTGAGTTGAATTATTGATGTTGAATTAAACATGTTGAACTCAGAAATTCATCAACTTTATAGTATTATTTGTTAGAAAAGTACCCCCTTCTATCTGTTTGGACTGACTTTTTATTCTCTCTCTTGTTTATTATCTCTTTTATTTGAGTCAGTGGTTGCTGACCTGACTAATAGCTTTCATCTTTGTACTGCAAGCTATTTCCATATGTGCAGGTGCTGTGGAATTTATTGTCTTTACATTGAAAAATCAAGATCTAGTCAATATGTTTGTAGATATTTAGATGAAAATGCTCTTAAGGTAGAATTAAGGTATAAGATTTAGGGCATTCTGATTTCAATATAAGATACATTTAAGAGTCAGGAAATTCCAACTGAAGGGTAAGAATAAATACTTGAAAATCCAAAAAAAGTTCTAAATTTCACCAAATTGGAAAACACGTAATTAAAATTCTGGAATTAGCTGTGAATTGCTTTTATATATCTGTACTTGGTAGAAGAAATCCAGTTAACTGCATGGACATAAATTATGCTTAACCTTAAAAACCAATTGGTTGTAGTCTTGTCCAGTCAGGGCCAAAACTGGAATCCCTTTATGCTGCTGAGAAACCTCGAGCCAGTGTTGATCCCCTCAGTCTGTTAGACCTGAGAGCTCTCTCAGCCCCACACGGCCACGGCCACACCAGCGAGGAGGAGGATGAACCCTCTGGACTGATCTCGGCCGCTTTGTGCTGCGGTGAGGCACAGCAAGCCTGCATCATCCTCCAGGGTTCCTCACTGTTGATGGGATCAATCCATGTTGCTACAATATTCTTTGGTCTTTTTTTTCTTTTTACACTGCTCAGCAATGTCTTTCCCTCTGCTCTTACACTTCCCGCTGTAACCACCGTGTCCTTCTCCCCATGGAGCGCCAAGAGCTTCTCAACAGGGAAGAGATTTCCCAGCGCTTTATCAAGATACAAACTTGCTCAATTAGGAGGAAATTCTCTGTTAGTTTAGGTGAAGGTTTGACCAATGTCTGCTTACGAGAGGCTGGGAAGTGGCCCATGGAGTTTGCTAATTTCTTAATTTTCAGAAGTCTTTTCCCTCAGTGAAGTCTCTTGGAAGGTCCTTTCCTATTCATATAATCAGATGCAGCACTTGAATGATATGTGTTCTAACAGCAGCGAAACACAAGAAGCCAAAACAACCTTAATAAATACGGTTCATTTAACTGAAAGAGGCAGACTGAGCAGCAGGTGGAAGGGTTAAACAAAAGGAAAAAAAGATTATAAAAGTTTGCGGCTTTGGCTTCACTACAAATGGTTCTTTTGCAGACTTTATAGCATTAGTGTTGCTTCTCATAAACCTTGAAACCATTCATCCATTTAGAAAGATTAAATTGGTTAGTCATCCAGAACATAAAATACACACATCCATTTTGTCTGTTACCCTAAACCATCTGAAGTATAATAAATGCAGCTGATGCCATTAAACCAAAGCTTTGAGTATTAATGATGGTCTCAGTTGCGGTATTTACAGTTTGCCAGCTCGTGTTTCTGATAGTACATTCATCTGTTGTTGCTCAGGGACAGTAAGAGCAGAGTCTTTGAGTTGGAAAACACAATTATAATATATGATGTGAGGGGCTCAGAGAAAACATCTTGGTATTAAAGCAGGGGAAATCCAAGAAACGTTATATTTTTTGTTATTCTCAGAAGGTCAAAGTTCAGAGGCACAAACTTCACTTATGATATCTTAATATATTTATAATGGTCTGTTAAACAGTTTGCCAAGACAGGATTGTTTGGTTTTCTAGTTACAGATGAAGGTATTACTATTTAAAGTTCTGTTCTGTCACTTAAGCTACCCAAGAACGGCCAGACTCTGCTAAAGCCAGAATTTGTAGGGTCACTCAGTCAGGATGCAGGTTCATGATTAAAAATATCATAAGATTTCAGATTTGATTTGGCAGCATTCTTTCTTGGTTAGTATCAGGATTTTTTAAGTGGTATTCTTTCCCAGAATTAAGAAAACTTGCGATAGTTGCTTCAGACTACATAGAAATTTAATTCCTGGTGCTTGGAAATTTGTAGGACTATCTCAAACACAGGGATCTGCAGTGCGCTGGAAAAAAAACACAACACATTTACATGTTTTTTAATTACTACATATAGTGCCTTTAATCAAAGCATCTGGCTTGACAGCATTAAAGCTGAGAAGCAAATGGTGTTTCCAGTTCAACACTGGAAATGCCAGCCCGTTCCTATAGGAGACAGGAGCGGATGTCACATATCAGCTGTCAGTGAGGGCAGAGCAGGTTGCCAGCTATTCCGAAGCCTGTGCCTGAGTAACAGCAGCATCTCTACTTAAGTTTAGTTTCTATTTTTTCCTGAAACTTTTCAGGTGGCAAAAAAAGCAACAAGGCTCCCCCCACACCCTCAACATTTGTCTTTTACTGCAGATACAAGTTGCAAAACTGCCAGGAGCGAGAGAGGTGATCTGAAGGAGGCAGAACCTCATAAATTGTTTGTGTGGGAAAGGCTGTCTTTCCTTTTCTCTAACTGATGGCATGCCAAGTTTATTTTACAGTATTTACAGTAAGATTTGTTTGTTTTGATGCCCTTTATATGTTGTTAGGGAAAAGGCAAAAGAAAATCTCCAGGAAGTTTATAGTTTTGGATGAGACAGAGTTTAGGCTTTAATTTTCTTTCTAGTCCAATACATTTTTCTGGAAGTGTAATATATAAAGGGATATGAGATTACAATTGGATGAGTTATTACTGAGCTGTCATTGATTTTTCTCTGTATGCATTAGGTGCTTAAGAAAGACCTCAGAGGAGCAAGCTGAGAAAGTGAAATTGTTCGTTCATTCCAAGAGCAGACACAGGTTGGGCAGGAATTTCTGTATCTCATCTCTGCCCCTGGCACATCACTCCAGGAGCAGGAAGAATGTGCAGTCTGTGCCTGTTTAGTTGAGGTGCCGACAGGTGACAAGGAGACCAGATTTAGGAGAGAAGCCTCAGGTCTCCTTCACCAGAGTCCTGCAGGCCAAACACCCACATGTTACAAAAAGACCCCATGACACCTGCAGTCCTCAATACTTGAACATTGATGCCACCGATCAGCTGGCTGTTAAATCTGGGGAGTTCCCATTAACAAACTAGATACCCTGGTGCTAGTAGGTCACAGCCACAGCGTGAGGAGCCACGTTTTGATCCTCAGCTACAAGGAAATTGGGTTTAAGTGGTCCATTAGATCATACGATGCTGGAGAGGGGATGACTTCCCCATCTCTTCCAATACAAGAACTAGAAGGTCTACCAGGCACCTTCCAAGTAACTGGAAGAGACAACTGGTGGCAGCTGCTAATCACACAGGAAACTGCTGGAGATGGAAGAAATTTCGTAGGTGCCTACTTTGATCTCCTTTCCATTCTTAGTCAGTGCTGAGGCACAAGGAGGAGTTTACCTGGTTTACAGCATCTTGAATGAGAGCATCCTGCCCTGGGTCCGCAGACCAGGGCCGCGCTTGGTGTGGAAGGTCCTTCCAGGGAGGCAGGTGCTGCTCTTGAGAGCTTCTTGCACTGAATGCGAAATAAAGGTGTTTGGTTTTAATGCCAAAGCCTTCATTGTTTGAACCAAACTTCTAAACACGTTGTAGAATCTTGGGTTATAGTAGGACTTGAGAAACAGGAGACTAATGGTATATTTTATGTGCTGTGACAAATAGCACGGAAGTGTCTTACCTCTAACCTTTGCTGTGAAATGCTGGGCAGACACAATGTCTTTTCTCTGCGTGGCAGAAACATTAAGCAGCAAGTGCCATGTTTGACTGTCTGGGGACGAAGCGTGATTGCCAAAGGGTAGAAGTTGTTCCTATAGCACTGGGAAGGGATTTTTGTAAGGGCAGATTCTCTCACTGACCCCCTTTCATCCCTGCTAACGGAGCAGCCGCCTCCTCCTCCCTGGCAACTCCCTGAGCAGGGTGATATACCCGAGGTGTATATGATAGCTGTGTATAGACGTGACCTTTGCAATTGTTGATGTGATGTATACACCATCAAGCAGGGGAGAATATTTTAGGGTCAGTAAGTCTCTCTGGGTAAAGTTAATACCAGGAGATGCTGGCACAAGTGGTCACTGTTTAGTTTACACCTGTCAGAAGCAGGCAGCCTCTCGACTCCTGTGTTTGGGTGAGTGTATTCACTATATTAAGCTTTTATACAATATTCTTTTCATCTTCACTGCACTTCATGATGGTTAATTAATCCCATGGCACCCAGGGATTACTAGTAACACTTTACAAAGGAAAGCGAAAACAAGCAAGAAAAGGTCAAATGACTGGGCCAAGGTCACGGAAGAAATTTTGTCAGAAGAACATTAGGTTCTGCAAGATTAAAGTGTTGTTAGCTGGCCTCTCCTTGGATATCAGCTTCCATGTTGGGGGAAGGGGTGTTTCTGGGAGTAGTTTTGATACTGTCTAGTGTATGTAGAGATCCCCTTTCATTTGTTCCATGTAGCACATTTTCTTTTGCTGAGGCGAATGGAAGGGAGGAGAAGGGGAAATTCAAAGAAAGGAGTTCATTTTCTGTAACTTCTGTGCATCATCTTTTCATCTTGCAATTACAAATGAGGGCATCTAACTAATGACATTAACTGGCTGTTTTTTCAGAGCAATTGCAAAAGTCCAGATACCCACTTCACATTAAAAATAAATGACTTGCCTGTCTAGGACCTGTAGGTATTTTTGGAGGGTCCATACTGCACTGATAATAGCAAACTAGTAACTTATTAGACAGTAAACACTGCAAGTATGGAATATGCTCACAGTGCTTTCTTCTCCCTAGGACTTGAAAGATGACCGGAGTGATGAAGAAGAGGAAGATTCTGTTACAGATAATGAAGAGGAGTCCGTAAAGAATGTCAGCAAGAATGGCTGTGGGTCAAGCAAACATCTCCTAAACAGCAGTCACCACTAGCCCCCTCCTGCCTCGCCTCCTGCAGTGATTTCTGCTGGTTTTTACCCAACCTACAGGATAGAATTCAAGTCAAAAGGCTTATGAGAGACTGTGATTGATTTATTGTTGGCTACCGGACCTGGAAAAAAGCCCAGTTTAGCGGGGAAGGGAATATTGCATAACATGACAAAATGTGTTAATGACCCACTTTCTGGATCATTGCGAAGTGTTTGGACACACTGGCTGTTCCACTCTGACAGTGCTCAACAAGGTCAAAGCTCAAGAGTGTCTGATCATTTAGTGTCCCATTGATTCTAATATTGGTTTTCAATCTGATATAAGATATATTTCACCAAGCAGTTTAACTTTGTGGTAGGTAAATAGTGTGAACTCAATTAGGAACCAGAATCGCTCAATGTGGGAAAAAATTGACAGTGATGCACAGTGACTGGCGTTTTAGTCTTTACTTGGCAGTTTAAACCTTCATCAAAATGGCTGGTTTCGTGAGTTAGGTTCCGTGTCCTGGTGGCCAATGGAAGGTAAAATGAAGGAAGTCAAATTATTTGCATGTGAAGAGCCGACTTCACTGCAGAAATCGTCTTTCTCCAAAATACGCTGTATGATAAGTAGCTCATATATTGTGTTCTCAGATATACCTGACAAGAGAGTCACTGTTCAAAGAGCAGAACTCAGCCCAAATTCTCTGTTGAGCTTCAGGTTTCACAGACATCTTTCCTCTCAGTCATTGTGGCCCAGTGTTAGAACAGAAGGCACAATGGGAAGGGAAGATGGTGAAGTAAAATTGGGTCTTCTCACAGTTCTTTCACACTTCTTATTTGTCTTCAAAACTGCTGAACACCCCTTGCTCCTGGCACGTCTACAGCCCAGCAGATTAAAAATAAATGTCATCCATTCCTTTCTTGTGAGCTTGTCTCCCACAGCACTGTTGGGTGACCGTCTTCTCAGGTGGGGCCCTGCTCAATTCTGTTCTCTGGTTCCTGTGTGTTCGCTGCACGTACCTGAGCACTGGGAGAGCATGGGGCGAACCAGGAATGTCACATCCTTAGTGCTGTGTATTCATTTGAGATCAAGACCTGTATCTCCATCTCTGCTCGTATTGAAAATAAGGAATCGCATCAGCTGGAGCCAAACTCAAATGTGAGTGTGTGAGTTAAGCAACACAGTTCTTTGTGCTGTAACAAATGGAAGAACCGTGGTGGTTTTATCAGCTCTTCTTGCCAAAAGTGCCTCTCCTGAATTTGCACTTATTTTTTCTAATGCCCATGCAATGTGCTGCGGTGTTTTCAGTCCCAGGGCTTTCCAGAGAGAGCCTGAGCCTTTTAAACAGGGTGGTACCAGTCTCATTTCCAGATGCCTTTAGCTCACAAGGCCGTAAATGATTTGTGTCACATGTTTTAGAGGTGAGAGGCTCTCCATGTGCTTCTACAGTAGCTGAGATCATCTGGTGAACTAAAACCAGTAGCTTGACAGAGACCAGGAGAGCACTGCTGAAACAGCCCCAGGGCTGAGCTTTTGGGTCGAGAAGGCTTTTTTCCCTTTAAAGCTGCTCCGGCAGGAACCTGGTGACCTACAGGAAGTGCTATGTGACTTGACTTGTTTTCTCAAGATTTCCTTGGCAAAGGGGGATACAGTTCGTTGACTAAAGCATTTGAAAGAATGGGAAATGTTTGGGAGCTTAGATATGAAGGAAGAATTGTTTTTCTGTGCAGTTACAAGAAACTGTAGGAGTAGTTTGTTCTAGAGACTGGTAACATGAAAATATCTAGGTATGGTCTGTGCTTTATTTTTACTCGTATCTTGTACTGTGTAATATCCTGAATGTTTGTGTTTTGCCACAAAGACAATTACACTGAGACAGGAGCGTGGCCTACAGCTTCTGGGAAGGATGGAAACGCACGGTGGTGGGACAGGACTCCTGAGCCCATAGTTGCACTCGGTGAAGCTGAAGGCAGAATTCCCTCCATAGTTGTTGTACAGCAGCGGGTTTCCTTACACAGCTGTGGAGAATACCTTAAATACTGCACTGTGGGTTTATTGGAAGTGTAAGTACTTATTACATCATCTAAAGCAACTAGTGAGTTTGGCAGGGTCACAGTTGCTTATCAGGGCCTGTTTATTGCCTACATGAAAAGAACTGGCCTTTCCTAACAAAATGTAGGAACCCGCCGTCTGGGAGGCTTTACACTCCCTTTGAGAGCAGTGGAGACAACGATGCTTTCTACAAGCCATAATGGGGTTTTGGGAGTTGGCCAGGGTATTATCATTTAATTTTGGTGCCAGAAAGCTTTCCTTCTATGACTAGGAAAGGAATTTGGGAAAGGAAGCGCAAGGAATGATGTTGTCAGAGGAACGAGCCTCTTAACGGCTACTGAGTTTTAAACTGGAATTTATAGTCTCGAGGCCAACTCTTGCCCTTCCTACTCGGACAAGTCTCCCACTGAAGCCAATTAAGTCCGTTGGAGTTTTGCCTAGGAACAATTTTGGATTGCAGTTATCCAACCTAATTACCAGACCTGTTGTTTTAAATCAGTGTGAAACCAGGGTCTTAAAGGAAGCGAACAAGGTAGATAAATACATTCAAACATTAAAATGTTGAGGCAAATTTGAGGTGAGCACAGTAGAATATGGAAGAAAATAAAGTCCTGAAGGTGAAGATTAAATCCAAGCACAGTAAACAACCAAATAACTACATCACCTGGCAGTCAGGGGGTGGAATCAGCGGGACCATGAAGGCCATTCCAAGGCCAAAGTGATGAAACCTAAAAATTCTGAAGGTAAACCAGTAGGTATTGGGAACAAATAACCACAGCACAGGGAGAAGTGGGAATGGATTTTCACAGTGGGACTGGACACTTGTCCTGTTAACATCAGGTGTGTCATTCCTGAGGTGACACGTGTTGCATTTTCCACTTTTTACTGATAGAAACTTGGAAACAAGAAGCTAAAGTAATGTGGAACACAATTCATGCTAAAGAAATTCATGTCATGGTGCTTCCAGATTTTCAGACTATTCAATGCACTTAACCTTTTTATTTTTGTTCATGTTATCCTAAAGGTCTCAAAATGCAAGAGCAGAACAATCGCAGGTGATGGGTATGAGCACAGATGACAGATTCTAATGTCTTATTTTGACCAGTTCACAAAATGGGTCCTGGTTTAATGCTTGGGACTGTGCATCTGGTTTTGCTGTGTCACTTTGACCATGAAAAAGTATAGTAGAATAAAAATGAAATTTAGTTCATTAGGATCAGTAGAAACTCTTCTGTTCCATTTAATTCCTCTGAGTTTTGTTCAGGTCCTTCTGTCTGTGTGTACTCTGCTGTTCCTGTGCTTATTTACTACATAGAGTTATCAGTTTACTATGGATTTGATATACAGACCTCATTTACTCCACAGAATTCATTTTGTCAATTTGTATTATTGAGTATCATCATCTGTTTTTTGTTCTTAATGCCACTGAATTTGTCTGGTCAGTTGTGCTACACACTATGAATAAATATTTTTTGAAAACAGGTATTGATGGAAGGATTTCCTTGGTTTCCCTGCCGTGCAGTATCCTCCTCTCTGCCTTCCGTTCCCTCCCAGCTTCCCAGTGAAGGCCCATTCTGGAACTAATTCCTGACTCTTCCAAGTTCTTCCCTCACCTGGAGAAGGCTGGATGACCCACCCCCTTCTTAAGAGGTAACAGCAGTTGTTGTAAATGAACTTTTCTTTTCCTGGACAATTCATGAATGGAGAGGAAGCAAATTTAATGGGTGCATCATCTATCATTTGTGTTATTCAAGATTTATGCATTGACTAAAGTACCTGACAGTGATGCTATGTACCCTAGGAGCTACTCACTCTAGAATGCCAACGCGGTTTTGTATCTTTACTCAGTTGTTTTTTGTTGTGCGTATTACGGCTGCTGTCACGTGTATTTGAGGAATGTTAGAATAATGTGCAAATACAGGGAATATTTCTTATTCTTTCCATTTCTGCTTCCCTAGTCGGGAAGCTCACAGAGGTTCTGACTTACTGTCTCTTCCTGTGGGCAAACAAACATAAGGGAAGGTGTTTAGCCCAAATAATGAACTGCAGCAGAATACTTTGGTTTTATTATCTGAACTCATGTTTTTAAGCTTATGACTGAGAATAGAGTAGGTGGAAAACAGATCAAATAGGAATATGTGAGTTCTGGCTACAACCAACTTGCAAACTGTGAAGAATTAAAAAAAAAAAACCAAAATAAATCTTGCTGATTTAGAAATAAAAACACATCTCTGCAGGCACTTCCCCCAGCTGTGAGTTTGAAGAACAACAGATAACCAGTGGGCAGAAATGAAAGTCTGTGCTGAGAATAAGAACACAGCGCAGCTGTGAAGTCGCTGAGGAGCTGGTTTGGTGGCTGTGAGCTGCCCAAGAGCCGAGGAGCCTTTTGTGTGGGGCAGTGAAGGAGCCAGGAATGCACCTCTGAGCTGGTGCTGGTCTATCCAAAATTACTGAAAACCTCTATTCCCAGAGTCTCGCAGTTGGTTTTATGGGCTCCCTCCTGCTCTGGCTGTGCCACACAGAGTTGGGGTTTTGTTTCTTAAGAAGTTTGAACTTTGGCTGCCCAAGGTGTGGACCAGGTATCGAGATAGAATACCGCTGATTTGTTGAAGGTCACACAGAACATCCGTATTCCCACTGAAAATGTGATTTCTGCTTACAAAATTCATTAATTCTACCTGATGCCCACACTTGGGAGACAGAAAGTAACCAAGGTGTGTCAGTAATGTGGCACTGAGTGACCAGCACCATAGCAAGGGAGTTGACCTTCCCTGAGCGGAGCTTCATGAGTGAGGAGAAGAAAAGTCAGCAGAGGGCTTGGCCAACTCATCACACAGGTTTTTCTTGCGGATGTAGGTGTCAAAGACTCATTTAAAGGCTGCTTCCTCCAGCTCTTTAGAGGGGAGTGTTTTCTCTCTGTCTCCATATTTCTGCGTGATGCTACTTGGTTTATAGAAGTTGCCGAAGAAGGTCAGAGCCTCATCAGCAGAGGTTCCCTATGCCCCTTCTCTGCTCCAACCTGTAGTAGCAGCAGTGTTTGCACGTGCTGCTAAGGTAGCACACCTGCCCACTGAAGTGAGAGCTGTTTGGTATATTACACCAGAGAGGAAACTTCACAAAGGTTTGGGACATAAGGTAGGAGGGGGGAAGTCACTGGCCAGAAAACCAGGACTCCTGCAGGAATGACTCCTGTCATCCATGTGTGTTAAGATCTTCAACAGCAGCGAGGAGTTAAAGCCCTGATGTTAATCCCTTGTCAAAGAATGGGAATTCCCAGTTGAGGAGTTAGAGGTGATCAAAGCAATGTAATCTTCACCCGAGCTGACTGCAGAGAACTTCAAGTTGGGCTCTGACAGTTTATTTAACTGAAGTACCCTCTGTGGGATTACTTGGAGTTTCTAGCTAATAGAAGACAAGGCTGAAAGCACAGGTGTAAGCTTCAACATGTGACTCTGCAAATACAAAGTCATAACAACCCATGTAGGATAATGTTGATATTCCAATAGCCCAAAGATTTATGAAAATATCTTCTATTTACTCAGCTGGAAAGAGTACTGTTCTTCTGGAGTTTTGTTACCCCATAAAGCATTCAAAGGAGACCCCATAATCATTTCAAAGTCAGAAACATTAAGTGGAATTACAAGTATAAACCAAATCCTCAGTGACTTTAAAGTACAAGAAGCTTGTCCTTGGAGCCATTGAATATTACTCTGCTGTGAGCTGAGGTAGGACCAAACAGCTCCCGGGCAGTTGTTTCAGGTAGTGAAAAGTCCATATTTTTCCTACCACAAAAGAAGCTGCTCTAAAAAATAAGTTGTGAAAGAGGTGATTAAGTTCCCACTGAAATTCACAGGAGCTTTTCCTGTGATGCTGATGAGAACTGGATCCAGATCTGAAGCGACTAGATAAAATGAGGAGGGCAGTGTGGCACTGGAGCAGGACACAGCTCTGGTGTTTCCTCCTCCTATAGCCCAGGACAAAATCTCCCTGGAAAACGAAATGTTCTGTCTGCAGGACACTCAGCTGAACACAGCTCTGCCCAAACTGGGCACGTATCTCTTGAAAGATGTCCTGGGTAAGCAATCCCTCCCTTTTCAAGCAAAAAACTTCCCTTCCAGCCAGCAGTCTGCCTCCTGTTCTCCATGCTGTCCAAATCTCTGCAAAGACGGGGTCGCTGATGTTAAAACCTGCAATCCAGGGCCAAATTTATCAGCAAGAGGCAAATGAGGAGTTGTGGTTATCACAGCCACCTTTGGGTGTGAGGGGGCTGCTGAGCCAGAGGAGAAGAGGGAACAGAGAAAGAAACTGGAGCAAAATGGCCTGGGACAGCACAGCAGCAGTTTAAACACAGAACTGACATCACCAAGAATCACAAAGTGGTAACAAGGCTGGGAAGAAAAGAAGCCCCAAGAGAAGAAGGAGGAGGGAAAACACCGTAGTTCGGTAATAGTGAGGATGAGCGCTGTCCAAGCAGCGCGGCCGGCTCTGCCTGGGCTCCGAGGTGAACTCTGCAGCCACGACAACTCCTTTTCCCCGAGCACCAGACGTTCCAGATTGAGCCCAGCTGATGAGTTCCCAAGGCAAAGGCAGCAGGATCTGGGAAATGCTCCTTTAGAAAGTTCCCAGTATGTGTGTGAGGGGACTGGGCTGGGGCTGGGCTGGGGCTGGGCCAGGGTAGCCACAAGCAGAGGCCAGTGGCCCTGCAGCTGTGGCAATGATCCTGAGGTTCACCTCCAGTTGCCGGGCAAGACCGACTGCCCCCTGAATATCAGCGCTGGTTTTGTGCTTTTCCTGGCCAAGACACCTGGAGAGTCCTAGAAGAGCTCCTAGAAGATTTGTATGTTTCCTACAACAAAGAGCAGAAGAGAGCTGCTAAAAGGCCTTTCCAGTGCTGGCACGTATGGGTAGTTTCTTGGTTATGTCATGGGCTCCATACAATGCAGGAGAAGTCCTAGTATTTCAGGAGAAGAATCTGTGGGAAGCGGGACCTAAATTGTATCAGGTTCTGCTAAATTTTATCAGGCTATGCAAATCATACCTAGTTCCTTTGCTATTTTAAAGGAGGAATTATTCAGCAACCAAAGAAAGTTTCATATATTTCCCTATTGCAAGGGGCAGTGAGGTCAGATAGCGCTGTATGTTTGGAGGTTGTTTTTTTTCCCCCCTTTGAATGCTTTGGATCCTGCACGAATGGCACAACGGCACATGAGCAGAGAACAGGACACTGTAGCAACAGCCCCTGGTCTGTACGTGCTGCTGGGCTGTACGTGCTGCTGGGCTGTACGTGCTGCGCGCAGTGACGGGCAAGAAAGCTCGGGCACCTGTGCCATTAAAACCCATGTATTGTTACCTGGTCATTGCTGCAAGGGCCCACGAGGTGGCAATAGCAGGACACCGTGGCTCCCATGGAGCATTTCTGACCATCTTTTTGCCCTTTAAAACAAAGAGTTTCTATTGCAGATTGGGATGCAAAAGTGTTTCTTGCAACTGGTAATTTCCACTTGATTGGTCTCCCAATTTCACAAGTGTGAAACAAGTGTCTGGTACATTGCTGGTAAAGAAACATGGACATTTTTACCAAGAATGAGTGCTTGATACCAGCCCAGAGGACGAGTGTGCTGGTGTACCAAGGGTTGGCATCTGTCTGGGTGTCACCAGTGACCCTTTTCCTGCTCTATTGCTGCCCCCCTGGCACCAGAGCTGTACCTGGTGTATCTGGGGGTAAGGGCTGGGGAAGAAAGGACATTAAATCTTCTCTGACTCTGCTTTACTGCTCGTACTTTTTTTTTGGTATTGTCTGTTTAAACAACGTATTTGTCAAGCCACAGAGTCTGCAGCCACTAGTAAGTGAAGCTCCATTCTTACCTAGATCTTTAATGTCTGTAGTGCAATAAGGATGATAAATGTCTCAGAATAACCAGGGTTATGCTGCCATTCCACCTTAGGAGACACTCTCCACCTCAAGTGTATGAGGTGCTCTGTGTTTTGCAGCATTGCCAACAATAACGCGAAGCTCTAAGGATAGAAGGGTTTAGGCCAGGCTCAGTGTGTGCATGTGCAAGGGAGGGAGCAGGGGGACATCACCTCCCAAACACAAAAGGAGATGGAGACTGAGGAACAGATGCGTCTCCAACCTCTTTAATCCATCAGGGGCTGAGCATTCTGGCTAGAGCAACCTAAGGATTTGGGAATGCCAAGAAGTATCTTTGTATAAGAAAAAAACCCCTGTGAGCTGAGTAGGTTGGCTGGAGAGAGGGGGAATGGCTGGGGATCCTCAGCTGAGGCTGTGAACAGCCCACCTGGCATCACCTGGCACCATCTCCCCACCAACAGCTTTTACAAGGGTAGAAGGATGAATTAATTGCGTGCTGGCTGTGTGGTGGAAAGGGTACAAGGCAAGCTGCTCAGTGAACAGGGGCTACATTGCCCTGACGGCTTTGGGTTTTGTGCTCCAAGGACATTGTCCTAAAACATCCCAAAAAATGCCACAGTGCACTGGCAGGAGGCACCATGGAAAGTACTCCCTATAGAAAGCCTTTCCGAAACTTCTTTAATGAGGCTTTCTATAAATGCAAAGCAGAGACACAAACAACTGAGCCCGAAATCTAGCAGCTCTAGGAGTTTTTCCCCTAGACCCCAGGGCGGAGAGGCACAGTGCCTTCCTTCTCCCTTATGCTGCTGTGGCTGGTTCCTGCCAGGAGGATGGCTTGGGCTCCACTAAAGGTTTCCCTCAAGTGTCAGCAGGAAAAAGGGATCTGTTGGTGTAAACAAGCTTTTTTAATCCTTGTGGTCAGGCTGCTCTCAGCTATGACTGCGTAGAGAGCTGGGAAGTGATTTGTTTTGATAGTGGGGTGAAGTGTTTCCTTCATCTCTCACCGCGCGTGGCTGTGGATGAGCAGGAGGTGCTCGGAAGCTGCAGACTGTGGGTGGCAGCTTCCGTGGTTCCCATCTGACCCCAGCTCTTCTCTAGGCTTCTCTTTCGGAGCCAGGAGGCAGCTGGATTTGATTTGACTGTCCCGGCAGAGGTCGAAGCTCCAAGGTTGCCTCTCTGGCACTCGTCGTGCGTGGGCTTTGCCATGGGCTGGTACCCAGCTGTTGGCGCGGTTTCCCCATCGCAGCCGGTGCCGGTGAGACTCCTCGTTGCCAGCAGGTTCACTGAAACGCATCTCCTCTTATTCCTTGTGAGTGTCCAGCCCAGAAAGCCTGAAAGCAGGCAGTTACGAGTCCTAGAGTGACACTCATATTTTGCTTTTATGAACAAATACTTGCAATTGAGCCAAAGTCAATTGCCAGCTCTGTTGGGAGAGAGGATCCAGCATGAGAGGAGGATCCCGATTCTGTTCTTGGTTCACTGTACAACCTTGCAAATAATGACAATATTGGCCCCAAATGGATGCGGATGAGGTATTGGTGGCTGTTGCTGATTAAAGAGCAGGATGTGTTTCAGACTCCAGAAGGGTTGCTCCCTCCAGACCTCTCACTGGCCCTGCGTCTGGCCGCTTCTTACCTAGTGACTCCGAGCATACTTTGCTGATGTGGGCAGTTGGGTTTCCTCGCTGGCTCTGGAGGAAAAGGCAGCCCTTGCTGTCGCTGAGCAGAGTCTGACCCGCACAAGTTCTATCGAAGTGTCCGGCATTACAGACGTGGCCATGCAATGGTCACAGCACGTCCCGCATGCCCTCCTCCTTTGTCCACTGAGAACACAGATGCTTTTGCTGCTTCAGGTCAGCTCAAGAGCCTGAAATATGGGGGTCTTTCCCCAAGTCGGTGCTCCAAGTGACCCCTAGACTAGACAACTTGCATAGATATGTATCATCAGTTGACCAAATGTCCCAGTTTGCATCTCCAGGCTGTGGAGCTCATCCTAAAGGCTGTGGGATGGCAAGTGTTGGAGCTCAGTGCCCACAGCTCCGTCCCTGCCGGGGGTGTTTGTCCTCCTGGGACGGCGCTGGGGAATTTGCTGACTGAGTTGGGGTGACGGGTGGGGGGCAAAGGCTGGGTGGTCCGGAGGAAGGGAACTGCAGAGCAGCGGAGGCTGGGGAGAAGGCTGGCAAAACTGCACTGTTAGTTTTTAAAAGCTCCAGGCATTCAGAGTTGGGCTGTGAACTCTGCGCAGCTTCTGACAGCAGCATTATAGTAACGCTGCTGCACGTTTCCGCATCCAAAATGGGAGCAACCAGGAAAATTTGCACAAACTTGAGTAAAGGGTTGGTCCTGGAGGGGAAAGTAACTGAATGCTGTTGTGGTGTTAGTCCTGTCACTGCTCATGGATAAGAGGGGGAGGTTTTTGATTTGTGAATTTGTGCAAAACTTAGTTCAAACTGTTTGACAAAGCTTTGAGGGCAACTTGGGAGCAGTTTGAATGTGCGATAAAAGAAGAAGGGTTAGACAACAAAAGCCCAGAGAAACGATTACCTGAGCATGTGTGCCTGGGGCTATTTCACTTCCAGAAGAGAAAAGGGATGTTTTACAGACCCATGCAGGGGAGCCAGCAGGGCTTGGCCTGGGGACACGGTCCTTCCTCAGCTCTGTGCCACCTTCCAGTGGTGCTTGTGCTCCAAGGGCAGCTCTGGCCACCTCGGCGTATCCCCCAGCTCCTGGCCCTGCGGCTCTGGTGGGGCGTGAGGGGGGGACCCCGGTCTTGCAGGGCCTGGTTGTGGGGTCTCCCCCCTATCTGGGGATGGGAAAGGGCCTTGCTGGCTGGAGGGGAGCAGGATCTAGTGCCATGACCACCTTGTCACAGCACTTGGCGAGGGTCCCTGACTCCCGGTAATCCCTGCTTGTGGGGGTATTGAGTTTTCTGTTTGCTTTGCAAGTGTAATTGGCCAAGACGCTGTGAAGGGAGGAGAGAGTGCTCAAGGGAGAGGTGTTAAAGAAATAGGAAAACATTATTAAGAGTGTTTTAAGTTGGCAGTTTTCCTTATTAGTGCATTCATGATGGGAAGAAGTCACTTAGGTCTGTGCAGTTGCACTGGACCACCATGTCCAGGTCCCTGCGGACATCCACGCAGAGGCTGTGCTGGCTTGTGCATCTCCTCAGCATCACCTCTGCCCCTGTTCTGAGCTCCACACCACCTCTTGGATTACAAACCTCCTCCTCTGGATTCTTGTGCCTTCCTGGAAGGATAATGCAGAGGAGGAGCCTTGTATGAAATATTATCTTTGGGGGGGAATGATCATTATCCACAGCAGGTGCTGGTCACAAAGGGAGATGTTTGAGAGGAGAACAACACCAAGTGTGGGATATGACCAGGTGAAGGACAGTGCCAGGCAAAGAGGGCGGTGGTGCCTCCATGAGGGCTCTGCTCTTGTCAGAAAATCTGCCTCCACACCAAAAAAGAAATCAATAGCACAGTTTTTTGAGAAAGGGTTGTTTTAAACAATCCTATGGTTGGGAACCTCCTCATTTGCTCCCAGGTAATAAATCTCTCTGCTACTTGCAGTTCACATTTCCCAGCCTGTCATGAGGTCAAACATGGACTGATGGAGTTAAATGAGAAATCAGTCTCGTGATTGCAGGAGCCCAAGGCTGGAGAGGAAAAACTCAAACAAACCATATAACAGAACAAAAGAAAGTGCCAGCTATTCCCAGGTTCCTGATAACATCATCAGAGGTGGCAACACTGGACTTCATAAAAAGCCTGGCTGAACTTTAGGGTCAGGCTCAAACAACGGCAGCTCTTTCCTTTGTCCATTTGTTCCCGCATGCCTGGGGAGTGACGTGTGGCTGGTGATTATTGATGGCTATCTCTGCGCAGCCCTCAGATGCCAAACAGATCCTCGACCAGCCTTGTCTGTGTTTAAAAATCACGGCAGGAACTGGATAGAGGTGGTGACACGCTTCGATTTCTGATCTCTCAACACGAAGTGATGCCTGTACTGGAGAGAGCGGGTTCTCCTGGCACCTCACAGCTGTCTTATTCAATTGGGAGCGTGTTCTTTTATATTCCTGGCTTTTCTTGCCCACAGTGCCATGTGTGCAATGTTATTTTCTGCTCCCAACAGTGTTGCACCCTGATCCTTCCAAACCAAGGTAGCAAGACGCCCTGGAGGGTTTTGTGCAGACAGGGGTGGCACCAGCGTGGGGATGTAGCCAGATCTCCACTCCCATGGGGGCAGTTGTGAAGCAACCTGAGATTTCAGGACTTCATTTCTCAGCCTCTGTCCCACAAGAGCATTTTTCACTCTTTTCTCTGTATTCCATGGAAATAGGATGTTTTTCCCCATTGCAGCTGAGCAAAGCTGTGAGGCCCCTGGAGACGGGCGGAAGGGAAGTGGAGGGAAGATCTCCAGGGAAAACCTCATGCAATGCACACACTGTTTGTGAGACAGATGCATCTCAACCAAAGCAAACTCCCTCTGACAAAAGAGAACCCTTGTCAGCTCAGGAATAAAGCTCCCTGCTAGGAGAAAGAATGGGACAGGTCTCCTGCCGTGGACTTACTGTAACTGAAGGAGGGTTCGTGGTCCCGTGAAGACACAGATGCCAGGGGCTCAGCTCTGTCCATGGACGTCTCCAGTATCACAGTCGCTTTTCTTTCTGCTCCTTATACCCAGGAGCTCAGGAACTGGCTGTCTGTTTTCAGCCAGACTTGACAGAGGTGTCCCAGAAGGAGTTCTTCTCTCGCAGGCTTGGGAGAATTCAAGCTGCTGGAAGGAAAAACCTCGTAAGCGCCTCTGCTGAAGGCCACCTCAATGGTTCTAGATGCTGGAGATTCCATGTGAAGGAGCAAACCCTTAAACACCCTCTATCCAGAGAAGAAGCTTTTGTCAAAGCTCTGGCTCACTGCAAAAGACCAGTCGGTAGGGAACCCGCTTTTGGCACCTATAGAAATACCTATATATTTGATTGTTTTTAATCACAAAAGACCTTTTCTTGGTTCCTACCTGTCGTTACACTATCTCTGTGTTCTTTGGGAGGCATTTGCATGGGTAACAGCAGATCCGCTGGGTCTGCACCCAACCAGTCCGGCCGAACTCCGCAGTGTGAGGGCAGGTGCAGCCGCAGCAGGAATGGAAATCCCGCTGCCCAGGGGTGGCTGAGGAGCTGTGGGGAGAGCGGGACAGACATCAGAGTGTCCTGGACAGGGAAGCATTGCCCATGATGTCGGGACTGCCCACTGAGGACCAGGACAGAAAGGGTTTGGAGAAGGGTGGCTGGAGAGAAGGCTGAGTAATGGCCAAGTTAACCCCTTGCATGCTGGCATTTTCCAGGCAGCAAGCCAAATGACTGCTCGGGAAGATGTATATAACATATGTCTGCAGTCTCCAAAGGGTTATTAACCGTGCAATAATGGCCATGAAACTTGGCTTTCTTGACGTACATTTAAAATTGCAAAAAAATAAAACAGGAGTTTCAGAGGGAGAGAGGGCTTGTTTCCTAGAAACTGCGGGGCCAAATCCACTCTCGCTGGTGGTGAGAGGAGGAGAAACACCAACCCCCCCCAGCCCCGGGCTGGTGGCAGGGGAGAAAATGCAATCACCACCACAGGACCACAGCCCCCTCCTGCCACACACATTATCCTTATCAATAACAATTTAAAGACATTTCTGAAAAGCTTGTGGTGTTAAATTAATAAAGCAAGTCTGTGTCTCGCTGGAGCTTTGGGATTTGGATTCAATAAAATCACCGCTGCTCCTAAGACAGTTTCCTATTTTATTGTGGGGGTACCTCTGCGGGGGTTGTGCACTTGCTTCTGGCCAACACCAAGGCCTGTCTGTGATATTGTCCCTGTTGGGGGGTGTTGCAGCCTCTTTGGCCCCTGCCTAGACACTCTGCAACCCTATGATGCTCGGAGGGCACTGGCTGTACCCCAATGCGGTCTGTGCCGCCAGCCCATCCGCTGAGCAAGTCCTTCCATGCAGTAAGTTACAGACTCCTCTTTATTAGTGACCTTCTTCCCCTGCACTGTTACATTTATTCTTTCTCTGTATTGTTGTTATTATTTTGGCAGAGGACTTTGGAAGGTGGGAGAAAGGAACTTCTAAAAACCCAAGCAAATCTAAGCCCCCTCATCAAACCCTTGTGAGGGAAGAGACGAGGCACTAGCATCGGTCCCGTAGCAAATGAAGACGGCTGGTGGTCTGGGTTTAAACATGACTATTTGGGGCTCAGGCCAGATTTGGCAGCTCACAAATCACTTGGTTCTCGGGAGGGGAGCATTGCCACGGGTGGAAGAGCTGCGGGCTCTGCTGCCCAGAGCTGCTGTGCCAGCCGGGGCCTGGGTCTTGAAAGGAGGAATTGAAATTGTTGGTTCACAATGGGTCAGGAGAGAAATTCAGTCTCTGAGGTTTTGTTTTAACCTTGTTACATTACACTATTGACATACAGCAAGGCAGCCCCAAACCGAGCTTTTGTCTCACTCGAATGGGTCCTGAGGCAGTAATTTGCTTTGGTAATTTCTTGTTACAGAGCAGAATGAGCCTTGAAAGAGACAGGAAAACGCAGAGCTATTAAATCTCACCTGACCTCATGTTTAGAAAGTAAATTTGGGCCATGGGTCCTGGCTGTGTGCAGCTTTTGTCTGCTGGGAGCTGGTTGCAGGCCCTCAGTTTCGCTCCTGCTGCTGATGGCTGGTGATGTCCTCCAAGTGCCACCGTGCTGGGGAGACGAGGAGCTTCCTGAGACAGCAGCAGGAGGTGGGACATCAGTGTGCACCCGTGTCCGTATGGTGCTGCAGAGGCCCCACACGGGCATGTCTTGCCGGGGTGCTGTGCCAGCCCCTTGTGTGCTGCCGCGTGTCCCTGGGCGCTCAGGAGAGCATCTTTAGGATTGCAGGTCCCAAACAGCCTCTCTGCTCATCACAGGGGCAGATCTCAAAGAAAACATGGTTTTCTTATGGTCCAATATCTGAAAGAGAGAAAACAGCGTTAACCTGCTCACCTCACTTACCAGTCCTTTTCCTAGATTCACGCAGCCCTGTTAGCGCTGCCCCAGCTGCCTGCCCTCGCAGGGATGAGCATCCAAATCGAATTCCCTTCCCTCGTGACTCAGAGCCATTACCACTGTCAGTACAACTCTGGACAGTTCTTGTGTAACTGCTGCACAGAGATCTGCCAGAGTCATTCGCACTCTTTTATGGGTCTTCCTTCGAATTCTTCTACGATTTCAGTAACAAAGTTGCATATTTTTGCAGAAGTTTAAACTCCAGGAGGCTTCTCTGCTGGGCCACAGCAGTTTAAAGCTGCTAACATGTTGGGTCTTTAACGCTTTCCGTGACTCGGCCATGCCAGGAGCACAGAACCCGATCCAAAGCCCACCGAACGCGGCGGAAATCTTTTTACTCTTGGAAATCAGCGCAGTGCTTTCAGCAGCCCCTGGACCAAGTTGACTTCTCCTGCCCCTGGGCAGCTGAGGACACGCAGGACATGGCCCAACCATCAGGTAGAAAGGAGCTCTTGTGGCTGCAGGGTCTCAGCAAAAACAGGAATTGATGTAACTGGGTGAGGATGTGAATGTCCCCCACATGGAGTGATGAAGGGAGCTGGCAGGTGGTTTCCTCCTCTTCTTCCTCTCCCAAACTGTCCTCTTAACCACCTCGAAGAACACGAGCTCCTTGGTTTGAATTAGTGACCCCTTCTTCTCCACTACTCCAGAAGTTAATCTTGTATCACCTGAGCTTTGTACATTATGTTTCTTATTTTCTTCCAGGAGTGTGTAAGATCACCACCTAAAATCTTTGTGTGCTCATTTATTGCCAGCCTCATTTTCTCCTGGTTTCCTAGAGTCCTGGGATCAATATTTCAGATGGTGGTGGACAAGGCTGCAGAAATGAAAGAGCAGGTGAATTTTTCAAGAGTGCTTCTATATCAGTGTCTAAATTATTTTAACAATGAAGGAAAGGACATGCAGAAAACGTGACAGAGGAAACCTCTTCGTGCCTCTTGCGAGGGTGTCCCCAGCGGCCCAACGGGCACCAGACCAGTTTCAGGACTGGGAGCACTGGAGGGGCGACACGACACCCGCGGGTCCTGGGGCAGGAGAGGGCGCCCCCTGCCGGCCGCCCCCACCCACGTGCACCCCCCTCCCCACTCAGCCCGCCCCTCCGCCCAGCGCCTTCAGCCCGCAGCCAATGGGGGAGCGCGGGGCGTGGCCCAGGGGGCACCCGCGCCAATGAGAGCGCGGGGCCGCGGGGAGGGGCGTGGCCGGGCGCCCACCACGCCGGGGCTGTCGGCGCCGATTACTTTTTCCGAGGGCGGGGAGGGCTCAGTCCGCCCGGGCTCCCGCCGCCGCCGCCTCCGCTCCGCGCTGGGCCCCGCCGCTGCCATAAAATGTTTGACGGCTGCTTCTTGCCTCTCGTGTTTCCCTGCCTGCTGCTTTGGGGACTGGACGCCGGCACAGGTAGCGCTACCCTCCCTTGGCTCCCCGCGCCGGCATCCCCTTCCCCGGCGGCGCTGACGCCCTGGCCCGCGGGGCCGGTGGGGCGGGCGGTGGGCGCCGGCCCCGGGCGGCAGCGGGCAGGCGCGAACCGCAGGGCATGCACCGGATCCCCTGCGTGGCGGCGGTCCCAGTCTGCAGGATGAATTGCTCCAGGCTTTTGTATTTTCTTTTCCTGTCCTCTCGCTGCTGCTGCTGTAACGTTTCATGTGGAAAGCTGCTGACTGTCCTTGGCTGCGGCTTCGGCTTGCTCTGCTTTTCCCCTTCTCCCTGCAGATTTTTATTGGGGTTGGTGAAATGCGATGCTTGTGTCTGAGCTATATATTTCTTTTTTAATGATACAAGTAGCCTTAGCATTTGCTTTATTTCTCTCTTCCTTGCACATTTTTGTCTCTAATATATGTGTGTGTATATATATATAGAGAGAGAAATAAATGTCTTTCCTCCGCTGGCTCCATTGTCTCTGCAGCCTGTTCACACTTTGCAGTGCATGAGACTCGAGTACAGGGCTGTCCTCGCCCCGGCAGGACGGGGTGTTCCCGCGGGGAGGTGGGGGGGACACCGGCGGGGCACGGAGCCCTGGGCCGCCCCGTCGGGCCGCGGGATCAGCGCCTGAGCCTCTCTCCTTCTCGCCTGCAGCTGGCGGAGCGGAGCTGGAAGTGGTGATCCCGGAGCGAGTGGCGCTGGAGAAGATCCACCTGCTGCCGCCCGCCGTGCGAGGGGATCGCGGCGGCCCCCGGCGCCGGCGGGCGCTGCCGCGGCCACGGGCGGCGGAGGAGGGGGCTCTGCTGCTCCGCCTGCCCGCCGCCGGCGCCGAGCTCTACCTGCACCTCCGCCGCGACCTGCGCTTCCTCGCCCGGGGCTTCGTGGTGGAGCAGCGGCCCGGGCAGGCGCGGCGGGCGCCCGGCCCCCGGCGGCCCCCGGAGGAGCGGCTCTGCTTCTACACGGGACGCGTGCTGAACCGCAGCGACTCCTTCGCCTCCCTCAGCACCTGCGCCGGGCTGGTACTGCCCCCGACCCACCTCTCCTCAGCGCGGGCTGCCCTTCCGACCGCCCCTGCTCCGGGCTGCGGGGAGCCCCTCCGCCGTCCCGGAGAGGCTTTTCCTGCCAGCCCGGGGGCAGCCCGAGCCCCCACCCCGCGCCCGGCGAGGGCGGGAAGCGGCCGTTGGGCCAGGCCCGCACCTCACCTCAGTACCGTGCACCTCACCTCAGTACCGTGCACCTCACCTCAGTACCGTGCACGTCCTGCCCGCCCCCTCACCTCCCCCGGCCCTGGCGAGCATGGCCACTGGCCCACTGTGGGTTTTCTGCCTTCTCGGGCTCTCTGCTGTGGGAGCTGCCTCACCTTCACCCGTGTCTGGGAGGCTGAGGACCTCAGCCGCAGCGTGGGTAGCCTGGGGTGCTGTAGAGGAGCATCCTGGCTGATGGACACTCCTCTTGTCACTATACCCCTGCACTCTGGGTCCCGCTATGGGGGACTGGGTCGCCTTGCCAGCAGCACAGCCTGGGATAACACACTCAGCTCTTCATCCAGCCCCTTCCACCTGCTCGTGTAATCGGTGCTGGTGTGGGAGGTGTGGTGTAGAGACACCAGGTACTCTGGCATGGTCGGGAGGAACCATCCTGCTCAGGGTTGCTTTTCCCACCTCAAGTGTTAGGATTTCTCTACCTGAGGCTATAGTGTTTTCAGGTTCTCTCTCACTGGGTTCTCCTCCGAGTGTCCTGATAAGAAGGGGTGATCTTGTGTGGGATGGCCTTTTTGTTTATCAGTAGTGAAGACTTAGATACTTAAGACAATTGCTAGTGTGCAATTACTGGTGCTAGTGTAAAAGTACTTCAGAAAGTCACCGGGTTGTTAAGTATAGATTCCTAGTACATGGTCCAGGGAGGTGTGCTTAACTTCTCAGTATGGACCTGTTGATGGAGATTCAGTCTTAAACTTTGCAGTATTAAGTACTTCGTGTGTTCTGCACTTGAGGTTTGGGCCTTTGGTCCTGAACCATATGAGGGCGCTGTGCCTCAGGGCTAAAAAAAAATAATAAAGTGCCTCTGAGATGCTGAGTATTTGAGTGACACTGTAAATTGAGCTCTATACAACTGAGAGCTTTCTCAGAGTTTAAAACTAATATCTCTAGTTCAAGCTTTAAATCACGAACAGCTCTTTTGTCACCAGGCACGTTTTGTTAACCCTGTTCATGAAGTGCTGGGCTTCCAAAGCTACCTGTTCTAGCAGAGCTGAAAAGCACAGACAAGCAGAGAAGGAACCTTTTTAAAAAGAGGAATGTAGTTGTAGGCAGAGTATTAACTGCCTGAGATCAGGGAATGGAGGAGGGGGAGTGAAAAAGATTGGCAATATTCCCAGTAGAAAAGTTGGAAATAGAACAAGACTAGTTAGTCTTTGTTCATTACTCTGCAAATATGAGCTATGATATTGCAATATCTGTTTGTATCATGAATTCTAAACAATTACTTAGCTGACATAACTGAGCTAGATGAGCTTGGCATCAAAATGTGATCGTTGTCAAAGGTGCCCATTTGTGGATACTCCTTTCTGCTGAGAAGAATTCAAATTCAGGTGATCCAAATTCAGGTGATCACCAGGAGCTGGAGAAGGGCTAAAACCAGGTGTGTGATAACATGAGTGAGTTAAGGTTTATAACACCCTTGTGAACTGAAAACTAGAGAACAGAAAACTCAAGTATCTTAAGGGTGAACCTAAACTGAAGGTTAATGTCATTAACTTTTGAAATGGTTTCATTAAATTGATGCACATTGCCGGGTAGATATACCTTATTCTAGCTAAATGGACCTTATTGCTTCTTAAGTCTATTCTCAATCATGAAACATGTCAGATTTTAGCCTGCTTTTAGTGTTTATGCAGCCTTTTGCAATGGCCACACTAAATGAGTGTACCTGCAGTGAAAGCTGTGCCATTTAGTATTAAGATGTTTTCTGGGATCAGAGGAATTAAGAGTTTTTCTCAAATTATCTAGGAAGTGTTGAATCTGCCACGAGTGGAACTGAGATCAGGTGACTCTAGAGCTCAACATTTTTTTGCCTCCTAGTTCAACAATTGGAAATACCAAGAGCATCACTACAGTGGTTTGTGAATTTTCCCTTGCTTCCTTAAGCCCTCTTTGCAGCAGAAGGAATGAAACTTTGCCCTCGGCAGCAGCGCGGCCGCACAGGTTGGGGTATGGACAGGGCCTGCAGGCTGGGATAGAAGAAAGACCTTGGTGGTGGAAACCTCGCAGACTGTTGATCCTGGTATTTGCCTTCTAAGCATTGCTACTGCTGCAATGGGAGATTTCCTGAAAACTCCACTGTTGGACTTGAATCAAGTGATCAGGGCATCTCATTCAGAAAAGCTGGTTGCTGAGAAGCAGAGTGGGTAATAATACTGTATCCTGATCTCCAGCTGGCTCAGACGTTGTAATCTTATTCTTCAACCATGCCATAAATCACACGAAAAGTGATATAAAATGATCAGGGCAAGTGGAGTTCTAATAAAAACAAAATCGTTGACACAGTGACATGAAACTGAGTTCCCTGGTAATGATATCAGATTGCCAGTGTGGCATCTAAGAGTCGTGTTTTGGTTTTTAAACACTGCTTGCAGATGCTGCTGCTAACCAGGATGTGATGTGTTGTAGTTTCCTGGTACAGCTTGCAACTTTTCAAGAAGGGTGGCTGTACTATTGCAGCTGTGTTAGGCTATAGCATGCTTAGGACTGCTGTACCTAAGGTCTCATCTGTGTGGTTAAAGTACTGTATGCAAGGATACTTCAGCACTCCTGTTCATCTTGGCAAGCTCGTAACTGTGGCATAGACAAGAGGTACTATGTTCCTGAAAAGCACCTTAACTTGGCAGGACTGCGTCCTGTCTGGGGAATGCAGTTGTGGCATGGGCAGAGTCCAACTGTTTACACAGGACTGAACTGCATTTCCCTGGTGCTGGGGAGATGCCGGCAGGAGCAAAGTTCTGCAGCTCGTCTGACCAGCAACAGCAGGCAGTACAGCGAATTGCCTTTCTTTTGGGAAGTTCTAGCTGTGTAAGGTCACGGTGCATGTTACCTTGAGTTGAGTTGTGCAGTGGCAGTGGATTAAAGTCTCTGCTTCTGAGCTCAGTTCCTAGAGGATGTATGTTTGGTCTCTCCAGCAAGGAGATTCCAGTTTGCTCGATACATCTCTGGACTTCTCATCCACTGCTTTCAGGTGCAATTTCACAGTTACGTTTTGACTGTTGCTCTCTGTGTGCTGCCCTTACCCTCTCTAGCAATGTTTGGCAGATCAGTGTTACCTTCTGTGGAGCTTTTTTGATTGAAGCCTGGAGAGCACAGTAGAGAAGGCCCTTTCAACACCACATATTTGTACTGCAGTGAGTCCCAGCAGGGCTTACCAGTCGTGCGACCCAAGGTAAGAGAGATAGGCAGGCTCCTCTGCCTTTTGGAGAGACTTATTCTCCAGCTGTACATTGCAGAGTGCTGCCTCAAGCTATCTGCAAATGTGGGATTCCCAAAGACTTCATTTGATATATTTATTTTTTACTGTTTTTTCACACTAGGGTCGCTTTCAGATGCTGAGGTACTGGACTGCTGTGCAGTGTGTTGGGCTGCAGTGTCTGTACCAGTACATCTGGTGTACCAAGTTGTACTAGTGTTACAAGTACTGTTTGGATGCATGGCTTCTTCTAGGGTCTCTGAACTCCCATGGGTTTACAAGTGGGTGTAAGTGCCCATGCAGGAACTGGATGTCTCAGTGTGGTTTTGGATGTGATATGGAAGGCCAGTCAGGGAAAAGAGAACTGAATAGGCTGGACTGCAGGCTCCAGGTAATGAGCAGTAACTCAAAGGACTCCTGATGAAATGGTAAATTGTCTATATCCTTGTGAAGCAGAGGAAGAAGAATACAGAAGAAGCCGCAGTCTGTTGGCTTTAAGCCTGACTTTGGTTATCAAGGGGAGAGTGAGTGATAAAGACATTTGGCATTTCCAAAGAGCACTTAAGAAACAGGACAAACTGTTCTGTTAGGTACTTTAGGTTGGTGAATTGTCACTTTGGAGGTGTTTGCTGTTCTTTATTGACTTTGGAGCAGAAGTCTGAAGCTCGGTGAGCTCAGTCCTTGTCTGGTGGTGTGTGGTGCTGCCCTTCAGGTGATGCAGGAGCCTCTGCTGTTGTGAGGAGCAGGGCAGCACAGGCGAGCCAGGATCATAGCATGATACAATTTCCCCTGAGGAAACACATTCAGCTCTGCTGAATTCTCTTGTCTGGGAGAGGAGCTGTCTGGCGTTCATCCATAGCTGGTCCACAAGCTGAAAAGTTAAACCTCTTAAAATTACAATGCTGGGATTTTTATTTTTTCCTCCCTTCCACTGTGGACAAAAGGGAGAGCATGTTGTGGTTTCCTTGTTTAGCAGACCTGGAGTCTGGAACAGAGGAGCTATCAGGTATTCCTGGGTATTATCTGCTCTTGTGACTGTGTGTAAAGCTGAAGTGACTCTCGAGCAAGACCTAATTTAAAGCTCTTGTTTTAAATTTGCTTGAATTGCACTTGTAAACAACAACTAACCTAAAGCTGAAGCATGGTTATTGAGGACAGGGCTAAAAGCCAGTGAAGTTTATTAAACTGTATTTGTGTTGTATTTTTTTGTTCTTAACTTTAAATATTAACTTCCTTTTAACTTTAAGGAAATGGTTAAACTAAGATTTACAGTGTAGCAGTTGAGAAATTGAGAAGGGGATGGAATTTGTCAGATGTTTAGAACTGTTCTCTTTTCAGCATGTTCATATGTATGTAACTAATGAACACTAAGGAGCGAAAGAAAAATCTGTTAAAGATTCAGCATTTCACAGATCTTGTTCAAAGATGCTGTGAAAATAAAAAGGGCTGCAAAACCAGTCTAACTGCTGGAGAGTATTGATGTATGAGAAGGTCCAGAACCATGTGCAGAGAACACGGAAGGCTTGGATTCCTGTCCCGAGTTAACCCTCGAGCTGTTGTAGCACCACGAGAGCTGCCAAGGGACAGAGACAGAACAGGGAAGCCCGTGAAGTGGGGCGATGTGGTTGCAAATACTATTTGAGTGCCAACACTAACAGTCCTGTTGTAATTTCAGTGATACGGTGTGAGGACCTTCCTGCTTTCCCTGCTGTCATTTAGCCTGGGAAAAGCTCCAGTGGCAAGGAAGATAATGAGTAGAAGAGTGAACTACTGGTAGTATAAGAGTAGAGAGTGAGTAGATTGCTTGAGTGACCAATGTATTTATAAAACTCCGGATCAGAACATCGGAGAATATTTTGGTGGTTTAGAGAACAGAACCTCTTTTACTAGTGAGCAATGTGGAGCTGACTTCTAAATTAAGGATATGAAATATCCTTAATATGAAAGGTGTAGCCACTGTTAAGCACAGTGCTGAGTGGGGCCATACTGCTAAGTGTGGATTATTGTTTATTTTAATCAACTCGCCAGTTTGGTTGCCTGCTTTTTTGAGGCTGAAATAATCCCAGCCCTTCCTGTCAGCTGAGCTGCCTGATCCTGTCAGCTGCATGGTCTTGTCCTACTAACTGCAAAATCCAGGTTAAATTAATAACACAGATGATGATGAACTTCTGTACCTGTCTTAATTTTGGGGCTCCTGACGGCTCCTGTGTCTCGGGTGCTCTGGGATGGTGCGACTGGGCAGCAGCTGCTTTCCCAGGCACTGGGCGATACTGGGGCAGATCCTGCTCATATGGGCTCTCACAGCGGAGGACGAGAGGGAGCATCCCAGCTTTTGATACACATCTCCCCAGGCAAACAGGAATTGGGAGATCCAAAGCATCTTATTTAATTGGAATGATTTCCAGAGATGTAGGAAAAATAGCTCAGACAGTTATGTGGTCTTCTGTTTTACTTCTTTATCTTCAAAATCCAGCTTTCTACACTCTGAACATCACACAGCCTAGAGAAGAAAAGCCATGAGTATTTGTCTAGTTCTGATATCTGATATCTCATGCTGAGATTAGCGCAGTATAATATTTGGTAGTTGGACGATTTGAGGAAGGCAACATGAGGAATGCATTTCTTATGGAAAAAGCAAAATAATGACCAGAGTATTCAAGTTACCGGGTCCAAAAGATCTCATGTGGGCCAACAGGTTTGAGGACTCTTTAGAACCCAACTGGCAAGTTTGGGGAAAATTTTAACTCCCTAGGAGTACTTTACAGGCCTGATCCTGCAAATGCTTCCTACTCGAAACTCTATTTGGCTTGTCAGATTAAACTTGAGATTGCTTCTTAACCTATTCCAGGGTGAAGACACATGGCTCTTTCCCTCCATAGGTTTCATAATTCCAAAGCAAATGTGAAACATAAGTCCTTTCCAATGGTTTAAATTATTTTCACACTTGATGCCAGAAAGTTGGGATAATGTCGGGTGGTGATGAAACTGACTTCTTCTTACATATTTTTGGCACCAACAAAAATGGTTGGCAGCCTTTCAGGAGCTCTGGTGTGGCTTTTAGTACCATGGCACCAGATTTACAACTCTTCTTCTAAATAATTAAAACCTATATTAAAAAAAAGGAGGCTGGGGCTGCCTCCCAGCTGGAAGATTGGAACAAGGAGGGGAAGTAGTGGAGGGCATTGTAAAGGAGGCTGGAAGAATAAGTCACCAGAGCTTTTGCTGCCTCTGAAACAATTCTGACAAACCAAGTTCAGCTTGTAATTTAAATGAAGAGGCAGCCCCTTTGAAAACTCCAGGGCAGAGTGGGTATTGTAAACTGGTGTGCATTCTGTAGGGCCAAGAAATAATGTCAATTTTTCTTTGTAAATGGGAGCCCTTCTGGGAGGTGTCAAGGCATTTTATACTTAATAAGTGACCTTGTCCTTGGGTCAAGGTCTCTTTTGAAAGACCATCTCCTTTATCTTTTGAGGCAGGGGACTAATTGTTACCACCGTGCTTTGCAGCTGTGGCAAATAGAGACACTGATTTTTATTATGTGTTTTTCTTTTTCGCCAAGTGCACTTTTGAAATTAGCGACCCTTTTTGGGAGATCCTGGTTTGCCCTGAGAGCTCTTCACTTAGCACTGCTGTCAAAAGAGGAGAGCTCTCATTTCTGCTAGCAGAAAATTCCTCTTGCTGGAAACACTAGGCCAAAGGGATTTCCTGGGTGTACGTGAGGACTGAATTTGGCAGGGCGGTGTGGAAATGTACAATATACAGTATGTATGTAATGTATATTATAAATCATATTAGTACAGTCAGCTGTTGAATATATAATATTCGCATGTACGTGCAGAGCATTTATTTGGATGGTTGCCTGGCTGGCACAGAATGCAGTGGGGAGGCAAAAAAAAAGTCTGGTGTCTCTGTATGTATAGGATGGGTGTTATAGGCATGTGGCCTAGCAGGACCCCTTTGTAAGCTTTTCTACCCTATGCAGTTGTACCGTATGCAAAATCTGATGTCTCCTGGCAGGCCAGATGAAACCTTCTGTTGCAAGCAGGAGAGGTTGGCTCTGGCCTAGAAATTTCTCTCAAAGGGTAGATGGCAAAGACCTGTATTTCGAGAGTTTTAATTGCAATACAAATAATCTTTGGATTAGTATAATGAAAAGTAAGTAGGAAACCCACAGTGTACATATTCACTTTCTCCAATGTGTTATAACCTCAGCGTTGATTACTAAACCCAGAGGCTTTGTAAAGTTTTAAGGTGATCTCTTTGCTTTCACTCTGTCCTTTTTATGCCAGAAAAAGAGTGGAAAAGGCACAAAAGAACCTTACAAACTCGGGGTTGCAAGTGGAGGAGGGGTCTCCTGGGGTAGAAGCCGCCTTCCAAAGACGTTCTTGCCAGCCCTGGTGTAAGGTCTGGACTTGGTGCAAGGAAGGCAGAGGTTTAGTGCTCTGACCTGTAGCCTATGGAGCCTGCTGCTGTTTAGACGTGGTCTTTGCCTTCCTTATGTCACTTATTCCAGGGACGGTGGAAGATCTTGTAATTGGGAAGGTACAACAGTCTGTTCCTGGTTTGACCCCTGAAACCCAACCCCAGACTTGCAGGGGCAGCAGTGCTCGCTGTGTGGCCATTCTTGTAGTCAAGAACAGGTATTTGGTTCCCATACAAAAAAGTGTGGGAGGCTCTGCAAGTCATAATTAGGACATCACTTCATTACACCCAGTGTTGTCTCTAAGAGTGACATTTGCAGGTGGTCTCCCCTTTGCAGCCAACCTTACCTCTTTGCTCTGCTGAGATGGTAAATGCCATTTATTAGCAGTGCAATTCTAGCTGGCGATTAGGTGCTTATGAAAGGATTCCTGTTAATAGGATTTATTTGTCCTCACGTGAGCTGAGCATCTCACAGGACATAGATATTTGTGCTTCCAGCTAGAGTGGTGTGCCAGCTGGAGGCAGAACGGGAAGGAAAGGTGTTGACAAGAACCCTACATCTTTTTTGAGCATGTACAGCATCTTGCATGATGATGTTTTTAAATAGTGCCCAGTGATATAAAAAGTAGATGAAGTTCTTTAGTCCGTATTACGCAGGCCGAACACAATCATAATAACTTTTCATTTCCCTGCCTTGTAAATAACAACTGCAGTGAAATAGTCTTGGTTCAGACTGTGGCAGACAAGGCTAGGAGACCAAACTGTCTGATGAGGTTCTGTGTTCTCTTTTGTGGGCAGGTTGGCTATATCCAGATTGGATCAGAGCAAATGCTAATACAACCAGTGAACACATCAGAGACCTCCTTTAGTGGAAAAGAACACTTCATCAGGCGCAGGCGATCCACAAAATCAAGTCATCCCGTGAAGTCACGCATTCCTGATGAGCACTGCAAGGTTGTAGCAGGTGAGCATGAAGTGGCTCAAGTATGCATGGCCATGAGTATGCAATTATGTTTTTAACTGTTGTTCTGCCATATATGTCTGTATTTTGTAATTCAAGTGTTCAGGCAGCTGGAGCTAGTGAGAAATGGTATGAGTTAATGAATCCTGTTGCTACCGCAGGCAGGAGTCACATCACAAATGTAAAAATTGTTAGGACATATGCTGTAGCATTCAGTTGGTGAGAAGATAAACTTTATGATGGATCAGAGTAAACTTGTGCTTTAACCATGCAAGATGACCACCGCTCAGAAAGGTATTCACAATGTTTTTAGCAAAGTCCCAAGTTCTGAAATTAAAGTCTGTGGTGAGGGGTGCTCTTTTGCCTCATCTTTCCGCCGCAGTTGTGCCAAGTAGCATGGGTAGAGTGGTGATCCTTGCATTTCAGAATGCGGAAAGCGTCACTTCAGATACTTTAATTTAATTTGATAGGAAGTATCATCTGTGGAGTCCAGCTCCAGGAATCCAGCTCATAACAGGACGAAAAGATGTATGGAGAGGGGAAGAGATGCACAGTTTCATTTGTAAAACAATCATCTACTTTCTTTTTCATCTTCTCACACATAATAATTTTTAATTGTGTCTAGCAGAGCACACCATCCATAATAATGTATATCAGGGTACATGGTCAACTGGGCAGCCTTAATTTTGTTTTGTTTTTTATTGTTTCTATATAGGCTGCATTTGAAGCTGCCTGATGTAGAGAACAAGGTATTTTTTCTAACTAGGAACTTGATTTTGCTTTTTCTTTCTGGTGTTTGACTCTTCAGACAAGGTCTGGCTCTCGTGCTATAGGACTTTTTATTTCTTTGAGTGGCAACGTTTAAATTGTTTGCTTTAAGATTTTGTGAGAAACCTTTTTTTTCCCCCCCTCTTGCCTTGTGTTTGAGGGAATGAGCTTATAGAGACAGCAAATAAACTTTTAAGGTCTTTAGCTTTCCTTGGGGATCTGTGAACCCAGACTTGAGGTCTGAGAGTCCAAAATGTAGTAACAGCTCATACAGATATCCCTGGGCTGATGTTAATCTAGTCAGATTGAGTATTGAAGGAGCTAGAGCTGTGACAGCAGGGATGCTGGTGGCAGGGTGCTTGAGCAGTTTTTGTCTGCCATCCTGCTATGCTGGCTGCAGACACAGTAGCAGCCGAAATGCAGATGTGTCTCTTGTGTGTGAAGCTGTTCTGGCCCAAACAACCTCCCAAGCAATTTTTAGTGCTTTTCTCCTTAAATAGTTTAGCAATGTGAGGTATATTGTTTCACAGAATCACAGAGTGGTTGGGGTTGGAAGGGACCTCTGGAGATCATCTTGTCCAACCCACCTGCTAACACAGGGTCACCAGAGCAGATCGCACAGGAATGTGTCCAGGTGGGTCTGAACATCTCCAGAGAAGGCGACTCCACACCCGCTCTGAGCAGCCTCTTCCAGGGCTCTGGCACACCCAAAATAAAGAAGTTTCTCCTCATGTTCAGACGGAACCTCCTGTGCTTCAGTCTGTGCCTATTGCCCCTCATCCTGTCATTGGGCACCACTGAATGGAGCCTGGTCCACCCACCCGTCAGATATTTATAAACATAGATGAGGTCACTCTCAGCTTCTGTTCTCCAGGCTGAGCAGACTCAGTGAGGTTTCTGTAGTATAACAAGGATTGGAAGGTGAAACAGCTTCCTGAGAAATGGCAGTGATTTAGATTTTAGTTGTGTGTCTAGCAGTTAATAAACATTCTGTAATGCTCCGGATTCAGTTTCCAGTGTCATGCTGATACACCTTACCCTTGTTAGGATCCTGGACTTAAACTCTGTGGGTCTCCATGGGTATGTGAAGTGCTGGTCAGGTGTTCCAAATCATCAGTCTTCAGTTGTGACCCAGTGTGACATTGTTAAAGTTGTTTCTTAAATTAAAAAAAAAAGTGATGATGTTGATCTGATTTTTAAGCCCCAGAGTCTGTATTGGAATGGGAAACTAATAGTAAGGAGATCCATTTTTTTTGTTGACAATCCTCCTGCCAATATCTTTCTCCTGTTCTTCACCTTCTTCCAGTCAAGGCACCACAGAAGGTCAGTGCTTTACCATAGTTCTGTGCTTAAAAGTGTGTGCCTGTGAGCTGCTGGTGTTCTAATGCTTAGCAGCTGAAACCCTGAAAAGTTGCAGCTGTTTTGCACCCTTTTAATTTGGGTGGGTTTCCTTTGTTTGGTGTTAATAATAAACCAGCTGTTGATGTTATTATTTCCTTTAATTTTTCAAGAGAAAATAGCTAACTCTATTCACTGATTATATCCTGTCTTCTCCCATTTTTAAAGCCAAACAGTCAGATTGTCAGCTAGTATAAACTGATCCAGTTTTTGGCTTCTAAAAGTATAAATTCTATTGAATTTTATACTTTCCGGAAATCTGTCTGGGTGGGTTGCTTAGAGGGTATTTTTTACGAACTCTGCGAAATCTCTTTAGGTTTCAGTATGTGCCTATATATTCTGTTCCTTTTATTCCTCTCCTGCCTCATTACCTCTCCAATATTTCAGCCTCTGCCTTCTACGACTGGGCTGCAGTGGGTCAGGACATCTGTGCCGTCTTCTACTGCATTCTCAAAGGGACAAAATGGGAAACAGGACTGGAAGGTTTAATGGGTACAGGAGTGAGACCCACTGGTACAGGAACAGTGGTCAGGAACAAGTGCTGGTTTTGGACACAAAGGGACATGGCAGCAGCCAGAGGCACAACATTTTTCCTTGTTGGGAACAGTGGTGGAAGGTCTGAAGGAACTGACTGAAACAGGCAACCGTGAATTTAGTTTGCCTGTATCTCTTGGGTTTTGTGTTTCACCAAGCCTGTTCACCAGCAGAGATGACCTGTGCTTGCTCATAAGATTGCCTCCTAGCTGGCACTGCTTTTTGGTAAATCCTGTGGCCAGGAACTTTATTTGGTCAGGCGTGGAGTTGAAATCTTAGTAGTTCAGTAGGTTTATCATTCTCATGGGTTCAGACTAAGCCAGTCTTCTTTTTGATTGTCTGAATATAAGGTCTTGGTTCTGGTTAGAGTTACAGATCTCTTATGTCTCTTTTTAGAGGAATCACCAGAATTCAGAACCACTCTGATTTCCCAGCCAAGTATGTAGGTGCTGCAGCACTGTATTCATAGAAAATGCATTATAAAATTCTTACACTGTAAAATAAGACGGCCATTAGTTGAAAACTGAACTGAACTAAAATCAGTCCAGGAAATTTGCCTCCTCCTTCTGCCACTGAACCTTCTGACCTCCTGCCCAGGGCCAGGGTGCTGCGGGTCCCTAGCAGAACTGAGATTTCTTCCCTGAGAAGAGAGAAAGGAGACAGGGGAGGCACTGGGTAAATATACAGGATAAAAAATAGAAAGAGTGAGTGAGAACCAAGGTATCAGAACTGTGAAAATAAGACACTAAAAGGGGACACGAAAACATTTGTTCCCAGTAGCACCCACTGTTTCCTGAAGGCTTCTGGGGACCCACCACATGATGTTGTTCTCTGTTTTGTCCAAAAGGGAATGTGAAGAGATCCCAGAGTTGCTGGGACCCTTCCTGCAAGCTTTGTCCTCTTCACGTTGGCCCAGGGTGACTGAGAGGCAGGTCCTGAGCTTGGGAGACCTCATGGCATGGGCTGGGGGGACCCTTGGTCTGACATGATGTAATAACATAATGATTGCACTTAATTCTGTGTGTCAGCAAAATTAATTACATAGGATCATAGGATGTCCTGAGTTGGAAGGGACCCACAAGGATCATTGAGTCCAACTCCTGTCCCATATCTGCTGGTTTCTAATTCATAGGCAGCCTGAGGAACTAGAATTCTCTACTGCAAGCAAAATTGTTGAAGTTGTTCCTATTTGTTGGGCTAAGAGCACACATGAGCTGGTGGCCAGGCCCCATGGCCTGAGTGTGTGTCTGAGTTCTGAGACAGAGGGAGATTGATAGTCTGATGTAAAATTTATTTAAGGCAATGGATCTTGTGCTGTGACTGGATTTTTTTTTTCCCTACCTGGTGCTGATTAAGGGGCTGATCTAGGACTGGATTTGGGGAGAGCGTGAGCTTCTCTGACTCTCGTATGATACCAGGATAGTGTTAGTCCTTCCCTCAGCATCTAGGTGAGGAAAATCTGGGACTGTGCGATTCCCTGCCCCAGCATCACACAAGGGTTTGCAAAACAGCTGGGAACAGAATTCATAAGCTTTGGATGCTGGTTCTTTGACTGCAGGCTGGCTGTGCAAAAAAGGGAGCAAAGCACCCGGCTGCTGCACAGTGCAAACAGCACCGCTTCAAGTAGCCGTGTCATAAAATAATGGAATTGCTCATGGGTTTTGCCACTTAAAGGCAGACTCCTGAATGCTTTTCATTGTTGCGGGAAAGAAATGTAAGTCATGGCTGTTAATAGGCTTAGCACCTTAATGACCTAATTGACTCCTGTCTGGTTTGGATTAACTTTTGTGTGCAAGGAGTTTAGAAACAAAAAAATTAATCCTCTCTGTCACACAAAAGGTCCATTCCTAATGAAATTGTGTGAAAATGATGATCTAGGGGCATGCTTCCAGAGTCTCTCCTGGGAAAAGGCCTCTTTACTATGGCACCAACATTGGCAGAGTGAAGGACTCAGATTTGTACTAGAGGGTTTTTTTCACTGGCTTATGATTTGGCTCACCCAGGCTAAAACTTGGCAGGAAAGAATGGAGGTTGTAAATACTTAGGAATTATTCACATGCTAGACATTTAACATACATGTCCTGTATTGTGGAACAACATAGACAGAAAACTGCATGTTTGTGTAAACACAATATAAAACAAGTATTTTTTTCAAAGCTACAGAATTGCCATGCTTGAGTGTTTTCCAGTCCTTTGCTATTCTTGTGTTTTCTGAACAGACAAGAATGACTTCTAAAGAAATTTTCTTCTCAAAATTTTGTAATTCAGCAGTACCTGGGCTTCAAATTTGGCTTCAAATACAATACAAAGCATTAGATGCTGAGTTTTTAATGGTATTTATTGATCATGTCATAAGAATTCAAACAATTGATTCAATGGTGATGTAATGACTTGTGTGAGTGTTTGTAGGGGGAGGAGAAAAACATTTTAAGAAAGCAAAATGAACTTATTCAGAAGTGTCAGTGCTACTGAGGGGATAGAGAGCACAGGGTATTTATTTCACTTGTACCAGATTCCTGGGTGAAACACTTTCCTTGCAGACTCTAGCCATGGGAGAGGGAAACTGAGCTGAACAGATCCTAAAAGTCTGGTTTGATAAGTAGTTGTTAAAATCTCTAAAACAACTCCTTTAGTCTAAGTGGCACAACATGTCATACAGCACTCCAAATTATTTTTAGAGCTACAGGAGAACTTTGTGGGAGCTAAATTTCTCTTAGAATAATCTGCATAAGAGGATTAATCTGGCTGTAGTTGGGAGTGGGAGAGCACTTAGGGTCGTGCATGACTGGATCTTGAAGCCTTGAATCTGGAAGTGCCTCCTAATGGGTTAAAAAAAAAAAAATCCCAGGTCTGTGGGTTCAGGGCTGATGTTTTAATTCTTTTGTTTAAATTCTCCAGCAGCAAAGGGCTGATCCCATCACCATGGGCCAGGTGCTATTGTTAGTCATATGATATGTGTATATGTATTATTTTTATCACCTGTCATCCACCAGGAGAAAGAGTTCAAGTCAGAATGCACATTTCTGCTCAGGCATGAACATGAGCCCCTGTGAGGCAAACAGAAAACCTATTAAAAGGTTTCCAGGTGCATATGTGTGAGGGGGAAGGAAGGAAAGGTTGGGTTTCATTTTCTCTGAAGCATGGCGTCATTAGGAACATGGGAAATAGCTTCACACCAGTGATGTGAAACCCTTCTTTGGTTCTTGTCTCTAGACACTGGGCTGCATCTGGGGTACTAATCTGCCATCACAGTGTTCTGATCTTAAAGAAGTTGTTTGACAACTCTCTTGTCAAAGGTCCTGGACTAGCCTTTCTGGAGAGAGAATGGACTCATAGAGAGGTTTTTTGTAGGTATTAATACAAATAAGTAAGAATTTACCTACAGATGAGGCAGGTGGGGAGAGAAAGTGGTCTCTTTTAATGCATCATTTTTGCAGTGCCTTCTGATTCAGCCTAGATCCCCACAAATAGACTTCTTGATTTATTTGTGGGGATGAAAGGTTGCTGGAGGGCTGATATGTGGGTGCTGGAGGGCTGTTGTGTGTTTTGGCAGTATCTGTGATTCTCACTGACCCCTGACCATGTATGAAGAGCTCATGGCAGAGGGGAAATGATTAGACCAGAGATGACTACAGGGAGCTGTACCATCTCCTGTAGCTAAGAATGGGGGTAGAAAACACCTGAGATAAGGCTTCTTCCATTGCCCTGTCTCTCTGTGACCTTGTAATATATACAATAAAGTTGCTTCCACGTGACAATACACATCATACCCTCAGCTGCAGTAAATGGATATAGTTATATTAACTACAATAGTAGTTTAACTAATTTGCTAAGATCTGGTCACATATTTTGCATGTTTGCTAAGCCAAAGTCTTCAGATGGGAAAAATGTTTAATTTTTTCTTGGTGAGAGAAAATATCAATGTTTAAGACAGAATCAAGCTATGTTATGAAAGCACAGGGATCTCTTCTAACCATGTCATAAACCTTTCTGTTCTTTTGGAAGAGCTAAGTTCTGTTACAACTTTGACAAAGGTCTCCAGTGGTGTATTAAAGTCTCCTTACATAGAAGGGATTTGATATAAAGTACAGTCCAGAAGCATGAGAGAGAGCAGCTTGTCTTTGGAGGGAAGGTTGTTATTTCATGTTTATGATATAGACCTCATAAATCACTCTTAAATGCGGGTTTGCTTTAAACCCTTTTGTCAGTTTAAATGAACCACTTTTCATTTAATGCAGAAAAAAAAGCAGATAGTGAAAAAACAGGAAGGTCAACATTTTAATTCACAAAATAACTATGCGTTGCTTCTCTACTCAGTTACTTCTCAACCTGTTTTAACAATTGATCAAATCTGGTAATAATTTAAAGAAGCGCTAGCATGCAGGTATCGAATGCAGGGAATGCTTTCCCTGAACAGGTATAAATCCTACACACATGTTACTGCTACATTGGACTTCCCCATTTCTAATCATTGTCTCTTAGCTGCATTTTCTCTGTAGGTTTGACTTGGCCTGAAGTAGCAGTTGTTATGGCCAAAAAACATGTGCACTAAAAATAGAGAGATGTAATGCAACCTGTATTAGTCCATATTAGGAAGCATCTGTTGAAGAATTAAAGCAAGGATTTCAACAATGAGCTATACAGAAGATGTAACGTGATTAAGTGTTTGCAAGCACAGAATATTCCCTGTTCCTGAAATTCAGCACTTTGCCCATGGGAATGTGTCTCACTTGTGTGGATAAATCCCTTGGTTTCTCCAGGTCCCTGGTCTTCCGAACAGGGAGTCTGGATTTTCCCTGTAAGTGTGTGATTGTTTCCTTATGGCTGATAAACAGCAGCCTTTTAGAGCAGTTTACCTTTCAGAAGTGTCCTTTTCCATTGCATGTGGCAAGTGAAGTTTTATTGCCGGTCTGTTCTGGATGAAGACCTCAATGTGGATAATGTGGAGCAGGAGGGACTCCAGTTTCTTCTTCCTCTACTGTCAAGGTGCAAAAGAGACAATAAAAAAAAGACGACACGCAAATATGTGTAGCGTATGGATTTCTTCCCCTCCCAGAGCAGCTGCACGCAGAAGAGCTGTCCTGCTCCTTCACTTGGTTCCTAATAAAACTCAGTGCTAGTTTCCACTGGAACATAACGAAACCCAAACTGGCAGGTGGCAATAAACTAGGTTGTCTAGTGCATGCCATCCTTGTCTTGGGATTTTCACAGGTATTCCAGTGGTTGTTCTGGCTAGAAAGGCAGACAGGTGGCCCCAAGGAGACTAAGGCCCATCATGTACCTTTTAGGTGTCTTTGTTTTTTCTATATTGTCATAAAACATAGCACAGGGTTAGAGCCAAGAATTGGGGATTGGGACTTTGGCCTGAACTCCTAAGGTTGTTTGACCTTTGATTGTCAGCAGATCACTTGGGACCTTACTTACAAAAGCTACCGAGTGTTGTGCAGCTACATGTTTGTATGGCCAAGATGGGAACACTTTGGGGCAGGTTTTGCCACTATTGAAAAGCTCTAAGCTTTCTTTGAGGTAGTTTGTAATTACGAGTGATCAGTCATAGGTGTCCCAAAATGTGAACCTGAGACTGAAGGTGCAGAAAAATAGAGATCATTTAGACTATAACCTCTAACTCTCAAACATTTGCTTTGTTTGCAAATAAGGGCTACTAAGTCTGAGCTGGCAGTGGTACCGAGAGCCTTTGGATCTGAAAGTTGCTCTTTACACTGCCCATTTATTTCTTGGCTGATCTGTTCCCTGTGTAGTTTGACACATCTGTATACATTAGGGATTAAAAATAACTATTACACTACTTCTTACTTCAATTTGACCTGCTGAGCCAACACCATCATGGGAGATGAACCTATATTCTTTACCGGCTTTGGAAACCACCAGAAGTAGATTGGCTGGTTTCAAGGTGTGTGCCACCACTCTTAAGGTACAGGTGTCATGGTGAGGCCAGACCGCAGGTGGGGAGCCCCTGGTTTGGTGGCTCCCTGAGCTCTCCCAAGCCCAGCAGAAGCAACTGGAGTTCAGCTGCCAAAGCCCAGGATGAGTTGGGCAGGCTGGCAGTTGTAAAAACGTTCTTTGCGAACTAAGCACCTTCATTAAAGATTCATTAAAATAAAATAAACCTGGAGGCCAATGATGCCAGTTTTCAACTGCAGCCAAGCGTTTTGTAGTCTCTAAAGCTCTGAAGCAGATTAGAACTGTGCTTTGTGATTGGTCTCAGATCAGCGGAGTTTAAGCAGTTAAAACTGAGGAGTCTGAGTTCAGAGTCTTGTATCATTCCTTATCACTTGGACATAATTGTATTGGTGTTACAGGGTCTTCTCCCATGGCCCCAGGCAAGGTGAAACCTTTTTGTGTCTATCACAAAGAAAATAATTCAATTCTCATTCAGAGAATTTACAGCTAGTAATAGGGCAAATCAAATATAGGATGAGAAACTGAGGCACAGAGGCTAAGAGGGAGTGGCAGAGCAGGTATTTCCATTCCCACTTTAACAGTCTTACCATTAAGCTGTACTCACTGTCCCTGCTTTCTGTACCATTAAATTGCCTTCTCTGTCTCACCTATGTGAGTCCTTTTTTGTAGCTTGACGGAAAGCCTACAATGAAGGTGACCTTTAAAAAGAAGACGATCAGTGCACATAGTTGAGGAGCTGGCAGTCTTTGAAATCCTGCCGCCAAAGTGAACCAGTGAGTGGACAGAGAATCATAGTGCTAATCCTGCGGTGTCTCGCAGGCCTGCCATTTAAGACAAAGTTCTGATGTGTTATGTTGATGACCGAGTGTGTTTTGCAGGAGAATAAGTTTTTAACTATGTGTCCAAGCCACAGACTAACTTGGATAACAATCCTTGCAATAAAATCTCTGTGGTGTTTTGAGATGCAGGAAAGAGTTCATGACTTTGGTCTCAAGTTCTTGTTTGCTGCTGTGCCAGACAAATAGTCATGAACTTGTGATTTGGTATGAAAGTGGCCATGTGAAAAAATAAATAACACTTTTGGGAGGTGGATTAGGGAGCAATGGATCATTCTGCTATGCAGTGATTTTTACTACATTCTGCACGATTCTGTCTGCCATTCCAGTCAGAAAGAAATTGGAGGTACATAACCATTTTGTAGAACAAGGCTTTAAAAATGAGAAAACACTTCTCAGCCTGTAGTCGGGTGTGATTTGAATGAGCAAGCATTTTTAATCCCTGAGCTTCAGGCTACCCACTGGCAGCAGCTGGTGGTGGTAAATCTGAAATCCCAAGCTTTTGATGGGAGTGTAAAAGTCCAGTGCACAGGGACGATTTTGTGCAGTGTCCTGAGAGAGGTGAAGGGGGCTACATGTTCCCGTGGCTGGAAACAGGTTGGGAAGTTCTGGATGTGGCAGCAGCTCCAATAGTGTCTGTTGTTCTTAGTTTCTTTTTTCAATCCTTGCTTGTGTCTGCTCTGAGAAGAACCTCTCTGTTGTATGGATGAAAGCTGCAGCTGCAAGGTAACCAATGCACAGAGCTGTGGATGTAAAGCACACAGGAGGCAGTGAAGGGTTGTTTCTGGTGTGTCCATTAATTTTGAACTGGACTTTTTTATGTGCCTCTGGTGATCTTGCAGCTCTGAGCTGTCCTGTGATCTCTGGTTGCTCCTTTAGCTCAGGTTGTGTTAGCATATGTCCTCATCCTGGAAGTCTCAGAGCTCTAAACCTGTTCGAATTTGTCTTGCAACTTCTAACCATGAGCAACTTGATCCCCAGGCTGAGCAAACGAGGCTGCTGACCTGTATGGTTTGTGGGCATCCGCTGTGTTGGTGCTGTCTGTGCAGTCAGTCTTTTGAAAGATGGTGTTCAATAAACAGTTTGGAAGGAGCTCTGCTGTCAGATCCAAACATGAGTAAACTGATTTAACCATAGCATGTTTCTCTTGATGTGTTTTTAAATAATAAGCACTCTCCATGTTTCAACCCACCATCCCTTGATCTTAATTTAAACTAAGAAGGAAGCCTGCCTGTATTCTGTTCAGGTTTTGCTTTTGCTCTCATCCTGGAATGTAGATGCTGCTGGTTAACTTCCACTTGCTGTTTTGCTTCCTTCCTGGTCTCTGCCTTACACCTCGCCTTTTTGATTTGACATGAAATCAAGCCATTAAAATAGATTTGATTTATTTTTCTTTTTAATTAGTGCAGTTTTTAGATTAAGTAGCAATGATTTTCTAGATTAAACAGCAATGGGTAAGAGATATTGCTACAGTAATCTGATTGTTCAAACACAGAACCGTTAGCCTTTTGAGAGGCATTTGTATCTTACATCTAGTACCACAGTAACTTTGTGGGATCTTGTCCCTCTAATAATGCAGCAAACTAGCCCTTCATATGGTTGACATATGGTTTCAGGTTAACTAGTAAGCATACACCTCAAGAAATTCTGTTCTTTAATTTCCAGGCTTGGTTTGTGTGCAGAATCTCCTTTGTCTTTTGCTTTGCAGAGGTGATGATTTTTATTTTTAATTGAAACTGATGAAACCCACCTGATGGGAATGCCAGTGAAAGATTCTCTAGAAACTCCTGGGGCACAGGGAAAACTAATGTTGGCTGTTTGCCCCAATTGCATCCTCCCTCCTTTTTTTCAAGATGCTGAGGTAACAGTATAAAGGAAAATAGAGTCAGTGCTCTATGTGAGGGTATATAGAGATGTTAAAGGGGTCATGGGTGAAGTTAGCAAAGGGCTTCTGAGGAGGAACCAGAGAGGATTTTTAAGGCAGCAATAGAACAGAGCTTCTAGGGAGAAATCTGGCCTTGCATAAAGGATTCAGCAATATTAATTTTATTTGTGGCTTTCATTGAACTACATCCAAGAACTTTCAGTAGATTTAACTAGAATGAGGTAGCTAAAGTTACAAAGGGAAAGATTAGGGAGGAAAAAAAGTGGAGGGCTAAAGAAGAAGAGGTTGCTTTTCGGATGAGTCTGGGAAATACTGTTGGAAGGGAAGGGAGGAGGAGCAGGAAGGGACTCTGCAGTTACAGCAAGAATGTGCCAAAAAGCAGACAGTGCTAGACGGGGCTTTTGGTGTGTAATAGGAAAAGGTCATTTGGGGCGGTTGCTTTGGAATTGTACATCTGTTGAGCTGCCATAAAAAGCACTGAACATCAAGAGTTTTCTACTGAGGCTTCAGAAGAGCTCTGTTGTGCTTCTGATGGCAGCACGGACTGTATTTTTTTGCCATTGTCAGGAAGATTGCAAAGACTGCTGGACTGCAGAATGTGATGTGAGGATCTGTGGGTGTACCAGCCTTCTCCTGTCACCTAATAGTCCTAAATTTTGTGGAATTTTTGGCCAGGTAGACTGTGTAACACACTGGTAAAAGAGTAATGTCCCTTGCACCTAGTCACCCCCAGCATATACGTGCTGTGTTGTAGACTGACTGTTTCAGCTCGTATTTCACATGAAATTGTCTGACCTCTTAAGCGGGGAACACCTGACTCCTAAAATAGCGTGCAGTTTGGTTATGTATGTTCCCCACAATGTAAACTCTTATGACAGGCTCCTGCCCATGTTTTATGGCCTCTCATGCCTTCACACTAACACTTAACATCTGCACCACAAAATTTGTAACATCAGTTTGTTCAAATAAAGAATCCACCAAGCATTTAATCCTTGTTTTAATGGCCGATGTTTATTTTAGTTTGGAGTTTCATGCACTCGTGGAGGGATTCTCTGCCCATAGTCCATAAATCACATGAGGCAGGAGTGAGACTTCTCTGTGCTGGCTTGTTTCTGAAGTGAGGCTCTAGAAATGGGGGCGGTTTTTGATACCTCCATAAAGTTGACTCACCTCAGGTGTGAGCTGCAGATGCGGTTAATGAGGATTTTTGCTGATGGTTTTGGATCTTTTTCTCTGCTTCGTCAAATGTCTATGATACGGGATGTGTGTATTTCTTCTGTTCTGCTTGCGATGGTTCATCCATGTAAATGACTAGTTTTGTATTTTCTCTATGTGCTTGATTATGCTGGAAAATTGTGTGTGTGGTAGGTAGGAAGGTGCAAATAGAGACCACCCTAAGTATCCCTCTGCAAGGACAAAAAGAATAAAGTAGAGTTACCCTGTAGAGGAGCTACCAACATAAAAAGGGAAAGGAGAAGAAAGGAGGAGGAGGAGGACTCATGACACTTGTGTTCAGGTAGTTTGCGTTGCTCTCCCTTCTGTTGTGTTTCACTGGTGACCACCTGAGCTCTTTGTAGGCTCCCTTGAGTCCATTACATGTTGCCTGTTTAGAGTGCTCGGTAAGTTTACACTTGGAGAATGTGAGGGAGAGGATGAGAGCAGTGAGGTCACTTTGGCCGTGTTTCTAGGCAGGCCTGTGGGGTGGTGGTTTTCCACACACAACCTCTCATCCCCACCACCCAGTGGAAAGCAGCCAGTCCACAGCTTCACATAAAGCTTATGGAGGGATGGGAGTCAGAGGCTTCGTGTGAACCAAGACTACCCAGCAATTTGCCAGGAGTCCCTTTACACTGCTGCTCTCCAGAAATCACACCTTTTAGAGTTTTGTACAGCTGCCTTCTGCAAAGAGGCACTGAGTGGAATGGGCAAAGCCTCGCCAGGTCCTTCATCTGCCTCCGGAGCAGGGACCACACCAGGCAATCTTATGGCAAGTGAGCCTCTTCTCCACAAAGTGCAAGGTACAGTCTGGCATAGTGGGTGACTCCTCTGACACAAGCGGCTTCTTTTCTACCAAAACTGAGATTTTTTTGAAGTGAAAACCCAGAGTACACTGAATTTATTTTCTTCTACTTAAACCTGTTTACACAGCTCATTCAATGCCAGACCCAGACTTCTCTGATTCAGGCCTAGCCCCCCAATAAAAGCAATTCCTCTATAGGTAGGAGACTGCTACCAACTGGAATCTTTTAATTTATTAGGGAATTACCCAAATAGGAATTTGTTGGGCAAGTGCTGTAACTTGCAGGGAGGTTCTGATTGCTAGCAGCAAGACCCAAAAGATCCATGTTCTTTCTGAAATAATTTGCCTTCACTTCCTTTTTCTCTGATTTTCTTTTTTTTTTCCCCCCTGGTATTTAAATAATAACCTTGAAAGCACAGCAGCTAAAGATGGATGGCTGTGCGGAGGGAGGGATGGGTGGATGAATGGAATAAAGTGAATAAACAAACAAACATGCGAGCTTTTTCACAAACGTTTGAAGTCACTTCCATTTCATAGTTGGCAAATCGAAGGTGCATTCATCTTTCCTTCTTTCTGCCGTAGTCTCTCCATTTTATTTTATTGCCTTTCCACAGCACTTAAAAGCATACAGATGTGGTCTGAGGCAGCTTTGTCATGATTGTGCACTTTTTTGTAGCTGTCCTGAAGTCCTTGTGAAAACAAGCCTTGAAATTTGGTTATTTTCATCTCTGCTGCTGGTGCTTACCTTCCATTATTTATGAGCACCCCAGGTTTTCATTTTTTGCTTGTCCATAGGCCCCTGTCTGTCTTTTTAGACCCAGGGGCGGATAGTTCCAAAATCTTTTTTTAAAGATTCAAATCGAATTTCATGGTTGTTTTCTCAGTTTAGAATATGTACCCAGTGTTGACAGTTGATGCCTTGGGCAGAAAAGGGTGTGCAGAGCCATACTGGATGACTGCTGGACTACTCAGAACGGGGATATGGGATGGACATGTGCAAATGTGCATATTGACAAGACAGAAAATGTGGGAATGAGCAGAAGGCAGGGACTCCATTTCAGGTGGGCTTTGGGGCCTTAGAGCTGGTAGAGTTTATCACCCTGAGTTGAATGCAAGAGAGTTGGTCAGGGAAAACTGATGATCTGGATGAGTGTATTTATCAGCCTGGGAAAGAAGGGCAATTCAAGCTGAATTATGTTAAAGGAGCTGGTAGACAGCTGTGGAAAAACAGGATCAGTGAACACTAACTCAGATCTGCCTGCTGCAGAACAGTGCTTTGCTAAGACAGGGTCTCAGGTTAATTCTATAGAAAATTAAAAAGGGATTCTCTGCTCTGGGAAATGCTCATGTGTAATGTGACATAAGAGGTAACTGTGATCATCCATTATGGTCTGTCCCATGTCACTTTAGCACTGAATGTTGTGCTTATGCTGTTTCAAGGCCTATTGTGTATTCTGTTCCCTTTTTCATGGGAAGAAATGGGCATTAATACCAGTGTCAGTATCTTAGTGTCAGTATATTGTAGGCTGAGCAGTAGGCAGATGTAATTTCAGTGAACCTTGGCCGTTCGTTTCTTATTGCAAAATAAATTTGTTTTAATGACTTAATTTGCTTTGCTTTTATTTTACAATTGAAAACATAAATATATATTTTTGTGACTGCAAAGAAGTGAGTAGATTCAGTTTCAGATCCGAACTTAATTTCTCCTTTGTTCATGTGTCAGCTGCTTTGCACATCTGCCTTTGAGCTGTGAAACACGTTTCACCTTTCAGTTTAGCAGAGTACAAATTAGTCTCTTAGTTTGGAGTAAGGGAGGTTTAATGTGTGTGGTTTAATTTTTGTGTTAATCCTAGCCGAATGCTGTTTCATTTTGTAGTCCTCAGAATGGGTCCTTTCCACAGGTTCTTGTAACTTGGGTTCATTAAGGATCAGCTGGTCGAGGGAGTCCCCTGCTTTTGCTCTACATACCACAGTAACGAGGCATGTGAGCTCTGCACGTAGGTGGCCGGTGACTGCAGCTGCTGGTGCTGGTGCTCATGCCAACAGCAATAAATGAGCAAAGAAAGCTTGAGAAGGTCTTATCTAGCCTGACCTTCTGGGTTTTGTCCAGAGACTTCTGCAGTTGGCCAGTAATGCATGTTCCAAAACAATCTGACTTAATTTTAAAAAGTTGAGGCTCTATCTTGTGTTCTGTTACATTGCCCTAGTAATGCTGGTAGCAATTAAAAATGCAACCGATGGAAATACTGACTCCAGGAATATCTTACAGCTTCTCTGGCTAAGGAGAACCTGCAGACTCTAGAGTGTATGCTGTATCCCAAAGGACAGTCTTCAATCCTAAAGTTTTCTTGAGCAGATTTTTTTTAGTTGGCACTTGTTCCATTATAATGGGATGTTATGCTTTTCACAAGCAGGACTTACAATTTCTCAAATTTTTGCAAGAGCATGACTTCTCTGTTTGAATTGCAGCTAATCCTTTACTGTTCTGGACTTCTCTTTTCCCTTTCATATTTGGATGTAATCTGGTGGTCTCATAGAGATCTGCACACAGAGGTACAGATGTACTTGCAATGGAACCTCTTGGTTGCTTCTTTTAATCAGAAAAGGACACTTTAATAAAGGTCAAAAATCTGAATTTGCACAAGAATATTTGCTTCAAGGAGTATAAATGTTTTATTATGATCTTCCAGCCTTAATAAGTATTTTGACTTGTAGAAAAGAAGAGACACAAGAAAATGAAATCAACCAGTGACTGGAGGGAGAGACGAAACGCCATCCGACTGACCAATGAGTACACAGTAGAAACTCTGGTGGTGGCAGATGCTGATATGGTCCAATACCACGGTGCAGAGGCTGCCCAGAGATTCATCCTCACAGTTATGAATATGGTAAGTGGGCACTTTACTTTTAAAAGAAGAAGCAAGAGTAAACAGATCATATCCAGGGTAGGTTAAAGCTGGATTCCTTGGCAGCAGAACTCGGTAGTTGTTTTGACCTTGAGGTATTAGGAAGGGTTTTGGTTTTTTGTTATGTGCCTCTTCTCTCCCATCTGTGTGATTCCCTGTTTTCGCCCAAGGACATCACAATATAAAACTTTTTTTAAACTGAAAATTTGCAAGTTTTCAGTTAGGACATAATTGTTTAGGAGTTGTATTTTCCCACCATGGTTTTTGTACTGCTGTGGTTTACCTTAGAAGAGAGGATCCCAGAGTGGATAGATTGTCTTGTCTGACATGATGTCTTTTTTAAAAGATATTTTCTAGCGGGTAGTCAAAGTGTTATTGAAACTGGCAGTTATATTGATTTCCAGCAGAAAACCTGGATTTAAGTCAGTTAGAAACACTTTTGATCTCTGATTTTTCCATAATGAAAATGGTTGCTGTAGAAAACATGGCAAACTTCTCACCAAACTGCCCCTGATCCCATTCTCTTTACCCCAGGACCTCTTGTGCTATGTGAAGTGGGGCTGATCCTACCTCTGAATAGTTGATGGAGGTGGGCTTTAGAAGCATTCTAGAAATTCTGCAGAGAATCTGCCAGGTTTGCCTTTTGAAATTGCAAGTTTGTATGAGGTGTGTGTGTTCATTTGTTAGCTGTTCTAGCAGCTAAGCCTTCTGTCTCTGTTGATAAGGGAACACAAAGCCTCCCACCATGAGTGCTCGCTTACTCACTTGTTGGCAGTCCTAATAAAGAGATAATGGCTAAATTGTGTGTGGACGCTGGAGACTCTGGTCAGAGCTGGCAGGGGTCCTTCCAGAAGTACTTGCACAAGGAAGTTTTGGAGGAAGTTTGTGTTCCTGTGCCCATGCTATTGTAACATCCAGGAAGAGTTCATTCTCCTGACTACTGCTCCATTGTTGTTCATGAGCAGCAAATGGGCTTGCAAAAAAAAAAAATAACAGTTCTTAATAGTAATTGACTGGTCATGCCTCCCGGTGGAGAGCTGAGTGATGGATGCTCAGTCTGTAATCCGGCTACGGGACAACAGCTTTTGAAGAGCTCTTGTATTCCTTTATCAAGCACTGGGGTGAGGGAGCCCTCCTGTAGTGAAATGCTTTGCTGATTAAGCAGGGAGTTTGTTTAACTAGTCTTTTCCACTAACAAGAGGCTTTTCTGTGTCTGTCTACCTTTTACTTGCCTTCTGGCATGCTGTGGCAAGAGTCACTTAATAGGGCTTTATTGTGTCTGTACATCTATTTGGATGGGTTTGTAGGAAATGTCGTCTTGCAACAAATCTGTTTGTGCCACCATCATTTCAGAGTCTACTTACTGGCTTTCTTGCAGTTGAGGATGTGTTTGCTGGGGGTACAAGAACCTTCTTCTTCTCAAAGCCATGGTTCTGTGCCTTTACATTCACATACCAGATCTGCAGTGAGCAGGCAGAACGTAAGTTCAGCTCTGAACAAACCTGCTTCTCGAGTCATTTTTTTGATCTAACAAAAATGCATATTCACATGTAGAGTATGTGTCAAGGCTGAGTTTCTTCCTTATGTCAGATGCTTGGGACCTCTAGAGGGGTGATGGATGTGTTTGGTATTTTTTTTTTTCAGTGGCAGCCCAGGTGTCCTCCTAAAATCTGTTCTGCACTGATTCATCAGTGAGATAATAAAAATCTGCCATTGTGCCCAACAGTTCTGCTGGGGCTGGGACAGGGTGTTATGGCTGTGAGAGTTCTTAAAACATGTGTCTAATCATCTGTCTTGATGATCCATGTACCAAAAGGTGAATTATTTCAGAGTAGCCACTAGTGCATCTCTGCGTTGTGTAGCTTTTTCAGCCTGTGAAGATTGGTAGGGTTAAGTACACTGACAAACCAAGTCCTTAACAGAAGATGGACATGACCACTGTTGTCTGTCTAGGCTGAGGGGCACTGCAGAAGATCTCAGTAGCATCAGCTTGCCAGGTGTGAATATATATGTATGGAGAGGTACTGATAGATAAGGTTGCGTTCTATACACCCGTTTATTATGCAAACATTGAAGCTTAGTTTCCAATGGATTTAGCTGATGGAGTTTTAAGCTAGATTCTGATGCTGTAGTGTGAGCTCACCTCTTTATTAGACACTAGAGAGTGCACATGGAAGAGGAGTCTTGGCTGAGGAACACATTTATCTGACATCTCCTAAGGTGCAAAGTCCAGCTGAAATGCTTCCCACTGTTAAGTCATTACTCCTACAGGCTCACCCATGCGATTTTTCTGATGTCTGATGGGATCTGAATTTGTGTTTCAACTTTTCAGCCTTCACAGGAGCACTGACAGAGTGTCTCTCCTTTGTTTGGCCACCTACATTCCCAGACTTGTAGGAATGTAGTGTCTTTCAGGCATCTACCTCCCTGAGGAAACTGGTTGAGTGGCTGGCAAGATCGGAAGATACTGAGGAAAAATAATAGGCAAACACATAGGTATCATTGCATAGATCCTTCATTCTGAGGCTATAAAAGGGAATTTTAACATTCCATTTGCCATAATGGAAGCTGATTTTCATCCTAGCAAAAGAGGCTGAAGAATAATTCAGAAAATGTATAATATTTCAGGAAGAGAGATAAGGTAGCTTTGTGGTTTAGGCAGGCCTTAGCTGAACCTCGCTCAGCCACACTCTTTGGGCAGTGCCTGAAGCAGGCACGATCAATCTTTGTGTGGCAGTTTCTCATCTGTAAAACTTTGATATGAGGAACAGCACAGCCCCAGCTCCTTAGGGCAACATCTGTTACATCCTTCTCTGGTGCAGGGTCAGTTGTGCTCCACGTAACCACACCAATGAGTGTCTCCTGCCCGCTGGGGATCTTTTTCTCCTGCCTCAATGTGACCGCTGTCAGCGTCCTGTGAGTCTTAGCTGGGGGACAGGATTTGCCCCGTGAAATTAGGCAGTGCTTATTCAGCTCCACTGCAGGATGGCGGGCTGCCTCTAAAAGAAACCAGAATGTTAATTTTGGCTTGAATGCTTGCATTTAAGCAAATAGAACATTACTGGTCAGGGCTATATTAACTTAACTCCTCTCTGTAAGCTATTACGTTTACTGTCAAACCACAAAACAAGCATTAAGAGGTCTTATTAATGCATTTTATATTTATAGACATTTTAAATAAAGTGATCTGCCTTAAAGTATTTAATGTTTATTTGTGTTACAAGAATTTTTGAAGGGAAAAAAAAAAGTCGGCATTCCAAAATACTGTTTTATTGCTCCTTTGGTAAATGAGAATCTTGGGGGGAAGAAAACCAAACCACCACCCTTCTCTAGAATAACATCTAAGAAACACAGCAAACCCCTTTTGCAACCCAGAAATAACAGGTAGTACTTCATATAGCAAATGTTGTATTTTTAACAATATTCTCAAGTTCTGACTGTCCCTCTGAGAAGATAATAGATTCACATTAAAGGTACTTTTTTTTTTCTTCATGTCATTTTAGAGGTGCAGGCTCTTCCATTTACTAAACTAATATTTGAAGTTTTAAGACAGATTTTTCTAAGATCACAGAAGAATTTCCCTCTAAGGGACTCGGTAATGTATGAGTAGGAACAAGCATGGCTCCAGGGCTTCGAGTTGACATTTTGTAAATGACCACCTTGAAAATTAAATCTTTTCTTGTTTCTGGCAAGGTATTTTATTCAGCATGATTTTCCTAATGGGAGATATCTGATGGCTTTGTGATAATGTTAAATAAGCTGATAAAGAAGTTGTCAAATGTTACCACGTACATGCGGCAGCCTCAGTGAGGCAGTGAGTTCATGGGCCTGCTGAATATCAGGACGTGGACAGAGAGGGACATTAGAAGAATTATAGAAATGCAAAACCAGTTACTTAAACATAGGTGCCAATTTACTTTTCTAAGTTAAACTCCCTTGTTATTGAGCTTTGCACAGTGTTGCAGTGTTTGCATTTCAGTTCTTGCCTCTTCTTTGCATCCTTTGGCTTGAGGACATTGCCCGTTTGTGCCTTTCTTCAGTAGCCACCAGCGTTTAGAAGTTCCTCTGAATTCCAAACCGACATCCCTTTGTGGTAAAACACACTTATTTTGCTCACCCTTTCTGTTAGTCTTAATCTGGCAGCTATAATTCATTATTGCATTTCATCCGTGTCGAGGCTGTTTGGATGGATGTTCTGTTTCTTATGAAGTCCCGTGTTGTTCTTGTGACACTTCATGGCTTCATCTAAACTGAACTTCAGATTTCTCAGCCAGCAACTGGAAGACAGTGCATTGGCCTTCTCTTTGCCTCTCCCCTGCGTTTCTGTGTATCTGCTTACAACATCTGCCATTTTTGGGCTTGGTTCACATCACAAGCAGGTTCTGAAGCATGAGGCATGCGCTGCTTTCTTGCAGGAATTTTATGCTTTTGTTTCATAAAACCATAGAATCATAGAACTGTTTTGGTTGGAAAAGACCTTTAAGATCATTGAGTCCAACCGTTAACCTAGCACTGCCAAGTCCACCTCTTACACCACCTCCTCTTGTGTTTTCTTTTCATCTGAGTGAAATGGTCAGCAAGGCAAAAAGGAAATTCTCTGTCCTCATAGACAGGCAAACTGCACTGACCGCTGTTGTGGCTGGTCTTTGTGACTTATGCCTTCAGCTTCCCGGAGAAAACTCTGATTCAAATGATTCCGAAGCACATGATGAATGAGGTATGAGACCCTTTGGAAAGTTCTGTCCGTGGCCATAGTGTTTTGAACAATGAGGTTTCATAGTGACTGGTTTCAGCTAGTACCTGAACAGCAAGTTGTGAATGCTGGCTCCCCGTGAGAGTGCAGAGCTTACTTTGAAAACCAACTACTCAGACTGACCCTCTGAGCGTTTGGAGACAAAGATGTCTGAATTTCCAACACACAAGATAGTAATTTAAAAGCTGCTTTCTGTGGTTTGAAAACCTAAAAAAAAAAAGAATTTTATTTTTTTTCTCCTTCTCCCCTAAGTGCATTTTTTGGAATAAATTACAACTGTGGCTTTGTTTTGAGCTAGTCTTTCTGTGAGAGAATACAACACGCAGGAGTAAGTTACTGTAATATGTGTTAGTTCTCCTGCAGCTGTTGCTAAGCCATGCGATTAGCATGCAGCAAGCAGTAACTTGAAGTTAGTCATCTTTTGGATGTCATTAAGTGGGAACATTTTTATGTTTTTCTTTAGGAATAATACTGGTTTGCTCTCTGAAGCTTTATTTTACACTCTGCAGATCATTTTTCATTTTGGATTTCCCCCCTGAGAATTTTTTTCTTCTATGTTGAAGGAGCAGATAAAATCATTTTTATCGTGCATGCATTGATGGATTTATATCTCTGTGCTCTTGAGGGCTGGTACATAAGGGCTCCAGAGCTGCCACTGATAATCGGCTCCCTTACTGTGATCTGGAATTTTCATGATGGGAACAGGGATGTAAAGGAAAAGGATATTTGATCACTGTCTACTGATTTCTTTTTGCTCCAGCAGCCCAAGGAGAAAGAGTTATGTCAACTGTATCTTATAAAGAGCCATGAACATGTTCTCTTTCATAATGTTTAATGGGATAATATGAAAACTTGGCTTTAGGTGGGTGTTAGAAATACTTTAGCACTTTTCAAAACAAGTGAAAGACAGCCTCAGTAACCTGACTAATGCTTCTGCTGTCCAAATGTCATCCAGCAGCCGAGGCAATGGGGAGGCTCTTGCTTGAGTGCAACACTTAGGGAAGAAAGAAGAAAAAAAGTCAATTTACCCTCAGGGTTGCTGTTCTGAACTTCAAAACATCTGAAACACACACATCTCCCTCCCACCATCCACCTGCAGAGGAAACTCTCGAGAATTAAAAAAAAATTAAACTAATGTAGTTTAGTTCCTCTTTTAGCCCAATTCCTTATGTCTAGGTTGTGCTTTGTGCATGCTGGGGCAGGCCTAGAGAGCTCATGGCAAAGCTGCATTTATTCTGTCCCTTCCATGTCGAAGCTATCATGAGAAAGAAAGGCAGGAGGAATGCAAACAGGAGGAGAAGGATGGTTCAGACTTCAAGACTTTGTTTTCTCTAGAACATTCTGTGCAGTAAAGCTCTGTTGGGGAAAGGTAGATGAAGGAGGGGGATGCTGGAGATGGGCTTTATTCTTTTTCTTGGTTTTCTGTACTTCCCCTTCCATTGTTCTGTCAGTTTTATATGACTTTACCATACCTCTTTCTGTTTCCAAAGCTCACTCTTTACTTTTGATGACTCCTCACAGAATGGAAGTCAATACAGTGTAGAAGTTCACCTGCAACAGGGCAACCAGTGACCATGACCATGCTTTCAGTCACCTTGACAACTTTCACATCCCTTCCCTTCAGCCCAGTGACCTAGAACCTCCACTGCTCTTCTCTGACACTGTGGTGATGTCCTGAAAAATTAACCTTTGCATTCTGTTCCACGGCAGCGTGTTAGTGGGTTTCATGCAGCTAACACACTCCCAGCTGCCTTATTTTATTAAAAAGCTCTAAAATACCCTAAATATTTTTACTTTTCCCTTGTTGGAAGTGGTCACAGCAGCCTCAAGGGTGTGATACAGTTGCAGGCTTGAGGGAAGGTGGCCCAGAGCATTGCAAATGGGAGGGAGGTGTCTGTGAGTCTGTCTATCTGTGGATGCACACTGTCTGCACAGCAGGAGATCTTGAGCACCTCTGCACTGGGAAATCCCATTCCTCCTGCCCTGCTCCCAGTTATCTCGGCCACCTCCCTGGGCACCATTAGCTCACAAGTTGGACATGGCGTCTGAACATCTTTGACACAGGGTCCGTGGATGGTGGTTTACTGGTAGGCTGGGTGAGAAGGGCAGAAGGTGGTCACAGCCATGATGGAATCTGATTCCTAGCAGGAAAGATCTATGAATTTGAATTATTTTATTTAAAAGACGCCCAGATTTCATGATAATGCTTCCTTTAGGCACAACCTACCTTGCACGGCCTGGTTTAACAGTGGCTGTGTAAAATGGCTGTGAATAACCTGTGCTGAACTCTGTCTTGTATTTTTTCAAGTAATTTAGTATCTGGTTTTCTTCTCACTGGGATTCCTTCTACCCTTAACCACTGTGATTTGAAGCAGTTTGGATTTTAGTTTAGGAGGATAGTGTGTATTGGGCGCAGCTGGCTGAGGGGAGCTGGGGATGCTCTCTGAGGAGAGACCTGGCGCTGCCCCGCGCTGGACACAGCCGGTTCCAGCCGGTTCTGGTGGCTCCTCAGTGGCCGCACCACAGCACACTGCGGAGCCCATCAGCAAAGCAACTGGCGCCTCTGTGACAACAGATTCCAAAAAGGACAAAAGGCTGCATAGGCAGTGTGAGGGAAAATCCGTGTGAGCACCCCCAGAGCAGGAGGAGGACGAGGTGCTCCAGGGGCCGGAGCAGAGGTTGCCCTGCAGCCATGGAGACACCGTGGTGGGGCAGGTGGGTAAATGTGATATTTTGACAGTGTCCTGCAGCTCTGGAACTGGACCATCTTAAGTCACAGTGCTAATTAATACCTTTTTTCAGCTGAACTTATTATGATCATACTTTAAATTCTAAGAAACAGTGTGGAGTTGTGTGAAACAAACAAAGGATTACTCTTCTTCTGGCAACTGGCTATTAATTGCTGAGAAAAAAATTTAAAACTTCACTACAAAATTATTTACCTCAACATGTGGGTATTGTTAGCTATCATACTTTCTAACCTTTTCCCAGTAATAAATCAGATACCTAGAGATTCATCCTTGTAGTTAAACAACCCGTAAACATGGCCGGAAGATGCACTTTTGTTTGCCCCACATCTTCCAAATTCTGTACACTGTCTATCCTAAACCATCTGGAGAAACACTTCTTGCTAACAAACTTGGGTTTGTTTCTCAGTAATAATCAGCATCCTGTCACTACCAGAGTCCCGTAGCCCAGCGCTGCGCTGTCAGACAAGTTACAGAATGTTTATCTGTACACACATTAAAGTACCAATTGCAGCACAAAGGAGCCAGTCTGGCTGCACTGAAGCAAGTGTCTCCTTTTTAATCCAGCCAGAGCTCCTGGACTGAAAGGTCTGGTTCAGTCTGAGGCAGTCGGAGCGGGGGATGGACACAGGTAGCTGGGGCAGATCTCTGACGAGAAAGGGTCTGTCTCTTCTCTAGCCAGGTTGTCTCTGAATGCTTTAGTTGTGCTGCTTGTACCAGTCAAGCTTATTTAGCAGAGGGAAAGGTTGTTGTTCGTACTAGGCAACACAAACTATCATCAATCTGGGGCTTCTTTGGGCTCCATTTAAGAAAATGAGCAAACAAGCTTGAATAAACAAGCAAATTAAAGCTTCTTTTGCATGCCTGCTGTCTTTTTGGTTTAGAATCCATTTGCTGCTACCGTTGGCTAGGTTGAGCTCTTCTGAGCTCACTGATGGATGCAAATAAAGTGCAGTTGAAGTTATTGTTAGGACAGAGAGCACAAGTGAAGAGGAAGAAGGGCTGACAGCCTTCAAAATGACAAGCTAAACTCTGGTTCTTGCTATGCGAGTTTTGCCAGTGAGAACCACCTTTTGAAGTCGGTGATGTTTGGACCTCTCTGTGCTGGCTCTGGAGGCAGCTTGTCTGCTCTGATGGAAGGGCAAGGACCACTATCTGTTAGGCGTAGTGATAAGAACGTGTCCGCTGTACTGTCATTTTATGAGCAGAAACTTTATGGGACGGCCAGAACTAGCAGTGAGCTGGGGAAATCAAAGGCGTCCATCACCGGCAGATGTTTGTTAGCCTCTGTAGTGGTCTGTGAGAGACTGACTTGATCAGCATGATACCCCATTGACCTTCCCTGCTGAATGTCCAGGTCTCTTTTTGCACACAGGTCAACTGTCAGAGCCCTTCTCTGCAAGTGTCAAGTTTATCCCCTCAGGTCTATAGTGAGAGGCTGTAATGACTCCGCCAACACACCCCTGAGCTAAGCAAATAGTATGAGCGCTTGTATGCATTTGTATAGCAGCCACAGGGAAGATAAATGGCTTATTGTGCTCATACTGAAGGTCAGTGGGTCAAATACTGAGTAGCGTCTGTCTTGCAATCTGCGCCTAAATTATAGGAAACATTTATGTGTGTGCTTAAGTCCAACCCCAAACACTGAAGAGCTTTAAGAACGCTCTTACACTGAGCACATTCCTGAGTATTTGCACAAATAGGAAAAATACCAAGCGTTGAAAACATAATATCCAAAATGTGTTCGTGTCTGGGGTTTGTTGTAGGAGGTTAACTGAGCCTGTGATATTCCCAGTCAAATGAGATGTGAGTAAGGAATATAGCTTACCTGAGGCCAAATCCTGCCTCCCATTAGTCAAGAGTCTTTCTTCAGTGGTCTTGGTTTTATTTTTTTGACTGAATAGGGAATACACTACTCATCCAAATGTTATTATGCAGTATTTTACACCTTCTTAAAAGAAACCCCTCCCTCACCTTTTTAATATAATTCAGTTAAAGCATTTGTACACAGAGAAATGAGTGGAATAAAATTCTGGCATCAATTAAGATCTTATGTTCTAACGTATAAAAATGAGGTGAAGTATCTGAGCTGGAATGCAAAATCTGGAGAAAGTACTAAGGTAGTTTCCGGTGCTATTTTTGTATTTCTGAGGCTTGTGTCATTATGTGCAGCCTTATTACTATTCTCTTATATAAGATATGAAAATAACAGAGGGAAATTGCTTTTCCATTCTATTTCCTGAAGTCTAAAACACACCATTATTTCGTCTTGCATTCAGATATCTCTGATGTTTAAATGCTGAAGATCCACGTTAGTTGGATGCTTCATAACGTCTGTCCATGTTCCTGAGACTTCGGTTTATGTTCAGTGTTCCTTTGGAACATTCCTCTCCTTTGTTGCTCCTTTCTCTTGTTTATTCCATTTAAAAGTATTTTTCTTTCTGCAACTAGCTGCTTTTTTTCAAATGTTTTTTGTCCCTGAATGCTGAATCTTGCTCAGATTAGTCTGTGACAAATTGATCAGGTGGTGAAGCCCAGTGTAGTATGGTAGGAGCAAACCTACTGTGGGTTTGCAAGTGCTTTAGCTACAATGTAGTATGTGGAACTGTTAGAATGGTAGAACACAGTAGCTCGTAAAAATTCTTCATTTTATTGAAGGCAGTAACACAACTCATTTGGGTTTGGTTGGGTCAGTTTTTTGAAGGCCAAATGTCTAACTTTAGTCACAATTAGTTCCTTCAGCTATTACTAGGTCTTGACATTGTTACTGATATACTGTGGATGTTTTCTTTGCATTTTGACAGGTATACAACATGTTTCAACATCAAAGTCTCGGAATTAAAGTCAACATTCGAGTCACCAAACTTGTCCTGCTTCGGAGCCGTCCTGTGAGTTCTGACTCATTTTGGCCTTGCTGCCATAATTGCACTGTGGTGGTTTCTCATGCAGAGCAGCATCCCTGTGCGAGAGGGGGATGTGGGGCATGTCAGGCCACGCAATCACAAATTGTGAATAATACCTGCCACGCTTCACCAGGCAGTATGAGAGGTGGGAAATATAGGGAGCTGTGGGATTGAAAGAAGCTGCCATCCTTTTTTTTTATCCTCCCTGGTAAATATTTGTCTGCTTATAGTTGCAAATCAGTTTCAGGAGTTAATTGTTACTAAGACTAAAATCATATGGCTCTGGTATCAAATAAATAACTTCCAGACTTATAAAATATTTGAATATTGTGATATATTAGCTTATGAGTGCTGCCAGCTGATGGAATTTGTTCTGTAGATCGAATGACACATTTCACTGTGGATTCCAAAGCCCACAGTTGACCTGCTCAGATGAAGCTGGTTTTGCACATTTTGTTCTGTTGCATCGGTATCTTTGAGCCTCTGATTATTTATCGGAGGTCTAACGCTTTATGTAAAGACTATGACTGATACTTTTGCATCTCTTTTTTTTTTCCCAAAAGGCAAAGTTATCTATTGGGCATCATGGAGAGAGATCTCTGGAGAGCTTTTGTCAATGGCAAAATGAAGAATATGGTGGGGCAAAATACCTTGGCAATAACCAGGTACCTGGCGCAAGGGATGACACCCCTCCTGTGGATGCTGCTGTTTTTGTAACCAGGTATAGTGAGGTCTGGTTTATCACTGTACTTCAACCAATAATGGCCCATAGTCAATGATGGGGTTATCTGGTTCAGCAGTAATCCAAGAAAAAGATCCGCTTCTGCTGATATATTTGCTATCTAGATGCCATTTGAATGGCTCAGATGAAAGTTATTTGTCTTGTTTCTGTGTGTAATTAACAAGGTTGTGCAAAAGCATCTCTCCTCTTGAACCAGAGTGTTGTGGTAGGGCAAAACATGGCTCTAGCACAGGTGATGATTTTCCTCACACCAGCTGGTATAAGTGGACAAAACAGGTGAGGTTTTGGAGCATAAGCTCTTCTTCCTAGAAGAAAGAAGCTGTGGAGGTGAGAACACAGCTGAGAACAAGTGCTCTGACTGTAATTAGGTATGAATCAGCTGAATGGTCTGAGAGGAAAGACGGTTGGTGCCTGCAGAGGAGACAGTGTGTCAGTTGTGGGGAGGTGGTGAGGGAGTTATCTCCTAAAGAAAATGAGAGATGAATACAATAAACTAAATTAATTTTCTCTCTTTGCCCCACTTTAACACTTCTCCCGTATCACAGCTGAGATAGAGGAGGGCTGTCATTCTTAATTTGTTTGTATGTTTGAAAACCAATGCATCTATTTCAGATGTGAAATAATCTGTGTGTGAATATTTGAGCAAAATTCCTTGCAGCTCACAGCTCTGTAACTATTGATGTATTGAACACATCAGAGTATGGTCCAGATAAAAAAAGCAAAAGGGCAATTGTCCCCACTATCCTGTAGTCTTTTTAACTTCACTACCGGAGCTCAGCCTCACAATACAACGCAAGTCCCAAGTTCCTCATAATCACCATAAATTCTGAGTAGCATATCCACAGTCTTTTAAGTGGATTTAATACTTTAAGGTGTAAATGAAGAATGCGTCATTGTAGGAATAATCTCTGAATCATTAAAGTGAGCATAGAAATATAGTGTAAGAAGAATACTCTGTGTGCTAGAAAAACACTATTTCCTACCCCCTTCCTCTCCAGTTTGAGACAGGAAATGTCTGTACTGCAGTTCAATATAATTCACTTCTTTCACCTTTTTTTCTCTGCCAACAATGCAAGTAGAAATACATGTTTTTGCGTAAACTGCCATTCTGATCATAATAATCTCTTGTCTTAACAGTCACATTGCAAGCTATCCGTGGGATTTTGGTGAGCATTCAGTCAAACAGTCAGTGAGCAGGGCATGGGGCCAGCAAAGTTCCTAAGAATGCACCTTCGCAGACATGCGTGCAATTCCCCCAAATCCTTCTCTCTTCTCTGTATTCAGTGTAGTCCAACCAAGCACTTAAGCAGATACTTAACGGTTTAGACAGGGTGAATAGTTCCTTTGAAGTCAATGGGCTGCACATCCTGGTTATAGTTAAGCATGTGCTTCATTGGATCAGGGCCTAAATAAATAACTAACATTTTTGTTAAACTCATCTGGGCATCCAGTTGTCCTGCATGACAAGCGAGGCATACAGAATCTCTTCTGATGGGCTCTAACCATGGAACAAGGGGAATGAGCAGAACATTTCATCTGTGCAGGCTCTCTGCAGTTTATAAAATTAAATGCATAATGTCAGGCTGAGTTGAACTCAGCCATCTGAGGAGGAATTGCAGGAAGAGTTTGTAGGAAGAATTTTTCAATAAATTTGCAGGGTTTTGCAGCTGAAATAGCTGGAGAAGTACAGTTTCACTTGGGTTAGAGACCAGATTCAGATTTTGTGAGAAAGTTCAGGCCAGGGAGCACATTGCTGTGCAGAAGAGCAGCATTTTTCTTGTTTGATAGGCCAGCAGTGTGTACTTGCAGTCTTTTTCATTCCTTCTTGCTGTGTCTTGTCATCCTTAACCCATCCTGCTCCTGCTGCACAGAAGATGCCGCATTGCTTGGAAGAATTCTGGCCTGGCAGTCTGACTCCTGCATCAGGGAAATGAGGTTTTCTACTCTTGGCTTCGGAAGTGTGTGTGTGTTTGTGTGTGTCCCTGGACCCTCCCCAGACTGTACAGATGGGCCAGTGGTAGAGGATATGGGAGCAACAGCATGTCCAGCACAAACGATAGCGCCAGAAAAAGCAGAAGCTGAATTTTCAGCAGCTGCAGCTGCTTTAGGACTAGAAACAGATTCTTTGGGGTCAACCTCTGAAGTAATCCCTCTGGTTCCAATCTAGCTGTGTTCATATGAAACACCAAGGCACGCTTGCTTTTCCAAACTTTACCTCTAACTGATGTTTGCCATATATTCATTTTTATGCAAAAGTAGATGACCTAGGTGGCAAATATCCCATCTGTGGGGTTTGAATAGTATCCACCTGATTGAGTTCCAGATAAGACACATATTATGCCTGTGAAATAAGATGTACCATTGCCCATCTCAGTAAATAAATGAGACAGTGGGAATAATCTGCTATAGCCCTGAAGGTCTGAGTATAGTGTTGTAGTCTCTGTTAATCATCAGATTTTTCTTGTTCAAATTCTGGTTTTGAACTTGCAGAAATTCAGATCTCTGCTATCTATGGATAATGTACTTCATATTTTAACGGGCAGCTGAGCAGAATAACTTCTGTCTGCAGAATCTGTATCTTGGTGATCTTAGAAGCATGTCTCATTTGAAACACGTCTCCCTCTTGATCTTCTGTCTTTTGCATTCCCTAGGATATCTTCAGACATTCTGATGTCCTCCCACCTCCTGGCGTTTGGGTCACTTGGTAGACTACAGGTGATGTGATAGCAGAGCAGAGAATGACACAACACTGATAGGAACAGAATTCAGAGCTGTCATTAAGCAAAGACTTGTTGTGGTTTTTTTTTTCCTGACATACTGGTATAGTTATTCCATTTGCAGCCTGAGTTTCCCTTCCACATTTCTCCAGCCCTTTGCCTTCCCAAATGAGGCAATTCAACATGCATCGCGGAAACTGGGCATGTAGTGCTACTAAATATATATATGGATGTGCAAAGTTTTTTTTGGCAGGTTTTTCACCATACAGTTTCCTCTGTCCTTTAGCTTTATGACCCTGTGGGTTAAACTGATCAAAAGATGTCATTTGAAGGATGCTGGGAAGTGGCCGTTAAACAGAATACTTCTTATTCATGTTGCACAGTTCAACTACTGTCCTTCTTTCTTACAGGAAGAACTTGAATTGCAGAATTTAGCTTAGCACAGTTAGGTATTTTTTTCCAGTTCATGTGAGCCAGATGGAAGAGTGACTGTAGGAGGAGTTCTGAGCATTTATTTTCTGGCTATTTTTATTGAAAAAACCAACTGACTTCTTGTCATTTAGAATTAAGTCTGATAATGGAAACATTCTGTACAGTACCACAAGTGATAATGACTGAGAATTTCACAGGTCCCTAGAAGATGAGAACATGTCCTGTTGATTCAGTTAGTGGCTAAAAGTGCAGAGTAAATTTGCTTCACAGCTACAGCGTGTGATTTCAGTATAATACCCAAGACTTAGTGTGATAAGGTCGGGTCTTGGATTTGAACTGCAGCTCCTGGACCAAGAATTTTATTCCAGTGTAGCTCCATAAAAGATTCTGCTAACAAAACTATGTCTCTGTGATAAGAGACCTCTGCACATGCAATGAATATATCTTTTTTATATCTTTGTGGCATCATTATAGTATCGTTCATGTCAAGCTCTCACTTAAAAAAAATAGATGCAGTCAGGCTCAAAAATGCTTGAGAGAGACACCTGTGACTGAAACCTTTTTAAAAGCAGATCAGTTTCAGGGCCACCTTAGTTACAGATGTGACTGATCCACAGGTGAGGCAGATCTTCCTTAACGGCTTTTCAGTCTTTTGCTCCCCTGTGGTTGCCAGGAAAGGACTGTAGGAGTTTCAGTATGTGGGTTTTGTGACGGGGTGGTGTGCTGGTTTGACTAAAAATGAGTTAATTTTCTTCATGCAGCTAGAAACCTTTCTTTTTTATAGCTATCACGGTCATTATTTGGACTTAGTTTGAGAACAAGAGAGAACACCCCAGCACAGAGTTAATGTTTTTAATTGCTCTGGTCTGAGAACCAAGGACATTCTGAGTGCTCTGCTCACAGGTGTGAGGCATCGAGGAAGGGGGGCACAGGTGGGGCAGAGCTTGACTGACGTCCAGACTGATCAATAATAGTATTCCATCCCATTAGTGTCATGCTTCATATTTAAGGGGCGGGGTGCATCTTCTGCTCTCTCTCTCTCGGGCATGCTGGCTCTAGCTCTTGGGTGTTTTTTCTTGTGTATGTTTTTTTTTCTTCGCTCTTTTTGACTAGAGCTCGGGGAGTTTTGGTTCGGGATATTTAGTTCGGCCTTTTTGCCGTTTTGCAAAGGCCTCTGAGCCTTTCTGCGTTTTTCCTCTTTTTCTCTGTTTGGGACCAGGATGCCGCTTTCTGGGACTGGCTGCTTAGTGTGGACAGAGTTTCGTGAGGAATTGCCTTGGGTATCTTTTATTTCTGTTTTTTATATATATATATTTACTAGTAGTGTATTAGTGTTTTGTTATTTTATCAAACTGTGCTTATCTCAATCCAAGTTTCTCCCTTCCCTTTTGATTCTCTCCGCTATTGCGGAGGGAAGGGAAGCAGGTGAGAGAGTGGCTATGGTGGTTGTATTGCCAGCTTGGGTTAAACCGTGTCAGGTGGCTGCTTGTGTTTGGAAGAAGACTGAGACCCACCAGGCTCAGGTTTGGATGTGCTTTTCTGTTTGTCCACAGAGTTTTGGGGTAAAACGTTTACAATAGGTCTGGATGACTTCAAGCCTAGCATTTTGGTAGCAGATCTTTGAACAGAAGGATGATGTCTCTTGGACTTGTGTTTATGGCACTTTAAAGGATGGGCTGAGGAGGTTTCATACTTGCAGGCCCACATGCGGTGAACTGAGCAGCTACGTTCCCTTCTTCTTGCTGACCTGTTTCAAATCCTTCCCTGAGCAGACAGCATCCCAGCACTCTCTTTACAGACCAGGATTGTTCGGCCTCTATAGGAGAGTCTGCAAGTTATGCTGGATCATTTATTCTACAAGACCTCTCACTTTATGGCATGGTGGCAATTTCTCCAGGGACCTGCCTGAAAGCGTCAGGCGCCTTTTGGTGCGGAACACAGAGCACAAGGAGCAAATTTGCTTTATTTGCAGAGCTGGCCAGCCCCTGAAGAGAGATGCTTTTCTAGCAATGGCCTCCTGCCATCTACTAATAGTTCAGCTATCTGTTGTCACAAGAAAAGCATCTGTTTGATTTACCAGTTTATATAACATAATAAGTCCTTAAATAAACCTCTGTCGAGCTGGCTCTGGGAACTCAACAGGCGCGCTTGTGCCAGCTCCGTCAGGAGACAGTCATTAGTCTTCTTTGGAAAGGCTGGAATGCCAAGGTGTCGAGACACAGTAAGGCTGCGGTGAAAAATGAAAGCTGGGGCTGGTGTGTGGTCGTAGCTTCTGATTTTGTTTTGTTTCTATCTGATTTTTTAACACTTTGGTTGTTGTGTTTTTTCTGCATTGAAGCATGGTTAGTTTTCAATGTCTGCTTAACAAGGGTTGGTAATAGCTGTTGTTTCTTTTCCTTCCAAGTCCCTGACAGCTTGATTTGTGACTTTCAAGGGAGTTTGGTGTGAAGGGTTTGGGTTCATCAGCCACAGTCCTGGGCCTTAAATCTCCTCTTCTATAAACCCTAATTTCATATTTTTCTTCAAGAAAAAAGTATTTTTAATCTTTCTCTAAGTATTTTTTTTAAGTAGTTATCTTTCTTTAAGTAATTTTAATCTTCCTCCTGCCAAGCTCTTAAAATCCCATCAGGGACTCAGGCATTTTGAATGACACACTCCAAATGTATTAATACGATTCCCTCACTAGCCTCCCCACAGGGTGAGGACAGCCATAATGATAGAGATTATGGTTCCTCGGCTCCCCTTGGGTTAAGGAACTTCTGCAATGGTTTAGCACATGTGATGCTTTTTTTCCTATTCCTCTTCATGGCAGACAGCACTGCAAAGCAGGTCTGCTGAGGATGGCTCCTGAAGTTTAGGTTTAAGTGCTTATTGAAATGTATTCAAACCATTAATGCAGTTATAAAAAAGCTTTTCTTTCCATACTTGTTTTTCTGTCATGAGGAATCTAATTTACAAATCTTCTCACATCACTTAGATGTGAACTTCAAGGCTTTTTAGTCTGTGCCTGTTTAATCCAGCTCTGTGGATCCCTCCTTGATTTGTGGGTGCCAGTGGAATATGTATTATCTATTCTTGCCTTGATGAGATGTGGAGGAGAGAGACCAAATGAAGTCTCTTGAGGCTCTCTGTGTTGGATTCAAATAATAAAATAGCAAATCTGATTGTAGTAAGTTTAGCTGAAGCCAATTCACCATGCAGTTACCTGGCAAATGCTGACATTCTACTTCCATGTCAACATCTGCCTTTCTCTGTTTAGTCTTGCTTCTTTCTTGTCCTTTTCTATTCCAGTGGAAGAACAAAAAAATGGAAGAACTGAGAATTTGAGTGTACATGATCAGTTCTGCGTCTCCAGGCAGTGTCCCCACATTACCTCCTCCTCTCACTTTCGATGGTGCTGTTGCATCATGGGCTGACTGCTCCTTTTTGTTACAGTTCTCTTGTGAAAAGATGATGTTCCAGTTTAATCCAGTTGCTGAAGTCTGACATGATAGAGTGGGGCAGTACTCTTTTACATGCTAAATCTTAAATCTCTTAATTTTGACTGTAGTATATGGAGCTGATTCACACAATTGCTTGTAAGCCTGGAGTAGCAATCAATGCTGTTATCTGTGTTGTCATGGTGTAGACTGCACAGCAGTTTAAAAAAAAAAACCCTAAAGCTCAACACCCGTGATATGTGAGTCATGCATCACTGCTTTTTCCTAGCCTGCAGTCTGGAGGCACAGGATACATTTCACTTCTGTTCTGTTTTTCTTTCTAGGACAGATTTCTGCGTACACAAAGACGAGCCTTGTGACACTGTGGGTAAGTCAAAGAAGTAGGGGAGAGTATTTTGATAGCCAACTCTTTGCCAAGAGGAGTTTTCTGGGCAATCTTTCATTCTTTGGTTTGCTGTAACATTGCTTTTGCTGTTCTGTATACCTCTGTGGTGCAAATATGGATTAGTTGAGCAGCGTATTAACTATAAATAAGCTGTTAAATATCAACCACTTCTAAGCACTGGAGGTCTCTGTGTTCTGGAAGTAATCTTAAGTATTTCTACTTCTTTGGAGCAGGTGTAGAATTAGATAATTGGAGATTAAGAAGCTGTCTTTTGGTGTGTCTGCATAGTGTTCCTTTCAGTGCTCTCTCACCTAAATGAAGAATTTGATAACTAATAAAAGTATTTCTCATTGTAAGAACTGATGTGACACTCCCAGATCAAACAGGCGCTCAGACACCAGAGAATACTTCATTGTAGGAAAGCCAAGCTAAATCTTTTCTGCCTTCTACTTCCTAACCGCTTTTAATCTTATGCAAACCCTGGATACACAGAGTCCTTCCATCCTACACATTGAATACTTTGTCTATTTATTTATTCAACGTAGGTAGTGGTAACCTTCACAGTATCCTCCTGGTATTTTTTTTTTAATCACCACAGTAGCAGCAGTGTTTGGAGGTGTAGCTCAACATCCTCTCTATGATGACTGCATGATTTTTAAGACTTGCCTTAATGTCAAGCAGCCCCTTATCCTACATGCTGTGTAAACTTGGAGTAGATGCTGTTTTTCAGCTGATGTTACGCTCCAGAATTCAGAGAGACACTCACAGACTAGGGCGTGCTGTGCTGACAATAGTGGGTGATAAAGAACATGGGGGAAAGTGCCTTCAGCGGGAGCTCTGATATTACCTGCAGGTCTTTCCCTCTCTGTGTTGTGGAGACTGATCAGGTGAAAGTCCTCTCCAAATCATCAAGGCAGCCTGTGAAAGTGAGAAGCTAGTCCAAAGAGTGACATTGCATTTGGTCTTGACAGTGATGCTGAGGTCATAGAACTCCCCAACGTTCTCTAGAACAGCAACTTGCTTTCATTTCTTGCCTTGTAGTTTGCTTTTATGTATGAACAACATGATCTCAGCAGAGGCATATGTGTTTTTATACCTGCTTATGGATGAATTTGCCATCCTATAAAGGAAGAAGCATCTTTCTGGTGAGCAGGCACTCTTCTAAACTAGGAGACTGAGGCTTCTGCTCTCTGTAAGGCAGAGAATCTGGACTCTAGACTCCTGATTCCCAGCTCTGGCATTGACTCATTGTGTGACATTTGGCAAGTTACAGTCTGAATGCTTCTGTCTGCCTCTATGAAATGAGGAGTTTGAGTGAAAATCTACAGGAGATTGCATGGCTTAAGAAGTCCTTGTATAAAGCAGTGTGATGTCCTTGAGTAGATGATGCAATACAAGTCCAGAATCTAGTGTTGCTTAGTCATGTTTAACAGACTATAAAGAATCTGTTAGATGATGTGTACTGAAATAAGAGCACTCGAGTGCTCTAGGTAATGGGCTTTTTAGTGACAGTGCCTTGATTTTCTTTACAATGTGAGAAATATAGAAGCAAAACTTTCCCTGGTGGAAGTATTGAGGCCCAGCTGCTTTTCGGAAATGGGATTATGAAGTTTAAATGGCTTCTAAGAGGTGTTCATTTGTACTCAAAAAGATCCGTATTGAAAAACCTGTCTGGAATCCTTGCCTGCCATGCAGACACAGAGAGAAAACAGCAGCAGGAGGTTTGTATTTGTATTCTGGCAGGGGCCTCTCACTGAAACCAGTTGCTCTGGGGACTTCATTCCAATTTTCTTGGTCTAGCTGCCAAGGCAGTGTGGAAGGTTACATAATGGCTGAAACAAGCTCAGAAATGGTGAAAATATGTAGGTATGTCTTTGTGGGGTGATATCCCACTGGCTGCATCAAGAAACAGAACCACGTTTGTTTAAGAAATAGATTGTTAATGTTCATTGCCCTGCTTGGTTGTGTAAGTCAGCCCTAAGAACGAATGGATTCAAAAAGAGGTGTGGAGAAGGAAAACAATATTTTTGTGTACAACACATTTGCAACAATTGTGTTTCAGCAACCTCAGTGGTGGGACCTCCAATCTGCTCAGCAGTTTGAGCATGGAAGATTCGCTTTGTGTGACGCAGCCTTGTCACACTACAGTCAAAAAGCTTGCAGGCTGCTGCTGCTTCAGGCTCATCTCCTGTGATGTGAATCTAACCAGATCTGCCATTTCCTGCAGAAAAATCTTTGTTCCAATTGAGCTGCCTCTAAGCCAGCCAAATTGGGAGTTTAATGTCTCACTATTAATATCAGGCTGCAGCTTGGAGACTTGCACGTTGTCAGAATCCAACCTTTCTGTGACATAAGCAGATCGAGAATGCCCCTTTCATTCAATATTTCCACCGTTAGTGCCAAATAAGCAGCTTTACGGTTAGTTAGGAATGATCCTGCATATTTCAAGGCAAAGCTTGTCCTTGATTCCTCAGTGCGCATGTTACCTCAGTTTCAAGCTGAAGCTTCCCTGTATTCAGCTATAATAATGAAAGTGGAGGCAGTGTGGAATTGGGAAATGGAAAATGAGAAATGTGTCTTAAATATCCTTAAATTGCCCTGGTTAAAAAATGTCTTTACCTCTGCTGCAGTCACATGTGCTTTTCTGTGGCTTGATGTCAGGGAAAAGCAAGCAGAGTATAGTGCGTGTACTGCAGACGGGCAAGTTTAGCTGAAGGAAGAGCTGCCTGGAGAAAACCAAGCATCAGAGCAGAGGTGATTGAGAAACGTAGTTTTCCAGACTGTTTGCACAAGTGAATCAATGTTTTGTGAAAAACCGTCTCATCTGCTGGCTGGCTTTAATTAGAGAGCTCAAAGATAACTTACTGAGAATCCCGAAGATTATAAATCCTTCCACAATTTGTGTCTTTTTTTCTTGAGTCTTCCAAATGCTGATGCGTGAATGGGGTTTTGGGTTTGCCCCTGCGCTGCTGGGTGACTGCACAGATGACATCGTTCTGCTGTACCAATGTTTTAAGATCTTAGTCCTTCTTTTAAAAGTATGTAGAGGGCTATGGGTGATAAGTGCTGTCACTGAAAGCTGCATATTATGGTGCTAGCAGCCACTCTCCCTCCCTTTGTAACTATACTCTGCTTTTTCTTATGAGTTTATTGTAGCAAAGTGTTTCAAAATATGCCCAGCTTTTGCAAATGAGATATTGGGTCTATGTCTCCAAGTAGATTTGATCTCTTTTAATTCTGTGTAAACGCCTGAATAACGGACTGCACATTTTTTACCTTTTCCTTGCCTGTTTGCTTGTGCAGTTGGGTGGCCTGACTACAACAAGTAACAGTTCTGATGGATCCTGGCTGTTCTGTGTCCCATTCATTTAAATCTTCCTCCCTTTGTAGTATTGATTCCAGTCCCCTAACAGTGTCACAACAGAGAATGAATCCCCAAGGAAAAGGAAAAGACTAGCTGTTTGCTGTGAGTGGAAAAGAAAAGGAATTCTCACATTAAAAACATTTTCCATAGTGGTTCGTGTTGAATGTTTCTTTATATTCCAGGGCGGGTTTTTATTTGATGCCAGAATAAATAGAAATACCTGCTGCTTAAAACAATTCATTAGAGAAGCAGTGGCTGGCTTTAGCAAAAACCTTGCTGGGATTGTCCTTCAGACCAGAATCAAACACACTTTAATGCATTGAAGTGAACATACTCTAGGTTAAAATGTCCCTTAAAGACACACTGTCAGGTTGATTTGGTGTTTGTGAAAGGGACTTTGTAGCATTGCAGATTTTAATGTCACTTGTAGTTGCGTAGGGCAATGGAGAATCAGGTTGCCGGTTTTATGAACCCAAAGGGAGCCATGGTAGAGTGCAGGAAGGCTTCTTCCCTTGCCTTTTGGTTGCTAGGGAATAAATACTGGGCTATACAGCCCAGACAGTGCAGAACTGAGCTCCTGCATATTCATCGCTACCATCTCTCAGGTCCCACACTACTACCCACAACAGCCTTCCAACTTCTTTTCACCAGCTAGCAATCTCTCCTCTTCCAAATTCCCACTAAAAGTTTGTGTGCCAAGGGAGTGTAATGTAAGATTGCATAAATCTTAATAGAAGCGCTAGGATGAGCCCAGCCACTCAGATAATCAGGAATTCCTGCTCTCGTAACCCTTGCTCTTCCTCACTTCAGTGGCCTGCGGGCGCTTTTCCTTCTGTCTTGTTTCAGGGACGTGGCTTCAGCCAGGCTGCTTCACATGTTCACAGCTGCTCACAGCTAAAGACCAGAGGAAAATCCTGCTTGCCCTGGACTCAGTGAGAGTTGTGTTAGTGATTTCAGTGGGATCAGGATTCTGGTCCTGTTTTTATGTGTTATCTGAGACATGCAAACCTACTCTGGGCTTCTGTCAAAAAACTGCCTGAGTTTTCTTCCGGAGAAACTAGTTGGTTTGGGGTACCTGAGACATCTTCGGAAATCCTGATATCCCGAGAATGGTGCTTTGTATTTTCTGAAAATCAGTTGACATATCTGTTTAAGCTGTCTATTTGAGCATTCAAAATCAATGAAATATTTTAAAATCTTGCAAAGAAACAGTAGTCTGTGAGAACCAGAAAATGAAACCCAATAGAATCCACAGTGAAGCTGACTGGTCTACTTTTGGAAAGGCAAGTAAAAGAGAAAATACAAAGAAAGGCTATATATACACAATCTATTCCCTTCCATCCAGTCTGTGAAAAATAAAAAAGCTGGGGATGCCAGTTTTACCAGACTACATATTTGTAAGTTTTCATATAAATACATCAAAAGTTGATGTATTTAACAACAATGTGTGCAATGTAGTTGGGTAAGTGAAGTACTGATGTTATTTCATAGAGATGTATTTTCTCTTTTTATTGTTACAGAATGTAGAGCATTTGAATTTCATTTGCCTTTGGGTTTGTTTTGCAACTCAGTAGTCTTGTTTAGGTTTGTCTTTATTCGTTCCATATACTAAAGGCAGTGGTGGATTCTTGGTCTCCTTAGATGAAAAATGAATGTCTTTATGGAAGAGGCACAGTAGCCAGACACAAGATACTGTCCTTAGTTTGGAGCTTGTCAGGTCCCATTGCAAAGTAGAAAATAGGTGATTGATCAATCTGTTCTGTTCTTAAAATTTATTAATTTGAGAGTGCTATTGACTGAATTTCTAGTTACCTGAACTTTTCTTCATCTTCTCTCTGTTGTTTCATGTCTTTGGGGCAAGAATTGATTTACATAATTAAAATAAATGAAAGCGTTTAGTGGAGGGAGGGTTAGTGACAGTTTTTCCGTACATTTGTCATTGTTCCTTCTTCCTTGTGTTTCCAGTCCCTAGCTCTGCAGTGTCACAGACGCTCAGTTGCTCATGTAATGAACTCCCTTCTCTTGCATTTTTGCTGAGGATCTATTTGATGGTGGTGGTGGTTCAGAGCTCTTAGAAGCTCTTGCTCAATTTTGTTCCTGCATCTTCTCTTTGTTCAGCTGGGCCTGGACACCAAGAGGCTGCTCTCCCCAGAGAGGCCTGGATGGTCTGTCTTCCATCACGCTAACCGCATGGCTCGCCCACTGAGGTCATGGAATTTCCCTACGTTTACTACACTTTATTCTTCCTAAAACTCCAGCAGTCCTTATTAGTTCTCCTCCATGCATCATTCTCCTTTTGTAGCACCCAAATGTGTTTCAAGCACTTTTATTTTCCAATTATTTATCTGTCTGTCTGTCTTCTTAGTAAGCATCCATCCCATAAGATAAAACAATAGGCCTCACAGTGCTGTTGTGTGTTTGGAACTGGCTTATTCTTAGTAATTTGGAGCTAAACACTGTCAGCGGGGAGGAATAACACACTTCCTGCTCTGTACCTGGCCTTTCATTGCCTCTACCATCAATCTGCTATTGGTAATTAATGTTCATAGATATTTAAGCTGGCTTGCTGAAATACATGCATAGTCTTTGTCAACTGTAAGGCAGCATGTCCAAAGTCTTCTCATCAGCTTACCACCCTGCTTTTGTTTGTTAAGGTATCTTTGCTGATCTTAATTCTTGCTTTTTTTTTTGTTGCTCACTCAAAACCTCCAGTCAGGCTTTTTTATGTTCCTCATTGTGACTCACCCAAAGTTGGTGCAGGACAGTTAAGCTTATCTTAGTTTGAAAACTTCACCTTCTCCTGTGGTTTTATTAATGGTTCATAGTAATGTGTTTTCATAAGTACAAGAGAACAACTGTCAAAAATGCTGTGGAAAGGAACCATAGTATTCATTTACCAGGCAATGTATTTCTGAGTAAAAATCCTTCAGGCTATCACATCTCATCATTGCACAAGGTGGGTGCTGATTACTCTTGGAATGAAAGATATCTTCAGAAAACTCACTGGTTACAATAATTGTGTTATGGTACTTTCCCATCCAGCATCTAGGATTCCAAATCCTAGCCGAGTCTCGAATTGGTGTGTAACTCTGCTCCTGTTGCCTTTATTGAAAGGAGTATGTTGTGAGAGAAAATATTTGCCATCACTTTGTTGATATTTATTCTGATACTCTGACTTTATTCTTTCATTTCAGCCCCATGTCATAACTCACTTCATGCACTAAATCACTGAACAGTTTGACTGGTACGGGTGCAAACATGTACTGCATTCCACTCCAGGGCCATTTATGTCTGTGTGAAATTATATAGACATGTACACAAAGCACCTGGGGATTTCAGTCTCCTAGCTTAAAGGGCAGATACCTGCCTAAGATGTTCTTTTCCCCATCTTTTTACCCCTCGCCCCCTTCCTACATCTGGGGCTTTGACGTGCAATAATTGTGGGGAAAAGTACTCATTATCACTGTTTGTACTAACAGTTCCAAATGAATTTATGCGATAGTGACCCTCAGAAGCAATTCAATAAATTTGCCTGTTAGCATAGAGTAAAAAACAATCAGAAGCATAATCTTTTAATGTTTCTTTTTCTTTTGTACAACAGGTAGTTTTTATGTTTTTGGTTCACCTGAATATACTATGATAGAATTTCTGAATTATAGTTTTATCTCCTAGAAAGTTTTCTGCCTTGATTATTTTCTAGATTAGGGGTGATCTGTGGGACACTGCCTAAGAAGAACCAAGGCTTTGCTTAGGCTAAATACTGTTTAATTGTGACTTAAAGAAATCTCTGAAAGTGGCCATTGTGTTTGCAAACAGACAAGCTGAAGGCAGAAGCCCAAGTGATGTCCAGCTAAGAACACACTGCCAAACTACTGTCAAAAAAAGCTCTGGAACTGCTCCTTGCTACTGTGTATGTGAAGCTGAGAAGCCTTTGAGGCAGACACGAGCAGAGCAATCTCATTATATTCGGTCTGTGGACAGGCCATCTCTGGCTTTTGGGGTTTATAGGGTTTCTGCTGTTGACACTCGCCTCATCCGTATAAAAGGAGACTTGCAGACTGCAGATTTTCTGTGCTTTCTGCACTGCTTCACCAGCTTCACACCACAGCTCCATCACTTTCCCTTGCTGAGGATCCGTTTCTGTAGTGGGTTCTCGCAAGAATGAACGTTAAATAAATAAAATCATTTCTTCTGCTCTCCTAGCTCAACTTGCTTCCTTCTTTCTCTTTTATAATGTCAGGCTTTGGAAAGAGAGATAGTGTTTGTTTTCTGCAGTGTGAAACCTGCTGTCAGTATGCTTTAAATAACCCATCTCTTGCTATTGTTATCTGTGCTAGAAATGCCAACCCAAGATTCTCTGCAGCAGAAAGGTGGATTTTCTGCTATGACACACTTTCATTTCAGGTGGACAGGGAAAAGCATTTGCTCATTGTTTGTTATCCAAGAGCAGCAAACAGATTTTTTCACTTCCTGACTTCCTATCCAGTCCCTTACCCATTAACTCATGGTGCTTCCCTGACAGACCTGTGCTATTAGACAATACACTGAGGTTTTGTTGTTGTGGTTTGTTTTTGTTTTCTTTTTATTGTGTTTGCAAAAAAATAATTTCTTGGGAGGAGATGGAAATGAATTTATAAATAGCACTTTACCAAGGAGATCAGAACTGTTGTCCCCATGGTAGCGCGTGAGGAAACGAACCTAGAGGTGGGAAGGGACACGCCAAAGGACAGAGCTGACTAGGGACTAAGCCACAGCTCCTGAGTCTCAGTGCAGGCCCCTCAGCTGGAGGCAATGCTACCTCTTCCCAGCCCTTCCCAGTGGAAGCTCAGCTTCTTTGGGCAGAAGCCAGTTCTTCAGGTCAGTAAAATAATGATTCAAGTCTTCAACAGGCCAGAAGTTTGTGTTTCTTTTTTCCAGTGCCTGGGTCTTTATTTTTACCTCTGTTTACGCATCCCAGCCTGGTCAGTTTGCTGCAGACTGCAGCCATGTATTGTTTAAGAAAGCTGACACATTTAGAATAGAGAAACCTCTGAGGTTTTTCTTCTTCTCCTGTCAGACATAGATGGCTTTTATCCAGTTGACTGCTTTACAGTGCCTTTATCCTTTGCTGACTTGAAAACATTTCAGATAGTTTCTCTTGTTTTATAGACCCTGTAGCTAAAAAACCAAGCTATGTAAAAACATCTGTACATAGCTGTGCAATAGGCTACAGACATGTAGGGTAATACAGCATGATTGCATTCATTGTAGCATTTGCTCCACTGCATAATCAAATAGAAGCATTCCAGTTGCACACAGGATATGTAAGAGTAAAGGAAGGAAATGAAGGACAGTTGCCTACTGTACTTTTACATTTCTTTTGCCTTACAGCTGCCAAGACTAAATGCAATTTTGAGAGCAAGTTTTAAATAACGTAGAGATGATCTTTTACTAGTGATAACTGAGAAAACAGCACTGGGAAGTGTGCATAAAATTCCCCCCTGCCCCATTCCCAAGAAGGAAGCTTGACCTGCACTGATTTTAATTTGATTTTTTTTTTCTTTTTTTTCAATTTTGGTTAACCATCTGGTAACATGACCTAGTATAATACTTAGCCTATTTTGCAGAGTATCTGGTCCTGGAAGGATTTTGCTACACCAAGTGCATTCAATAGACTAAAGTCAGTTTAAATCCTTGGAATGTTGTTGTTTTTTATTCAACAGTTCTCCCACTTCTACCACCTCAGCACAAGTTCTAAGCCTTTCAGTTGTGATTGTGCTACACATAATGCAAATAGGAATTGGGTGTGTAACAGAACCTTTTCACCACTGAAAAATCTTCCCTGTGTTTACCATCACTCTGAAAATGCAGCAGGAACTGTGCTCCAGCTGTGATCCAGTACATCCAGCTCATGGCTGTAAATGTTAATGGCAAGTGCTGTGGGAGAGGTGATGAAATTTTGAGCTGACCTGAGAATGCACGGACCATGTTTTGGCATCATGTGTTAGAGAGAAACATCTCCGCTTTGACAAAATCAGTATATTATGGGGAATCCCACTTCATAGTTGGATTTGCGCTGTATGCACAGTTCAGCAAAATTGAGGGGCTGACGAAGATGATCTGTGGTCACAGCTGTATTTAAGCATCTAAAAACACAGTCTTATTTTCAGATGTTCTGTCCTGCGCTTGAGTAATGGTTACAGTGCAGCAAAGTGTAAGTGATGTAATTGTATTTAATAGTTCCCTGACCATGGGCTGATCAGCTGTGACTCTTTTGTGCTACAGTTGTGAATGAAAAAGTAGGTAAATGTCGCCTACTTGGAGGTCTCAACAAGGCCATTTAAAGTGGTGCAAATGCTCAGTTACCCATAGTGGAAAAAATAATGAAACCTGAAAAATCATGACATGTAAATAAAACTCCGACCTATTTCAGCATAGTCTCTTTTTAATCCTTTATATTTGGCTGTTGGACAAGGATTCTGTATGTTGACACTGTGAATCCTGTGGTTTATTAGATGGTAGATCATAAAAAGGGAGTGATTGAGGAGCTAAACTTCCTTCAGTAGTTGTTGCTTGTAAAAGTGGAAAAGACATTTAGAGAAGCACCTATTATAGGAAGTTGAGAAAGAAGATGAAGCCAGCATCAGCTGCTCCTCGACAGCAAACTCTGGAGGGCAACAGTGCAGAAAACAGAAATCACGTCAGCCATCTCAGCCTGTTCTTCTACTCTGCAGGAGACTGTGGCTAAAGATGGTAACTTCATAATTTGGTTAGAATTTATGTCTTTAAGGTAAGTTGGGTCATCTTCTGGCCTCAACTTAGAACATCTGGCACGGAAATAACGCTCAGCTAAGGATTCACCTGCTAAATCAGCAAATTCACATTTCTCTGTTTAATGTCCAAAAAATTCGGAACAATTCTTTTAACTTCATTTCTTGGGAAAGTTTGGATGAGTAGAGGTGAACAAACAGGCCTAAGTAATAAAAAAAGATCAAAGAAAGCCAATGTGGTTTCCAGGAAAAGAAGCAAGATCATGGCTTGGTGACTTGTTGGAATTCTTGAAGACTCTTCCTGCCAAACAGACAAGGAGAAGGCAGAAATGCAGTGGACTTCCCATTCCTAGCTCTTTCTAGAAGCTTATGATGGACTTTCATTGCAATAGTTAAGTGTCTGACATTCATGATCGAGGAACATGGGAGATAATTGGCTTCAGTGGCCTGAAGAATAAATAGGAAAAAGTACTGATAAAGTCCTTTATATTTCTGCCAGTTCAAAACTTTTAGTCAGATACTGCAGGGAACAAAGTTTGCCTCTGGCCTTGTGTCTTTTGAGAAAAGGATAGGCTGATGAAGTCAAAAATAAGATTTTTGTGCATCCCAGGAAGGAGTCATTACTAATCAACAGTGCTGGTGTACAGTGAAAGATTTTGATATTGTAGGATCTTTTGGCTTTTCAACTCTCTTGCAGATCGCATGGGCTTCCAGCTGGGAAATTACACTGATCTTCATTAACCCTGAGTGAATACAGCGTGGCACTTGTGGTCAATGGCTCTGATAGGCTTGACTTTTAGTTTTGTGTTTCCCCTGAACAATTATTTATTTTGAAGAGGTATAATCATTCTCTGAGTTGGGATACAGACTAGAGAGAAGCTTGTCCTCTTTCTTTGTTCATTTTTCCTTCCTGATTAGATCAATGCAAAACTATGTGTATGTATCTGTGTGTATGTTTGCAGTTCTGTATCCATCTATGTGAATGTATGTGTCTTCTTTCAATAATGCACATTCTGGAAAAAAAAATGCTGTCTTTAAATTCTTGGTAAAATACTTTGAATTTTACATACCTGAATTTGACCAGATCTTCCTTGCAGAAAATAATGGGGTTTCCTTATCAAGTTCTTGCCAGTTTAGATAGGAAGGTGAATGTAGGACATGGTGCAATTTTAGCCTAATTCTTACTGAGGTGTGTATATCTGTATCTATGTGTGTGTATATGTATATATATATCTATAAACTGTCCTTTGAACCCCTGGAATTTTATATGGGCACCGGCATTCTGCCATAGGCACTTTTTAATTTCAGGTTCAGAATCCTATAACCTGCAAATAGTTTATCTTTTTACCTTTTTGATAAGCTGATAGAATATGTTGAACTTATTAAAATTAAAAAGAAAATCCTAGGCCCGACCCCTCAGCTGTACTCTTTCAGCATGGTTTGTAGAATGCTGAGGATTTCTGTGCTTGCTTAGCTTGGATTTAGCCTTGTGTTTCTACTTTAGTTAGTGGTCATGAGCAGTCAGCAGGTTGAAGATGTTTGTTGGTTTTGCGTAGTTGTGTCACACGTTTTTGTGTAGCCATTTTGCCTGGTCTGTTTGCATTAAGGCTCTGTCTGACCACAATTTGACTGCTGGTACACATTAACATACTACCAAGGATCTGCTCTTTGGTTTTATAATGTCATCCATCAAGCTCTAGCGTGTACAGCAATATTTGTGCTGTTGTAGACAAACAGAGTAAACACTGCAGTTATTTGTAAGAAAATTGGCCGGTAAGTTACGAAACTCCGTGTGGATATTTTCATTTACTGGAAAGTTAAACTGATGCTCTAAAATGAGTCCATCAGTCTAATCAGAATTTGTTGTTGAAATGAGAGAAAAGTAAAAGATTGAAGTTAGATTTCTATTTAGAATTTATATTTTATGTCTCTGTCTAAGAAACCTGTATTTGGGATTCATGTTTTCTATTTTCTATGCCCTAGTTTGTCTGCTATCCTAGTTATACTAGTTGGTCAGAAAGGAAGTATTTTTTCCATCTTGGTCTTGTCTGGGTCCAAGTATGGATGAAGTTCCTGATGACACCTCTCTTGCCCTATATCTTGAGTCCCCATCAGTTCTGGGGAGGTGTTGGTGCTCCTTCCCTTTGATGGCCTCTTCCAAGTGTCTGTTGACTTGGACTCAGCAAAGCATCATTGTCCATTGGAGTTACTCTGTCCTGCCAGATGGTTTTCCCTGTGATTCTTGCCTGACCTTCTGTATCTGGACACAGACTTAAGCAGCAGCTGAAGTAGAGATACTCTCCTGAACCTGGACCTCAGATCCTGCAACATAAAAATATTGCTTAGGACTACTGAAGTCCTAAGCTTTGTAGTTTTCTTTTGGAGGTGTCAGTTGCCTCATGAGAGTCTGGTAACTTAATTATCTTTGTTTTGTGTCTCTTCCTCCCTGTATTTTATTTCATAGAATCACAGAATGGTTTTGGTTGGAAGGGACCTTCCCAGCTCCCCCAGTGCCACCCCTGCCATGAGCAGGGACATCTTCACCAGCTCAGGTTGCTCAGAGCCCTGTCCAGCCTGGCCTGGGATGTCTCCAGGGATGGGGCATCCACCACCTCTCTGGGCACCCTGGGCCAGGGTTTCACTGCCTTCATCGTAAAAAAATTTCTTCCTTACGTCTAGGCTGATTCTCTCCTCTTTTAGTTTCCTTCTTCCATAATCTTCTCTGATTTGCCACAGATTGTTTTTTGTTTTTTGGGTTTTTTTTCAATGTATTGATCTGTCTCCCTTGGATCTTCTCATTTCCCTTCCCCCTCTGGGGAGCAAAGTGAGGAGAAGAGACTCTTGACACAGCTCTCTCTCGCATGTTTGCATTCTTTGTGATGTCTCCCTGAAACAGGAAAGGGAAAGGCTGGGATGCTCCTAGCTTAGAGCAAAGGTCCTGAATTCCCAGAGTGTTTGGTCTTTACCATGATGGGCCCCAACTCTTGACTGCTCTGGTTTGTGTTGCAGTGCAGAGGTGCGTTTGCCGTGATGGCTAGATCCTTGAGATTTTATTGTCTGAATGGCAGATTCAAAAGTGATAACTTTTGAGTGAGTATCTGAGAACAATCCCTCTGTTTTCTGTTTTTATCTCTTCGTTGCTTGTTCCATTTTCAAACATGGGAAGACTCTAGTCCATATTTGTTCAATGAACTGATGTGTTTACAGAGATGCAGAATATTCATGCACCAGTGTCTGTGAGTCACAATATGGTCTAAACACTGAAGAAAATAAAGCTTTTTGGCTTTACACTGAAGTAAAAAAAAAAGACCAGCTTTCTGGGCAGTGAGAACTAAGTAAAAGAAACCAGGAAACAGCTTAATGCACCTTCTCCAAACCCAGTGGTAATACTGGTATTGATTTCAGTGAGATTTTGATCAAGCCCATGGTGATTATGATAGCTGGTACAATGAGATCGGATGTAATACGTATTCACCGTGGTTTTGGTGAATGCCATGAAGCTGTTTATGCTGTCATTAATCAGGTAGCTTTGCTGGGAAATGTGTCTCATTCCATGACAGCTGACAAGAGGCTGCTGGGCACCAAAAAAATACAAAAATAGCCCATCTGCGTAGCTGGGATGTTCAGCTGTTACCGTTGCAAATTCTCTCCACGAGCCACTTACTGAATTGCGCTTGACAGCTGAGAAAACCCCAACGAACCACAGTGCAGACTCAACACAGAGTTTTCAGGCAGGGACACACAGATTTGATTCAAAACTGGGAATGTCACCCAGACAGTGTCCAAGTATTAATACAGAGGAGCTTCTGAACTTCTCAGGGGTGTTTTATTTGGAAGCGCGTGAGACTAGAAGAGGCACTTCTCTCCTTCTTGATAGTTTAGCACAAACACCTAGAGCAATAACATGCACACGTGTGCAGAAGAATGTCCCACTGGCTTCTGCAGGACACTGTGACAGTAAGTTTCTTTAGTTCTGCCTGCAGGTGCAGTCCCCCTGAGCCTCACATGCTGTCATTGCTGATTTCAGACTAGAAAGGCCTCAGGATTGGGACTGTGCCTTGACTTGTGTCTGTGAGGCACCAGGGACTCTTCTGGCTGCTGTCAGTCATCACATAGATCTCAGCACTATTCAGCCAAATTTGTGTTTTCTTTCACAGGAGCTTGAGTTTGAACATGAGAGATTTCTTAAGTGTAGAGAAAAGCTCATGCTGGTCTTTTTCTTAGTGAAGATTTCTCTCTAGCTTGTGTGACTTTAACAGTGACATTTTATTTTTGAGTAATTTAGAGAAAGAGGTACTAAAGAAAGTAGACTCAGGACATACTAAAAATATGTCCAGCTATATTACATCTGAAATTAGACATCTCCTCTGTCAGGCTGGTGCTGTGATGTGTTTATATACAAATATATATATATATATATATAAAATCTGCATAAAGTACCACATGGGTCCTTCCCTTCTGTGGGATGGAAGCCAGAATGGACAGCTCTGTTTGAGAACCCAGAGGAGCGCCCTGTAAATTAATAGTAATTTTAGCCTGATTTGGTGAGTGCATGTTTTATGCGGTTGTTGGTCTACCCCAGTGTTTCCCTAGTAGCTTTTTAACCCGTTGGCCAATTGGATTCCAATTTGAGGATATGTATCTCAGAAATATGAGATTTTTGGAAGTTTTCTGAAAACGAAGAAACTGAGTGGAGAAGAAAGGTCTCTCCCTTTGATGCTGCCACTGAGGGAAAGATGCATCACCCACATTTACATCAGAAACCCCAAGTGGAAGCGCAAACATGGAAGGATCATTTTCACTCCGTACTCCTGGCAGCAGAGATAATAACCAGTGCTGAGGTATTTGGGACCAGCTTCATTCTCTTCCATGATACAAGCTTTTGACCCACGTTCTGACTTCAACATTATCAGGCACAAAACGCAGGTTTGTCGGTTTTCTCAAGTCAGGCAGGCTGTGAGGTTAAATCAGCAGTCAGCAAGGAATTAAAACAGAAGGGCTGAAGCAAGAACCGCTAAATAAGTTTATCAGTGCGTGTGTTGGCTGGCAGCTTGACAAAGTGAAGCCAGGAGCTTAGACAGCCCTGTAAGTCAAGATATAGGAGCTGTAATTGAGAAGTATCACAGAAGCAATTTGGAAAAGCATCTGTTCAAAGTTTGATTACCGTGAATCATCCCATTCTGCTGGCCTGCTCTGCTAGTCGCCTGAGCTGCTCTTATTTTGCCAAGAGAACAGCTTGACATGCATACAGTGCCTAAAAATAAAATACACTTTAAATATTAACATGTTTCAAAAGTATAGATTCATTCACTTTTTGTGAACAACAATTGCTTAGTCATTCTTTAAGAACATGGAAAGAATTTAATTGGGAGCCATGGAAGGATGCCATTCATCAGCAACACAGGTGTTTGGCCATCTCTAAAACTGTCCCCTTCTGCAGACTGCGCTGAAACTCTCCAGACACTCCAACATTGTTCATGATGTGTTCCTGAATATTGTTTAATGAGGGCAAGACTGATCCTTGCTCATGAACCCACCTCTGACCAACACCAGGGCAGACTGAGATAGGCATGGCTCAGTAAAGCTCTTGAAACTGTTAAAAGAATCTTTTCATTTATCTGAATAGCTTCATGAGTTTCTTAGTGTTTGCAATTACAAGACAGAAAAACTGGAACTGAGTGCTGGACCCTGACTGTTAGCTCTTAAAGCAGATGCTGTTTGGTACAGAGACTCCAAATATTTTTTCTGATTTATTGCCAAGTCTGACCTTGACTCTTCATTCTGGAAGGGAGATACTGAGGAATTTGAAGGCTCCAGGATCCCTGCTGCTGAATTCTATGTTCCTCTTTGTTTAGCAGTCTCATTAAAAACTATAATTTGATCTTTTTCTTCATTCCTCTTCGTTCTCTCTGAACTCAGGCCCTCTGTTGAAGCAGATGGCTCAGATGAGTTGCATAAAACAGACAAATTCAAAACTGAAAGCCACAGAGCTCATCTGAAAAAGCAAGATGAAAATAGCCTCAAAGCTGGTTTTGGAACCCTACACAGTTTGCAAAGCTGCAACTATTGCAGGCAATGCCAGGGTTCTTTTTCCATTTCTTGGAAGATTAGGGAACACCTGAGAACAGGGTGGGTGTTAGCAGACTAACATAGGCATGTGGCAGAGTGTGAGCATGGGAAATGGCAGCCCTCAGGCACGTCCATTTCTTTTGGTGACTTATTTATTTCCTGAAAGATGCAGCTTAAGGGACGCTGGATCAATTATTGAATTCAGGCCTATTCCAGCAAATAGGACAGTTCAAAATGAAAACACTGAAATCTTGAAATAATTTTGATTTTTTTAATAACATCTGAGAAGGTGAAGAGTGAGATTCATGAAGGCTATTCAGGGCAGGAACAGGTGGAGCTCTCTCCTCTGTTCAAGCCATCCAGCAGTTGAGAGATGTAGATTCATTTCTGTCCCATGTCCCTCTGCTTCAGCCATTGAAGTGAAAGACAGTTTTTCACACAGCTCTACAAATCCTGAATCCAGTGCTGAGTCCTCCTGTTGCCTTGGCAGTTTGCCTGTCTTGCGTGTTATCATGTCAATATTTGCATACATGTGAGAAGAGAAGATCATGCTGAATTCTACAGCAGCCTGTAGATAAGACCACCATGTTCATCTCTACAGCCACTGAACAAAGTGAGGCCAACAGAAGACATTAATATCCAAATGCCTTTGAGCCCCAGGCCGAGGTGACTTTCAAGGGCCAGAATCCAAATCCCGATTCACAGTTTGGTTTCACAGTTGTTGGTGATGTTTTCTTTGAGTTCACAGTTCCATGATCCTGTAGTCTTTCAAAAGCATCAGATCTCTCCTGACTTCTGCTGAATCTGATTCCTTTTTTGTGTAAGATACCCTTGACTAACCTTGTCCCCCATGCCTGTCTCTTTTTTTTTCATTAGTTTGTGTCTCACTGATTTCTATTGCTTGTTTCTATACCAGTTCTAACATCTGTCTCTTCCTTAAGCTAACTGCCATTTTTTTGCTAAGGCTCAGGCCTCCCTGCCGGAATACTTCCATGTCTTTAGCAGGCCTTATTGCAGTCCAGCTCCTACCTTTCCTTAAGTGAACCCATGATGCCAGAGACATATGACCCAGGGCTGTAGATGCTTTTTTCTCCAGCAGTAAGTACACACAGAAGTTCTGAGAGAGCTCATCTTCCCTTCTGATCTTCTGCCCTCCTTGACCTTTGCCTCCCACAGAAGTGACTCCCTGCTGCTTACGAGATCAAAGTCACGTTTCTTGAAGACTCCTGGAAAACCTATATTATCTCCATTTACTACATTTCTGTCCCTGTCTCTTCTCATCCCCTAATCTCTTCCCATTTGTCTTTCTCCCTGGTTCACTAAATGTGAATTATTCCAGGCTTCTGTGTATTTCCCAGTGCTATGTGTTCCCTCATCCAGCCCATCAGTCCTTCCCCAGCTAGAGTCCTTCTCTCAGATCCACCTTGCTGGCTCTTCCTCTGCCTGTCCTCTTAACAGGAGTACAGCTGTTGTAATTTCTCTTACTTTGAGTAATTAACCCCACATATTTCCATGCACGTGCACAAGCTTAGAGACTTTCAGCACTGTATAATGATATCTATAAAGAGTTGGTGAATTAGGTGCCAGGATTTGGGAATCTACATTCAGGGATGGTGGTCTGATTTGGACTAAATATCCCAAACTTGGTATTTAACTAGAGGAAGAGGAATGCAGAAAGGAACCGTGCTTTGCGTGTTTGAGATCTGCATTCAGCAGCTGCCCAGACTCCTGTCGCTGGGGAGTGTGTGGAGAAGCTCTCTGGAATGCGGCTGTTAGCATATCAAAGGTAGAGTAAACATATAGATGATACCCTGCTTCCTCTGCGCCAGTTAATTAAGCCACTCCTCATGTCACTTTAGATGGAGAGGATTTATTAATATGCTGTCATCTAGGGAAGCAGTGGTTTACCAAAAGGGAGGAGTCATGTTAATAGCATAGAGGATGTCACGCTGAACAAAGAGCAGATGTCAAATAAACAAGGTATTTCTTTTTATCTCCTCCTTTGCTGAGGTCTTAGATCCCAGTGCTTTATTATGAAAGCTTAGAAAATTAGGTCTAGAAAAATCTTCAGGTGGTCTCTTAATGCATTCCTTTGCTCCAAAGCAAGATCAGCAATACACGTGTCACTCCTGATGGATATCTGCTCCGTGAGGCTCACTAGTATACTTGTTACCAGCTTGCTTTGAGTTACTGTGAGTGCCATACGTCTCTTCAGGTATATTCATGCTTGGAAAGGAATGGGGTTTTCAAAGATACCAATGGCAAACCTCTGGGGGTTTCTGAAGGTTGTCTGCTCTTTGCTGGTGTAACACAATGTTAAATGCCTCTCTGGCATGTTTTTGTAGGCCTTGGTTAAAGCGTCTTCTAGGCCAAAAAAGGTGTTAGGACATCTGTCAGCTTTCTTCGTCTCAATGTATTTGGTATATGAAACAACCTTTTATTAGCTTGGGTGAGGACAACTGTCCCTGGAGTCATGAGAGGTCTCCATTTCTAGGGCTTTTCGACTGCCTGAGCAGCCCCTGTGCACTGGGAGAGGTTCTGCCTAAATCGGTGAATTAACACAGCATGAATCCAATGCAAGTAGAATTAGAATAAGGCTCTTGACATCTTGGGGGTTGTCTGTGTGTGGGCAAGTTAGTAAAGGAGCAGATAAGTGATTCATCCATTAAACTAGGGAAACCACAGGAGGGTTTCTAGGAAACATAAAAGCCCTGCAGAAAGACTGAAAGCTAAAGCTGAGTTGGCCACGCTGGGGAAGGGGTTCCACATGTCCCATTAATTGCTGTCCTGCAGGGTAATTAAACAAAGAGAAAAAGAACATAGCAAAAGAGCGCCTTTGAGCTCTAACGATTTGCAGTATCTTGCTTTCTTTGCAGGTTTACAGGCATGAAGAGGTCTAGCCTCACAAAGGCCTTTTTATCAGAAAGGTATAGAGCAAAGCAACTTGCACAGACCCAACCCCGGTTAGATGTCAGCTAATCTGTTTGCGAATGGGTGCAGCGCATTCCTCAGAGATCAGTGTGTGCTGAAGGAGTCAACTGAGAAGTTCTGTTGAGCTTCAGTGGTGCCATCGCTGAGATTTGGCTATATCTGCATGAGTTGCAGTCATTTCACAAAGACTAAAGCGCATGGTGCAATCTGGCTCTCACAGTTTGAATACTGGTCTTGTAAAATGTTATCCGGGGCCAGTCACTAGACCCTTGGGTGCCATAGCAATATTTTACTACCAAATATCTTCCCAGCAGTCAGAAAAGTATCCCCTATAAAAGGTATTGTGTATTTCATTAATTCGTGCTATTAGGACCTTGTGTTCTGAGGAGTATTACATTATCGGCTCTCGAAACATCATAGCTGATACTGTGAATATTGGGGAGAGATTTTATTTGTTAGTCTTTTAGGGTGTGAGTAATGAAGATCAAGAGATTCAGAAAGTAACTATGCTTTGTGTTTCAGCTATTTATTTTTCTTGCTGGGCTTTTGGGATTCTGACAGCACTTGTGTATACTGGAAGTGACAGTGTTTTCAGAGTTACAAGGAAGAAAAGATTTTATTGGGCACTACAGGACAAGACTTGGGCCCACAGGGGAGGTGTCTGGCCACAGGGTACACTGAGTTCTGGGAAAGCGTGTTGCATCCCTGCAGGTCATGCTGGTTTGGAGGCAAGAACAGAGTTTTACAGACGTCATGTTGGAATTTGGCATGAGGTAAATTCTCCAAAGTAAGAAGAGGATTCTGTGATGATGGGCACATTTGCAAAGAGCTGATGAAGTACAGAAAGTCAGGGTCTGATGTATGTTCTCAGAAATAGTGGTGGCTTCTTGTGTAATCTTACCAGTTATTTGAATGCTGTGTCTTAGCTCACTTTTCTGTAAAGTTGCTGTAGTAGTTGCCAGTTTCTCAGTAAGGCAGAGGGGAATATATGGGGACTTGGATACCAGTTTGAAAATCTTGTATTAAAAGAAATGTGTGCTGTAGAGTCAGAGGAGTGAACCTTACGTGCCCTTGGCTAGAGGTTTTCTGGGACTCCCAGGAATCCAGGTCATCTTCTGCCTGCAGAAATTGCATGGGCTTACCAGTGCTCAAAAAACTTAGTGCTAGAAAATACTTCTCCTACTTTACTCCACCAGCTAAAAGTAGGGGAGTTGTAAACACAATATACCTGCCTAGATGGTGTTCTTGGTTAAATTCTGCAGAATTACAAGCTCCTTTTGAGGACTTTTGCTGACTATTCCTTTGTTATCTGAATGCCTCCCCAGTCCTGTGTAGAGGGTTGTATTTGGACCAGTCCTGTGTTGCCTTGTTTCCTTGATATACGGTTCAACCACCTCCCACCCGGTAGGGAATTTAAGCCCTCAGCAGGGAGTGGATGTTCTGCCCCTCAACAAAGTCAAGTGAATTGTGAAGTAATTTCTTCCCCAGACTCATTTTTCTCTCATGTATGGCACCAAGATAATGAGATAGTGAGTTATGTTCTCTGTCCTTTGATTAAGTACAAGCAGAGGAAAATGCTGTCTCCATTGTCCATGTAGATTTCTTTCTCAGGCGCATAGAGATGGAGCTTGTTTCACATTTCACATTCCCTTTAAGGGTAAAGGGATAAGCATGTCGAGGCCTATTTGAAACAGGCTATGACTGACTTCTTCCAGTGTCTGGGTGCCTATTCTGTCAAATGGTCTGTGGCATCAGCAGCTCTTCCAGTATAAATACTTGAGTTCAAAATATTGTGACTTGCACTGGGTAGAGCACTTGGCATGACTGTTAATTGTTTTCATACCTGACTGTAGCTGTTGCTCGTGCATTAGATGGTTGTATAATAATTCCTGTACTTGTGATTCATAATGAGTGTATTGTTTCCAGGGTGGTTTTCATTAAGTACAGTGACAATGAAAATTATTGCTAAGGAAAACAGTTTCCACACATGAATATTAAACTCTAATGGAAACCATGTTGTTACTTCAAGATTAACAGAGATTGGCATCCAGATGACTATCCAGCACTAAGCCACATTAAACTGTGCCACTAAAATTGCTTGTCTGGCTTTGAATTAGCACATTCTCATAGAAGGAAGGACCAGCTCACCCTGTTAGCTTCTTCTGGATGATCACTGCAAACCAAACTTGGGACCTGGGGACTCAGCAGGACAGTGACAGTACCAGCCTTTCCCTCTCTATGTTGTACATGCTGGGAAGTCTCCTTCCATGGAGACTACTCTTATTTCACCTGGATACCGCTGACTTCTTGAGACCTCTGTTTATTCAGCTGTACAACGGGGATTGTGTTATTACCTATCCTGGAGGCAGTTTAGTGGGTACTTCTTTAATGGTTTTTAAATTTTGGAACTTTTTATATGTAGACCTTATAGAGAGGAAAAGTATTTTTCATTTTTAAGTATCATAAGCACTGAAAGATTCCCTTGGTGACTGGCTTGATGTGTAAATACAGGCAGGACATCTCTGTCAAACATATCATTGCAACTGAGCGGAAAGGCAGAGCATGAATCACTTCTAGGCTTTCCTGATTTTACTTATGTAGGATGTTAGGAGAGGATGCAGGAGTGTAATTGATGGCAATGTGTGAGCTGCACAAATTGAAAATCGTGGGAGGATGAGAAAAACATCAGCTCAACACCAGACTAGTGATGGTTGGGAAGGGAAGGCTGCTCTGTGTATGGGGATACGCACGAGTCTCCATCCGTGCCAAGCAGACTTCGGGACTTCAAGTTTGGCTCCCTTCCCAACAGCAAATACACTGGGAAGAGGAAAGCTAGCCAAGTTTTAATCAACTAAAAGTTCTGTATCCAGAGGTGGCTGGCAAAAGGAGAGATTAAAGTATTAGGAGTGCAATGAAAAGAAGACATTAGAGAGTTGAAAGCTGTAGTACCTGGATAAACCACTTGCTGAGTGAATATTCCAGTTGTCAGAAGGAAGCCCTGGGTGTTTCAAATAGGATGAAATGTAAACCCACTCACCAGAACTTGTCTTTTTGCAGCTTTGGCTATCGCTGTGGCAAGTATGTAATATCCTAATGCCTAGCTGAGCTGCTAGGATAAATGTAATCATTCCCCTTGGAGATATTGCTAGCAGAGGGCTCATTAGCTGGCAGAAAGGCCAACAGCTGCGAACTGTTTATCTATGACAACTTTTTGGATAAATCTGAGTTTACACAGTTGCCTGCGTCCTGAGGTTTGCTATGGAAGTGCAGATAACTTTGCATGTTCAAATCCAAGCATAGAAGTTATAGGCAGTAATTATACAATTTCTCATGAGAGAAAGGAAAAAACCCTCACACTTGGTAATTCTAAATACAGTATTTGGCTTTCCCTCTACCACTGATTCTCCTACTTGACCTTTTTTGATATTAAAAATAGATTTGTGGAATTGCTGGCTGTTAGTTGTGTATCTGGGAAGATAAGGACTTTGTGTCCCTGAAGAGAGCTGCTGTGTATTTGAATGAGTACAAGTTAAGTTGTTTGTTGGTTTGGGGTTTTTTGTTAGTTGGTTGGTGTTGTATTTTTTTAGCAACAACAACACAAACAAACAAAACCCCAGACAAACAAACAAAAACTCCAACCAAAGGCAACCAAATAAAAAAACCCACCAAACAAAAGCAAAACCCAGTTCTACTTTTTCCCCCCCGTTTTTCATTTTCACACACCTGTCTCCCAAATGGGGCCAGAAGCAAAGTTAGAGCAATAAGAGAAGTTCCTCTTAGGCTATTCCCAGCCTGGTAGAGCTACAGCTCGCCAGGATTTTCATGAACGTGTCTGAATTCATGAAGTTTCTATTCCAGTTCTGCGAACTTGAAAGGCTCAGATAACAATCTGGAATTTATGAGGCAAACAACAGTTTCCATTCATCTCAGTGAAGAAAATAAATCATATTAATGCAGCTACCAAGGCATTGTACTGCTATCATTGTCGGTTAAAGGTGTATTTTTCTCTGCATGTCAATTATATGGATCATTGTATTGAGTTACAAAAAAGTTGCATTTACCTTAATGTTTCAGATATTTTTACTAAAGAACTGTACTGTTTGCAAATCAATAGCATATTTGCTATTTATGTGAAATATATTGTCCAAAAGAAAATTATAGTCTTAGGAAATAGTTTGATAGAAACTATGTATCTTTCAAAAACATTTTTGAGGCAAGCTTTTCCAAGCTTAAAATGTTATAACAATTTGTTATAACTGGCCTGCTGTTCCAGCATGGCTCTTATTAACAAGCACTCAGCAGTTCATGAGCTGGACTTCTTACCGACTTGATTTCATGTACTGCAAAGTTTTGGGCTGTCTGCTCTTCCAGAATTATAAATTTCCCTGCCTAGTCCACTTCTGTTCCTGTATTGTCTGATCCCTGGGCTCCACTGCAACAGAAGTCTTTAATAATGGTAATAATAAACTCATTTTAGATGTCTACATTTTTAAATTGGTCATTGCTTATGAGCTAGCCACACAGGATTCACATTAAGCACTGAAAATAACTAATAAAAATCATGTGACTAAGAGTCTGTAACTGAGCCAGTCACTTATTTTTCAGCCACTGATAGATGAACAAGTCCTTAATCATTAGTTTTCCACCTTCAAATAATGAGGCTTTTAGCACCGAGCAGTGTTATTGCCAGACAGTTTTAGTGGGGATTAGAACCACTAAACAAAGACTTCAGAAGAATTACTGTTTGAGGTAATGTATTTGACATTTTAATTGATATTTAACCACTTTTAATATATTGACGTAACTCTAGACTATTTTGCTACACCACATCCCCCAAACATAGAAATATTGCCCCCTGCCACCTCCAAGTGACAGCAAACATTGAGTCACTCTCATTTTATGAAATTTATTCGAAGGAAATTAAGGTGAATCATTTCAAGCTAAACTGCCTTGCCTGGTTGAGCACTGAGCTCGAGATGCAATACTGCTTCTCAGCTAAAACCTCACATGTCAAATATAACAGAGATATATTGGCACTGGTTAAATGGAAGAGAAAGGTGGAAAAATCAGGTTTACTAGTAGGAATAAAACACTTTCAGTAAGAATCCTGCTCTGGTCATTGCTGCACCTGAGCTGCTGAAAGGTAACCGAAATACCTTTCCCTATTGGAAGTGTATTTCAGCCAAGTTCATAGAGTCATAGAATCATTTCAGTTGGAAGAGACCCTCAGGATCATTGAGTCCAACCATAACCTAACTCTAGCACTAACCCATGTCCCTAAGAACCTCATCTAAATGCCTTTTATACACCTCCAGGGATGGCGACTCCACCACCTTTTTCACTTCAGCCTACAACCATTTGTGGTACCCACACAAACAAGTCTAGTAGAGCACTGCACAATTGTCTGTGGGATCAAATCCTAAATTCCACTAAGTCAAAGAAGACTCCTGCCACCTACATGAGCTTTGTGACTCACCGTCAGGGTTTTGCCAGCTTTCCTGGCTCTGCCATTCTTGCTTTTTTTAAGTATGAAAATAAGGGAAAATGTAACATCTTTTCAGAGAGTCTCTGTTTATTGCTCTATTCCTTCTCCCCAACTTTATTCTGAAAACAGAAAGAACTCCATTTAAACACAACTTCACTGCATCTTCTAACATTGTAGTAGGGGGCATTAGCAGACAAGATTAGATTAATGTTTGAGTAGGTGAAATGTATTTTCCAGTGAAAGCAGTGAAGGTGAGTGTGTTCAACTTGTTTTCTGTCTGGCAGAATATTTTTGTGTGTGAACAGCCCTGATATCTCACTGGGTGCATCCTTTATCATTTTGGTTGAGTTACTGCTGTTATGTTTTGGGTGAATGAGCTGTTTCACTCATTCTAATGGGAACATTCTCTGTGTTTCTGTTGCAGGAATTGCTTACCTGGGAGGTGTCTGCAGTGCCAAGAGAAAGTGTGTTCTTGCTGAAGACAATGGTCTCAATCTGGCGTTTACAATTGCACATGAACTTGGGCACAAGTAAGAACTTCTTCTGTTTCTGTCTTTTCTGATGCCACTGTAGCATACTTTTCTTTAAAGCCACACAAGTGAAATTACTAGTGTGGCATGTTTGTTAGGATTTCATAAATCTAGCAGATGATAAGGAACTTAGTTTTTAGGAGGCTTATGTAAATATTCATTGCAGCACAAATATTTGACCCTCCCCCATTTTTCACTCTACGTTTTAAGGCCTCATTCTGTTGGGTGATTGATGGTGATAGGTAGAGACAAATTCTGCTGTTGTTCATGCTGTAGAATAGGTCCACAAAAATGACATCTATTTCAAAATCTTTGAACTTGCTAAATTTTCTCTGAAGTTCAGATGTTTATGTCAAGGGTTTTAATAGTTAAATGGTTTGTTGGGTAATGGTTTCATCTCTACATGTGAGGTAATCTACTGTGGCTGAAATTGTAAGCATCAGAATTTTGGAAATGCCCTTGAGCAGTATTATTTGATCAACAGAAAGAAATCACATTACTTGATTTATCAGCTTAATCACAGCTAGCTAACACACTTTGAACACTGACTGGAAAAAACAACAAAGAATGCGATAATTCCTAGTCAGACAGAAATTTGCAGAATGGAATTACTGAGTACTTTCTGCAGGTGACTTTGAAGGCTTTTTAAAGGTGCCTGTAAATATCCCATGGACAGAAGGAAACAAAATTGACTGGAAGAGTCACTTACTGCATCGTCTTAGTGCAGTTAATGAGTTAACCCAAGGGTCAGCATCCACATTCACTGCTTTCCAGGCTAAGTATAATATGCACTTACTAATAGTACTTAGAAGCTTTTTTCCCTTTCCATTGACATCACTCTGGTTGCACTGTGTCATAGTTAGACTGTGGAAGGTAGAGAATTAGACCAGGAACTAATTTATACAGGGGCCAGGGCTGTGCCTATGAGATTTTCAAGCACACCTTCCTTTAGTCTCTTGGGGTGCAAGATAGGAAATCCCACCGTTATTCCTTCAGTAAGAAGCGGTGCGTAAGTTTTGTATGCACCTTTCTGGACTCTTATTTGTGTGTCTGTTGTGTCTTCCTTTCCTACAGTAACAAGTATTTGACAGCTAAGAGCCCAGGTATCATGTTCAGATTCTGGCTAATCTCATTCCATGACAAATAATTATTTTATGGCAATATGTTTCAAAATTGCATGGAGGATATATAGGTTACTACCAAAAATGACAAAATGAAAATGATTCTCCTCTTCACCCTTCAGTGACACCAAAAGCAGCTGAGCCAAACCGAGGGTGGTTTCAGCCAAAATGAAGGACATTTGGTTTTGGTTTTATTTAAATTGCATGCCAAGATGTTAAACTGAGCCTAAATTTAATAAAAAATTAACCTGTGGGTGATGTTAAGGGAAATTCAGCACTCATCTTTGGATGGGCCAAGAGCAGGAGGGAAAAATACTTGAGCTGCAGAAAATCCAGCTGTGTAAAAGAGTGAGACTGGTCTGCCATGGTGTTTGCCAAGTTTCCCAGCAGAGCTGTCAAGCTTCTTTCTAATAATGTCTCGCACAAAATCCACAACATAAATAGGGGATGTAATGCTTTCAGATATAGCTCTCCATCTGTGCAGAAAAGAGCAAACTCCATTTTCTTTTCCGAGTGCAGTTTTGGTGGAAAGATCATAATGTCTTTTCTCTGCTGGTTTTCTTTCTTTACCTCTGACTTGGAAAGCTATTTTGAGAGGTGGCTATGAGATGTCTAAAGGGACTGACAGAGGGTGGCTTGGGTTCAGTACCCTGGAGGATTCAGACAGTGAGTGTGCTCTTGTGCGGGGAATCTACTGCTGGCAGCATTCTGCTGCCATGGCTGTTTTGGGAACAGGTTACCGCGTTTCACAGTGAGTTGCAATTGTCTGTAACACACTGGAGCAAGCCCTCCAGCCCTTTTGGCCCCTCTTGCCTTTCCTAAGCCCAGCCATAAGCAAGCGTAATCAAACCCCAGTGTACCAAATCAAAGAGAGGTGAAAAAACGCTCTCTCTCACCACCCAACGCAAGCATGAAAATCATCCATCTATACTGTCATCCACCAGTGGTCTAGTTAGTTATTTCAGAGTCTGGTTGATTTACTGGTGCCTTTCTGGCCTTGAAGTCAACAAGAGTCTTTTCACTGTCAGGCGTCTCCTTATTCTTCTGTTTTTGAACTGCAACAGGATGCTCTGAGCAGTCCTGTTTCAGCATGTCTTATGCAAATAGAAGGATTCTTTGCAGACTTCACCTACAAACTCATAGTTTTTAAGTGAAGTGAAAGGAAACCCATTGTGGAGATAAAGACAAAGAAGCTGACATGAGATTCAAGTTATAAAATGAAAAGCAAGGAAAACTGGGTGCAGATTTTTTGATTTAAAAAATCCAGTCAAAACTTACATCCCTGTTTGCAAAAATATAAATTTTGGAGAGCTGTAATTGTGAACTTTATTGAAGGCTGATTTCCTTATGAGTGTAGAAAAGCTGAGATTTATTACTTCTTACCCTAAGACTAACAAATGTCTGTGGAGATTACAAGCCCAGTTTGGCATTCACAGATAGTTTCTGATGTAGACTTTGGAAAAAGTGAATGGATTACTAATTGATATGTCAGATTCCTAATCTGCCACTAATGTCATTTGGACTCACTGCAAAAAACACTATTACAGACAGCTGCACTGTTAAAACATGGAAGCATCATTAATTATGTCCATTAGAGTGATGCTTATAGGTCATATAAAGGTTCATCTTCAGGTTTAACCTATAGACTTGTTGTGCTTGATGATGAGGTGACTGATATAACTGTGATCTGTTGTATTTGTATCTTCAAATTTGGAGCAGTAATTTTGGTCCTTAGACACAAAGGGAGCACCCATTTGTATTTAGATGCAATTTTTCCTACAAAGAGTCCAGGAAAAGAATTTTGCTGTTACAAAAAAGTAACAGGCAGGGTAGAGATCACTGAATATGTGATGAGGCTGCAAATTATAAACTTCTTACTATACAAGCAGGAACCCTCAGCAAGTGTTGTCCATTCAGCATGGTCAACAGTGGATGTCTTTTAAAATAATACACTTTAATGTAACCACAGTGAGTTGGGTTTTGTCCAGGGATTGCTGGGTGGAGGACTGTGTTCTGACATACACAAAAGAGAAGGCACAGAGAACACAGCGGTCCCTGAAGTCTTAAAAAGTGTAAGTCAAAGGTCTGGCTATTATAAACAGGTTAATATGCTGAACACTTTCTTACTCTCTTCTTTTGTCAGACTAGCAGGGCAACTCCATCAGTAGGAGCCTGAAAATGCTCTACTGTTGTTGACAAGATCCTGAATGGTGCTTCTCTCCTCCTCCATGAACTGCCCACTGTGAAGCTGATCTGAGATTCATACCCCACGGACCACCCTGAACAACCCTGACTTTTAGAAAACCAGTGCCACTTCCCCCTCCTCTGTTCCCTTTTTGCCTACAGCAGTGACATTGTTACCATTTTCAAGTCCTTCTCCAAAGAAAAAGGCAAATAAGTTTTTTTTTAAACAAAAGCTGGGATTCATCCTTATATCCGTTATTCCCTAAGTGAAGTGGGTGGACTGTAGCCAGTGGTTTTTCAGGACAACAATGCCAGCTTTGTTGCTATTCCTCTTTCTTTCAACAGCCTCGACTTTCCTGTCGTGGGACGGGGGGCGGGCTTGGGTGGGGAGGGAGGATTCCCATTCATGAGCTAGCGGAACCTGGCACTGCCTGGATGCTGAGCGCATAGCCAGAGGTGGTATGGCTGGAAGCCACCCTGTGTTGGATGCCCTCAGGAAAGCGAATCAAAATCAACTCACAATGAGGAAGGTGCAGTCAGTTGCCAACAGTCTGAAACCGCATGGCCTCAAACTTGAAGCTGAAACAGATGAGGACAAAAACGAGTCCAAAGGTAAAAAGCCTATAGTGCACAAACCTAAGAGGCCTGGATTTGGAATTAGCCAAGAGAAGAGTTTAGAACTGACAGGTTTCTGTCCAGTATGATTATTTGCTTTAGATATTAAGTATTGATAGATGTAGCTTGGTTAAAAATACTTTAGGGTGGATAATTATGTGCTGCATACCTAACTGTGGCATTTCTGTTGTGTTTCCAGCAATAGTGGTGTTGCAGGTGAAGGGAAAAGCACTCTCTGGATATTCCTTTTGTGGCCTGATACTTGTGCTATTAGACTTGTGAATAAACTTCCCTCCCTGATCTGTCTAGTGCAGCACACAGCAGAGATTCTGTCATGCAAATAGTTATAAGGCAGAATGTGAAAATATTGCAGGCTGAAGGAGAATGTGTCTTGAGCAGATCCAAAAGTGCAGAATAACGTCCTGTGACAACTTACACTGGTGCAGGCATACAAGCTTCATTCCTAAGAACCAAACAGGAAATTAGCAGTCCCCCTTGTCCTGCACTTTATAAAGATTTGGTCATAATGAATTCTTAAAACTAACAGTTTCACATGGAAGCCAAGGACCACCAGAGTAAGCGGGATGCAGATCTGAGCAGTCAGGTAGTGCTGCGGAGCGCACACTGTGCTGATGTAAAACTGTTTCTGTTTCTTAAGCAGCCTGTTTTGTGATCCCAGTCAGCGCAGCGATGGAGCCAGCCAGCCAAATCGTGGTAGTGGTATGAGAGGAGTGGTTCTGGAAACGATATAAAAATGGAGGGACCTTTACTACAAATTCTCTCATTTTATCCTGGGATTATAACACTGGGGTGCAGGATGTAGGAGCAGAGAAGCTGTTTTGAAAGAAAAAAATCCAAACCAAACAACCCTCTGTGTCTTCTTTAGAGCAGCCCACCATAGTCTAGCCTTGAACACAGCACTCTACCAATGTAGGCAGCTGAGTGTGCTTTATATCCTTGCTGGCTTTAAACATTAACCCTATTTTTCTAAAAAGCTCCCATCTGGACTTCTTTTTCTGCTCTGTGTTGCTCTTTTGACCATCTGCATTGTAATGATGGCAAAGGCAAGGATTTCTTCATAGCATTTGTAAAGAGCTGGTTTTTAGACGTATGAGCAAAGCAACCAGTAGGATCCTAGAGTGTTATGGTGCTGACAGCGAGATCGGTCACAGAAAAGAAAGCAGACCTTGCCACTGCTGTTTGAAGCGTAGCAGAGGCATGAGTTAGTCCCCCATCTATCAGACAGGTTCTGCCTGACCTGAGTTTCTGGGGAATGTTTTTCTTCATTGCTATTGCAAAAGTGCACCAATTAATTGCCAAGAAGCAATCTGTCCCCAGATTACTTCTTACCTCCCGAAAGGCATTAAAAACAACATTACTAAAGTTGCAGAATCAAACATATAGAAGTGCCAAAGTCTCAGTTTCAGGGTTATCTGGACAACTTCAATTCTAACTCTAGTCCTGCTGTCTTGCAAATGAGGCTGAACTTCTACACATAGGGTAGTATTTCAGCATGTAGTTAGAGACTCCAGTTTAACCTGTGTCCACAGGCATCTTATTCACTCCTGTGCAAGCATGTTTCACCAAAGAGAGACCTTGCAAAGAAATGCCCATCTTGTGGACCTGCAGGGCAGTATCCATGTACGTGATGGCTCAGGGATGCAGCCTGTGGCTGAATAAACCTCCCCAGTGGGTGTAGATTCTGTCTTGTGGCAGAGAGCTGTGGCAGTTCCCTCTGTGCCTTTGTAAAAAACCCTTGTGGCTGTTTTGACCCTGTTGCAAAAGACAATGTGTTGGAACTCACACGTCTGCATTTGCAGGGTTTGAAAATCAAGGTCAGCTGGATCCCAGGGAGGACTGGAACCAGAGAGAACCCCATGCAAGCTTTATTCTAGCAAGCTCAAGTATTAGTCACTGTGCTGCTGCACCAAGATTTCCTGAGTAGCCAGGTAGTTAACTGCCCCAGTGATATTCTACTAGTGCCAGCACTCTCCATTTAAAATCTCACAGGAATATGTGGCTGTTCCAGTATATTGCAGTCTCAGGATTACTGGGAGTGACTGACTGCTGTGTAGACGTACCCTGAAGCTGGCCAAAAGCGCTGGCAATGCTCTGTACCCATCCTGGAGCTGCTAATTTTATTTTCTGCCGTTTGTGTTGTAAAGCTGTTGTGGAATGTCTCTCTCTGTTCCCAGGCTCCCTTTTCTTATTCCCCTCCTCCCAGATTTCCTTGTTCTTCCACAGATAATTGCAAGCACATTTTCACAGTTAAGTTGCCCTTCTCTGTACAACTCCAACAGGACATAATGGAACACTGCTTATTTCATCATGAATGTTTGTACATCAGAATTGGGATGATCTAGTCAAAGCAATTATTTAATAAATTATTTTGGTTTTGAGAGAGAACTAGGTATAGACTAAAATTTCAGGAGATGCCTCTTCCACTTTTGGTAACACACTGAGGGGTCTGTGTTAGACAAAAAAAATTATTATGTACATAATAACTTGACATTAGTAGCTTTTTGAAAACTGTGTCCTAAATTAGTCAAAAGTAAGCAGAGATCAAAGACAGATACAGATCTAAACACATGTGAATAGAAAAAAATTCAGTGTATACTTCTGCAAGCATGGGTGGTTGGGTGGTTTGATGGAGCATCACTAGATGGAAGGTATCTCGATGTGTTTGCTCAACATAATACAGTACCTGTGCAAGTTAATTTCAATCTCAGAAGTAGAATATCCCTGTTGTATTAACCTTATCTGGGCAAGTTGTTTTTACATTGACAGTAGGCTATCACATAGAGAAAAATCACGTACAGAAATCACATAGAGAAAAAGAAGATTGGGAAGGAGAAATGGAGAGGTGCGAGTAGTAACATGTGCCAGACTGTGGATACCAGGCCTGGGTTTGGATTTTTTTTTTAGTTTTATGTAAAACTTCAAGATATTTACAGGTGTGGTTCCTGACCCTGCTAAGCCCAGCATGGCGGTGGGTACCTTCCCTCTATCATGTGTGTCTTTTCTCGCTCTTATATCTTCCAAATTTGATATCGTTTATTCACAGTGTTGGAGTGTAACCACATTGGAACTGGGTACGGGAATGTCCACCTCCCTTTGCTTTCTGGGCTCTCGTGGCAAGTGTTAGTGTGGTTCTGGTCATGGGTTTCTATGGTTTTACTGTACGCTTTGTGAAGGATGTCTGCATAATCCCTAGTGAAACAACATTCTCTTGCAGTCCCTCTAATTTCTTTGTTTTGGAGCATCTTGGACAGCTTTACTTAACATAATAAAACTGCACCAAATGGGCAAACAGCAGTCATTTAGAAACTCCCAGACAACACAATTTTCATTTAATTGATAGCTTTGTGGCTTTGCCAGCTACGTCTGTCTTTTTGAAGGCTTATTCTGCTGAGTAAGCCACAGCCATGTTAAATAGCTGGCCTGTAATGATTTGGCAAATCTTGCACATGCTTCCAGCTACATGGGTTCTGGTTTCATACTTCATTGGCTTCGCTGGCAACAGCCCTGTGCATCCAATGACCCAAAACACAGGGACAGTACAAGTCCCCATTGTGCAGCCTCTACAGTACACACCAACACAGGAAATATTAGGTTTGCAAATGCCATTTACCAAATAATCATTTGTTTTTTATACACAGGCAGCAATCTAGCTGAAATATTTACTTTTCCACTAGCAGTTGGGTTCCAATAGCCTGTAACCCACGCTGTCTGCCTGGCCTGCTGAGTTCAACAGGTTCCAGGTGAAAATGACTGCAGAGCTGGGGAAGGTGATAAATCCCAGCCTGTCACTTGGAAAAGCCTTCGGTAGTAACTCAGCAGCAGCAACGCCAGTGGAAATGTTGTTGCCTCTAAAAATGTGGTTCCCTTTAGCACTATGTCAGTGGAAGGCTGCACTGTAGTGGAACGAAGTTCATTGCCTCTTGGGCAACAGTTGTGTTGGGAAGTAAAATTCAGCAAAAAGAGTTTACTAGACAAACGAAATAAACAGGCTTTCTTTGTTCTCACTGGTCCTTTTCCATTTGCAAAATCCTCCTTACATCAGATGCTGGGCCTCTTTCCATTGCTGGATCCAACCCAGCAGGGAGTTTTGTCGTCTGTGTCTTCACTTGAACCTCAGTTTCCAAAAAAGAGAAGAACAATCCACAGCTTTCTGCCTTTGTTTTTGCTTCGGTGAAACAAATCAAAGCAAGAGTGTCATCCTCTCCACTTGGTATATTGTTTTACCTCTTTCTCCATTCGCAGACAACAAGTGGTAAAATGAGAAGAAATGGCCTTAAGTTGCACCAGGGGAGGTTTAGATTGGATATTAGGAAAACTTTCTTCACTAAAAAGGTTATCAGGCACTGGAACAGGCTGCCCAGGCTCATGGTGGAGTCACCATCCCTGGAGGTGTTTAAAAGCTGCGGAGATGAGGTTCTTAGGGACACAGGTTAGAAGTGGACTTGGCAGTGCTGGGTTAACAGTTTGACTCGATGATCTTAAAGGTCTTTTCCAACCTAAATGAGTCTATGATTCTTTTTCATTCAGTTATTGACACTTTTTCAATACTAATCCAGATATGGTCCTAAGGCTTCTCTCAGGACCTAGTTTGTTTTGAAAAATTTATTCATATTTTCTTTTTATACCTTAAGTGTTAAAACACATACCTGCATCTCATTCTGAATTTTTTAGGTGTTCATTGAAGTAACCTTACCAGGTTTGCCAAATGCATTATTGCAGGCAGCACCTCTTAGTATAAGGAACAGAATCTCACGAGAAAAACTCTTATGTGCTTTCCAGAAATCTGTCATCAGTTAAATGACATGAACATTGCACCTCTTATCAGCTAGGGACCCTCTAAAGAGATATGTTCCTGTGAAGTTAACAGACTTTTTTGTTCCTCTGCAATTTGTCTTCACATCAACATGTTCAAGCCAAAGTTATTCAAAGCACTAATATATCTTTTGAGTTGCTTTCTACTTTCTTCTTGTGGCATTCTTAGCCAATATGAAAGCAAACTTGGCTTCATTAGCCTGGAAGTTTGTAGCCAACTAGGCATGCCCACTACCCAAAGAATTCCACTTTGGGATTGGTCTGAACATATCATTCCCAATTGCTTTGATACCAAGCCATGATTTGCAACACTCCTGTTTGATATCAAGTCTCTCCCTGCTCATCAAATGAGTGAGACTAAGTAAGATAGCATGCTGAGCTTTTAATATCATTTATGAACAGCCAAGGCCATATGGTTCTGGGATTATGAATTATCTTCCCACCTGCACCATTATAAAAAATCCCAAGAGTTTAGGGAGCCAATGTATAATAGGAACATTACTGGATATGGAGCGCTCCTGAGTGACAGGAATAGCTGTGATAGGGATACCACTGAAAATGTCATGTCCTTATAGCAAATGTCTTCAGCTGAAGCAAATGGCTTTAACTGAGCTACTGCAGGCTGATCAATTGCTAAATTGTAACTGCAACTAATAGAATTGCATCATACATTTCCTGTGTAACTTTTTTCCTAGACAGTTTTGCAAGCGAAGCGAACACACAGGTTTGTCACTGCCCACTACAGTCATCTGTCATTTTGGTGAATCGATGTAAGAGGGTCACATAGGATGGATTTCTTCTTGGACCAAATCTGTAAGCCCACAGTGATTGGCAACATAGACCAAGAAAGAAGACTAAAAGATTCTGTGAAAAAGGACTTCTGTGGCTCTGGGAACATAAAGCATGTATCCAGTGACTTGTCTGGGAACTTCTGAATTATATATATTACAGTTACTTCACATCTCTGTCTTTTGATGTTGGCCATCTCCCTTTTCCCACCTCCAAGAACGGAGAATCCGCCTCCCACTGTGAGGAAGTCAGGCAGCGTTCCTGACTCCTACAGCTCATTGCCCAGGCTGTCCTGCTCCCCCCAGCACTCAGCAGTGGGTGGCTTCCTGGTGGGGACAGCGTGGGACATCTGTGGTTCCTTGTGTTGCACATATTTGGCAAATTCGCTCCACCATCTCTCCCTTCTCCTTGCATTTCTTTTACAGGTGTCTCAGGTTGCATCTCTTTGTTCAGGTTTGACCCTCAGTCATCAATGAAGTTGACTGGAGGCTTTCACTGGTTTCACAGGAGTTTTGAAGAAGTGTACGCAAGTGATTGCATGCAAGAGCTTCCCCTTAGGTTGCTGACACTATGAGCAACAGACCCGTCTCCTGTTTTCCTGAGCTTTTGTCTTTCTTCCCTAGTGGGTGGGAAATCCCGCCCAGCTATCCCAGGGTTTTGTCTTTTTTCCACCCTACAATTTATATTCCTATTTCATCCTCTGAGGAAATGCATGTCACGTTTTCTGAGGTCTCATTTTCACCCACTTCGGGCAGTGCTGAAAGCAAACAGCTTGTTACCCCTTCAGTATGTTGCTTCTGCGATGCACCAGGGTGCTTTGCGAATAAAGAAGGAGCTACAGATGGAGCACAGCAGCCTCTGCTCACCAGACAAGAGAAATGAACAGTCTGTGTCTGCCCACCACTGTTCCATTCATAGTCACTGTACTCGTTCTGCAACAACACCGTCCTTTCTGAAACCAGACTGAAGCAAGGGAGAGAAGGAACATTTTTTCATGTCCAAGAAGCAGACTAAATCTCCTGGAAGGAAAGGAAGCTGCTCAATGCATACATTTTCATGGGGATGATGCCCTTTGGCTTTCAGATAGCTGTGTTGTTGCTCTAAGGTGATCATGGCAAGTAGCCAGTGTCTCTTCTTTGGTAGCCTGAGAGAAGTGATTCCCAATAAATGGTCACTGATGCATGTTTTACAATAAGTGTTTTTTGGTATATGTTTCACCTTTTCAACAGGGAGGGACTGTTAAAGCAATCCTTGACTCTTGCTAACGTTGTTGTGTCAGAAACCTGTTGCTTCTGTGTGTTGTTGGCATGTATCAAAGCATGTGAAAGAGTTTAGAGATGCTGAGCATCCACTTGGATGGCTGCCCTGGAGATGGGGTAGTGGTCTAGGGATGTGAAGGATGCAGGAATCTACATGCTGTGTGATGTTAAGACTCATAGGGCCAAAAAAGAAAGGCTGAAATTGAAGCCACTGTATGCTCTGATCAACACAAAAAATACTGAAATTGTTACTATAAGCATAAAAGTGCTGAGCTCCTGATGCTGTTGGGCGGATGTGACGGCAGAGAAGGAGCATTTTTAGCCCTGGGCAGTCGTTCCCATGTGACATTTGGCAGTGGTGATGTGATTGGATTCACTGCATGAGCCTTTCCCACATCTCCATTGCCTGCGTGCATTCGGGTGAGTCCCTGCCGCATCAGCAAGAGCAGACTGGACCACTCTGGCTCATTTTGAGTCCTTCTGCAGGAGGGAGCTGGGCTGTTCCAGCCATTACGCGCTCACCCCTACTAACTCAGAGTTGTAGCTTAGTTTGCGTCTTTAAAAGTTTTCCTTCAGGGAGACGGGATTCTGAACATGACAGGACAAAAAGGACAGGACCTTGCCTGTGCTGAGCGCATTAGTACTGAATGGTTTACGCTGTGCTGTGCAATTGCAGTCTTTTACGAGTCTGAATACGTACTGCTAGAGCTATGCCGGTTGACAGCTCTCACGTTTAGAGATTTGTATTAGATACTACATGGGGCTTGGAAAGGAGTGAGCAGTAAGATCTAAAGGAAGAAAGGTGTTTTCCTGAGGTAATGCTACTTTTTCAGTGTGGAGTTCTACCAATTTTTTTTTTGTACATATATCGATCAAGCTTTTTCTAGGATGATATTAGGTGGAGCACTCCTTTTTCTGCCACAAGATACACTACCCTCTGCAGTCTCTGAACCTGCTGATTCCCAGAAACACTGTGAAGTTTTTTAGAAAAAGGTTGCTGTGCTGGGACCACATCCTACAAATTCGATGTGGTGGAGGCAGGCCATGGGAACGGTAGGAGTTCGATTGCATTGCAACTGGATTCCTTTATCTTACCGAACATCTTGGAATACATCAGGTGACACCTGCCCCGAATCAGCCACCATACAAAAGAGGCAAAGGACTCTTGAGAGAGAATCGCGTAAGCGAATGTCCACTGGAAAAGTAGTCAATCTTCTGAGCATGTGATATTATTGCTGGGGAGAAGATCTTAGGATGATTTACCCTCTTCTTCATGGCCTTGGTCTAACTTCAATCAAACCATATAAAAGGACTGTCACTGATGTCAGTGGGGTTTGGCCAGCTCTGTTACAGGTATGTAGGACGACGCGGGCAGTGAACTTTTGGATGAAATGTTTGAGTGAGTAAAAGGCCACACTGCCTATTCCTGAGTGTCAGTCTCTCGTGTGTGCTATCTGTCCCTTGCGGCACAAGCTCATACTTGCTGCCTTCCAGATTCCATGGCAAAAGAACTAATTCTTTTTAAATGAAAACCATATCATAAAGGGCTGGATCTGTCACGCAGCTGAATAAACCACAGCTTTCCATGCTGTTATTCACCATAGGCGTTCATGTGTTCTCACTCGCTGTTGTTGACTTCCTGGCTGTTTGATGAGTAGATAACCATATAAAATATCTGGTTACTTCATTATTAGAGAGTGACATAAACTTGGTTATGAAAACAAGAGTCCAGTAGTCATGGCTGCCTTTAAATGTTGTCTTCCCTAATTAAAAAAAAAGAAAAAGCTCAACACCCATCCTGAACACCCTTGTTCTAGATAGTATTATGTGCATGATGACCATCTTTGATTTCTTCACATGCTTTGAGTCATCTCTCTCTCTCTTCATCACAGCTTCTCAACGTACCTCCTGACAGCTTCTGACATAGCCAAGTTATATTTAAGTGACTGTGTTTACATGTTTGAAAAGCACGAGGTGAAAAAGCCTGTTTTCCATTAAGCCAGTGGTCCCAGTGACTGCTGTTTTTTAAGAAGGTTATGCAAGCTGTTTCATTGCCTCCTCCCAGCTCAGCTCACCTCAGCGTCTCCCCAGCATTTGTTAGTTTGCCCTTCATCCGAGCCTCCCTTGGACTCCCTTCTGACCCCTCCGGCTCTCTCTGCCTCGCTTCAGTTGCTTCCCAGATGCATCACCTTCCTAGGTCACTCTCTTAAAATTCCTGTCCTCATTTTGCACTGCAGCTCCTGTTATCATTCCAGCTCTAATGAGCAACCCTGTTTCACTTCTGTCTCTGTTACGACTTTATTCTCAACTGGTTGGAAACCTCATAACTTGCAAGATATCAGCATATTGAAATGTTAAACATGTTGAACCAGTTCAGAAGTAGGCATCTTTCCAGTGATGCAGCTTCAATTTCAAACGTTAATAAAAATTCCTAACATTGAATTCGATTTGGGACTGGACGGCTCACAAGCTTGATTATGTGATATTCTGTCTCCCACTTCTAAGTTGCTGGTTTAAGTCCAGCCCAAGCAAGTAGCTGCTGAGAACTGTTGATGTACATTCTCTGCTTAGTGACCTATATTGATTTGAGTTTAATGGCCATATTTAACGTTCTCAGCTGTCAGCCATGGAGACTCTATAACCTCCTTCCATATCAGCATCTTCCTTTGTGGTTGACATTGGATGGACTATAGAGCCAGGACTCCCTTCTCAGCCATTCATGGAGACCTGATAGGAAGTGGGAAGGGGGAGGAATTTTGTCCTTCAGATGTGTCCTTCACATGGATAAACAGATGGTGTTTGTGCCCACAGACTGTCTAAATAGCATGTTTTCCATGGGGCAGTGTCATCCTGCCCACACTGAAATGCCAGAGTAAATTATAGCTCCCCTTCTCCCTTCCCTCTCACACTATGTGAGGATGTTGTCCTGCCTGCCCTCCCTTTGCAGTCGTATTTCTCCAGTGCAGTTTAGAAGGAAATCTTGTGTTTAATCTTGGGTCTGCAGTTAATGCAAGATAACCCAGGTGAGTTGTGGCAAGCTGGGTCACAGGGAATAGCTTCTCCTGTATGCTCTTTTGAGAAGGTCACTTGTGACCTACCCTGCTGTGACATGCAGCTCCTGGTACTGCATAGAGCTCTTAGCAATTCACTGTTGTCTTCCAGAAATAGAGCCTTTCAGAGAACATCTGCAGGCTAAGAGCCTTCTGGTACAAACACAGGTAGAGAAAACATGCTTTCCAGCAAACAAGGTTACCCAAGATGTAACAACCTTTGTGGCTCCACTGAGCTTTTCGCTTGGAGTGAGAGGTATCACTGCCTTCTCCCGTCCCACTCTGTATTTGGGACAATGCTGTAGCAGGTCCTTTGCTCAATTCTTTGCATCCATGTTGGCCTGTGGGGCAAGTGGCCCCAAGGATCTCTTCCTTTTCCATGTGTTGCTGAGCTTACGCAGTTGGAGCCATTTCTGACTTGGTTCTTCAGGAAGAGAAAGACCCTCCTGGGGATTTCTCTGTCTGTAGACGATAGAGAGAGGCTGCTGTCCTCGTTTCCTTTTTGGTAGCTGGATAGCCTTGCTGTCCTTTAGAGAAACAGTGACTTTGAGGTTAGTGCTGGTTGTGTGGAGAGCAATCAATTGTGTGTTGTGCAGAAGTTAATTAAGCAGCTGGGGTGGCAGCCAGGTTGCCTTAGGTAGCTTTGCTAGTCCTGAGTGTCATTTCTAAAGTGAACCAGCGTTTGACTCCCCCTGAATTATTTGCAGACAAATGGAATGATTTGGCTTTCACAGGGAGGCTATGGAGAAACTCTTCCTAGCAGCCAGCTGAAGTGCTTATTTGAAACAGAGGGACTGTAGAAGCTCATGGTGTTTCCACTTCTGAGTGTGTTATTTTCAGGCTTCACTTCTTCATAATTCTCTTTCACTTGCTAGCCTTTTTCTGGCTTTTTCTGAAGGAAAACTCTTCTTTTACTGCTGATGGTATTTTCTACCAAACTTGCCTCTTGCCCTCACTTCACAGTCTCTCCCCACCAGAGGGGAAGTTTATGATAATAATCCTGGGGATTTCTCAAGTGCTCTGTTACCAGCCACAAAGTTGCAGCTTTTGAAAAAATTTAAAGCATCTCCTAAATCAGTTTCCCCTAGCTCTTGGCATTATCCTTTAACTCGGATTTGGGGCTTTTAATTGGAAACCTATTGAGAGCCATAGTGGTTCTGATGAAGATTTGTATACATGACCTTAAGAACTTGGAGGTACAACGCACAGTGTATTGAAGGCGGTAGGAAGTTTTCCACAGGCTTTGGTGCTCTTTGGCTCAGGCTTTTAAAGAATAACAGGAAACATCGGAAAACGCACCAAGAGTAAACAGAGCAGTTTAGTTACATTAACTGTCTAGAGGAGAAGCTCTGCTAATGACCGAAACAAACAAAGCAAGTGCATTTATTTAGCATTGCTGTGGGAAAACAAACAGCTGTTAATTGCATTTAGCTAGAGAGGGTTACACAAAGAATTGGCCAGCTCAGGCCCAGAGTGTAATTCTGGCGTCCCGACCCTGTTCTGATTGCTGCGTAGGCTCTGACGGAGAATAGTGTCCTGGAAAGGAGCACAGACTTCAGAGGGGCCAGGGCTTTGAGAGACTGCGTGCTATTTTTTATTCACAGCAATGCTACTTTAAAGCATCAAAGGGATCTGTTGTTGCTGCCTCCCTGTGATTCCTGATAAAATTTGCCTTGCTGTGATTATGTTAACAGTCAGAACTCAAACTGGTCAGTCAGCTTGTTTCTGGATTCTCATATGATGAGCAGCAATAAATATGCTGCAGGACTCCTTTGGTGATGCCGTAGTGTCTTTGACTGATAACCAATGCGTTATTTATATTAGAAAAGAGACTGCAGTGTGAAACCGGAGTCCCCTTGCGCTTACTCTGAATAAACATAGAATGAAAGGAGTTCAAAGGCTGACAGTCTAAGCTGTTCTTGCTTCCCTTTGTGGAATTTCCTTGTCTTTGGGAGGGGAATGTGATGAACCAAAGGCTAAAATTTGCCCTGTACTTAGAATGGAACTGGTGACTGTGGTAGTATCCGCACAAAGGGAAATCGAGTCCTGCTCATCTGTAATGGCTCTGCTGGCTTTGCTGCGTAAAGAATAATGTGCAGCCTGTGTTTGTTGCTCCTGATAAAATGGATAGTTTTGACTTGGAGAGCACAGAGGGCAGAGGGTTTGCAGGGTAATGTGGTGCCATTTTGACATTCCTGCTTCTAATCTAAGAGCCATTCTTACCAGCTCTTTTTTCAAGATCTGTTCATGTAAGAATAGAGCTCCTTCCCATAGCAGAATATTTCAAGAGACTGATTATCTGCTTCTCATTCCATGTGAACTTCTGAATAGCAGGTAAGATTAGATGATCACAAAGAAAATGCAAAGTATGGAATCAGCGCTCACTCTGCTGTTTAGTACAAACACGTAATTCTCTGTCTGATTTATCTCTGTTGACAGGAAGGGGACTATAAGTTAGTGAATAGAATCAGCATGGTATTACATTTACTATGTGTTTAGGAAAAACTGATCCCTTTGATGTAGCTGGAGACCCATGAACTTCAGAAAAGAATGTGTTAGCATGCTAGGGTATGCCTTAGTCCTGCACGTCATTTAATCCTTTCCTCAAGTGAGTCATTGTAAGGTAAAGTAGATGCTGGGAAAAGTTCTGTATTGCCAATTAAAACAGGCTCCAAAGGTGTTGCTGGTTTCATTCTACCAGAAACTCATCACAGAGAGGCCAGTGGAAGTTGCCTCTGTACCTCAAGGCCAGATCCCAAGGAGAACTGGCCTGGTTCTTTGGGCTTAGCACAGCTCCTTTGCTTTATACCAATAGCTCAGGCTCAACTTCTTCATGTTTATGACTTTTTAAAGAATTTCTGCTAAGGATTCAGGAATTATTCAGAAAGTTGTTGGTTTCCTCACAGGTAAGAATTGATTGAATTTCAGAAGAAGTCTGTAAATAACTCTGAGATGTGAGTTCTGACTCAGTCTTTATAGAGAATAAGTTCTCTCTGCCTCAAACACCCCTGCAAAATCAAAGCTGAGTAATGACCGTGACCCTAAGCATTTCTCCTAGGCAGACATCTTTCATGAGGTCAGGTTTAAAATAAAGTTGAGGACAGGAATGTCCTAATTAGTAACCATTGCCCTTGTTGTTTGCCAACAAAAAAATCCCGTTTTCAACAAATCTAATAAAGAATAAATGAAGTTAATCAGAAAGGTAAGGCATTTCTTAATTAACAGCTCTAGACCAAACACTAGTCTTTTGTGGAAGAGATAAAATCGGGGAGCCTAAAACACTTGGAACATCAGGAAGATGGTTTGTTTTCACCCTTTTCAAGTGGAACAGCTGAGGTGCCGACCAGGAGGCCATTCAGGGAGCTACCAGATTGAGGGTGCTGCTGAGTCCCATCCACAGAGCCCTGACGGAGAAACCTGAAGGACCCAACTTGGAGTCCCAGCACCGTGGCAGTCACAAGGCAGGGGAGCTGACAGAAACCTTGGGAACCTGCCTCCTTCCCGTTAGAAAAAAGTTAACATGATTGCTGCATGCCCGCAAGCCTTCTAAACTGGCATTTTTTGGCAAACTTTCCTCTGAAATATGTCCAGCAAGCTTGCATGCCTTGCTTCGCTGTACTTAAATCTTCCTTTCCTGACTTTTAGGAACATGAACTGTAGATCGGCTTATTTGCATTGGAGGAATACTGCTGGAACTTTCTTCCTAGCATGTGAAGAGTTCTCTCTGTGTGTAGAAACAACGTGGGTAAAATATTTGGAGTGAATTCCAGGCTCCATTGAAGTCAATGGCAAAACTCCCATTCACTTCAGTGGAGCAGTAATTTCACTCTTTACTGTTTTGAAGTTAGAGTTACTAATAGACTGTTAAATTATTCCTGCGTGCATCAAACAAAATGTGCTTGATGTTAATGTTTCTGCTGTGTTCAAAACCCACAAAGGTTTAAAAACAAAAATAACTATAGACTTCTGAGTCTAAAAATTATGTTAAATGTAGTTTTGCTAGAAATAATAATGTCCCTGGAGATAAACCTAAAATAATAGACTCCACCGTATAACCTTCACTTTAAGCTAAAAATAGCATAGATGGCGGTTTAATCTAAGCCATAATTATCAAACTGCTGAAGCTGGTTTTGGTTCATTTCAACTAGAAATATGTGTGGTGTTTAGGCATTGAACAGTTGAGTCTCAAAACTGGACAGAAGCAAAGCCAAGAGCATAGTCAGAAAGCAAACAGGAGCCTCTGATTTGTAGAGAAATAACATGGATTAAAGGGTCCAACACCATATTTAAAGCGACTGCTTCTGGCTCGCTCAGTCCAGCCAGGTGGAGACCTAGTGAGTTTCTATTAATCTGTGGTTTTAGCCCCAAGTTGGTGGCTGTCATTTGGGTAGAAGGTGACTCTGGCCATACAAGACACCTTTCATCTGAAAGCCATTTTCCATTTCATGTTTCAATTGAAAGAAGAGGGTTAACCTTTCAAGATGTGTCCAGAGCAGTAGGTGAATGATTCTGTGTTATTAGTATAGCCCGTTTTTGACTTTTTAATTGCTAAGAGTGTCGTTACTGAGTTCAATGGGAAATGAGAAACTCACATCTTAACCTGATAGGTTTTTTTTGTCTTGTTTTGTTTTAATCAAGCAGCATGGGAATGAGCCATGACGATGATCATCAACCCTGCGCAGGGAGGTCTCATATTATGTCTGGAGAATGGGTGAAGGGCAGGAACCCAAGTGACCTTTCCTGGTCTTCATGCAGCCGCGATGACCTTGAAAACTTCCTAAAGTAAGGATTGTGCTGATTATCAAAAATCTTATCAGGCAAGAATCCAATGTGTTATTTCAAAGTGGAAATCTAAACCATTTTCCTTTAAAAAAAAGTGTGTGTATGTGTCACTAGGGTGTGCAAGCTTGAATCTTTCTCCTTTACAGTAACCTCTCTGAAACTGAGGTTTGCAGAGAGGCAGAAGAATTATGTGCATTTGTCAATGGACTGACTGCTTCTTAAAAACAACCTCAGATCACCATCATTTTATAAAAAATGGCCTTCATATTTGCCATGACAGAAATCTGCATGTAGGTGGCCTGAAGAAATCTCCACCGAAGGATGCTGCCAGCGTTGTTCTGTGGCTTTTACTGTCATCATTGCTATTACGTAGCTTTTATTTAAAGGAAACTTTACTTTGCCTGGAGGTAATTCTGATGTGTTTTCTCACTCCTCAGTGAGCGTAGGTCTTAAATAGTTCACTATAAAATTCTTTCCCACTGCATCCGTATTTCAGTTCATCATATTCAACAGTTCAGGAAGGATTTCTGTCCTGCTGCTTGTTAATACTCATGTACCATAGCAAGCACTGGAATTGTCTGAACTCTGTAATTGTGGTCTTAAACCTACAGTGCAGCTCTCTGACGAACAGTATCCGGCAGAGTGGCCAGTGCTTTTGTTCCTAGAAATGGGTTCAGCGTGGAAAATTCTCCACTCTGGGGATTAGAGGTGAGAAAGTAAAATAATTAAAGAAAATGGGATATCTACTGTTACATTAAAGGCATGAAGTTGAAAAAGAAGTTGCATCTGAACACACTCTGATCCCTGATAGAGGGGAGATGACAAAGTGATATTCCAATTTGTAAAAGATTGTTGTGAAGGCAAAGGGAAACATCTTTCCTTTATGTCTGTGATGGATAAGAAAAGAAGTCAAGAGCTTAAAATTCAGCTAGGGGGATTCAGGTGAGACATGATAGAGGACTTTCTAGCTGTTAATCTAAGGCCTGAGGGCAGAACTGATGCTCCATCAGATTTTTAGGAATATTTTAGACAAATCTTTAACCCAGAATGATAGTTGATTCTGCATTGAGATCTGGGTCCAGGGGTGAGTTCCCAAGGACATTTCTATCCATAGTTTTCAATGATTTAGAACGTTTCCAGATATATACTGGGAAAAATCACTACTCTTTCACAAGAGGTCATCAGATTCCCTGTTAAAAAAGAGGACAACAGCTTCTCTACTGCACTGATCTAACACTCCAGTTCAAAGGTGCTTTCCCTTAAAGGCTTATTTAATTCTTACACTCCACAGGTCCAAGGTCAGCACCTGTTTGCTGGTAACAGACCCCCGAAGCCAGTACACAGTGCGGCTCCCTCACAAGCTGCCTGGAATGCACTACAGTGCCGATGAACAGTGCCAGATACTTTTTGGGACCAACGCTACGTTCTGTAAGAATATGGAGGTAAGAGCTCACAGGGTGTACCTGGAAACAAGGTGGGAAGTGGAGATAAAGCTGTCAAGTACTGGGGAAGAAAAGGAGTCTGTACTTTTCTTGGAACTACTTAAAGGGATTTGCAGTGTGTTCAGCACTGCTGCTACAAAATCAGTAATCAAACTGCCCTTGACCTTCATGTCAACAGCACACACTTAGGCAGTCCTTCTCCTTTCCCCACACTGGTCTTGTTAATCTCCTAGAGCAGACTCAGAAAAATTTCTCTTTGTACTTGGTCTTAATTTTGGGGCAGTTCCCTTTTGACGCTGTGTTGCCGCCGTACTCAGTAGAGATCATTTTGCTGGAAGTTCAGCTGAGGTGAAAGTCTCTTCTCACAGGAGCACTTGCTGGCTTCCACGCAGGCAGCTTAGATGATTGTCTGCATGGTTCAGTAGACTCCACCGTCAGACTGCTACAAAGCTCAGTCTAACTCTGTGCCGAGGAAATAATAATCACTGCTTGTTTGATGAGGCCATTGAGGGATTTGTGCAGAATTAGGCCGTGTTTCTTCAAGCAACGTGATGTTTAGTCAGGATTTGGGTGCAAAATGGCTTGTCTCACGTGGTTGCTCGGCGAAATGGAAACACTGATTTTTGGTGTCTCTGGAAGTAGGTCACATTTGAGATGAGGTTGCCTGAGTTGTCCTGTGGAATTTAGACAGCTGAACTTTTCCTAAGGTCTTGCACAGAGGTTGTCTGCATCCCACTTTAGATAGAGACTGAAGAAATGTTCACTTCCAGTTTGGCCTCAGAGATATCCAGAAGAAAGTCATGAGGTACTGTGTCCTGTCACCAGCACCAGTTGGCAGCGTTCTGTCCTATAGAGACAGGCATGAAGCTGCCTGGTGTCTTGCTTTCATTAACTAACCGTTTGTATTTTTTACTTGTCTCTTATTCCCATTCTGAACGATCTTGGGATGTTAAATCAGTGTTAACAAAGAAAATAAGAATCAGTGATAACTGAGGTTTCTAAGTGCCAAATTACTAAAACTGTTGAACACATGAAAGTCCTGGGAACATTCTCTCGGTTTCACATTTGCTGTTTTATTTATTTTGGATTTGGAAACTAGCTAATATAAAACAATAAGAAAAGAATCTGGGTAGGTTGTATTTTCCAGCTCCATCAAGAAAATGCAGACCACCAGGACTACTGTACTGGAAACAAGGTATTAGAATATAGGTCTGTAAAGAAAACCCCAGATCTACCCAGAATGTTTAAAGTTCTTCCACTTGTGTGGGTGTCACCCAGCCCGACTGCTGTTGGAACAGATATTTGCTATTTCCCTTGTTACGATAAAAAACATTCTGTTTCTGGATAGCCCAGTGCCTAATGAGAATGTCAGGTAGGTGGTCAAGCGTTTCTCAGGCAGAAATTGCATGTCCAGTCTGGAATTGCTTCAGGGACAAGTTGCTTGCCAGAATAACGAGCCAACAGGCACCGTTCTTCTCTTTAAGATACAGAGAGCAGGTGTTTGTGTGTCCCAGGATTTTTCACCAGTCTTATTACTTGACTTCTTTACAACACAATGAAAACTGTGCTCTTTTCCTCCATAATTCCTTTAATATCTCCCCCAAAAAAAGCATATTTTTGAGGACTTGAGCACTTTCTAATGAAAAGCCTTGTAGAACTCTAGCAGATTGAAACCAGTTTGCGCTCACTTATTTAGAAATATTTTCCTGTTACAGATACGTGTTCAGAGTTAGCATTCACACTGTGAAGCTTTGGATCATTTATGTCACACGCCATTAATTTAAGTAAATATACGCATCCTGTTATGCTACCCTGAACTGGTGTTTGAAGGCAATGAAAGGAAATTCTTTAGAGGAAATGATCAGCTTTAATTTTTAAACCTCCAAAGTTTGTGTTCTTTTCACCTTTGTGTTTCTCATGCCCCATCTGCAGAATGCTTGTATCCTAAGTCTCAAAGCTGTCTACGAAAATATGAACCAAAAAAAAAATTGGCACTAGTCATTGGCATTAGCTGTAGAAATTATTGGCAAATATAGCTGTCTCCTCTTTTAGCCAATGGTAATGTGGTATTTTTAATTCAATAAAGTATTAAAAAAATCCAAATGTAAAAATAATAAACATTTGACAGTAAATATTTGTTACAAAAAGGAAATAAACTTCAGGAAATGAGCCTGCTCAATCTTTTTATGATTACATATGTCTACTGTCTATTTTCTAACTTAATAAAATAGTTACATTATAATATTTCATAGCTGAGCTACATAACCGTATCAGGCAAACTCGAGGACCTATATTCAAAAATGCTGTACAACTTGGTTGTAGAGCAAATTTCAGAGATTAGATGAATCCAAACTTTCTACATTTTTGAGAAACTGCAGAAACTTTCTGTGCAGTAAACTGTTTCCCTTAAAGGCATCAAAGCCCAGATTTTTAAAGGAATAAAATCTCATTTGCCTTCACGGAGAGTCAGGTGTCTAAATGCTTGGCACCGTCTGGACCTCAGACACTGGTCCAAAGAGATAGTTTATCCGTGAATATCCCACCTTATCTGGGATATTTCAGATGGCATCTCCAAAATTATTCTTCTGTGTTTGTCTTTAATGATAACTCAGATGCCCTAGTACAAAAGAATAGCTCTTGGAATTAGAAGTTTGCCAAACCAGCCATCTTGCAGCTATTCTGCTCCAAATTTGCAGAAAAAAATCATAACGTATGAAGTAGGCTCAGCGTTACATGTAGTATACCTCTTGATGTTCCTTTTTAATTTGCTTGGACATTGCATCTGCATTTTAATATACTAAAATTTCATAAAATGAACTGATTAACACCATGGGTATATGATAATCAATTCAATCATAGCTTGTTTGTAATCTACGGCCTCCACTATGTATAATTTGTTATCTGGTTCTGTAATGTTGATGTTAGGTAAGATTTGCTAGTGTGTGTCACATCTTTAAGGAGCTGTAGAATCAGACTTTTAGGTGGCGTGATTGTTAGGCAGGGAACAATCAATTTCTATTTATTTGAAAAGCACCATTTCTATTATGATACCATATGAATAATAAATATCACTATTACCCGCCAGCTCCTCGAGAGAGTTCAAGTTCATTTTGGTGTGTGCTCTGCTTATAATTGTATTGGTTTGAGATACATCCAGGTGGCTGGTTTTGCATTCACTTTAACCTGAGTATTAGGTGGCTGAGTCCTTGCTCATCGTCATGAAAATAAAAGCTTTCATGGCTTCATGAAGAATTAGCTTTGATCTGAGGAACTGAATAAGGAAATAGAAATTAGCAGTTCTCAAGTGAGATGAATTCACAAGTGATAATCGGTATCTCAAGACGCTTCAGTGGTTCCCCCTTCACATCCAAGTTACGTAGTTTTCTCCAGTAATATGCAAAGGCATCAGAAGTGCTTTCACATGGTGCTTTCTGGTAATCATTCCTATTGCAAGGGTTAGGCATTGTCTGATCAAGGTGAACGCTTTTCTAGCAGGACAGACAAATGTGCTTCTACCACTAGTTTTCACAGTCATGGCCCTTGCAGTGCTAGAAGAGCTTCTGGCCCACCTAAGAGTTTGCATAATGATCTCTATGTTGAGGGAGATTAGTTGCTTTTAGCAGAAATTAAGTAGATGATGGTATCATTCTCAAGCACTGAGGAAGATAACGATATGAGTTGTGTAAAAAGCAGCAACGCACCTTTGGCACTGCATAGTGCATTTCCCCAAACGCAGAGATCTCTTGGAATTCTGGTGCTAAAAGTTGATGTGAGTCAATCTGTCTGATTGTGAGTCAATCTGTTCTTCAGATCCACACTGCGCTATGAAGCAGGTGTTGTAACTTCATTGGACTTCTATGCAAGAGGAAGCAAAAAGCTTCAACCCCACTCAAGCAGTGAAGGCTTCTGCCGTTAACTCTTCACTGTCCATGAGAGGGAAAGCGCAAATGGTTGATGTTGAATCTCTCACGGAGCAGAGCTGGTGTTTCTCCACCAGAAATGCGTAAAAGCGCATTGTTCGTAACCTCACAGGAAAATATGCTGTGTATTTAATCAGAATACTGGTTTATTTTTCAGACTGGCATGTCTACTAAGAGAGGTTTTTGCACTGAAATTATATTTATGGAAAAAAATGTGATTTCTATCTCTTGTATCCAATGTTTGGCTTTTTGTTTTGTATGCCTTTTGGCTTATTTATTATTAACACATTTTTGCGGGTTTTTACATAACCATTATCTTTCAGTATTGTTTTGAGTCAAAACTGTGCTTAGGCTAAAATGGCAAGTGAAAAGAGATTAGCGTTGCTACGAAGATGTTTTTCTGAAGAAAGGACACTGTAAACTTGGATGTAACTGGAAGTGGATTTTGACATGCCACTGGTTATAGAAAAATTGAACCAGCTAGAATTGGCTCCACTGTTTCTTCTTAAGTTGAAGGGGTTTTTTTTAACAAATACAGGAATCTCCCTGTATCTATAAGCCACAGAACAAGAAGGCAAAGTTGATTGCAAACCGATCAAGTAAACTAGATTTCTGTGCTAAAATGGAAAAGGAGAGGAACAAAAAACAAATGCGACAGTTATAATAACCACATGAATTTTACGTATCCCTTCAGTTTTAATATTCTGTGGTATGGTGGTGAGTATAATTCAGCATTTGTGGGTCTCTCCATGGTCTTGATCTTGCAAATAGACTGTCAGAGTTGGCTCCTGGACTCCATGCATGGATATCAATGGGCCTCTGTCTTTTTTATCTTTGCAGAGTCATTTGCAAATTCCAGATGATGAAAGTAAACCCTGTTATTTAGTAATGTATAGAATATTTACAAGAACATGGTAATTAGAATGAGAGCTGATTTATCCTGAAAATAATAGGTTGCATTGTCATTTTCTGTACAACCAGGGACCTTTTCTAAGTTTCCATTACATACTTTAGCTTCCGTGTAAATAAAATAATAATCTAGAATAGGATGGGTTTGGTTTTCTTGAGGCTTGCACGACAGAAGCCTGGCAATTCTAAAACACAGAGAAGATTTTATTTTTTAGAAGTAAAGGTAACAATTTACTTAATTGCTATACTATATTTTATAGTTTTCCTAATGTAGGTGGTTAAAATTCAGACTATTTTCACATCGCCTGTTTCACACAAAACTGAAGTGTCCTATTTCATTCCTTCTGTATGTTGCAAAAAGACCTTTTTCTCTTTATTTTCAGTGGAAATACTTTTTGTTTAAGAGAGAGAAAGAAAGAGAGAGAAGCAGAGTTCCTGCCTGGGCAGCACAGCCCAGTTTACAATTATTGGAATGCTTCAGAAATTTTTGTACATGTTTCAGTTTGGAAGATGGTCAAAACACATTCTGGTGCAGTGGTTTAAAGGAAAGTAAAAAGAGAGGGGAACTAAAATAAAATTATAAAAATACAATGTGGAAATTTAAGAATATAAAAATAATAAGCTCTTCAAAATCATACGGAGTGCCTATTAAGAATCAAGCACTTCAACTTGGAAATCCTACATTTCTTATTAAGACACAAGGGGAGAGAGAAAGAATTCTTGTAGCCTTGTGATGTGGCATCTACAGCTGAAGTTTGAACTTAACAAAATTAGCCAAAATACAATTGAGTATCAGCCTGAAAATAGCATAGAACAAGCTTGAAGGGCATTCAGACCTCTCCTGTTGGCCTTCTGGGAGCTTCTCATCTGCAAAACACTTCAGGAGAAAACTCCAGCATGGCACCCTTCATGTTTGCTGGGTTCCGCTTTTTTTGTTTTCTCTCATACAGAACATTAACAAATCTCGGACACGACTTTAATTTTTTGTACTATTCTACAAGGAGAAGAGTAGTACTGGAAAGCAGCTAACTCTCAAGTTCTTTAACTGTCAAGGGCCATTTCCTCAAGAGGTAAAACAATCTCGTTGATTTTATCCACTTGGGTCTGACATTGGTGACTTTCCACTCACACAAGTTTTGCCGAAGAGGCCGTTCATTGAGTTAGTGGAGTTACATTGATGAGAAAAAACTAATGTAAAGGAGAATCAACTCTGAATTTGTTTGTTGGCTCCAAGCAGGCAGGTTATTGGTCCTGTTATCCAAAGAACATAATGTGTGCATCAGTTTCCCCATGTTCTGAAGAAATAAGGTGATCACTGGGTAGTGAAAATAGGGAAATGTTTTTTTAAGAAACCTTTTCTAGTTGCATCTAAGAAGATTATATGGTTGGTTTTTTATAATACAGTTTGAGATGCTTTCTGTCCAACAGTAAAGAGATCACTCATTATGAATTTATTGGATCATTGCCTGGTTTTGTTAAAATTAGAAGTTAGTGGATATTGACCATTGCCTGAATATTCTAGTATAGTCCTTGTGATTCTTTTTCAAGCCTTCCCTTGACTTTTGGATCAGGTCTGTCGTTTGGACAGATGATTCCACTATCATTCCTTGGAATGTCAGCTCCAGTGAGAGCTCAGCAATTGGCCACCGGTACGTGTGTCTGGGCTGCTCAGTTATCTTGTCTGTGTAGCACATGACTCCTTTTGAAAACTGCCTTCCAACTCTACAGGATTCTGATTCTGAGCACTTTTCATCTAGTTTTCAACAGCAAGAAGCTCCGTCTAATCGCAGCGGCAAACAGTAGCGCTCGCATCCCTCGTGATCCATTTTAGACTGTCAGTTGATTATGCACCCAAAATTAAGGACAGCGACGGTGTAGAAATGGGGGGAATTGCTTTTCGCACCTTGTTGTGTAAAGAATTCCTCCTCAGAAAGATGCTGTGCGGCTTCAAGAACATATACATAGTGTTTTGAGCAGGAGAGCATTTGTAAATGTTGTGGTTATTGTACTAAATAGGTGTTAATTTGGATTCTGCTTATAAGGTTGTTTTCTCTCACAGTTAGCTATGTGCCGAGCCAAAACCTTGGCAAAAGAAAAGACACCTGATACTTCATTGAAAGCAAACCTATTTATAAGAGTGCCTGTGTTACGTGGTCTTTTGCTCCTCTTTCTTCAGGATATTTACTCTAAGTCTTTCTTCATAATCCCCTCGTTTTGACAGCAAAATTGGTTCCATGATGGTTTAATTCTGCTGCTAGAAATAAGAGGTTCCTCTTTCCAGTGGGCAGTAGGCAGCAGGAACAAATTCATTCTCAGGAGAAATGAGTGTTTCTGGTTTTGGATGAATCCAAGGTGAGGGAGTGAATGTGGAGGGAAAGAAGCAGCTTCTGTAGAATTGTTCCCTGATGGGTAGGACATCTTTCTTCGTTGGATTCTCTTTATTCTTTGGAGATTTGGAAGGTCCCCCTTCTAGGTGATAATGTGAGTTTTTGGGACGGCAGAGTATTGTGAGCCCTTTCTTCTCACAGAAACCACAAGAGGTCATTGAGCAGAATCTTGCTGATTTTAGTAAAAACAATGATGCAATAGCTAACCCAGAAATGGGCAGACTCTAGACTTACTGCCTGTGGGCAAATTGCTGGCTGAATTCTGGCTTCTCCTTGTTTCCAACTGCAGCACTGAGTTAAAGAACCTGAAATAGATTATTTCCTAGAGCCGTATATGAGCGGTTGTAGAGCTTCACATGCTGCCAGTTGTGCTGGCACACGTGTGGGATGGAGTTACATGGAAGGTGAACACCGTATGTGTTGTGCAAAAGTAGGGAAAGGTGGGAAGGCCCCGAGCCAGACATGTTCCTGGGAGTATCCCAGGAGCAGTTTCTGGTTTTACGCGGAGGTTTAGTTTAGGCAGAGCAGGCAGCATGAACCTATGGCTGTGACACTGAGCAGGGGGTTGCAGAGCTCTGAGCAGCGGTTCTCCTTGTCTCTGACTACCAGCAAGACATCTAGTCCCTTTTTATTCCTTATCTTCCCACCTATAACAGAGGGATAAAGCTTCCTTTATGTCCAAGCTCCTGGGAGTCTGTTTACATTGCAAGTTCTCTGAGGAAGAGAAAACACCTGGCACAGTAAGGCCCCTTTCTCAAATAGATGCCATTGTAATACCTGTAATTGGAAGCGTCGTTCACCTGCCAAGCAGGTATCTCCCAGCTGGGGAGTTTCTGGACTGTGACCTCTCTCGGGACTGGTTTCTAACAGCTGTGCAGACACGTTTTCCTGTCTGCCAGGAGTTTTTGAGGGTCTCAAATTTGCACCTTTATAAAACTCCCAGTATTTTATTTTCTGTCTGTATAAATTCTGCAAGGGTTCAGTTGAACAAGCATTTAATTCGAAAGATTAAAAATATATATATATATTGAAATATTACTTTTCAACAACCATCTCACTTTTAAAAATCTTATTTTGCTTTTGGAAATATGTCAGACTGGGAGCTGATGCAAAGATGACCTTTCCTAACAGACGGTTTCAACAAATCAATAATTTTTAAGTGAAAAATATAATTGGAAAACCCTGATTGGCAATTTTTGAACTATGTGAGGAAGACTTCACAGGCAGAGACCTGCCGTCTAAAAGCTATTTGCTGAATTTACAATTAGCAATAATACAGCTCTTTTGATGGCTTCTTCTGTATTGGTGTAAGGTCTGAACTGCCTGTCATATGCAGGCAACTTTTTTTCAAGTCCTGCCATTTCTCACTTTGGTATTTCCCCACAAAGCTGGCTATTTAACTACTAAAAAGTCAGCCACTGTGACTGGTTTGCTATAGGACTGTTTAACAGGGATTTTTGTTTGGGTTTCTATTGTAGCTGAGGACATATGATCTCTTTTGAAATGAGCTATTAACATGATAAAACATCTTGGGAACATACTATACCAAAGCTGATGGTTTAATCTTTGCAGGGGTATCCGAATGCTGTATTAAATACGGAGGACTGCGCTAATGAGTGTTTGAGCTTTGTAGTGGTATGGCACTAGAACACAGAGCTGAAGCGCAGTTACCAGATTTTTCTATAACTGTTTCCTGAAATATGCTTTGCATTTAGTATTCTGAATGAAACACAGGGATACTATAAAAACCCTATGTTTTCCATACCTCAAAGATGGGAAATTTCAGAAATGTTAGTGTTGCTAAGAGAGATTTTTCCTTTCTTTATCTCCCTATAAATGTACGTGTGCATATGTATGTATACATATATATATATATATATGCACATATGTATATATGTCACCGTCCCTTAGGTTATGATTGAACTTGATGATCTTGAGGGTCTCTTCTAACAAAACTGATTCTATGATTCTATATACACGTATATATGAGGATTTGCACTCACTGCATCCATAGGCTGGGCTCAGTTCTGCTTTCAGGTTATTTGTGCCTGTGGCTCATACCGGGGCGCATCAGCTGCCATTATCACCTTCCACCTTCTTGTGGGCTGTGGAGAAATTCTGATTCGCAACCAAAGTTGTACAAAAAGCTGCTTCATTTTTACAACTTTTGTTTCTACCACCCCCTTTCTCCTCTCAGTTTTATGTCAAAGAGGAGATTTTAACCCTGACTAATTTACATGCAGCTTACAATCCAGGGACTTAAAGCTGAGGCTTAACAAATACTGGCCTTGCATAATTCACAGATATTTAGCAATGATGCTCATATGTGTCTAGAACAACTGCTTTAGGGATGCAGTAAATTCCATTGCATCTTCAGCTAGGTTATCTTTCTGTCAGAAGCAAGGGTTTCCTTCTGGAACCACAAGGCAAAATTTCTGTTTGGGTCATCCAGGAGATCAGGCTGGGGGTTTCTCATCACATTCTACTCTGAAGGTTTGTGATTATATGCAAGAGAGGGGCTGAAGCCTAGAAAAGTGGAAATGTTGCTATCTGCACCCTTAATCTCTGAGGTTTCCCTTCATTTGATGTAGCGATATTCCTCAACCACAGTGTGAAAGGTGACATTGCGGGTAGAGCTTTCACCAAATCACTGTCCACTATTATCAAGGGAGAAGAGAGAGTCCAGATTGCCAATTAATTCCTGAACTTGGCTTAACAGTAGCAACATTTATAGGTCATCAGTACAATTATTTATAATGGCAAAGAAGCTGTTAGAGTTCAGCAAGTCTGTCATGTTCATAGACTGCATTTCATTGTGTCTTGTAGCTGCACGTAGCATGTCCTGTCACTGTGCTTAGAACCTCCTGTGATACTTTCCTCTTAGCTCTGTGACATGCTTTTAATGTATCCTAACTGATTTTGAATCCCTTGTAATCATTAATTTCTGTAGTCTTAATGTAAAGAATAATTCATCACCTTTAGATCCCCGTGAGTTAAACCAGATGCGAAGCTGCTGTAGCTTTACAACAGGAAAACAAGCATCCTCTCAGATCTGTACATTTGGCATTTTGGGGAAAAGCTTTTTCAGTTTATATGGTTTATTGCCTAGATTAGTGCTCTTTCTGCAACACTTGTGAACAGTTAATTGATGTACTTTTTGATTTTAGTTCTCCACAGAGAAGGCGAGTTTTGAGAATCAGGGAGTTGTGGCGTGGAACAATTGATTTCTCCATAAGCTTTGAAATCTCTGGCTTGTTAATTCTTCTGCCTCAGTATACTTATCTGTAAAACAGTATGTGATGTCCTTATGGCTAATTAGTACTTAAGTGCTTTCAGAGCTGTGGGCAAACCACTAATTAGTCACAGTTATTTAGTCAAAATTACTGAAGTCGGATATTTTCCCATATATGCTCTATTAGTTTGGGGAAAATGTCTTGAAAATTCATTGATTTAGGCTTCCCTGGTGTATGTGCTGCTGTTTGTTTGTTTGAGTTTGACTTTCTGCATTGTGGTTAATACAGATGTTGCTGAATTGTGCTGTCTGCTTCTAGTTTTTTGTGAATGTTCTTTTGGTTTAAATAGTGCAAAATCCTCTTTCCAGAAAGAAATGTGGAAATAAAACAGGATGCAGATACTGCTGCGATAACTATTTTGTTTCAGTATGTTCTACATCATCACTCTTGGTACTGGGATTTATCTCGTCTGCAGTCTCTGCGTACAGATCTACTTTATACAGACATACCAACATACATGTACACAAAACACACATTCACCCACAATCTCTTGCATTACATTGTGAAAGAACAGTAAGGTTGAAGCACATTGAGTCAACTATTTAATGAGGTGCAATAAATCTTGACAAGACCAGCTGGCACTGGAGTCAGGCTTCTCATCTTTTTACCATTACATTGAAACGTGAACAATAGCGGAAAGAAATATAACTCTTCTTTTTCTTTTTTTGGTACTCAGATCTGTAACGCTGTATTGAAATAATCCACTTTCATGGAACGCAAAGCACGGCAGATACTGTGGAAAATGTTAATGATGTAAAGGCTCCTTTTCCTGGTTCTTTTTCTCAAATTCTGAAAATGTTATTGATCTGACAGATCACGCGAGTGTGTTCAGCATTAATATCCCTGCAACACGCATTGGCTGGGCAGAGCAGCGATGCTGAGTGATGATACCCAGAATGTGTGTTTAAGTCCGGTAGCGAGATGTGCTGTACCCCTTGGTGCTCTTGCCCTCACATCTCACTTTTCTCCTTCTCTAGCACATTGGTCTCTAGCAGCTACTTCTCAGCACCAAGAAATCTCTTTAAATAATGCATTTCTTGATTTGGTTGGGTTTTGTTCCTGGCAATAACATCCGTCAATCTCACGTTTCCAGCCCCATCACTTAATGCCAATCTATCCTTAAAATATAATTGTTCCCGACCATCTAGATGTCTCTGGATTCACTTGAGTGCCTGACCTTTGCAGTGTATCCCATAATAATAGGTGACATCTCCAAAAGTAATAACTGCACCTCATTGCTTTGTGATTACAGCATTTGATGTGTGCTGGGCTCTGGTGCCTGGTGGAAGGAGATACATCCTGTAAGACAAAGTTGGACCCCCCACTGGATGGCACTGAATGTGGCGCAGACAAGGTAATCGACATGCTCAGTAGCCGTCAGTTTGTTTTTTCCAGCATTGTCTATGTAATAATGTTTCCAAGATGTTCAGTATTTACCTTAAACCCATATTTTTTTACTGATTCTGTTACAGAAACTGCTCAATTAACAGCTGAGTTGGGTTAGGTCTTTCTGATTTTCTGTTATGCATATTCCAGTAGCCTCTGGAGACCTCAGTAGTCAAATTTTTGTGGTCTCAGGCACTCTACAAACACTGCAGGAAAACCCCATCCCTCAGTCTAAGTGCATACCCTGAGTATCCTGTGAGTCACGTTGGTTCATAGCTCGCTCCCGTCACGTCTGTTCATTGCTGCTGGTGGCGTTTCCTGAGTGAGGTGTTTTCCAGTGTAAGCCAAGGTAGTTGTGTTCTTGGCTATATTTGAAGTAGAAAGTGTGGAGAGCATTTAGGCTGTGATTTGGAGAGTGGAGAAAGACAGAAAGAAAAAGAGGCTGCTTAAAAATTTCCTAGTGTCTAAAAGTAGCTCAAGATGTGCTGAGCTCCAATTCAGTGCTCTTCACTTATTTGTGAAGTATCATTTGTTGTACTGTATGTATATACTCAGATGACTAAAGCATATATGGACTTTGCAGAATCCACATTGATGTAGAAAATTGTTACAAGAAATGCAAAATAATCTCTTGGATTAGTGGATCTCCCTCCAGTGAAAATCAAAATTCCAGTAACTGGCTTCAGTGCCATAAGAGTGGGAGTTACCGAGACTTAGCTGCTGCTTCCAGCTGAGCTGCTGTGCATACAGGAGTTGGCTGAAGTGAACGTGTTTAACCTCTGAAATGGGCTGTGCTGGGTGCTGTGTGGTTCATAAATGTATGTGGTTGATTCTCCCAGTCGGGTTGCTAACTTGTGAGGCTACAAAGGAGCTTGACTGGTTTGGGAACGGTCAGCTCCCTACTTACTTGTTTTGGATTCTAATATTTTTTTATTATTATTTTGTATGGTTGGGGAGGTAATAAAGGGTAAAATTTTTAAAAATGTTGCTAAAATCAAAAGTTAGAGACCTTTTCTTTGTTTGCAAATAAACGATGACAAGAAAAGCTGGGTCCTGGAAAGCATGACAAGGAAACTGAGACAAAAGATGTTTAGATGTATGTTTTTGTAACTACAGGAGTCCAAGTGATTCTTTCGTAAGACTGCTTAGCAATGCTCACCGTATCGTATCCTGCACAGAGCAGGAGAACAGGCCAAGTTTGCTGCTTGGTCAGGAGCCAGCACAACCTATTAGAATCAATGGTTGTTAGCCAAGTTAGGTCCAAAATACTTCAATTATTTTGTACATACTGGGAGTATTGCTAATGAAGACATTGCTTTGGGGTATAATTTCTTGGACTCTGTTTCTCTGAAGATTGTGGCTTTATGTCTTAGCACTTAGATAATTATCTGCTTTATAAAGCAAGGGGCTCAATTCTGTGATTATTTTTTTTAAATGACGGAACTCCCTTCAGGGGTTTGTTGAGGGTGACACATTTCTCTGTTTCACCTCCTCCCTTTCTCCTTCTCCCACCTCCATCTCACTGAAGCCTTGACTCTTTAAAAACTTAAAAGTTGCCTTGTAATTTCTCACACATCCTTTTAAGTCCACCTGTGTAGGAATGTTTGCAAGATCAGGGCTTCTTTCCAGCCTGTGCTAATGCAATTGCATTTCAGTGGTGCCGAGCTGGGGAGTGCGTCAGTAAAACTCCCATCCCGGAGCATGTGGATGGAGACTGGAGCATGTGGAGTCAGTGGAGCATGTGCAGCCGGACGTGTGGCACTGGAGTGCGATTCAGACAGCGAAAATGCGACAATCCCCCGTAAGTCGTCACATCATGCTTGATTTCTTTTTGCATGCAGTACTTAGACAATCTTTACTGCAAGTGTGCAAAGAAGAAATGGACAGGAGAGCTGTGCAGGGGACAGGAGAGATTTCTTGGTCACAAGCAGTGAGGACCAGATCGAAATCCTGGAGGGACTCAGTAGGTTCTGTGGAAGTAGCTTAAAGTGTTACCGTTGGAAGTGGCCCATCACAATTATTCAGACATAAATACAATTGAATTAAAGACCTGCAGTTTGGCAGAAAAAATGATACTGTGTTTCCTCTCCAGCACTGCAGTGAATGAGGAGGGGTTGCTCTGAACTGCAGACCAAACTGAGCCAATATGTCCTAAAGATCAGTTTAGTGGGGAGTGCCGGCTCCAGGCTTGGGAAGCGACAGAGTGGCTGACAAAGGCCATACTGTCATAGAGCTGTGTTGGTAAAGCACCTCAAGATATTTGGCACATTGGGATGTGCTGCATAGAAAAGGAAAGTTTCCACGCATACAAAGTGCAGTGGGTGCTGTTTAGCACCTGCACAGTGACTGCAATAAGCCAATGCTCTCTGCTTGGACTGGCTCTCTTTCTGATTCAGGAAGAAATGTAAGTGATATTATCTCACATATGCCAACCTCCATCCCTCAAGTCAACTGAGGTAGATCTGGAAATCTCTTTCTTACAGCAGGCCTGAACAGGTTACCTTGGTGGCCATTTAACTGACCACCCCGTTTGTGTGCTTTGTAACTTCCAAGACGAATGACAGTGCTCACAATCTTGAGAGCAGCCCTCCAAGTTGTGTATCTCTAGTTGTATTGATATTTTAAGGTTTTCTCTCCAGAAAAAGCACAGGAAACTTTTATTTTTGAATAGGGGCTGAATTTCTGGCTAGCAACATAGTCACTTTGAAGACATGCCTGGGTGATGGAAGAGCACACACTGTCTGCTGCAGAGCTGTATTCATGAGAAATGGATATTTTTATTTGTTCCTTTCCTTAAATAATGCTGAACTGCAACTGAATGTCTGTAATGGCCAGGCTTGATTTTTACCAGCTCCTTTTCCTGAACAAGGGACTGAGCTGGTTTCTTTGCTGTCAGCTCCAAAAAGTCTCTTTTAACCACAGTGCTGACCAAACCTAAATCCATTCATCATCTTCCTTAAATTACAGGAAATGCTCCCTCCCAGATTGCACGCTGATTTTGAAATTCTCTTGGTCATATACATTCTTGGCTGGCGATACACACGTGATCTTCTTTTGCTTCAAATTCCTGGCATAAGCCCACTTCTTCTGCAGCTGGTTTATTCACTGTCCAAAAATATTGGCTAAGGGATTTATCTTTTATTTTATATATATTTGGTCTTGAGATTTTTTTTTTTTTAACTGGAATCACTACTCCTGCCAGCTGACTTTTGAGCCTGTGGGACTATTAGTATTTTTAAACCAGTTGCTTCACTATTTGATTTGATTTGATTTTTCCTTTCTGTAATTTCTGTGAGGATTTGCATACATTGCCTCCAAATGGTTGTAAGGCAAGTGGGTCATGAGCCAATTTGCACATGCAGACTTTTGGGTTGTACCGCCTTGTGTTCTTGTCTAGGCTTTGGACTATTGTCATACAGTGGGATTGAAGAGAAAACCACTGGCTTAAACAGAACATCAGATTGAGATCTCCACCCTTTCTTCAGTCCCCTCATCCTGTTAAAGGGTCACAGTACTATAAATGGGCTTTGATTTCTTCAGTTCCATTAGTGAGATGATTCCTCTTGGCACAAATACGATGGAAGATGGCCGTGAAGTTGTCTACCAGGACATCTCATGCAGTCACTGTTTCAGGCCAACGTCAGGCTAGGCTTGAATTATGCTATTTACTGGAAATCCCGGGTGGTGCTGGAGCCCGCATTATACAGGGCTTGGGACCTAGGATTACAGGGATCTTTCCCTTCAGATTATTTTGCAGAATCTGGTAGAGATGATGCCCAAAGTCTTGGCCTCAGCATTTGGAAAGGTAGAAGGGACACAAAGATGAAGCTACAAAAATGGAGAAAAGCAGGAAAAGTATATGAAGAAGTGCCAGGTAACCATTTGTGGGAGACCAGAGAGTGACTGTGATTGTTTTTCTTCATCTTGCATGATGAAAACCCTCACTATCCTGTTGTATGGGGTCAAGAGGCCTGTAATAATGAAATACTATTACAGAGGGCAGTTAAGTAAAAGATTACCGTCAGTAATTCTTTGTTCCCTACCCGAAGACTAACAGAGCAGCATGGCAGAGCTATGTCTTGTCCCTTTGTGTGACTGCCTGTCCATGTCTGCTTATCTGTTTGTCCCTGAACCCCTTGAACAGATGCTGTATTTTCTACCAGTGTTTTACTAGAGTTTGTCTAGTAGAATGCAGCAAATCCTACCAAATAAAGTATTATGCTGTTGGACAGAGGGGAACTGAGGTGGGAAGGTCATGTTGGGTATATTATTTTTTATTAGATTACTGGGAAGAGAAACATTCCCCAGATCTGTAGGATGCTCTGTTGTTTTGTGCTTCATGAGATGAGTGCATCCAGTTCTTCAGTTTTGAGATAAACTACATCAGAAGGATGTTATTCCGTAGTTAGAAAGGGAAGACAGGTCAGGCTGCTGAAGGGCTGAGCAGAGGAGTTCAACCAAAAGGCGCAATGTTCCTGCAGCTCCCGATGATGGAGGATGGTGGTGCTCAAGAAATCTCTGTCTCCTAATAGCTTTGGCTTTCACGTTATTACTGCCAGTGACCATTATTACCAACAGTGCCAGCTGCTTCCTTCTGGTCTACATTGGCAAACTCATAGAAAGACCCTCACAAGTTAATAACACCTTATGATTAAAGCCAAAGACTGTGCTGATGAGCACAGTAAATAGTCCTGCTGTGTCTCCTGCTCCATGGCCATCAGATTGATACCTCCTGTTATTCTTTGGGTATTCTGACTGCCTTTTTTAAAAATTATTTTTTTATTGAAGGAGTGGGGGTGGTTTTGTGTTGCTGTTGTTGTTTTTTTCCTGTGCATGTACACACAAACATGCACAGACTCACATTCAGTGGCTACGTCGCTTTTGCTGTAGCCAAAGAGATGGTGCTGAAACCAAAGTTCATGTATGTGACATCTTTATGCGAGCGCAGGGTTCATGTGAGAAGAAGCCTCCATCATGCTGCCAGTCAGCTGGACTGTCTGCCTCATCCTAAGACAGCAGGACAATCCTCCCAGAATATTTCTGCATCAGTCTCAGCACATCTGCTGCTTTGCACGTGTCCATGGCAGAAAAGAAACGTTAGCCGTGCAAGCAGGCGTTTGTTCAGGCTGTTCTTCTGGTGACTCTCCGTGATGTTACAGTGTCATTGGAGGTTAGCGATTCCATTTCAAAAACCCCAAAACACTCTTTCTGGGATTAATGGAACTACTGTAAAAAATTTGATATAGGCTGAGATTCAGCATAAAGCTCTTCTGTGCAGAATGCTGCTGCACCAAATGCTGAATTCATCAAATCCTGCACAGCAAGGAAATCAAAGACCCAGCCCTACAGCCAGTGAGTAAATGAACAGGGCAACCCTTGCTAGGACCACTGACACGAATAAATGTTATACAGTGAGGGCCTTGGTTTCTAATTAGCTGAGTGATATAACCTGATGTTCATTGCTCTCCTGGGACGGAGCAGGGAAGAAACTTTTGGAATAAACTGCCCTACTACTAAAAACTGGAATTTGGCTGGAGTTTGTTTTTATAGCCATCTGTTAAAGAGAAGTAAGAACATGACTTTATCCATCTTTGTTGATTACAGCTGGGGAGACAGGTATGCGACAAATTCAGGAGAGTATCAGCGAGTAGCCAAAGAAATTATCTGTTAGGACGGCTAAGTCTTTTGCTTACTTGGGTTTTTTATTTGTGTTTTATTTTGTTTTGTAAAGAAAATACAGGCTCTTTTTGAGAGTTTGAGTTTTCCTTCTTCTCTGGGGAATCATAAGTAAGAATACATAGATTTTTGCAGGTGTTTAATCCTGATATTGGATTCATGGCCTTTCCTGCATGTCTAAAAAACAAATGTGTAAAATGGCATGGTTTTCATGGATGGAGATTATCTACTGCACATATTTGTTTCTACATACCCTACTTACAATACGAGTTATAGCTACTTCTGTGTTATTTTTGTTTCAAACTGCTGAAGACAGAAACTTAGAGGACGTGAGTATTTGGTGTGATCCTGGGCACAGTAATGGCATCTTGGTGTCTCTAGGTCCCCCATTAAGAATAAAAATACTTAACTTTGGTATTTGTGATAGAAACACAAATTCTCTTCTGAACTGCCTATGCAAACATAAATAATTCTTAAACTTTAGGTGTCATGCTCAGTACACCTTCCAAGGCCTGACCCTCACTAGTCACCACCAGTTAAGAAATTTGTCCCAAGTCATAGGAAAGTTAGAGCTCAGGCCTGATGTCACAGCAGAACCCAAAGTTTGGGAGTGCCTTGCTTCAAGTCCTGTTCTGAAACTGCTCACGCACACACACGCATTCTCTCCAGTCTTTCTCAATCGTTTACCTGCTCCATCTGAAAATAGGTTAGAACAGGAATAAATTGCTGTTGAAGTCAAAGAAGAAATTGAGGTCAGCAGTGCAAAATTAGTCACATCCCCCTTGGTTTGTGGCCAGAATACAAACAGTTAAACACTATATCTTCTAAGAAAGCAGCTTAATGCCCACTGCTGAATGGCATTTTGGATTACCTCTTATCTGAGCTGTGCAGTGTGTAGGCAGCTCCTGTTTGTTGATCTGCATATGGGATACTACAAAAGAACATACTTCTGAAGTACGCCAGAGCATCTGTTATGATGAGCCAATTTTAGACCCAGAATGGAGCTTCAATAATTTTCTGTGAGAGCCACTGAAAGCAGGATTTGCTGTCCAAGAAGGAAAACCTGAGACAAGCGATCCTTCCTGCTGTTTCAAGAGTTGCCTTGGACAGGGGAGCATAGGTGAAGGTGTGTCTGTGAGAAGCTGTGCTGTTCCTGCTGACCCTGGTTTGTCTTTCCCACCACAGCCCAGGGCCAGGTGGGAAGAACTGCCGGGGAGCCAGCGTGGAACACACTGTGTGTGAGAACCTACCCTGCCCTAAAGGTGTGCCGAGCTTCAGGGACCAGCAGTGCCAGGCTCATGACAGGTACACCAACAAGAAGAAAAGCCTCCTGACAGCTGTCGTTGTTGATGGTAAGATTTTTTGTCTTGCTCTGTAATTCCCTGCTGTTGTTTTACTTCAGCTTCTCGAGCCATCTTGATTTCATCTGCAAGATTCCCATTTGTTGGTGAGAAGGCTGCAGTATGTTCCCCTTAGCTACTGCTGAAAGACTAATTACAATCAGTTGTTCTTGGTGCTGCCCTGCTGTTCTTTTAGCCTTTTGAACAGAAGATAGAGAGCTGTCAGTTCTTCACTTGTCTTTTTGCAATGAGTGAAGTGCCTTAACTTGATTCTCAGCCTGAACAGGCAGGTATTTAGGAATGGGAGTTTAAACATTAGAAAGTTCAAATTAATTTGGAACTGAAAAAGAGAAGGATTCCCTGGGACATCTTTGATGTGTGTCAATCCTGCTATTCCTAAAGCTGGTTACTTTTGTATTTCTTTTTCCAGATAAGCCATGTGAGCTCTTCTGCTCTCCCCTGGGGAAGGATTCCCCAGTGCTGGTGACAGACAGAGTCCTTGATGGTACTCCCTGTGGGCCTTACGAGACTGACCTCTGTGTACATGGCAAGTGCCAGGTGGAGTAACTTTCTCTTGCTTTATTTCTAGTATTATGCATATCCTAGAAGAACAGGCATCCATGTGGGTGGCTGGGAGGCTGACTCTGAGCTGAGAGGGCAACTCTATTTTATAAGACCTATTGCAAGCGTTTCACAACCCTGTGTCTTGGTCTGAGAATTATGATAAATGCCCAAGATATGAGATTATTACTGAACAGCTGGAAATGTTCAATGATCACATTTGCTTGTGTGTAGTCATCAGATGACTTGGGTGGGAAGGGACTTCTGTGAGGGGAGCAGATGGGAGTGGAAATCTGGCTTGCTTAGCTGCTCCATTTTGGCTGTTAGAGGAATCACTGAAAAAACACTGATGCTGCAAACTGGATTACGAATTGTCACTAGCCTGTTATACAAGTGTTGTATTTCCAGTGTCATGATGCTTTTCAGGTCTACCTGATTCCTGCCTAGAAATACTGAGAAAGCTTTTCATTGCCATTTTCTCCTTGATTTTTGCAGCTGCATGAGCCAGTAGCTTTCCCTCTGTGATTTCTGTTGGCTGTATTACTATATAATACCAAAGTGATTTACTGTAGGGGCCCATCAAAACTGTTTGAAAGGCGTGTTTCCCTTGCAGTAAGAAACAGGTTCACTTCCTCCCGCAGACTAGGTTTTAAAGCTCCAGGCAATAGAGAATATAGGTTTAAAGGAGCGGATTCTGCAGTCCAGAGCACAGCCTAGCCAGTTCTCTTTTGCCTCTCATCTGCATGGTCTTGCTTGGGTCAGATAAAGCGCGAACCAGAAAGAATGTAGGGTAGGCTTCCTTCTGCTGGATCACAATGGGACAATCACTGTCCCCTTGGTTGTCCATGGATGGATGGCCAAACCCGAATATGCTTGTTTTCTTCTCTCTCTGGTCAGGTAAGTCAAGAACAGAAAGGAAGAGGACTCTGTTCAAGAGTCTTTGGATTTGATTCCCTTTTCCTGGAGTGAAGGTGTGATGGCCTATAACTATTGCAATGATGATTGTTTCTCTCTAGCCAAATTACATATGAAACCAAAATTAGGTGTGGGAGGTCTTTGTAATACAGCTCTTCATGGTTTACTGGGCAGTGAGGCAGTTTGTAATGCAGCACATTGAACGCTCAGGGAGGCCATCTCTTAGAGCTGGTATTTCAAATTCCTTGCAAATTTAATGGAGTTGTGTAGACCTGTACTAACTGGAGATTTAAGTTTTGGACAAGGGAAGGAAGAGAAGAAAATGTTTATTTAGAGATCATAAATTGCAGGAAGTAATTTGGAATGAGTGGCCTTGGAATGTGTTGGAGTTGAATTTGTCATTTACCACAGACACTATGGCGGGGAAGACACTTAGTGTTTTTTCTCACCTCAGTCATGTAGCATGTTTTCAAAGTTTGCTGCACACACGTTAGTGATGTGCACAACAGTTGAGTCAGCTACTGCAACCTTGCCAGCACTGGATTCTTCCTGGCAGTTCTTACTCTAAGTTTATCCTTATCTAGATTTGTATCCTATGGTAGAAGTTCCTCTTTTTGTTATTAACCAGCCTGTTGTATCCACCAGAACAGCTTTCTTGCATCACCCTTTACTTCTGACTTCACTGGAGATTTGCTGGTTTGCCCTATGGGCACAGGGCACACCAAATTTGGCATTATTTCTGATTTCTGTGAGCAGTATTAGGAACTATTGATTTTTATTGCTTTGAGCCTTCTAGGCAGGGAGACAGATGAACATGATATTCATGTGGGTGTAAGAGAGGCTTTGGGGGCATAATGCAGCTTTACTAACAGCGATGCAAGAAGATGAGCGAAAAATCTTTGGATTGAATTTTGCATGTTTGCAGGAGATGCTTCTCACTCTTTCCTGCAGAATACTGCTGAAGAGGTGTTTTTAATTCAATACTTCTAATTTATTCAGATGTAGAATCTGAACAAGATGCTGGGGAGCCAGCACAAGTATAATTCTTTATATGCTCTTTAATACAAAGTGCTTTGCATAGAGGGAGGTTCATGATGCATCCCAAGTTACATAATTTTTCCCTGTTTTCAGCTGTATCGGAAAAAAATCTAAAAAATCCATTAATAACCTTTTGTAGTCAGGCCAGATGTGCACCTTCAGCTGTGTGCCATTGACCGTTCTGCTGGGCTGGCCAGCTTTACGGTTCCAAACCTTTAGATCAGCCACAAATGGTAAATCAGACATTATGGTGATGTACGTTTTCCTCTTCCAGTGAGAAGCAGTAGCCAGCTCCCCTCCAGATACAAACCTTTATGAGCACAGAGCTTTGGAGGTACATCATGAAAAGCAAATTGCGCTCTAAGTCGGGGGCAACTGCCTTTAACTGCGCAGAGAGGCGATGACAGCTGCAGAACATTCAGTCCATTTGCAGCTGGCTGAGAGAAAATGCAAAACGATCAACTCAAGCCGAGCAGATTTGAAAGCCTTGTGAACTCATTTGTAATGCTCTTCTGCCTTATATGCAGTTTGGTGCTGAGAATTGCCATATGTGACTGTGTACCCTGTTTGCCACAGATACTTGTCTAACTAGCTGCCTGTTAAACCAATTTAATCAGCATATTTATTTAATTACTCTTCTCCTTATTTCCTTACCCACTGTAGACAAAGACTGGCAACAAGCATTGCAGGGGGCCTGGAGAAGAGAATAAGTGCTGAAATCAGAGGGTGGTATTACTGTTATTTATTTTCTTGTGTAATCCTTCTAGTTAAAAGCTCTCAAAGGCAGGAATGACACATTACCAGTGTAACAGACAAATTAGCAGTTACCATTGCCTGTGAACATCTCGTCCAGGAAATGTAATAGCTCTTTTCCCTTCGGCGGTAGATGATCCTGAGCGAAACTCATGCATCGTTGTTGCATGATGAACAAATGCCGATGAACATGGCAAAGAAAATGTTCTTGCAAGAAGGGGCCTGGGTTGATAAAGAAAGCAGGAACCGATTGTTTGAAGCCTCAAAATACTCTTAACTGTGTTTGGGCATTAAAGGAGGAGAGTTTTCCTTCAGTTGTACTTTGTGAACTTACTACGGTTTCATTTTAAAGCCGCGAGCTGAGCACCAATTTAAACAGTGTGAATGAAGCCTTCTGCTGTCAGCCTCACTATTCCTGAAGCAAAATCATCATAAGCAGCTGTATTTATCCCTTATACCTGAAGGCAGCTGGATTGAGTAAACTGGATTAATAACTTTAGTCATGCATAGAAACACCAGAGAACAAAGTCAGCCCTAAATTTAACATACGGGTTCCTAAGTCACCTAGACCTTTTATAATCTTACTCCTTGTCTTTGAGACAAATCACAAGGTCTTCAGGCAATTTTGTCCCATCCTTGTTTATTAAAGTTAGTTTTGAGGCTGAACATTTCATCCTTGATAGTGAGAGAAGTTTTCCAGAATGAGGACAAAATAAATTCCGTGTAAAGAGGTTCAGGAGTTGGTCTCAAAAACTGAAGGGCATATTATGAAGTTATGCCTTTAGAAGAAACATTGTAGAGTATCAACAAATGCACTTATCCTTACCATCTTCTGAGCAAGCTAGATGCCTTGTTGAATGGGGTTGTAGGTCTTTGACCTTTTCTTCTTGAAATGTGCAGAGTTTTCTAGCAAGGAGAATTTCTCCTGAGATGTTCAGAGGCAGAAAACATGTAGCAGGCTGGAGGGCAAGAGCAGTCTGATGCATCTGAGGAGGAGAAGGGTGAGTGCTCATCTCTCTCTCTCACCCGCTTCCACAGGTCGCTTTCTCTAGCATGGCCATCACAGTCATGGTAGTTGTGGGTCGCGAGTAGTGCAGTGCAACCTGCAGCTCAGATTGCTTTTATCTACTCATCTTTCTCTTCAAGCAACAAGTGGCTTTCAGATGAAGATTCCGTGAGGGTTTTGTTGTTCCTGAAGACTGTTGGGTGTATGTTTCGTGAGTCCACATTCATGGAAGCAGTGCACTTTCTAACCTCTTACAGTTTTTTACTCTGCGCTACTGATGTTAACAGAAAACTGCTGGCAGAAGTAGAGCTAAAAGAGGTGTCAGATGTCACACAGCAACGGTGTGGGGAGAAGACAAGCTGCTCAGCCAACTGTTATGACGCACATGACTTTGTGCTGGCTTTTCTCAAAGGAGGATTAGTCTGAGACTCATGATAGCACGAGAACTTTCCCATGGGGACTATGGATTGTACTTCAGGATGTAATAGAAGGTCCCTTTGAAAAGAGAGACCTCCTGTATAGCAGAACTGGGCTAGAGATAAGGGCAGTCTTTGCTGTGATTTAGCGTTTAAGAGGTGAGGATGCTTTGGCTTTATCTACACTTTTCTCATGAATGTTTTCTCGTGTCATATCTACTTTCAACCTGCTAATGAATCCACAGATCATTCAATGACGACAAGCCACACTTTATGCTGTCCTGGCACAACAAAATCATTATAGAATTACTTTCTTCCAAAAAGCAATTGTCATACAGTATGAAAGGGGAGCACAAATTTGAAAATGGACAAATTTTCAAAAATAGTTTTTGCAGATTGGATATGCAGGTTGTCAGGAGAGGTGCAGAAGTTAAACTGCAGTTGTCTACTGGATCTGTTGCTGGCAAACAGTTTTCTATATACTCAGTACCCACTTTTTGCATTTGATTGATGCTTGCAGCTCTGGCTTTGCCTCCTCACTCGAGTATTTTCCATATATTATTCATATTCCTGCATTACGAACTGTGGTACAAGATGTTCCAGACTGGGTAGCTTGTCTCCATGCAACAACTTGGCTTAGCACTGTACTTTGATAAATTATTTAGTGTATGTGCAGAAAATTCAGAAGGATTGTTTGAACTACAGAAACCTGTTGTATAATTGCCTTTTTTTAATTTCTGGGTCTGTAGCAATGTAATCTGAGGCCTAAAAGGAGTATTGGTGCTTTTGGTGAGTTAAGCATAATGAGAAAAAAACAGGACTTTGTTGATATCTTACTATTTTTTTAGTGTAATTTACAGTGGAATATGAAAAAAAAAATCATGCTGTTTCCCCTTATTTTTCTTCTGCGTTAACCCAGAGAGTGTATAATAGACAATTCATTGTGTTGTCTACCTTGAAGGCTTCAGATTTTGCTTGTGGCTTGAACAGCCAAGAACTGAGTGGAAGGGAGGCTGCAGATATATCATGTACTGATAAATATATATTATTTTCAAATCCAGAATCGGCATGATAGATGCCTCTTTTAAAGAACAGGCACTTGATATAAAATTCTGTGGTATCTGCCACTTGTTGGTATTTGTACAAACCGGGGCAGAGGCAGCGTGGAATCAGATCAGAGATGTCAATTCAGATGAAGCTGGTTTGGAAGGATCAGAAAGGGGCAGCTACAGAAAGCGACCAAAGAACAGAAGCAAAGTTGTTCTTGGGATGTGAAAAGGCTTTGCATTATTTGCATGTTCACCCGCATAGCCTGCTCTGCTGCCAGAAGAGAGAGGTTTTGACACAAAACCTTCAAGCTCTATATGTGAAAAAATGGTTATCAAGAATAATTGTGTCTAACATCCCATGAACTGCTAAGGGATCTAAACACAAAGTCAATGAGCAAATGTGATTGCGTATCTAATGCAGATAAGATAATGCTAATTTAAAATAGGCAGTGCGTATCTCCTGTTCCAGCAGAGCTGCTCTGATTCAGATGAAATCTCAGGGCTTGGGAAATGACAGGAGGATATTTGCTGAACTTCTACATGGACTCCAATCCATCACACAGGATTTGTTATGGAACAGAAATAGAATTAACTTACAGATGAACTGCTTGATGAGGAATCTAGACTCACCCTCCTGTACAAACCCTGACAGACACCCATAATCCTCAAAAAGGGCAGTTGTGTTTAAAACAAAGAAAAAAGAACTCTCTTCCCCTCAGATTGAGTGTTGGTTGTTCACATATGTACATTCCTGTTTCATGTGGTCCATCCCTGGAGGTATCAGTGGACACTGGATATTACGGACAAAAAACTGGCAGTGTAGATGAATCTGTCATAACAAGCATGCTTTGTACATGATTAATTTGTAACATGGCACATGCTCCATCAATATTTATACTTGATCTATTGAGACAGCTAGTTCGTTCAGCATGTGGGAAGCATTACCATTTTGTGAGCCTACAGTGTCATTCTTACACAGGGTGGGTGTATATAACAAAAGTAATTGTGTTTATGTAGCAAAACATACACAGGCTGTATCAATTGCACAGCCATTGAAAATACAAATAAAAATAACATTAAAAAATATCCAAACAATAGAGAAAATAGTTCACACAGAAAAATCCAAATGATGTGAATTCAGAAGAGAAGAGGAGTTTTCCTATGCTGGAGCCAGCGATGACTGAGGCTGGAAATACCACCCAATGAGCAGTATTTTCAGATGTTTAATTATAAAAATGAGAAGATGGGGGAGGGAGAGAAAGAAGGGTGGACTGGGATATCAGCTCAGAGAGAATAAATGTCAGGCCTTTGGCTCAGCAAACGTGCAGTTACCTGCCACTTTAAAGGTCAGGGGACAGTTCCAAAACATGGTGTCAGAGCAGGAGACTGCCTGGGCTAAAGACCATCAAGAAGCCTGTAGATATAGTTGTGACTGTCCATGCTGAGGACCTGAAGCCCCAAAAGACTATCTTTAGTTTTCTTGCCAGCACTCCCATGGCTGGCTTTGGTTAAAAAAGGATCTGAGTGACCAAGGTGTGTTTCTAAATGACTTTGCAGCTTTTGGAATCCATTGTTATATCTTAACAAAAGTTGTTTCATTATCTACTGTTATTAAATACACTTTTACCTTGGAAATTATTGGAAGGCTTGGGGGTGGGGAAATGGGCTATAATGCTTATGTAGACAAAAGTTAAGTGCTCCTAAGGTATTTTTCCCCCATGAAGTAGCAAGAACACAGCAATTTTCAACTTGAAGCCAAGAAAGAAAACTGATTTATTCTCTTAAAGATTTTCCTTTTCAAGAAGCCATTTTTCTGGCCCAAATCTGGTGGGGGCTTTAATCCTCCAGGCCTGGGCTGAAGGGATGTTGCCCTTGAAGGGAAGCTGCAAGGGCCATTCCCAGTTCTTCCACCCACAGGGAATTACAGTGAAGATGGAAAGTAAAAAACAGCAAAGGTTTTGAGAGTCTGTGGATTCAACAAGTGCTCTATTCCATGCCTTTAGAGAGGGTCTCTCAAGTTAAAGTGTGTCACTGAATAGTAAATATGTAAATAGTAAATATGGGAGGAAAAGGTTTGTTTTGAACCCCAGTGTCAGGAGAGGGGGGACTTATTCTTTCCAAAGCTTTGCTGCGTTGTGCTGCTTTACATTATCTGGGAAACTACAGTGTAAATGCAAAGCATGTGATTGCTGACTCCCCATTCTTTGCCTGCCTCCCTTATAGTCCTACAGACTCCTCATGTAATACTGGGAATAAGTGTGGTTCAACACTCATTATATTCCCTTTATTCATTTGTGTGCTCACATAGTGCTAATAACAATGCAGTACAATAAAAGATAGCACTAGAGTCTTAAATTAAATGCAGCCTTTCCAGTATCTCAGCAGGGTGGCAGGCAGGCATATATTTCCAGCTGCCTTTCAGCAACCCCATCAATAAATCATATTTATTTTCCTGGAAGGAGAACTGCTGGGACATCCTTCTGTTTTGGGGGCAGAATCACACTCAATATCCCAAAACTATTTGTTGGACATGGGTGTAAAGTTTAGACTTGAGAATTGCAACTGCCAGAAATTCCGTGATCTTCTTCCTACCTTCCTTTAACTCCCTTTTATACATTTTTTTTTCCTGCAGTTCTTGTCCACCAACTCACATGCTGTTCTAGTTAATGGGCAGCGTTTCCCTTGTATGTGTTTAGGATGATCATCCCCTCTCAGCATGTGTCTGTCTCTAATGATTTACCCAGACAAACACGGGATCAGAACACGTCTGAATGCTGGCAATCTTTGATCCCTGTAACACATCTGGACTTAGGCAGTGGCCAGTGTCTTCTGAAACAAGAGGAACGTTTGAGTTCAGCTCCAAATCACATTGCTCACACGCAGACAGCCTCAGATAAACAGCCCAAGTTCTCTTAATGTTTTCCTGCTTACCCTATTTTTCAAAATGTTTGTTGTTTTGATTGTTCCCTAAGAGATCTGTCCAACTTTCCTCTGGCTTTATTATAAGAAGGCAAAGAAGGGAGAGACCCGGCAGCCTTATTCAAATCAGTATTATTAGTGACAGTCCTGCTACCTCATTTGCCAAGAAACTGTTTATCTACAGAAAATAGATCTTAACCTTTAATAGTTGAATCTCTGCTCATAACTTGCATAATGACAACTCTTATTTCAGTAGAAATTGATGCTTTAAGAGTGAATTGCTGTTTATTTTGAGGGTCTTACATGGGTGGAAAACAGTTTACATAGACTAATGACAATAGTCTTATCAGCCTCAAGATCTACACATCTGATGTTTACCATCCTAACCTATAAATGGTTTGTGAATAAGGAAGATTACCATGACGTTCTTGATCTCTACAGAGAGAATACTGTGACTATTCTAGCAATACGTGTCTGTGGAAACAAAGCTGCAGACTTCTGTTGGGAAAATGTTTATGCAGGTACAGAAAATTATGAAAAATACCTTTAAAAACCAAGCTTTAGATTAAATTGTTTTTTTGTTTGTTTTGTTTTTTACAATTGAATGTCTAACCTTAATACAGTGCAAGCATACACAAAATTTTGTAATTGTGTAAGCAATCTTATGGTATGGATTAGTCAGATATGAACCTGACCTGCTTCCTTTGAATACTTTTGCATTGCAGGTATGTTGAGCCATCTGATTAATGAGGTATTTTTTCAGGTTTTGTGAAACGGTAATCAGAACTGAATGTTCCAGTCCCTATTAAGATCCCAATCTGAAGCAGAGCTCGTTCAGTGAGCAGCACACTGGAACTTGTAACAGCACTCTGAGTTTTGTGTGGTGAAGGGCTATGACCAGGATTCTGGTTATTTGGGTTAATTTTAATTTAAGGAAATCACATTTTTCTCTTCTCTAAACTAAGTACCACTCTAGTGGTCCATTTCTCTGGGATGTCTTTGAGCTCCTCAGCTGGAAATTGCTATACAAACATGAAATATTGTTTTAATCTGTGGTGTTTGAAGGAAGTTAGAGTGGGTTAGTATGAAATCTGTATCTGGAATAACCATTGTTTATGAAATTCCCTTCAGTTAAATCTTCTGAATCAAAGTTCTTGCTCTTACAGTTAGAGAAGGGGATTGCTGAATAACCGACACAACACCATTGCAAAGGAGTGATCCACGGGGTCCTCTTCCCGTTCAGGTTTTCAGGCAGATGTCTCTCTTAGTCTTGAGCGCAATGTTTAGAGATACTTTTTAACCTTGCAAACAAAATAATGGGGACCTCTGGTTGTTGTCATTAGAAAATTGGCTGCGATGGAATCATTGGCTCAGCTGCCAAAGAGGATCGCTGTGGAATCTGCAGTGGTGATGGCAAAACCTGTAAAGTGGTGAAAGGCGACTTCAACCACACCAAGGGGATGGGTGAGTAACCCTCGGCAGCATTGTAGTGGAGTGGTGGTTCTCTTAACTGCTGGAGGAGAGTTAAAGAGTGGTAGTAGTAGCTCTTCTTGGCTAGCATTGGACTCATCTGCTCTAGTAAACACCTAAGAAACACAAAACAATACCCAACTCCATTCAAATGTGATATTCTGTTTGCATCTTACTCAGTTGCCCAAGTAGCAGCCACTGCCTGTCTGAAATACAGAATGAAGTTGTGTTTCTCTTTCTGAATGCTACTGGTGCTGTTGATTTTAAGTAAGACAAAATCACAGTATCTTTTCCAATGAGAGGAAAGTCTGATTTCAGCACCATCTTTGAGCTCTTTGAGAGCTCGGTGATGCATGTTGCATGTTCCAGATGATTCATGTTATAATCAGGATATCTCAGCTAAATGAAAGAGCACTCCCCTCTGAATATTTTTACCAATTCCTTGCCAGCAATAGGATCCAGTATAGGATACAAGAACTTCTGGTCAAACTTAAGACTTTCCCCTCTCTTGTTAAACATTAATGTGTATATGGCTTGGTTTGAATTAGTCTTTGTTCCGGAGTTTCTGTATTGCACTTTCTGAGAAACCTGTTATCATGCACCCTAATCAGGCAAAGGGAGGGAAAGCCAGATTCAGAACTTGTAAGCTGCTGCAAGAGGAAGGAATTGTCCAGAAAAAAATATTCCACATCCAGTGAAGACAGAATTACCATTTCTGTATGGAGCAATGCATTCAACACATGCTACACCAGCACTGAGTTCAGCAAAGTACCTAAAGATTCCCTTTAAGCACACGCTTCAGTTCTGCTCAGTTATTAAAGCAGCACCAGTGCTGAGCAGCTTCCTTGAATCAAGGTCTCGGCACTGAAGTCTGAGGCTCTGCTTTTGTTCATTGACCTCTCCCTTGGCACCCTTCTCCTTATCCATGGAGCCAGCTGTGATCTGTCACCTCCTCTGAAGTGCCACCTCCACCACGTCTTTCTGGAGCACATCTGTGCTGTTGCATTGCTAGGCCAACCTGTCGAATGATTTCCTGCATTATTGCCTTTGACTCTTTTGTCCCAGGTTTTTTTCCTCCTGTGTATGCCAAGGTGTTTGCATTTGATGCAAATGGTGGGAAAAGTTTCTCGTTTCCATTGGGGGGAAAAAAAAAAAGCGCTATTCTCCATTTCTGCAGTAGATTTTATAGCTGTTCATTAACTTCTTAATTGCTTCTGAAGAGTAACCATCTTTTATCTTTTCCAACGAGACTACAAAACATCTTGTGCAGATAAATAAGAAATTTCTGGGTCACTGCCAGGAGGCTGCACCCGTTTCCAACTAGACAGACTGCTGGAGGGTGGTAACTTTACAAGGCTGTAGGAACAGAACAGTTCCAGCCTCAATTGGTTGTCTGGCTGCCAGGACACCTCAGGAGTCCCAGCACCCTGCATCCCAGTCCGAAGAGATGACTGACTGAATCATGGTCAGTGTTCACGCATTTGTTGATCCTTAGCCGACAATCTCAGAAGTGCAAACCTGTCAAAATGTTGCTTTGTCAGTGCAATATTTCCACCGTTAGCCATCTGACATAATTTACAAGACAATTATTTTACCAATTATAATCTCATAAACATTTATTAGATGTTTTGATTTATTAATTTTAAAGGGAATTTAAATTTTATGTGGGAGTAGTTTTAAAAAGTTCCATCCACGATATGCCAAACCTTCTTCTTCTAGATTGAAAATCATCTTTGCTTGTTATTTTTTTTCAAATTATGCTCTTTTAATGAGCATCCTAGCCTACTAAAATGCAAAGAGTATTTACAGTCTTTTAATTGTTCATTCTTCATGTTTTCCTGCTTTTGAATTTCTTTTATGTTAGACAGTGAAAACAGACTTGTTGGTTTCACTTACAATTCCCAGCCCCTATTCTGCAAACATTTTACGCGTTGTGACTTACTCCCATCAATTTCCATTCATATACTGCTGGTTTGCAGTATCAGCTCCTCAGATCAACTCGCTGAATCTCACAAAGCAGTGTTGAGTCTGAGGTATCATAAGTGAACATGAGGTTACTCAAGAAAAAAATGGGCATTTTTTTCTTTTAATTGATGATTAAACAAATATGTACAAAAATCTGACAAAAGTTGGGGCAAAGGAGGATACACGATATGGCAACGGTAAGAGATTCAGGGTTTGGATGTGTAAATGATTGCACAGGTCAGTGGCAAATCCCCACAAACTTGCTGCGATCCAAGTCAAGGCCAACACACCAAGTCAAGTACCCTGATTTATTATTTCAGGAGAGAACAGACTTCAAATATTTAAGACATTTATTGTTTTGGGAATTGCAGCTGCAACCTTTGGGCCAGATCCTCAGCTGCTCTGCATGTGGGACTCTGCTAATGGCAGGATTGGTCCCTACATGTCCTGTGATTGCAAATTATGTTGTCAAGCCCTATTAACTAAATCCATGCCAACTCCTTTCTGTTTCTTAGTAACCAATAGTCATTGTAAGAAGGTTTCCACATGTGTGATGGCAAAGGCAAAGGCTGTTCCCAAGTGTTTCTCGTGTAAGATACTTGAATGCTGTTTGCAGTGTCAGTGGGTGCTGGTGAAATCCTTTGGTGTTGGTTCTTTGTCTTCTTTTTGTTGGATTAGATGGGGAGATTGGTATCAAAAGCCATGGATAAACTTCAACTCCTTTTACTATTTAGCTTAGTTTGTGAAAAATATCAAGCACAGATCCTTCCCTTTTAGAAAACTTATTTACATGAAAGACAGCCAAATTTTCATTAATCAAATAAAAACAACCAGGCTTATTTCTTTTTTTTTTCCAACCTTAGTTTCACAGCTAATGTTCTCCCACTCTGGTGGGCCATGATGGTGGAATATTCAACTTGCCTCACAGGAGGTCCAGCAGTTCAGATCTTGCCACCCGTGACCCAGGGTGATCCAGCTGTAAATGGATTCCATTTCTCTTTTGGGGAGCAGGTCAAAAGCCTTTATTTGTGAGGCTAAATATCACATACACTTGTGTGCAGCTGGCTGTCTTCAGTAGGCCAACTGAGTGCACTGTGTAGGCTAAGATTTCCTTTTGAGTGGCAGCATGCCCTGTACCTATTTCTTCAAAATAGTTTTTCAAAACCAAACACAGACTTGTTCTGAAGTCCATCTTTGTTTCCCTGCCACTGTACAGAGGGCCTAGAAATCAAGGACACCTCTTTGGATCGTATCTGTTGGGTGGCTGATTTATCACTAACTTCTTCTGTCCAAACTCTAAGGCTGTGCCTGTAAAGCTCAGAGACCTGCATTGAGAATGAGACCTGCATCTGTCTCGTTTTTTTTCTCAGCCATATCAAGATTTTTATTGCTGCTCTTTGCTTGTGATCCAGAAGAAGGACCACAGATATTTAGATTTTTTTTAATGGCAGAACATAATAAGCTGAGATATGCCAATTGTTGTAACTACCATTTTGGGAAATGAAGAATGTATCATTGTTAGAAATTTTTCTTTTTCAGATAGTGAAAAAGCAGACTTTTTTTTGTGTACATTACTTATCCAGCACATATTTAAAAAAAACCAGAAAGGGTATTTGAACAGTAGTGCTGTAGTGCTGGCTAGGAGCATCTTTAGCCAATACAAGAAACTCTTTTGTCAATGGGACGTACTTCTAAATTATGAGAAAACAGAGCCCTAGGACTAACTCTGGGTGTCTTGTAAGGGTTTAAGGAGAACATGCAAGTTAGAAATCCCACCAACGAACTTGACAGCAATAGTAGGAGGCTTTGAAATCTATCCATGGCTTCTCAGTGAAATGATCTTCTTCCAAATGAGCTATCCCATGGCTGGAAGCGGACAAGTACCGATGGAGGAATTACTCTCAAGTTAATAGCAAATGAGAATCATCACAACTATTCGGAAAATAGACGTGTAGTTACCACTGAACATATGTCCACTCCACTGCAACAGTGAACACTCGACAAAAGGTGCGAGGTGAGAAGGGTCATGGAAGTTAGTGCTTAACCCTAAAATATTAAGGAATCTGCAGTGGCCATGACTAGCAGGTAGGCAGAGCGGTCTGATTTTCTTGGCTTCTACCCCGAGATCTTTGTTCAAAGCACTTTTAGGAAGTTTGATAATGGGATGAGCACAGTTGACTTTCTCACACCTAATTTTCATGTGTGTACAGGGATAAGACACGAAAGTACAGTGCCTAGGGATCGGTACTTTCAGCCATGGGATAATTTTTCCTTTTCCTCGGAGTCCATCTTTCATTGCAATGTGAACCAGGAGAACAGTTTTTAGTAGATCAGAGACATTCTGGAGTTCACACTAAACTTTCTGTTCTTTCTGGGAATAATAACAATGGCTAACAATGGATTTTCCTGTGTGAGCTGCTTTCCTCCTGCAAATCTCTCCAGCATTTAAATGAAGATACAGTAGCCACTGTTCACAAATTAATCTCCTTGATGACAAAGCCACCTCTTTGTTCTGGTGTCTCTCCTAATACATTTGTATCTAGGATTTGTTTCAATCACAGTCTTACATTCCTGAGACGCTGATGTAATGCAGATTATCCAGAAAGATTGGTGCGTGCCAAAGTAACTGTTCCCAAGGTGGAGTATACTACATACAGCAGTATAAATTATCAAATAATGAAGTTCTCCTGTTGTACTTTCAAAGCTTCATCTTAACAGGCTGATTTATGGGTGAAATTACTAGAAATATTGCCCGATAGTTGCCAAATCTCATCAGTCTTTAACCAGTTCCTCATTTAAAGCAGAACTTTAAGCCCAACCTTGTAAACCCCTGCGTTGCAGACAATTATCCTAAGACCTGACAGATCTCTGAGAGTCCTTGACTCACGGCCAACTCAGAGACTTTTTTTTGGTTTTACTGGCTGACACTTGATAATCTTTCTGGCAATCTGCAGTTACAGTTTGCTTAAGAAAGTGTGCCTGGAAAAAAATGGAGGTGTTTTCTGGTGCAGTTATCTCCAAGATCAGGAATATTCTGTGACCAGAAGCCTCACTTCAGCTCTAAGGACCAGACTGGAGTGGTGGTAGTGATCGGAGTTTTTACCTGTGGGAAATTTGCATGGGTGTTATATAGTCTGTTTGCAATAGGATTTGACCACTAACTCACACAATAATGCTGGAAATAATGAATGAGAGTGTCAAAATGCTCCCAGTGGGACATGCCCAAGAATTCTCTGAAAGGACAGGTCAGATCTGTACAACCGCAAAGGGGTTTGCAGTTCGCTAACAGAAGAGTGAGGTTGGGTTTGTGCCATGCGATCTCGGTGAGTTAGCACAGTGTGTTTCTTCTTATTCAGGAGCTGTGAATACAACCCCCCAAAGCCATCAATCAGGATTAGAAATTACATGAGGAGAAAAATCTGGTGTAAAACCAAACTAAACAGTCTCCAGAGCTAATATGCTATTAATAGCTTACACTCCACTGTTTACCATTGTAAAAAGTAACATAAAAGTCAACTTTTCCATGTAGTGTTTCTCTCATGGCACAGTGATGAAAAGAGGGTGTATTTATGGCCCTACCTGACCCCTCCAACGCAGCTCCACAGCTCGCTCACCTCCAAAGCACTGGGACACCCTCCTGGCTGCTGCTGGCCCAGGGGACGGATCCAGAGTTCACTGAAGTTAGTGACCGGCTTTCCACTAAATTCAGTGTCACTTGGTATCCAGCCTCTGTGTGATTTAGCTCTGGGCATTTGTATCTGGCATGAAATTTAAAAAATAAACAGGTAAATAGTTCCCCAGTAGGCAGATTAAATTACCTGAACCTTGGGCATGTTCCAAACTGGCTTCCTAACAGAGGTGTTCAGGTGTGTCATAGGGCCTGTTTCCCCGTGACGGACTGTCACTAATCACACCTTCGCTGTGGGCTCATCTCTGGTGGTGACTGTTGGTCGGGTTTATATGCAGATGCATGGGGTGCGGCGAGGATGTTTGATTTCTGAAACACTCTGTTTTGACAGTAATTTGGTATCTCAGCTGATGAAAAATCAACTCCTGGCAGTGTCTAGAATAAAACCCAACATCTGTTTGCTTTGATTTCATAACAAATTTCAGTATTGCCTTTAAAAAATTGACCCTGGAAGTCGTGACTTTTCCCAGTGAAACAGCAGATGGGAGAGCCGCTGCCCTGGCTTCTGCACACAGAGGCGGTTTGCAGCTCTACTGTCCCTCTTTCTATTTTTCCTGCAAAATATTACTCTTTCTGAGATATGCTGAGTAATCATACAAGTGCAAAAAAAAATGAGCTGAAAGATCAAGTGGAAAGTGCAGTTCAGATACAATGATCAGGGAAAGAGAAAGTGTCTAGCGCCGATCAGCCTTCCACCCAGTGCTCCTTGTGAAAGCCAAGAACTCAAGCCCTGTTCATAGCACAGCAAAGGGGCCGGGTGCTCTGCTGGTTCAGATAGGTAGAAATGAATCCATAACCTGAGACCCAGAATCTCCCTCTGTCTCACTCCATGTCACAGTGGTAACAGAATCACTTAGTCCTGAGATACATGAGGCTGCCAGCATCCTCCTTCAAGGCCCTGCCCTATCAGGGTAGCAGAAGCACCATCATTCAGCCTCACCCCTGAAATAGCTCCCCAAACATTGCTGGATGCTGGAGAAGTAACTGTTCCTTGCCCCAACCCATTGCTCTAGACTACCCCTGATTTCTGTAAGGGCAGGGCTGACCCAGAACAGTTTCACACAGCCCTTCAAAGCAAAAAAAAAAAAAAAGGAATGAGGGAACATACAGGATAAGGTACTTAACATTTAAAAGAAAGGGGAGAGCAATAACCTAAAAGAGGTGACAAGTTATACACTGCAAAGTAAACTGGGTGGCCAATTACAAGGAATCAAATCATGGTTGTGATGAGATTAGTGTCATTTACAGGAGCCCGATTCAGAGTCCAATGAAGCCGGTGGAAAACCTCTGCCTGGCTCTCAGACCTTTGAAATGGCCCCTAATGTTCCTCAGCTTTATATATAAAGACACCACTTTCACCCCATGGAATAAGTCTGTAATTCCACATGGCTCCGTGGTGGTGGAAAATAGGCTACATTTCCTTGTGTCTCCTAATTATTCTTACCTTTACTCTGTTAGTTAAAGGTGGTGTCATTGTGTTGTATTGCTCATTGTTGAAGGAAGAACGAAAATGACAGGAGAGTTTCAGGAAGATAAAATCAAGAGAATTCTATAACAATATGAGAGGGCATTGTAAAAACCTCCCTACTGTGTCAGGTGCTCAGATGGTCTAATTTGACATGTGCATCTGCTGGCAGCCATTAGAGGAGAATGATGGTCAGCCCCTGAGAAACCTTCAGCTCTGTTGCTACATTAAATCTGAGCTGTGAAATTCTGTTTAGCAGCTGTATGCAAGGAGACCGTTATCCTTTATATGCAGAATTCTTGTATAAAGCTGAAATGCAAATGGAAACTTTTTTTTTCCCCTCCCCTGAGCTGTCCCACTAATTCCTGCTGTTTTGTTTTAGCATCACCAAAATGTTTTGTGGAAGTGAATCCTTTCTAATACTAATCACAGCCTTGAGCAGGGTTTTTTGGGGAGCAGAAAGCAGGAGCATCTGTTGGGAAACTTCATTCCAAATCACAGATTTCTGTTCTGTGCGGTGTTGCTCCTGACAGTGACACTTTCCATCAGCTCGGTCCCCATGCATCCCTATCAGTACCTCAGGAGAGCCAGGGTGATTCAAAGGGAGCAAATCTAATTAGGCCCAAGCACAAGCCTTAAGTCACAACTAGGCAACACACGTGCATTTCTCTCCCTCTTCTCAGGCTGAAATGTTAGTCACAGCCATGCGTGTCACAGCAGTGAAACTTGGCTGCCAATGCAGGGATCTCATTTGAAGTGTTTCCCACCTGTTCCCCAACCTGAGCAGGAGTTGATTTTTTCATGGTGAGATGCTGAATGATTGATGCCTCTGGCTACCTGTGGCTCATTCTCATCCCCCTGCCCTTCTCTTACCACAGGTTACATCGAAGCAGCTGTGATCCCTGCAGGTGCCCGGCGGATCAGAGTGGTTGAGGATAAACCTGCTCACAGTTTTCTGGGTAAAAATACAAAGGAAAAAAATGTTTTGGTTCAAAATTCAGCTCTGTTTTTGGTTAAAATGACCCTTCTCTGAATGATCTTTAAGATGATAGATTTGTTGTTGTCAGAAGGAGGTTATTGATTTCATTCTTGTTTTAGTCTCTCTCTGCTTTTCTCGCTTGGTTTCATGACGTTTGCTTGATGTGATAGTATGTGACACTTACAAGCCCTGTGCAACCTGAAGGGACCAGAAAATACTTTTATATAGACAGAGGAGTCCCTGAACAGAACTTGGCACTGGGTTGAACTGAGCTACCAGGATCACACAGCACTTTGGGAGGGAGTGAGAAAAAGAACAGTGCCTTTAGAGAAAGAAATGACAGAAATACTGATAGGAAGGCACCCAGTTCACGCTGAAGCAGAGGCAGGACAGGGCAGCTGATATCCCTCGGTAACCTGACCGTAGCATTGTCTGTGCCATTTCCTGCAGCAATAGGATTGCACTTGATGCTGTACCCAAGCCCTGATGCTGCACTCTGAGATGGGGTAGCTGCAGCCTCTAGTCACTTGCCTCTCTTTTCTCAGGTCAATTTGTTCAGTCTTGTCTCATTTCTACTTCTGCATTCCTTTTGAGGAGAACAGACTTTTTCACTGTTGCAAACAAAGATTTGGGCAGGGGTGATGGGTCAGATTTGTATGTGAGGTGGTTGTACAGTAGAGCCTGTCAACAAATTTCTTGTCCAGTTACTAATTACTTAGATCAGGGGTAACATTTGTAACATTTGTAACATTAAATGTAACATTTGTAACTCCTACATTTATACAGTCCTAGAATTACATTAGGCCATTTGAAGGCAACCGCAAGGCTGATGTGGCCCCTACTGAAAATGAGTTTGATATCCCTGCCTTAGACTAAAGGTTGGAAGGGCATTTGTAAAGTGCAACCAGTGATCTACAATACACATCTGCCAGTCTGGCCTTCTGCCTCTTCTCTCCAATGGTAGGGATATTTCTTTTCATCTTGGCACTGTGCAGCTTTATCTCCCATCTACTTCTAGAGAGACCAAGTAATAGAAATTTTCATGCCCCATTGCCCTGAATCACACAGGAAGCCAGTGGCAGAGCAGGGAGTTGAAGGAAAATTGTCCAAGGCCCAAAAGAACACCCAGCACTTTGAAATGTCTTTTGCACACTCAGAGCTATATGGCCATGCATAAATGGGGAAATCCTTCTGTCTCTCTAAAGCTCTTTATGCTGTGGAGCTATGTGTGGGAACACAAAAGTATAAGAGAAAATTGCTGCAAACTTCCCCCTTTGTTTTGAAGCTTACAGGTCCCTGCATTGTCAAACTTAAGCTCTTTGTGTTGTTGATCGGCTCAGTAACACAAGATTTTTGTCCTTCCCTGTCAAACAATGTTTCAGCCATTCCACATGCTGATATTCTCATTGAAGTGGTTGGAACACATTTACATATTGATTGTGTCTTAGGATTTCAGGTGTAGTGCCACTGGTTTTCTGTCTTGAGATGCTACCAAAGCTGGCAATATCACTGGGAAAGATGCTTTTGTTCTCTTTCATTCCAGATTCGGGGGATAGAAGGAGGGCAGCTCAGGTCATTCAGCTGCCCTTAGGTCCAAAGCATTGGCATTTGTGCCACTTCTTGGTAGGAAGCACATATCACTGCTGCTGGTATTTCCACTAATGCTGCAGCCAGCTTGCTGGGAGAGGATTACGCCTACACGTAAGATGTTTGACATAGCAAAGTGCTGGTGGAACAATGAGAGCCACTGTTTCCTTGGGTTTTGCAAATACTCTGCCTTCTGGAAGCCAGCCTTTTTGTTTGTCTTGGTGGGATTTGCACAGGGTATTTGTCAGGGCCTTGGGTTTGGCAGATAACTGCAGCACTGAGAGTCTTCTGTGGAGCTAGTGACTGCCCTTCGCTGCTACCACATAAACTTGACTAAAGCGGGTATTTCCCCACTGGGTGGTGAAGATGAGGACTGTGTATATTTGAGAGCAGGACTTGGCCCTGTGTGCATGACATAAATACAGATAAAAAGTCTTCTGTGGTCCTTAGACCAAAAACTGAATCAACTAAGTGGTAATCTGGCTATTTTAAAGCTTCTGAATGCTTTCAGCTCTTTGGTTCATGGTCAGGAGCCAGGAGAACCTCTCTAAGCCTTCCAGGGTTTTCTCTTTCAAGGAACACTGAACACAAAGAAAAGATGCCCCATGTCTTGCTAACCTAAGCTGAAGAACAGCAGCAGGAATGTCCCAATAGGACAAAAAAGATGATCAAGAAAACAAAATCCAATCACTCTGTTACACCTCACAATGCATTGCAAATCCAGTTCTGAGTATGGAAGGACTTTCTATTTCAAATACACTGACAACATGGAGTCCAATCGGGCCCTATTTCCACTCAGAACCGGGTACAGCACTTTGGAAGTAAGCCCAGTGTAATTTGGAATCATTATTCCATGTGCTGGGAGCGGTGCCTGAAGAATTTCCCTCCACCTACAGGCAACCCACGCTGACTGCCTTGGCTGGCTGCAACGCTGAAAAAACACCTTGAACAGGAAACGCCTCGGCAGTTTGTGTCCACAGACTGGGAAGCAAGCTGGAGGGACCCAAGGTGGAAATAAAGATCTGAGTAGTTGCCAGGTTTAGAAATAGATTGGTCAGATCCTGTCTTCCAGCCAAAAAGAAAAAAAAAAAAGTTATGGGTTGTTGCTGGAGTTCCTTTTTCTTTTGCTCTTCTACTGTACAACTTTGAGCCAGAAACAGCTTAGAGATGTAAGGGTGGATTCTTGCTGCTGCCTAAATGTGCCCACAGTGGGGAGAAGAGCAAGAGCTGTGCTTCACTGTCCTGGTTGAGGCTTTGGGTCCCAGGAGAACTGCAGCTGGCTCTCCAAGGCAGAATAAGTCCTGTGGGTGCTAGCTTAAGTCTGCTTGGCAAAAAGGGCTCACAACTGCTCTCTTGTTTGGGCTTTTCCACCACAGTCAGACAAGTTTTGTCAGAGAAGACTCTCTGTGTCCTGGTCCCCTCAGATTTTGCCACTGAACTCTCAGGGAGGTTGGGCAAGTGCTCTTTGGTGCCTGCTTTGCTTATTCTCTCAACAGCAGTGAAGATACTTGCTGTCTTGCAAAGTGCTTCCACGATGTTTGCATGAAAAGCACAGCATTCAATAAGAGCAAAAGGCACTTTTCACCCCAGTAAATTTAGAACTATCACCTCTGGGTAGGCAGAGCCAGGTCTGCAATCACTGTGTGTCACAAAAGCCATTGGAGAAAGAGCAGCACCTTGTGTCTAAGAGACACGGAGGTTTTATAGCCGCAGCATTGATCCCTACTGATGGGGCTCTTTCGTGCAATGAAGACAAACAGTGACAAAAATACTGGCTAAAATACTTTGCCGAGTCTCCAGAGTAGTTGCTGAAATCCTCAAGGAACACCTTTGGGAACAGGGCTGTTTCCAAACTTTCCATCTCCTCAGTTACAAAGGGAGCAGTGCCTGCAGCAACCAAAATCAAACCTTTCCCAGAAGAGAGGTCCACAAGATTAAATGTTTTGTTTTCCATCAGCGAGTTATCTTCCTTTGATGATGAGCTGGAACCAAAGCGTAGTTTAAGTCATTCAAGTTCTTATACACGGGTTTGAGCATGTGCCTTGATATCTTTACTAGTCAGCCATACTGCATGGAGATAGTTTTATCTCATCCACAGCTTTGACTAGTCATGTTCACGGCTCCTCAAGGGCGGTGTCGTGGCTGCTTTGATCTGCCTGGAAGCCACTGGGCTTTGGCAGAGGAAAGCGATCCTGCTTCAGAACTCTGTCTGAAGTTTGCAGAAGGTACTTTTTAGATCAAGGAACAAAGCAGGGACAGAAGTAAGCCACAAACAGAGTTATGTTGCTGTAGGATGCAAATCCCAGGACATCATACCCCTATTCTATGTGCCAAAGGGAACTTTCCTCAGAAAAAAACATTCACCCCTACACATCCCACTCCTCCTGGGGAAACCAGACCTGGAGTTTCCCTTCACCCTGATTTTGGAGCCTTTAATGGGGCCACGGGAGCTGTCAGGAAGGTTGTGTGCCGCAGGACAGAAGGTTGTTCCACCTTTCTCCAGTACCTGCCCAGGATCCTCAGAAAGGCACATACAGACACAGAGAACATTGCAACCTCTACACACTCCAGACTTCCCCAGAACTTAGACACTATGGATGGTGCATATAGGTTCCTGACAAGATAAGCATGATCCTACAGCATCTGACCTTCTGCAGGTGTGTCCAGCTCAGGGTGGCTGTGGCAGGCTGCTCTTTGCCTGCTGATGGCTTTTATTTGTGGCCTTGTTTCCATGAAACCCAGAGGTAGATAGTGTCTCACCTGCTTCTGCCTTCTGAGAAGCAAAGAAGGCATCAGGGAGTATCATGACTGTAAGTTCTACTTATTGCTGGAACTGGCAGGAAAAAAAAAGCCTCTGGAGTAATTTAGAACAGCCTAAGGACCACTCTAAAATCGGGCCTGTAGCTGGTGCTTGCAGGTTGGAATGTTCTGCCCTCCAGGCCTGAGCACGAGGGAGTATAAAGCTGATCTGCCAAGTTCATGTTCTGCCCACTGACCGGTCTCTGCCTTGTAACTTGGCTTCTCCTTAAAACCGTGACAGCTGAATGTTAACTTGTTCAATGTTTGCGTCATGGAGCACACACAAACTCAGGAAGTGTTTTATTTTGCGTTTTCACATGTGTATCAACACAGAGATTTGATTGATCATTTTCTCTAGGAAAGTTTATGAAAATACAATTTCAAAAGTCAGTTCTGTTTGGAAACTAGAAAACAAAACAAAACAAAACAGAGTTTTCTAGTTTTCTTGCTGCATTTGGAAGGAGAGTTTAGAGATAAATGATGTATTAATTTTTTGTTAATACTTGAAGATCAGAATAGGTTTCCCTGTGTACTGTCTGAATGAGAATCTTTGAACCCAACTGCTTCCAGACTTCAGTCAGTCTACATAATAATGCACAGGTCTTGCCTTGCAAACCAGACTTTGGTTTACAACCATGGGTATGCTACACTATTTCAGCCCAAGTACCAGTTTTAATAACTGTAACACTGCAAGTATGTAAGTGTTTTACCAGAAGTATCTTCAGCTCATTCTCTAACAGCTGCTCTGTGGTATTAGATTCTTACATCCTGTCTGCCAAGTTGGTTTATGTGTCCAAATTTATGGTACCATCCATTTCTCTAAGATTAAAATCTAAATTGTTAGGTTTGAGAATAATCCTTAAAATGAACTAAGTGTTAATTTACAATATACCAGACACGGGTATGTTCACTTTACATACATGCCCACATGTTTCCTGTGTAACTTCTGACAAATAATATTGAGATTATTCCAGGACAAGTTATGGCTCTAACTGATTGGTCTCTAATTATGCTCTCTGTTTACAACCTGCACTCTGCTCATTTTGGATAAAGAAAACAGGTTAGGAAGTTTTGCACTTGTGCTTTGTGGTCCTTGCTTGTTAGCACAATGCTGTAGTATTTTAGTATAACTTTTAAATCCAAATTAAGTCTCTTTTCGCTGAAGGTCAAAGAAAAACATCTCAGCTGTGCAGGCTTTCCTTTGCAAAAGCAGAACTATATGCAGAGCAGAATTCAACAGCAGCCATGAATACATGTGGCTTTTAGACATACTCTTGAAATAGGTCAAACTGTGGAAGTGTGCTACCATTTCCTCCTAAATTAGTAGTATTTTTTCATGGACATTTGGTAGTTATCTTTTCTTCCTTTTACTTCCTTTGTAACTTCTCCTGCCTACCCTTTTTTTCTTCCCTTTACATTTTCTGGCAGTGGAATGGCACAGAGAATGCCTCGAAGTTTGGAAACTGGAGAGCCTTGCTTATTCTGAAAGCAAAACCTAATAGCTTTAGGTAGTAAAACCTTAGCAAGACCAGTGTATATGACATTATTTGTACTCAACAGCAATGTTAATGTAAGTACAAATGCCTTCATCAACTGAAATGCAGCATATGCCCAAATTAGAAACATTATGACAAGTCAGCTATAATTATACTGTAATTATACTTTTTTTTTCTTTTACATTCATGTCTGTTACAAGGCTACTGCATCTTGTACTTCAGGTGGGCTGATACAGAAGCTCAGTATTCTATATTGTAATTACAAATTTGCTTACATTTCATTCCATGGTGTTTGATTCATTCCAGCTTTAAAAGATTCCAGTAAGAGATCCATTAACAGCGACTGGAAAATTGAGCTTCCTGGTGAGTTTCAGATCGCAGGCACTACTGTCCGGTACGTGCGAAGGGGTCTGTGGGAGAAAATCTCTGCCAAAGGACCAACTAAAATACCACTGCACTTGATGGTAACTTTATATCCTTTGTTTGTGTTTCTTAAGTGATGCAACAGCTAGGGTTTATATTCTAGCTGAAAGTTAATTTTGACTGTTTGCTTCCTCACCAGTTTTTTAAAGGTATGCTGTAGTGCCTCTCTTTGCATTCTTTTACAGCATTGCATAGGCTGGAGAAACCCAGCTCCCTACTTAAAATTAAATGATGTTTTCATAGAATAGAGAATGATGCTTTATTCTGGGAGAACATACAGAGTCCCAGGAGACTTGTGTCCAGTACAGGATAATCCTATAATGTGTCACAGGCAGTGTGACAGGTCCATTCTAGAGGACGTAGATTTTCAGAGGCCTTGTTCATTTCATGGACATACCTGCTCACACACCTGAAAGGATATTTGAGAAAACATCTTCTCAGCTTACGCCAGAACTTATTCTGCATTTAAACACACTGTTGCTCTAACAGAAGAGGTGCAGATTTGGCATGTACAGATGACACACGTGAATTTGAGCCTCCATAGTGACTTAGTTACACGCATAAATGTTTCTTGTTTTCTTTACGGTTTTTTGTTTGTTGTTTTTTTTTTTTTTTCATTTTTAAGGTGTTTTTGAAAGTTTTTCCTATTGTTCAACACAGTCCTTCTGCTAACCAGGCACATAATTTTATAAATAGTCATATGGCGGCTGTATGAGAACATGCGTGACAAGAAGAACAGGATCATAGTCCCAGTCTTGTCACTAATGGGCGATGTGACTCATGAGCCAGTCCCCTAATGTTGGTGGTAACCTTAATGTTTCTCTCTGTAAAATAGCTGTAATAATGCCTGTCTCATATGTGCGTTACTAGTAGAAAGTCTGTAAAAGGCTTTACAGTTTCCATAGTGAGGTTTGCGTACAAACATAGGGTATTTTAATGTATGCATTGTTTCCTGTAACTTTTTTATCCAATCGCATTTTTCTGTGTGCTGTTTCTTTTCCTTATGACTTTTTGCTATGGAAGGCTGTCTGTAAGTACTGCTAAAAATCAGGTGTCTCTCCCTTTCCTCACCTGAACTTTTTGGCTTGCTGGTGTTCATTGTGCAACATTTCATGGCCCAGTTTGAAAAGCTCAAAATTTTCTTGAGCTTTTCGTACACATACAAAATAATCACAATACTCCACTTTGTCAGTGCTTTGTGTCAAAATATTGGCTTCCTGACTCAGCCATGTAAGTCAGGGTCTGCCCACACAAGTGAGGTGTATACAGGAGCCTTCTTCATCATCAGAAAAATCACCTTTTGCTTGACTTTAGCCTTAAGATAAGTCTTCCCTCCTGAAACTAGGACTCTGGCAAAGTATCTTGTACTACCAAGGTCTTCCTAATGTCACGTAAGAAAAAGGGGTTGCACAGGTGCCATTTGTGAAGGTGCTGTGCAGGGTTCCTTTGCCAGCTCTTGGAACCTTCCAGGGTGTTACTTGGTTGAGTTGTACTGCAGTCACATCTGGCACCAGCATTTTGCAGACTTCAGCATTAGTAGAGATTTGTTTATAAAGAAATACTCATTTCCCCTTCATTAAGGAGTAAGTAACTAACATAGGAAGCTAGTAATTATGAGGTTCTCCATGAGTATCCCTTCCAGGTACAGAGGAGGAAATTTTCCTTCTTCACCTTCCTCCCCAGAAATGATTAAAAAGGATGAAAGTAAAGGTTACCAAACCATTAAAAAAACTTGTGGCTTAAAATCACCGCCAGTCATAAACAAAGCACACGTTAAGTCTTTTCTTCAAATCAGATATTAATCTTTTCCTTGATACAGGGTACTGGGTTTCATTCTTTCAACGCAGGAAAGGGAGGATGGTTACCAGTTACCTCTAAATAGAAAACTGTTGTTCAAACAGTGGTGAAATACACTGGACTGACAAAGAGCCAGAAGCTTCAGTCAGTCCGTTGTGACCTGCATTTGAAACCAATTATGCACACGCACACATACACCCCAATTATATATGGCTACAAAATTGCATGAAATTGGTTTCATATGGGCCTTCAGATTCACTAGTCTTGCACCCATATTGAGATAATAAGGATTTCTTTTTAGCTGCTTTTTAATACTTGAGGCATTTCTCCAAGTGCATTGGTGTAAGTATATTTCTTGGAGAACTTGATGTGTGTGTAACTAGGGCTGTGCTAGACCTCCTCCTGGCAACAGAGGACAACCAAACGCTCCCAGAGCATAAAGATGCTTCATACAAAGCTGATTGATCGGTTCTGTAGAACAAGCTGTTTGTGTCTCATGCACTTAAAGAACGCCAGAGCGGGACTTGCATTCTCTGCCTCTGACTGCCTGGTATTTTGAATTGTGTTAAAACAAAAAGAAAAAACATTCATCTTTGAAACTGTAATGATGACTGGCTAGTTTCAGCCTTGGGATTCAGTTCTGGTAGTAAGGCTCCATATGTAGCTGAAGCAAAATCATATTTTTCTCCCCACATTTTCTGGAAGGCACGTTCCTGCCCAAGGTTATGCACTGTGCAGAGCAACTCAGGGATGCTAAGTTTGTGTAGCCCCAATGTTCACTGCACAGACCACCAGGACATCGATGCCTGCAAGCTGGACCCCTTCCTTCTGCACATGTGGTTATTTTTCTGGTTAAATGAGCTTATGACAGCTTTAGTGACATTATTGGTTAAGTAGGAGCGATTTCTGCCAATCTGATGGGAAACAATTATTGTCAAGAGAAAACAGGACTTGCAAATTTGCCTTTTTTAATTGAGGAGCTGCTTGCTTCACTCATGATAGCTCTGCTTAAAGTATCTTCTTTGATAAGGTGCTGCTCCTATTTCAGCAGGTGACAAGAGCCAGCAGAATTCACCTGTCTAATGCTGCTGAGATTATGGGATAATAGCTATAAGTGAGGCTAAAGCCACATGATCAACATTACAGTAGTGCTTCTATGGCATCTGTTAATAGTGTGGTAACTCGGATTCCATGGGCCTCCTATTCCATTCGATGTCTTTTAATCACTTCTGACTCAAGGCAGTGAAAGGGAGAGCCAAACAAAGGCCAAAATGTAAATCAAAACATAATGAGAATTGTCATCAACCTATAGTGAAAAATTAATCATTTTCTCTGTTCCTCTGCCTTTTTTAATAGTCAGCGAGTTTTGGAGTAATAACGCTAGAGACATCACATATGCCTCCATAGGAAATAATCAGCCTGCTGTTGGAAGCAGGTTTCACCTTCCTCTAGAAATACTCAGAGTATGAAAATATATACGTTGCCAGCAGCTGTATGATATGGCTCTTCCTTGTCAACCTCAGGTTTCTGAGACAATAAAATCCTGTTCCTACAGCTTGTCAGCAGGAATAGACATCAGCAGGAACAGACATGCTCGGTTTGAGTGCCACATTTCCCAGGAGGCATGTGACTTCTTTTTTTGCATTAGTTGTTTTTACTTTGAGAAGGATCACCTTGTTCCTCCAAATGTGTCAGAAACATTTCTGCCTCCAAGCCAGGGGCTGCTGCAGCCCAGCGCAAACGCAACTGTAAGTGCTGCAGCTCACAGAATCACACAATGGTTGAAGTCGAAAGGAACTTCTGAAGATTCTCTTGTCCAAACGCCCTGCTCAAGCAGGGTGGCGTAGAGCAGGCTGCCCAGGACCATCATCCATAAACAGTACAGAGTTAACCCGGATTTTCCCCATTCTCTACAAAGGTGCTCAGCCATAAGCATGAGTCTCTACATGAGGTTTGCAGACAACTTGCTTTCTAGAAAACAAGGGCAGGACAGGTATGATGAATGACGTTTTAACTCTAGATGCTTATTAAAATAGTTATTATGTGAAAACTGCTGACTTATTGCTTCCTGTTGTCTTACTATTTCTCTTTAGATAGCCAGTGGCCTGCTGATCACATTTGAGACTTAACTTTATGCACTGAATTCCAGGTTCAGACATCTCCGTGGCTGTTTTAAATGTTCACAAATCATAAGCAGTTATTGCTCCCGCAGATGCCCTGTTTTACCAATACCACTGTAATTTCAGGTTTCTAGATAAAGATTTGGTTGCCTTTCACAAGGTACTCGTATTTTAGAAATATTGGCCCGAGACAGCATTTCCAGCATTACTGTCTCTGCAGTCTTGGCTTTCCCAGTACACAGTGTGTTGTAACAGCTTTCCTTTTCCTGCCGAACCAGGTGCTGCTATTTCATGACCAGAATTATGGAATTCATTATGAATACACTATTCCTGTAAACTATACTGCTGAAAACAGAAGCGAGCCAGAAAAGCAACAGGATTCTCTGTACATCTGGACGCACAGCGGATGGGAAGGCTGCAGCGTGCAGTGTGGAGGAGGTAAGGCCATTTGGAAGCTTGGTGGGACTTGCAGGCCGGTGTTTGCAGACAGCAGCCGTTAGAGAGATGCCTGCAGAAGACAGTGTTGCCAAAGCATGAAGAAAATGAGGCATGTGAATGGATGTTGCCATAATGACCTCAAAGAAGAGCTCCTTCTCACCAGCTCTCCCAGCTATCATCCACGTCCCCACAGTTAATTTTCACCCAGCATTTTGGCAGGGATGTAGCTTTGTCGGCTCATTACCGTAGACTGGATCTGCACCTGGATCAGTGCTCCACGAATGGCTTAAGGCACCGTGCGCAGCCCCATATCTCAAATCTCCGTCACATTTTTGGAGCAGAATTTTCGCAGGTGTTCAGGCATGTTCACCCAAAGACACTTCCTTCCCCAAGGATGAAATGGGGGCAGCACTGCTGTGACAGCTCCTGGAGATTGCATCAGATGCTCTGAATGTGGGATGGACTTTCTGGAAATACATGAGCACATTGCAAATCATGCTGTTCAGATGATCACTGGGATGTGCTGAGACAGATTTGCTGAAACCCTGGGGGGACTGACGCCTGTGAAACCAGACACTGGTTTGTCAGCCACTGTCCATTGAATTTTCAGTGTGGGATAAAGCAGGTTTTTCCCTGAGGAAAACGGATCATTTCCATGCATTCTGGCCAGTCTTTCTTCACCAGTGGACCCACTTTATTTATCATATTATGTGACACAAGGAGAGAGTGCTCATCTTGACATTTGCAGGCTCACTGCCCTAATTTCTTAGAGCCATTAAACTTTCACAGGAATTAGCAGGGAAATTGTGGCTCTTTTGATTTGTGTTGCAAGGTTGCCACATCTTTGAATCAAATCAGTACCTGGCAATATGGCTCCCACAAGTAGTAGCTTGGATGACAATTGATCTCAAATACTTTGGTTGTCAGATGCTTTTACTACTTATCTGAGCTGGGAAGAGCCTTTTTCCTTCCAGGTAGACTTTTACAAAATTTTTATTAACAGAATTTGAGTTATTTTTTATTATCTACTGCAGATAATGAATGAACTCAATTTGATGTAGACTCAGGGTTAAGAAGAAGAGCTGAGGAACCAAAATAATTAGCAGTAAGGCAAAGTCACATGGTGCAGAGATGGCATTTTCCTTGTCACATCTGGTCACTGTCATGCTGTCCTGCAGCACAGCTTTCCTGAACCCTGGGGGCCACACTGCTGCCCTGAAAATCCTGACGCACAGAGAAGTGAGAAACGCTGACCACTCCTGAGATGTCTCCTGTTGGCAGCGTTTTTAAAGTACTATGTCTGGAGGACCAGAAGATAGGAAAAAAAAATATTTTGGTGGCTTAATTAATTTCAGCTCTTGGTGAAACACACACAAGCCCAGTTTATCACTCTTGAACTCGGTCACTCCTTTTCAACCTGTCTCTTCCTGACTGCGGAGCAGCAGGAGGCAGCTGTCCTGTCATCATCAGTCACGGAGTGGTAGGTGTTTGTGTGGCTTCAGGTTACACAGCTGGAACATCTGTCCAAGGTGATTACAGGGCACAGCTACATGTGGAGGAGGAACCAGAAATGAAAGCAAATTGTTTTCAAGCTTGTTTCCACCGTAAACACTAGAAAGAGAAAGCCCAATGTGTTGTTCCTGTGAAGCACACAATCTCACAATTATTGGGGAAAGATTTGTAGCTTTTCTGAAAAAAAAAAACAACGAAACCGAACAAAACCCAACAGAACAGTACTGAGATAAGACAGAAGTGGGAAGTAAGTTTGCTTGCAGAGATGGTAGGTCTGTGTAGATCACATCTTGTAGACATAACAGGGAGCTTTTGAGTTTCGGTTAACTGGTTGACATGGTTTTGTTCTTAGCCACTGATTACCTTTTTCAGAGTTATTTTTTATTTGACTTGCAGGTGAACGGAAAACCATTGTGTCCTGTACTCGAATTATTAACAAGACCATGACACTGGTGAATGACAGTGACTGCCAACGAGTGAATCGCCCCGAGCCCCAGGTCAGGAAATGTAACACACATCCCTGCCAGTCACGGTAAGGAGTTAAAAAATAAAACCCAATATCCTTTTTCTTCACAAATTGCCCATTTCCAAAGCTGCCATCTGGTGAACATGATGGAAATGTCTAAAAGTATTGGGACATATTGTTAGCCATGGTAACCAGCTGTAATATTCATTTCCTTTTGTTAAGCAGGTCAGATTTTCATTACCTCAGAGTCCATTTAATTTGTGGCCAGTAAGGCCAGATTCCACACAAGCTGTCTTCCCATATTGTTTGGGGATGGTTTTCTTTTACCCTTGGCTGCCTCCTGGGTGATGGAGCAGCTTGCAATATAAGACTAGAGTGCAGTGACTGCATATCTAACCTTTTTTTGATTTTGAATCAGCACAGAGTAAGGTCTGATTAATTATCAAACAATGCTACAAAAAAACCCTGCGAACAACTCCCAGCCTTCAAGCTGCTATAGCTGACCTGCTGTGTTGTGTGCCTGATCTGTATTGGCATCGTTCAGACTGGGAGTCTCTAGGCAACAAGTGTCTCTTCTTTGTATGAACTTTATACAGTATCTGGAAACACCTGCATAGTTTTGGAAACATACTTAAATGTTGCTGTAGTCAAGAAGTTATGATGAAGCTCATTTTAGATGCTTTCCTCACTACTTTGCTTTTCTGCATCAGCAGGAGTAACTAGAGATCTAATAGTAATAAGTTCTAAAAATAATAAAAAGCTCTCTTTTTAGTTTAGCAAGCACTTTTAGCTGAATTAATTGTGATCTGCAATGTATCTGTATTAAAAAAAAAAAAAAAAAGATATTTCTGGCCAAAATGACAAAACACAGGAAGGCAGATTAATTTGTTCGGTTTGTCTGCTAACAAAAAGTTCACTCTCTCTCTGCAGTAATGTTTAGCATTGTGGAGTAGTGTAGATGCTCCACTTTTAATAGTAGTTAGAACACAAAATCAATATAGGATAAAGCTCAACAATATCTAAAAAAGCATATTCAAAACAACCTTCTATCTGTTGCATCTTGTATAATAAGATATAAGCTACTCCTGCTGGCAGAAACAACAGGGAAAATGAGAAACAGCACAATTCCTTCTAATTAGACCTGCACTCTGATTAAAGTGCCCTGAAGCAGGAAAATCCGGTGTCAGGTAATCCATCAATAAGGCCGGGCCGTTCCAGGTTTCATTTTCTGTCTGCACTGCCTCTTATTGCTGCTGCACCATATTGTGGCCACACTGCTCTCAGTGCTACTGAAAGGTATAACAAGATACCTGTGTGCTTCTGGGTGTGTAAGGAGAGCCAGGCTCTCAATGACTTCAAGGAAACAGCTGTCATTTCCATGAGGAAGTTTCCTAAATGCAGCAATGCTCGGATTTCTGTCATGCCTTTCTCTCAGAAAGGCTGAAACAACGAGCATCAGCATGATATTTCTTGTAGACCTTTTGTGAAACCAATAGGAGGAGACTGGAGTGAGCCCAGGCAGGTGTATGGAGGGGTTCTGGGTGGTAGGGATGAAGAAAAGCAGCTTACAAATCTCTGGAAGAAGTAGTCAGCTTCCACCTCTGCTAGCTGAGGCAACAAAGGGAAGTCTATCAGTGCCGTGAGACCCACCGTGCTGTTTCTCAACGGGTTCTCCATGACCCTCGGCCCCTGGTGAAGTCTCCTCTTTGTTGCACACTTTCATCATGACCTTGCTGCCTGTCCAGGCAGTGACAGTGGCTTAGGTTAAATCACACAAAACCTCCTGAGAAAAGAATGCTCTGTTCCTGTATCCAGACTGTGTTATTTTGTGGATTCCAAGATATCTCTTCTATATGGAGTTACCAGGCAATTTATAGACACAATTTAGCACAGTTGTCCCCAGGAGCAATTAGCACTGTCACAGTGGTACTCTCATTGGTCCATGTTTTGTCAGAGCAATGACAGTGAACACCAAATGTGCTTAGTACCCGTAAAGGCTACAAAATCCTTGCTGATGATCTGATAGACCACACTGTCTCACTCCCTCTGTGTAGACCACACTTTCACACTTAAAATGCTTTTGACTGGAAACATTTTCAGAAGCACATTCCCTGTGCCTCTGTAGAATTTAAATTTCCACTTGCGTTTGCCCACCCAGATATTAGAAATGCATGCTTAGCATATTCTCTGACCAAGAACATCTTAAAGAAACCATTCTCTTTCACCATGTCAATGCTTTTTTTATAAGCCCTGAATTTGTTTTAGGGTTTCAAGTAAAATTATTGTAGCATCTTGTTACAATAAGGTCCTTTCCCATTTCCACTCAGGCCTAAGCCCTTTACCTGAGTGCAGAAGAAGGAACAATGTGTTCCTTTCTGTAGTATACCTGCTCTGTTTGGGGCATTTTGATCTACATTTACACTTTTACTCAAAACGTAAAAGAATCACCTTACAGAGAATTTAGGGGAGAACCTTGTGGCAAGCACAGCACTGGGTCATAGGACATTCAGTCTGTGTTTCTCTTTCGGATGTGCTGTGTGACTTTAATTCTCTCTCCCACACCGTCCCTTTGCTTCCTCGCTCAGTCCATATATAATCTGGGTTGCATAGTCCTTGGGATGGAGTGAGATCATGTTGTATAAATGTAAGAAGAGGAGGAGCCTATTGCTGTTTGAGATTGTAATAAAAATAAAAAAACAATAACCCATGTTACATATGTAAAGTGATCTGGAGAAAAAAAAAATAGTACGATATTAATAACAGTGTCTTTCTTCCTGCACGATCCCAAAGTGCTTTGCAAATTATATATCCCTTTGAACTTCAGCCACCTCTTGGGAGAGCCAAATAGCGCAGGGGACAGTAGTTTCGTGAGGCCAAGGAGAAGATTAGAGCTCTGCAACTCCAACCCAGCATCTGAAAAAAACATAACAGGTTTGAAAAAAGGATTGGATACGCTGACATGTTTTAAAATTAAACGTCAGAGAACAGAATTTTCTTGAGGGTTGTGTTGAAACTGGCAAAAATAAAAGAATCTTTCATTCTTTATTATTGTTACTCTTTCACCTTTTAAAAAAATGCCTCTTTTTCTTCCTATTTTATTTTTTATGTTCCTTGACCCTCTTTTTCCATTAAATTCTTTACAGCTTCCTTTCCTGTCCCAACTGCACCCTATTAGCACCTCTTTATTCTAATCCTTTGCCTAGCTCTTTAGATATTTTTTACAAAACCCTGCTGTAACCAGATGGAATCTGGATTCTTGCATGCGGTGCGTATGGGTTGTTTCCAGCACACTGAACACCAACCCAAATATATAGGCAAGCCCAGCACTCATGTTGGCACAAGACTCAGAAATCACAGATCACATCAGCTGTTATTACTGAAAACATAGGTCGGCCAGTGGCCACACACTTCAACATGCCTGGTTGGGTCTATGAATATGAAGTTGCTCCCCTCTAATGCAGGAAAAGAACCAAAAACACACAAAATTTCCCAACTGTTAGACTTGTAATGGTGTATGCAAACACCATTATTTTCTCTCCTCTTTGTTGTAATAGATTTGAATAGAGGTTGAGTTCTTTCAAAGACCTGCTGAGTATGTGGTGTTCCTACAGAGATGCTTAACAGCAGCATAAAAGCCAGAAATCCCTGCCTTCATCTACAGAAAACCGCAGGAGACCCAAGTCCTTATTTTTACCATTCAGGACTTGAAAGTATCTCCTGAATCCAAGGGTTAGTTTTCTGCTGCTACCAGCAGCAATTCATAAACTCCTTTCTGATTTTGCTCCACAGTCTCCTTCCCTCACTGGAAGGCTCCTTTCAGTTTTCTTCTTTTTGTGCCAAGGTTGTTAATGAACATACTAAATTAGATCAAATGCAAGACATCTTTCAGGAAATCCACCGGTAACGAATCTGGATTCCTTTGATACCTGATATTTCTTTACAGCATTACACTGTGGCCTGCTCTCACCTGCCATATGATTTACACATTGATATCCATGTTTCCTAGCATATCACCAGTTTTTCTAACTTACATGTGCATTTCCAGCGCAGCAAAAAGGAGTTCTTTACTGATAACCAAATAGATTAAATCTACCACTCTTCCTTTGCCTGGAAAAGTTGTTATTTTAATCAAAGAAATACAGCCAATGAGTTTTACCTGGAGGATACCTATGTTGCATCCATTTACCACTATGTCCTTGATGATTGTTTCCCTCCAAATCCGCTCTAAAAACTGGCACGCTGCTGGGGTCAGGTCTGTGGTTGTGTGGATCTCTTATCCTCTCCTTCTCTTCCCTTCTCTCTTCCTCTCCTCCTCTTCTCCTCCTCTTCTGTTCCTCTTCCATTCTTCCTCCGTTCTTCCTCTCTTCTTCCTCTTTCACTTTTCCATCCATGGACTGGAATCCAACATCATTCTCTCCAAGAGCTTATGTATCACAGTGATTCCTGCTGGGGAAAAAATGAAGCCAGTTCAGGGTCAGCCAAGGCGCCAGCTGGCTCAGCACCACAACCACCTGCCCAAAAGGATGGTGACCTCTCAAAGCACAGTGCCTCAGTGTCTGATGGTTGATAGTGCCCATTGCTCTGCTTCCTGGACTGATTTAAGCTCATGGTTCTGATCTGTATGATCCCTACTGTCTGAGAGTCCACCTCTCCCTTTAGAGCCCACCATATACCTCTGACAGTGCCCTGGTTAACAGCCCAAGAATACAGAAATCGGTCAGTGTCCCTGATTCTGGTCTGTTTGCACCATATTTATTTGTGTTGTCATCCAGGGAAATGGGGAGCAGAACAGTTTTGAGTTTATTTTGTGAGGTGAAAATCTTGCAAATAATAGAATTGGTGGGGGGGAGCAGTATGATGGAAAACTCCTTGAGAATGTTAGCAAATTACTTGCAGGGCTGTATGGAAATTATACTAAATTGGAGGGACATATTGGGAGTGTCTGTTAACTGAAGGGACTGAGCTAGACATTTAATGCTTCCAAATGGTTATGTTCTTTCATTAGTGCAGTCGGATTCTTTTGGAACCTGTACAAATGTTTATCATCCATAAAGTCCAGTGGCAATGAGTTCAAAACCTTATCTGTGCTTTGTGCTAAGAAACATCTCCTTTGGTGTGTTTTGAATTTGGTTACATGAAAAAAGAAAAGAAGGAACAGCCATGGGGAGGGTTTCAAATCATTTTAGCCTGGAAATCTGGCATAAACAGTAATGTTAGCACCCTCTGATCCAAGGAGGCACCACGTAAGAGCTCATTTTGAAGTATTTCCCAAAACTGGAGTTGGGATCTCTAGAATCTGTTTGAGCTTAATGAATTTGCCAGGACTGTGCTGGACACTGTGCGAGCCACGGTGGCTGCAGGCGGCTGAGCGAGCGGGAGATGCTGCGCCCTGGTGGCAGCTCTTCAGGGAACCCGGACGGGGCTGCTGGCCACGGGCAGTGCTGAGGGTCTTCCTCACTCAGGTCTTGCAGGAGTAGAAGCCAAATCCTGTAGACCAGAAAGTCTGAGACACTTCTGGATACCTTCATGAGTGAGTAGCTGCTGTCTTGTCATGGGCACATCTGGTTATCACCATCCACTAGAAGGAGACAAAATCACTTGTGTTCCAGGTTGTAGGTGGTTCATCGAGTACAGCAATGGACAATCAGTAGGTAATTAGCTACTGAAAGACAAAAAGACTTTTTTAAGCAAATCCAGAAATCCAACTAAATGAAGCAATTCTGGAAGAAAAGTAAGAGAATGCTTGGGAACAGAGACTAGAATGAGGGCTTATTGGCTGCTGCTGAATGCATTTAAATCAAATAATTCAAGGTGACTTGCTAGAGCAGAAACTAATTTGGCGTCAGTTTTAACATGGAGTCAAAAGAGAGGTTTCATAGCTTTGGTGTAAACCCCCACGCTGGCTTACATCACAGTTTTCCTGTTATAATGTTTGACTTAACCACCTTATGGTTAAACATTTCCTTGTTTTAAAATGTTAAATGTGTTGCTTTGGTTTGAGGCTCTTTAGGCCAAATGTAGTCTTTACCCACAAAGTAGGATTAGCAGGATAATCTAGCAAAATATTTAATTGTGAAATTCACTCCTACTGCTGCCTGCTGTGGTGCTCTTCACACTGTTTTCATCCTTTGGTATGAGCTAAGGAAAAGGCACCGCCTTCCTGGAAAGGCAGGGAATGGAGCTGGACACCAGTTGTCCCATCAAAGATAGACCAGCCATGGATCAGGGTAGGGATAACTCGCTGCAAAAGGGCTCTGAAAATGTTGATTTCTGCGCCTTGATGTAGTGAGGCAGCTACCAGCAAGGATACCTTCTCACACCAACGCCACGGCGAGTCCTCAGAAACTGAGTTACGGTGATTTGCATGTAAATTATAAAACATTATCCTGTGGCTGATCTTATAATTGGTGGGAAATTTTCAAAAATAAAGCTGTCAAAATGATAATCACTAAAGAAAAAAAAAGAAACCTGTGTGAGTGAAAGTTGGCAAGTCTGTTAGCAGGATGACTACTGTACTGGAAAATTACTGAGCACTGTTTATAAAGGCAATCAGACAGGAATGTTAGTCTTGGAGTCCTACTTTCGACATCAGCAGCTGTATTATTCTACTAGATTCCTTGTACTTTTTTCCAAAAAAACCCCAAACCTTCTAGTGACTGGGTGTAGCACAACCTGTTCCCAAAAGTCAAGATTCACCTGATTATTTTGACCCCAGTACGGCAGAGAAATGGTGGAAAGTTTCAGAACTGTGTAGGGAGAGAAAGATACAATAGAAGATTGTGCATATTTCCTGGAAATTATGACTCCATTTGTAAACAGAGTTTTCTTGCTTCTACATATTCAAGCATGAATTTAGTTTGATAGCTGTAAGCAAAAAATATCTGTCAGTTCCATGTGACTGATTCTCAGAAATCTTTTCCAGTTCTCCTTGCTAAAATTATCCAATGTGAAATCCTGGCTCCACTGCAAATGGGTCTGAGTTTTGCCCAACATCAATAGAGCCACAGTTTCACCCAGGTACCTCGGAAAACTAAGAGCGAATTTGACGTGATTTTGCATCACAAGCTGGCGCTAAAGACAACCAGTGCTAACTAGACCTGGAGTTATCCTCACCTATACATTAGTGCAACAGCGTATGTTAAACCAAAATGCATGCAATAAAATCTATTAGAAATAGGACCCTCAGATTAGTCTGCTTTAGATTTAGGATGAGGGGTGATGGCTTTAAAATGAAAAAGAGGAGATTTATATTAGATATGAGAAATTCTTCCCCATGAGGGTGGTGAGGTGCTGGAACAGGCTGCCCAGAGAAAGCACCAGTTTTCCGGAGATCTCGAGACAGAAATAACCAGGTGAAATGTAATGGGCTGCAGTATTTACCCTAGAACATGTAATGGCTTTGTGTTATAAAAGGCTACAAATCTCTTGAGAAGTGACCTCACATCTTTAGATCGCACTCCTCCACCCTGTCCTTCAGCCTTGACCCGTTTTATCTTCATAGCATTTTTTCCCAAATCCTTAGCTACAAGTCTTCATTTGCAGACATTCATCTCCCCTGAGTTTATGTACATAGTGCTGTAGACAATTTATTTCCTAGAAAATGTGGGAGTCTTAAGCAAGTAGGTAGAGTGGATAATTCAAGGTTAATGACTAATCCAGAAAGATCAAATGATGAACTGAACCTCCAAAATATATTTCAAGTTTGCCTCAGGGGCCTGCCAGATGAGTGTTGCCAAAGCAGATTAGAAGAAAAACTCCCAATTTCTCTGCAGAGATACTGAGAGGTCAGAGGCTGAGGAAGACTCAGAAGACAAAGATTTAAAACAGCCATCTCAGATTGCACATCCTGCCCATCCCAGCTTTTTGAGGCTGTAGAAAAACACACCTTTCTGGACATTTTTTAGCTAGAAAGATAGCCACTGACTGGATCAAAAAATCTGTGCTTAAAAGCTTCCTAAATCTCACCACTAGCAGGGATCGCCTAGCTCTTGAATCTTCTACAGAGATAAGACTACAAACAAATACTACAGGTAAAGCCATCCCTGTGGTTGAGAGAAAGATGAGTGTGTTTGTCCCATAAATCAGGACTTGTTGAAAAAATGAGATACTCTCCAGAGACTCCAACTCGAGCACTCACATGGGCCAGCAGGAGACAGGTTATAACCGGGAGGGAAAGACCAAACGGAAAAGAGCTGTGGTGTCAAAGCAATCCCTAAGATCAGTTTACAGGCTTAAAATCTACCTGGAAGACAAATGCTCTGTATGATATACACAGAACTTAGTGTGCAGCAGTTAGTTGACTTATGTACTAATACAGAGCAAATTTGGTGTTTTGAGTTAGAATACTGGAACTATTTTTTAGGTTGCCATGAGAAAAATATTTACCGTTTTTAGAAAAATAAAAAGTTATTCTTAAACATATCCAGGTGTGTCCAAAGTGTGTAATGACAGTGCAGAGAGGAAACTCCTTCTATAGTGTAATTTAATAGTAACCATAATGTGATACTATTTGTTCATCATATTTTGCTTCCCTTTGTGTATATTACTTGCAGATAGAAATCATGCTAATACCTTGCTGCACATTCCTTTACCAAATATGAAACTGGCAGGATTTTTCATATTTAATCACTTTATCCATAAATCCCTTGTCTTTCCACTATAGTTGTGAATGATGTTGTTGAAATATAGTTGCAGTGATTCCGTGTCATATAGACAAGGTTCTTAGGTACATAGTTTAATGCTAGATTTAGGTATGGTTGGACTCGATGACCTTAATCATCTCTTCCAACCAAAATGATTTTATGGTTCTACAATTCTACAGGCACTAAAATTATATTTTCAGCTGCCTGTGAACGGGGCTTCAGGAGAACTGTGGGGGAAGCTCAGGGCACTGCCAGTACTGCACATAGGACTCGCATCTACTTGCTTGCCAGATCATTTTTACAAGCCGTTGAACCAAGCAGAGTTTCCACTGAGAAGATAAAGTTTTGTGGTCAAAGCAATCACCCCCTTGATGCCTTTGAATACAGCCCACTTTACTGATATTACTATTATTCAAACATTTTATCTGTCACTGGTCTCTTGGATGTGAAACGAAACCCATCACTTTAAAATAGCCTTAAATTTCTAAGCATTTTGATTCCATGTTAGCAGCAGTTGTCACCAGTACAAGGGAGTGGGCTGTGAGGTTTCAAAGGTCCCTGACAGTGCAGAGTCACTTTATTTGTAACTATTGGGCTTGGATCAGGGATGGACGTCGTGGATCGGTAGCTGAAACTGGCCATGCAGCTGCCACAAAAAAGCTGGAGGTTGTGTTTTCACCACAGGCACAGCTTTGTATTGATTCCCTGGGTTTTCACTCATGCCCTGTTCAGTCGTTCCTCTCATGATTATGATAATATTTGTTTTTTCTGTGCCAGTTTTCCTGTTACATTCTGTGCTAGAGCGGCACTAACTAGAGAACACCGAACAGGGTAGAAACAAGGTGATTTCTCCCCTCCACAAAAGCAACAACAACAAAAAGGAATTTTCCTTCCTGAAAGGAAAGTCATAACCTTACTTCTTAAGGCATCTTGGAAATAGTTGGTACACTGCGCGCTGCCCATCCTGAATGCAAGCTCACAGACAGCCTCTGCCAAGAATGCATTTTTATCTTTCTCCTTTGCTTTCAGTCCCTTTCCCTTTTTCTTTTGCCAGTGGCTGTAGATCACAGCGAGAGAGCACAGTGCTGAAGTGAATATTAGTTTGGTGGAGCCTGTACAGAAACTGTGACTCACATTCAGCTCATAAAGCAAAGTCACTCGTCCCCCTCTGTGCCCTTGCTGAGTGGTTCCTTCACCCAGATAGATAACTCGCTCCACATTTGCTGTGACAGGGCTGATATCAAGGGAGCCTGGCTATTAATTTTCATGAACACTGGTTTCTGCACTTCAAAGCTATTTTTGTCAGTCTTTCAGCCCTCGTATTCAATTACCCAGCTGGCATTTTCCCATTCCGTAAGCAAAATACTAAGCACTCAGCCACAGAGATGCACCAAAACTGCTGTCTAGAGAAACACGTTTGGTGTCTTGCCAGCTGTTTTAGCCAACGCAAATTCGCAGATGTGTCAACTGCTTTAATGCACAGAAACATCTGAGTGGGGCCCTATTCCACAAGAGACAGGTGGCCAGCCTGCCCAACCCCGTCCTGCCCAAACCAAATGGCTTCTGCCGTCACTGTCAACGCAGTCATCAGTGCTGTCACACCGGGTCATCAGTCACTGCATTTGGGAAACGAATTCATGAGAATCACACCAGTGAAGATGTTTCTACAAACTGTGCTGAACTGATTTTTCCCTATTCAGAAATGGGAAGATGGGAAACAGTTGATTGATTGAGGAGAAGTTACGTAGCCACTTCAAAAGAAATGTGGTTAATAAGCTGGTACATACAGTGCTCTACCTGGACTATGGGATCCTTTGGGAAAATGAAGTAGTGTTTCTGAGCAGACTTGGTTTTGAGAATTCTTATTTGAGCCACTTACAATCAACAATCCAGGATTGAGTGACAAGTAAAAGATTCATGGTATGAGGATACTAATCTAGATGACAATCCTAAATAACAGGCTAGAAGGTCAATTACCTGGTGAGAAAGGCACGATAGCTTTCCGGTGCAGGGTTATTGTTCCAGCCTTTCACTTCATACAGGAATTCCTGTAATTACAGAGAACATTGACAGATTGCAGGAAGTGTAAAGATTGATGCTGCTTATTTTTAGGAAAAAAATCCTCCTGCCCTACATACCTCCTAATTCAGATTCTTCTTAGACATTTTATTCATCACTGAGCTGGAAGACAGAGGGGTGAGGATTCCTCATTTCCCATGCATACCCATGCTGGTGACCGCTCACAGCAGCAACACCTTCCTTCCCTGGGAGGAAGCCCAACACCTCACAACTTTGTGCTGGGTGTTTGCCAAAAGCTTTTAAAGACACATAGCAAAGCAAACAACACACACACACACACGAAAAAAAAAGCCATGTATTTGTTCCCAGCACTCTGATCAAAGGGGAAGGAAATGGCAACTGAAATGCGCTTACAAAGTAAATGAATCCCAAAGGCTCAGCAAAATGATGGGTATAGAGAAATACCCCCTGACCTCACCCAGACTGGGTTATGGCACATCCTTGTGAGCCACAGCAGCTTTTGAACAATCTTGTAGGATCCTTTCCGTAGGGAAAATGTTATCTTTTTAAGTACTCCTTGAGCCTTGGCAGTTAAGTACAATTCACATTTTCTAAGAATGAACATGGCCAGTTATTCTCCATTTTTGTGGCCCCTAAACCATGAACTTCAAACAGATGAGATTTCAATTAAACATCCTGGCAAGCCCAACTATGAAAAGCGAAATCTCTACCAGCGGCTGTGAGAGGGTGAACTGAAAGTGAAGCAGGACTTGTCTTTGCATTGTAATGGTCTGGGTTGTAGAGAATCTGTATGCTTTGAGGTCGTATAACGTAGGACTAGAGAATCTGATTCTGCTAATGGATACAGAAAAGCTGTGTTGGGCTGTGGCACCATCCCAGTTTGTACCCAGTCAGTCCAGGTTCTCAGCACAGCTCCACTGCCCAGAAAAAGACGTACATGCAGATATAGCAGTGGTTTTCCCAGGTACCTCTCAAAGGCAACATTATTTGTGGGGTATGATGGTCTGCAGACAAGTCTGGCTTTATCTGGGGGAAAAATGCAGCCTCACTGTAGAATCTGGAGGTTAAAGGGCACTATGCAGAGTTTGTGTTTCTGTCTAGCATGGAGACAGGAGTGGATATTAATTTATATACCGATGCTTTTCTGCTTTACGCACTTGAGCTCCCAAAGGCTGGGGGATCTCAGTGTGACAGCAACACAGCACCATCAAAGAACCCACGAATCTAGGAAGAGCTCTCTGTTTTTAAGTGAAGCATAGTGTTTTATCCCACCAGTTTTTTAACATTCCATCTCTGGCTCCTTCCCAGGTGGGTCACTGGCCATTGGAGTCCCTGCTCTGCTACTTGTGAGAAAGGTGTCCAGCACCGGGAAGTGACCTGTGTTTATCAGTTGCAAAATGGCACCTACGTTAACACAAGAGACCTCTACTGCCTTGGCAACAAACCAGCAACAGTACAAAACTGTGAAGGACGGGACTGCCTTTCTATCTGGGAAGCATCAGAGTGGTCAAAGGTAGGAATCTGTTTCGAGAAAGGAGCCAGACTGCACACAGCTCTGGATACGCCGGCCCTGATCCAGCTTAAGGGCTTAAAAATAAGTGTGTTCTTATGGTCAGCATGCTCAGCAGCTCACAATATTGGGTCACTGAGCAGGACTGTCATTTGCTGAGATGATCAGTTTGGAGCTGAGGTTTGTATTCCATACCAAATGAGTTATTTAGGCAAGTTTTAGTTATCATGCTATACTAGCTGTATCTTTCCATCTGAAAATTCTGACCAGTAAGCAAAACCATTTCACTGACCTGTAGCCAGACGTGTAGTAACCCACGAGGCCTTCTGGCTCCATTTAAGTGCAGTATGAAACTAATACCAGATTTATCAAGCATCTGCATGTTACAGAGAATGTACAACCTTTAGACCTTATCCAACCTTGTTATTTCAGTGGGAAAGATCTTCCCTTGTTAATCTCTATTTTGAAACAGTGAGCTCCTGTTTAAAACATTGTCAAAGAGCTTTTGCAAAATTTTATTGTTAAAAATGTGCTTAAAAGTCACAGAAGCTCAGGATACAAGGGATCTTGCACTGAGGAACAGCGTCTGTTAACAAACACAATGTGATTCCATTGTCCACCTTTTGAACAGGAAATCTTTGTTCGGCAAGTGAGATGATTGATAGTTAAGCGAGAGTAGCGTTTCCTTTCAGTAGGACACTATCTGTTCCTAATGCATGAGGTTCATTTTCTTCCTGAGTTCTTTAATTTCAAAAGATGTGGAGAAACACACCAAAGTTTTAATAAGTTGTCTGATAGTTGTCAGATGATGCCCTCTTTATTTCTTAGAGCTGAACCAGCTCCAGTTTATAGCTGAGAATATTCTTATGGCTCAGTTCCTACTTGTTTTACATGGGGAATTTTTACATGAGTCTTTTGTTAACAGTCCGAGGTACTTCTCTCTCCTTTTTATGAAGTCAAGTTACAGAAGACTTTTTGCAGAGTGCTAATCTTCCCTGGTTCTGATCACGTAACTCATTTGCAAATACATAGTTTTTTAGGTATCTTTTTCAATAACTGGTTTACTTTTCCTTTGATAAATTTATTTACCTTTTGTTGTGTCTGTAATTGTCCACTCATGATTTTAAATCCATTCTTGTTCTGGCACATTTCTGCTGTTATGTAGCACAGTTGACTCCAGGACACGTTTCATGCTCTGCCAGTTTGAACACTTCTCATAACTAGGGCTTTCTTGAGTGGTAATCACTTTAATCCTTAAAATTTTAATCTGATGTTATGGCATAAATATCCTGGTAGTGGTATCATTTTATAAAACAATTTCCTCATGTATGTTTTTGAACTTTTTGGTTATAAAACAAAAAAACAGTTGACCACATTGATATCTGGTCCCCAGTCAAAAATGTGTGTTTTCAAAGCAAATTCCAATGCAATCTTCATTGTGGAAAAAATTAAGTTCCCCTTTTATTGCCAAACACTTGAGATTGTTTTGGACGAAGTGCTGCTCAACCCATTTTTAATGGCAAAAATAGAGACTCTCACAAAAAGGTGAATGTTTCTACCGTTAGGGAAGTAGAGTAGAGTAGAAAAAAATATGTATTTCCTTCATATAAAGGAGCTGTGTTTAAACTGCAAAGATGTGTTGCTTCTTTACAAAGCCTCATGGGATTTGACTAAGTATTTTTTTAGTAAAATAAGACCTCGTGATCTCAGCTGGATGCTCGGGGACTGTGCATATTAATTTGTAGGCTGCTCTGTTGTGGAATCTCTATAAAATCTGTATGTGAAGAAATTCCTCATGAAAACAGAGGACTTGAGGAAAGAAAAAAAAAACTCTTAAAGAGGGTGATTTATATGTGACCACCAAAGATCTGTTGGAAACCTTTTGCAAATGCTGTTTTGTCTAGGAAAGTATATGCAGTATTAATCTGTGAATGACTTAAAAGCTGTGGGAAGAACAAACAGTTGGTGTTTTTCCCAGACTTGCTTGTAAAACCCACCTAGAGATTTCTCCTACTGCGAAAAATACTCCCTTTTCAGTTTGATTTACTTTGAGTAAATTGAATCATTTGAAAGATTTTTATATATTGTGCTTTGTAGTTTGAGATGAACGAGTGCAGCCCTGAGGAGTCCACTCTGAGGACTGAGCAAAATGATATTTAATTGAGAAAGTCTATACAACCTGGGGCAAATTCGTGGCTTTAAGGTACCGTTTAGGGGAGCTCCAGCCTGGGATCTCTGGCAAGTCTTGCGCTCTGAGGAGTCCAGCAAAGCAGTTTCTGGAATTCTGCAAAGCCTGGAAAAATTCATCCCCGTATCTAGCAGAACTATATAATTGTGCTTGTTACAAAGATGTTGCATCCATAAGGAGGTCACGCCATGAGCAGCACATAGTAAATTAAGTGGAAGGTTTCCTAGATATTCAAGAAGTCACTTTGTAGTGCTCTGAAGTATTTAAAGGCATGTCTGTTTGCTTGCCAGCTCATAAACGCTTGCCATTCATGTCCTTAACAAGGCCAGCAGGTCAGAACTGCCTGGATTGTATTTTTAAGACGGTTAGACAGGCATGCTGAGATTTGTCCATTTGATGTAATTTATATCAAGCTGACGCTTGTTTCCAGCATAGACCCCCTGGATGGAGAAGCCTCTTGGAATACGTTCAAAAGACCTCACAGAATATCTCATATCTTCACTATTTATTCAGTGTCAAATCAACTGTCTTTTCCATGCTGGTCCCCTGAAGGGGAGAACTTGACATGCTGGAGGGGGTTAGTTTTTATCTCAGCTGGTACATATATCATTTTTCCACCCACCTGTCCCCAGTGGCTCTTCAAGGAAATTTCTCACTCTTAACCACTGCAGCGGCATGAAAATGAAGAGCAGAGACAGGCTGTGCTGCTTTGCAGTGACACGCACTGCGATGGCTGTGACAGCATCAACAGATCTCTCTGTTACTGAACTGGTTATTTAAAATTCTCAGTTTCAGTTCATGCCAGTGTTCTTTTCCCACCCAGTACAGTCAATGAAATCAAGACAAATTCTCCAGTAAAACAGAATTTCCAGCCAGCCATTGGCAGAGGTAACAAATGGGTGGCCAGCTATCCCTGCTCTTTAGAAGCCACCTTCATAGTGCCCAAGCACAAAAATATTTGTGGACAATTTGTGCTCACTCACATGAACTTTTGTTAGAGTTCCCCAAACACTTGAATCGCATCTTCCTTCAGCAGCTGATTCTGGCAGCTCTAGTAGGCTGCTGCTTTCTCGGAGGACTTCAAACAGTCCCTGCTTTTGCTTTTGGTGTTGATAAGTCTGTCTGTCAGCCCAGCTGGTTTCTCTGGCTAGCTTGCTGGCCATGCTTGAAAGCTGATCACAACACTGTGGCTCACTGAATAGTCCTGATCCACCCCCTTTGTACATTTGAAGTTCTGCAGAACTAACGTAGTAATGAGGATATGGCAAAGAAAGAGTGAGGGTCATGTATGTGTTTCACGTGAGAACATGTGTGAGAGCTGTGACTTTGCCGTGGTATGTACAAACTACTGCAGAAATGTCTTTGTGGTCTCGTGCTACTGTGAGTTCAAAATGCATTAATCACCATCATTTTACTCCCATGATACCTCAAGGCATGCGGCAGCTCTGTGTTGTAAATCTCAGTGTGTCATTTTTCAGTATGAATGATGAGCTCTTAATCTCAAGATTTAGTGGGTTTTTCCTCTCTAACACCAATTCTAGCAAAATGCCAGCTGATATTTTCAAAGAAGGTTGATTTTCAGAGTTGCCATTTTTTGTAAGTAAAATATTTCACAGGCAGATATCGTGCTTTTCAAATTACTCTTTTATGTTTGAAAAGGGCTTAGATTATTGGGAGAAAATCTTAGGGTTATCAGTTTTTCTCTGTGTTCGTAAAATCCACTTTTCCTTGTAGCTCTGTTACCAAGACTGAAGTTATCATTTCTAGGCATCATGTAACAGAAAACAAATACCTGTTGTTTTGCAGTGCTCTGCAGATTGTGGCAAGGGGATTCAGAAAAGAACAGTGACGTGCACAAATTCTCAAGGAAAATGTGATGCAGCCACCAGGCCGAGAGATGAGGAAGAGTGTGAGGATCACACAGGCTGTTACGAATGGAAAACAGGAGATTGGTCTAAGGTAACAGTGAACTCTACATGGTATTTTCTTCCCAAGTGCAAAGATGTTCAGAGTGCTATGCCTCCGCCTGCTGTCTGTGTTAATTTGCAGTTTAAATATTTGGAAAGGAAGGGCTTAACTGGTTTTGACTGGAGTTTTTGCTGTGTTTTGCACTTTTCCCTTATGCAATTTATGACCCAAATGTTGCAACGTGGCCTTATGGATATGGTCCAGCAATTTTAGAGAAGGGCATTCCAAATAGGATAGAAATGAATATTAATTGACAGCTTAACCATCCAAAAGCAAAACCTACACAAGATCCCCACTGCAGGTGGACTCTTGTCAAAAAGCTACTTTATAAGCAATGCTGAAACTGCGTTCCATATTTCAAAAAGCAAAATCTGAACAGTTCTGGCTAGCAAGTTGAATTCTACAGAAAGGAGTTCATTAGCAGTATCTTCCAGGAGTGCAGGGAGCTAAGGAGATGTCCCATGCCCAGCCTGGGCAAGCTGAAAAGAAAATAGCAGAAGTTGGTTTCCTTGAGCATAAATATGCTAAAAATTTGTACTTTGAACTAGGAACCTGCTCACTGAGAAAAAGGGAAATCCTGTGAGGGGGCTGTGCTGAAAGTTTTGCATCCCTCAAAGCATCAGTGTGGAGCTGAGAAGAAAGTTGGACCTTAGTCTTCTTAGCCCACAGGTGATAAATCTGAAGGTTTGGGATAACTGTTTTTAAATTGAATACTATGGGGGAGAGTGCAGGGAAACTCTAGCAGACTCACACAGAAAGAGAAGGCAACTGAGAGCACTCACAGCTGAATTCTGTTCCTTTGCCTCATGCAGGTCCCACATGCAGAGTCAGACCATACACTATTTTATTCCAAGACTAGAGCTGTACATCTGAATTTCATGCTTGTCTGAAACCTGCACAGCTTAGTTCAGTCCTACATGTATTCCAACTACCTGAAATGAAAGAAAGCCATGAATTCAAAGGCAGAGCCAAAACCATCAGTCCCTTCCTCAGGGCTGGATTTTACCTTCACTTAGGCCTGTCTGAACTTAGTTTCTCCAGTGACATCAGTGGAATTAATTCCCAAGTGCAGTGGATTGAACCAGAGCAGGGTCTGCTCTGTATTTGCATTCTGATCTTAAAGTAACAGGTAGTTCTGCTTGGGAAGGAGGCCCGACAGTGTGAGAAACCCAGTCTTTGCCAGTGTTGCACATAAAGCATCCTTTACATTACTGACTTCATGTTTGCATAAAGAAATAAAATTTCCCAGGAATATTATATTCCAGTTTGGTTTTATCTTATCTTTGTAACTGTACTATTCCTTAAACAGAAACCTGCTTTGTGTTCTGGAATGTACGGCATGTGCAGAAACCACTGGAATACAGTAGTTGCATTTTGCTTTCCAAAAACCCAAACTCCTGCAAGCAAAATCCAGTGAAACAGAGGCCCATGATGGGCAAATTGGCTTATCTGTGATTGCATTTTTTTTTACATTGTGTTTAGGAATTACAAATATTTATAGATATACTCTGTCATGGATACATGAATTTAATGGTGTCAGTGCTGGAGAATGCATTAAGAACCTGCCACATACAAAAGGTCTGTATTTATGCTGAGCCAGGAATTTGTATCACAGAATGTTTAGAGTATTGAACATTATTTTTTTCATAACCTGGCACACACAGTCCATGCAAGCTGGCCAAAACAAACAGTTCCCGTGTGTTAACAGGTGAAATAACATTATTTATTTATTTGTGGAATTTTAAAACATTTTGGCATGCAAATTGACCCGGATTCTCTTTACAGGGAGGAATATGAAATAATTGTGTATTCACTGATTACATGGACTGGAAGTTCAGTATTGTATGAATGGTTCCAATCTGATAAAGATGTTGGCTCGGTGCTAGAAAGGCTGCAATCACACATGGGTCACAGTGAATAGTGTTGTTGATGGATTTAGTCTCTGCATGTGAGCAGGACAGGATCAGTGCAAAATCACTTGTTATTTGCAATTCTGAACTCAGGATCAGGATCCTCCCTGTGCAGAAGGGCACAAAAGCTCATGTGCTGCCGATGTGACCTGCTTCTGTGCCAGCTCTCTGCTTCCCTGGAATTTCACCCCGTGTGAGTCCAGCAGGATGTTCTTGGACTTAGATTTGGTTTATAATGAGCATTTAAAATTCTAGACATATTGGTTAATTCTGACTGGATACTTAGATCACAGAATTAGATTCTTATTCTGTGAGTAGAGGGATAAACAAAAGGCAAGACTGGATTGCTGGAAAAGGGTATGGGTAGATACACTTCTTTGAAGAAAATGTATTATCCCAGAAACCCAGATAACTGAGATGCTTGGTGTGGAATTCAGTTCTTTGCAAATCCTGGGCGAGGGATTTTCATAATGAGGATCCAGAAGCTTTAATCCAGGGCTTAGACTTAGGAGGAGAGCCTTTACAGCTATCAGCAAACTCCTCTTTGGTGTTGTCTGGCTTAAACAGTTCCTTCTTCAAGGAAACACAAAGTCTGCGGCAGTTAGATTATAGTGAACTCTTTAAAATTCATACTTTCAGGGCAAAATTCTGTTGTAAAACATTTGTTGCTTGTGCTGTAAAAATCACTGTGTGAGAGCTTTGTGCTGACTGAGAGGGGAAACTTCTTCTGTTAATACAAATTGATATCAGAACAAGCAACAACTTTTTTGCAATTAATGCATGGTGCATATGTTACTTATTAAGAATCATCAGGGAAGCAAGATTTATCTAACAGTAGTAATAATCAGATATTAAAATAAGGGGCTTTGATGCTTTATGTGCAAACAGCTTGCATGATGACTTGGCCTCCAATCCTTAATTTCCCCAAACAAGATCTTTTAAAGATACCAGGAAGTAATGTAAGAAAGAGGCAAAACCTCATTTAAAAAGTCAAGTCTAAATACAGCTTGTAAATAGAACAGGCTGTTTGGGTGGTAATGGCAGACTGTTATTTTTATATTATTAGTAGTAGTATTTCTAGAATACATGGACTCTGTGCATGAGAAGACAGATAACTTCCCTAAGGTCCTCCCAGCCCTATATACATAACTCACCTTGAGTCTCACAACAATAGATGTGGTTATCCTATATAAGATCTTGGATCCTCTTGCATTCAGAAGCTGCAAGAGTGGGCAGATGTAAAATCTCCAAATCTATGCCAGACGAGTTGTGGGTTTATGTTCTCAGACCCTGGATCCACTTCTGTGTAGCAGAGGTAAGGGCTGGAGACATGGCCGTGCTGATCTTTAATTTGCACCTGCCATCCAAAACCTTGTCCACTGGCCTTAGTAATGGCTCTGCAGCTCTGTCCACGCTCTGAAGAAGAGGAATTTTATTCCATTTTCTGTCAGATTTATTTGCAGATGGTCCTTACTGTGTATATATGTATATTGTGTATAATTTATATATTACATATACATATATATATACAATATATATACAATATATTGTGCATACTGTGTGTATATATGTATACTGTGTATAATACTGTGTATTATAGCTGTGGAAAGCATTTGGCACTAATTGAACAGATTCAGCAAGCAGTCTTGGCTGTGATATTTGTATATTCCCAATGCATTTGCAGCATATTTCAAGTGTTGCATGAGGAACTAATATATCTAGTTCACTTTGCAAGCACATAGGACCAGCTCTGTAAAGTCATTTTAATGTCTTTGAGGTTACCTTTGTTAGTCAGTGCTTGAGCCTGTGTACTGTAATCTAAAGAGACAGTATTGTTCTGGTGCTAGTAACCATGTGTAACCTCCATTACCACTGCTATTCAACTTGCAACTTTGCAGCACTACTGCAGCTTCTCTTTTAAACCCCTTATCTTAAAGGGATGTAAGTATTATTTGTAGCATTTCATTAGCACCAACACAGCATTGTTATTATGAGTCATGTAACAACTCTGTTCCTGGCCTGAAAGTCTTTGAACCTAGTAGAAAGATAAGAGACCCGCTGAAGGTGTTAACCTGAAATCTTTTTTCATTGTTGCCTGGATTCTTCAGAATTACAATTCATTATATCATTCTTTTTTATATATGATGCAATATACAAACAGGAATCCAGCCACATCCCATTCAATCATTTCTTCCAAAAGGAAATTCCACATCCAGTTTGCATTCAGTTAAAGAAACAAACATCTCACACACTCTTTGTATTTTGAAATAGTTCCTTCTTGTTTGAAATCTGAGCTGTTAAATGTTCAAACACTGGAAGCATTTTTACATTTTTGTTGTGGCTGAAAAGAACAAACATAGGTTTCTCAGTTTCCCAACACTTGCCTCAGACTCCTTGGCTGCTGAAAATATGTTTCTCGATGCTTTAGCAAGACAGTAGTTCATTCTTTCATGATGAATTGCATTTTGCTGACAAACTTTATGTCAAGGATTACATTCTTGTGAAGAATGCAGGCAGCTAGTGAAGAGAATGTGTCTTTATGCACGTGGCTCTCTGGGAGGGTCTGTACCATTCTTCTGCTTTCAACTGCACTTGAAGGGACCAGCTGTGGGATTTGGGCTTTGCACTGGAGCCTGACGTGACTCGCACATTGGAAAACATCTGTCCAAAAAATCACGGAACCGTAGAATAGTTTGGGTTGGAAGGGACCTTCCAAGCTCATCCAGTGCCACCCCTGCCATGAGCAGGGATATCTTCACCAGCTCAGGTTGCTCAGAGCCCCGTCCAGCCTGGCCTGGGGTGTCTTCAGGGATGGGGCATCCACCACCTCTCTGGGCAACCTGGGCCAGGCTCTCACCGCCCTCAGGGGCAACAATTTCTTCCTCATGTCTAACCTGAATCCTCCCCTCTTTTAGTTTAAAACCATCATGCCTTGTCCTATCACAACAGGCCCTGCTAAAATGTCTGTCCCCATCTTTCTTGTCTTTCCCTTTTGAGTACAGAAAGGCCACAATAAGGTCTCCCCAGTGACTGTTTGGTACTTGTGCCACCAAACAGGTCCTCAGCTCTCTCCCCTTCTGCTCTGATAATAATGAAGCAGGGAAAGCACTAAGGTGCAAATGTAGAGTTAGAATTACAAGCAAGATACACTAGCTCCATCCTTAGTGCTGACTTCCACAAGGATGCATTTTCAGCTTTGTGGGTAGAAGTTTAAACATGCAGCTTGGGTCCCTCAGGCAACAATTTAGCTCATTAACCTATTATATTACATAGCCCAATGAAAAGATTTTTAGAAGAAGAAAGATACATAGAAGCCTTGTAGTATATTGGCTTTGCCATATTTTTTCATTGCAGTTACAGTAGGTCCTCTGTAAATACTAAGGCCTGTATTAATATTGGATAACCCAATGTAAATCCAGGGTAACTGTCTTTCATTCTTCCCTACAACCCGTTGGCCACAAGCCACGGATCTCACTCAGCACTGTGGGTCAGATATCGGTCTCTATTACATTAGTGTAAATCCAGATTAATTCAACCACTTAAGTTAATACAGGCTTATGCCAATGCCCTGCAGATCAGAATCTGACCTGACAGATTGTGCAAGATCTTTGGGTTTTGCATAGGAACGATCACAGGTTCATGCTCTCAGGTGAAAACAGAAATCTATGACATATCAAACCAGGCGTCAGCCAGGAGAGGAAGTGGAGGAGAAGTCTTTTTCTATCACTTCACATCTCATATGAGCACCTGGCACAACTTCCACTGGATTCAGAAAGATTGTACACCCCAGAAACTGGAAAGCACTAGTAAGGATCAGCTTGGCAAAGTGTGACGTTAAACAATATTCTTGCTGCTAAATAGTGTCCACAGTGATGAAGCACATCTGAAAAATTACCTATAGCCACCTGCCCTCCTTGGACATCAATAGTTGCCAACTGCTTTACACTATTTGCTCAGTCAATGAAACACAGGTTGTAGGTTCTCATCCCAAGAGGATACTAACAAAAGGGAGGAAAAAAATTCTAATTTCCTGTAAGAAAAATACTGGTTTTGTGCCAGACATTGAGGTGTTTCATACTGAAGATCAGCAGTCATTCATCACAGTGGGTGGTAACAAGGATTTTGTAATTGCAAATTAATTGTTTTGGCAGGGTTACAGTAGATTGTATTCTCTAAGAGATAAAACCTCTAGACTTATAGTACACCAAAGACGTGTTGGGGTTGGGTTTTGGTTTTTGTTGGGGGCTTTTGGTTGTTTTTTGTGTGCGTGTTTGTTTTTTAGGGGTTTTTTTTAATTAAAAAGAAAAAAAATACAATCTTCCAGTGCTGGGAAGGCTTGTGTTCTGAGTTCCAAATGTTTGGGAACATCAACAAAATCCTGTATAGGCCTCACTTTTAATGATTAATTCACATTACATGATAAGAAGAGTAAATCAAGGACAGCTGTGGTTTGAGAGGTATATCCAAAGCTGTTATAAATATAGAAGCAAACTGTCCTTTGTTCTAACATTCATTACAAATTCATGGCTTGACCTGCCATCTGTTTATGATAAACTATGGACAACTTGTTAATTCTTCATAAAGGTCATAACTAAGTTCATCCTCTTCTACCTTGGAGAAAATAACTTTTCTTGTTGAATTGAGAGAAAACTGCGTGGGAGGGATGGTCACTTAAAACTGCAGTCACACATCACAGCTGACAGACCCTTTCCTGCCTCTTACTCACTTTGGCTCAGCAAATGACTTCACGATTGACGGTTCCTCATGTACATTCAGCACCACAGCTAGAAACCGATGTTGGAAGATTGTCTACAGGCCTCACCAATGCAAATCAGTTGTTCTTCAGAAGGTGGTAGAGCTGGATATGACAGGAGAGGACTCAACAAGCTTTAGTATTCAAACCCTCTGCTTCTCTGGTCCTGAGCATGACAAGAAGCCAGAGCATCAGTGTCCTAAACATACCTGCTGCCCCTATGGACTGCTCCAAGTTGTACTACTAGTTGTGGTTCCCCATGGTTTGTTCCTCTGGCGTGTGATCAGGTAGTAGTTTTATCTCCTTTCCTTAGTAAAGGCTGAGTTGCCCTTTGATGTGGTGATCTCTGCTGACTGCAAAGAGAATGTGAACAGACCTAGTTCAGTAAGATGAATCCCACCTTTGTCCCCCTGTCTGTGAAACATTTAGCCATGGTCAGAGGTTTAAAATGTTGTGTAATGGCACTAAAACAAGGTTGAACATCTATCTAGATGTGTGCTAACAACCAGCCTTGGTCGATGCAGCTGTAGTTGGAAACCTTGGCATGGAAAGTGAAGAGATGCTGACTGCAGTGCGGGATGGCCGTGTCATCCCCCTGGTGACAGCTACAGAAGCCAAGTCCTGCTCATGCCTTTGAGGCAGTGGCTGCTCCTTGTTTGTACAATAATTTGCACAGCTCATCTTTGCTGGAGTTTCTGGGAACATCCACAGTACAAATTGTTTTGATGGTTCCTCAGTAAAAGAGAATGTGCTGCAAAAAGATCCTATTCATCAGTGTTTTGTTTGAAGTAGAGCATGTTCTGTCACAGCCTCCAGTGATCTTATTAATTGAAAGAGTAACTTTTCCTTTTTGATAATTTATATTTAAATGCCTAGTTCATGAAGTGCATGTTTTTGATGGAGAATTGAAGCCTCCCAACCAAGATCAGTGGATTGGAAATGGAATTCCACCATGACTACTTTAGTCTTTTTTTTAACATGAAAAAGAAGAAAGCATGAAAGACAAGCCTATTTACTTATCGGCATTCATTTACTCTGAGTTACTCTGAGATGTTACAGCGTGTTTTTAAAAATATGAACAATAGGTAATACACTATTTAAAGTTTGTACGACTCATCTGAACAGGTCTTTGCCCCTTAAATCCTTGCAGCACTCAATATGTATCACTAGCAGTGATTGCAATCATTTTGCAGTCTTTCCAACAACCTTTTGAGATTTATGATGACTGAGGCATTAAGGTGACAATCTTCCAGAACATCTTTAAAGAGCAATTAATATCAGCCTGCTGGTGATCCCTTGTTTGACTGTGCAAAGAGATGAAATGCCGTGTTAGTTCAGCATCATACATTTCAAAGCTGAGCAGCTCCCTGTCTAGAAAACTCTCAGGCAGGACTGAGATGAGAGAGATAAGCAGCCTCTTGCTGAAGTTAAGTAATCCCAAGGGAGTCCTGAGTTTAATTACTTTTTAAAAATAAATTGCATTTAGGTAGCATTGGTCATTAACTGATGAATCACTAAAATACGCTTTCAGTGGAGTTTTGGTTCCCAAGACATTCTTTCAGGCTAACACCTGTGACAGAAGTCGATGTGAGAGTGTAGCTCATGTAGCCCATAAAAGCATCGCTCAGCGGCAGCAGCACACGTTGCTGAGGAGCAGGGTAAATTCTCAAGCAGTCAGCCTGACTTTTGTGTTGTCCCTTACTATCTGGCATATTTAAAATTAGCTTGATTATGACTTTTAGTTAAGGTGTTTTTCAGCATCACTTCCTTGCAGTTTTTCAGGTGGAATAAGCTATGGAGTATTTCACTTTGTACCTGCCACAAATCAAAGCACTGCACACGTGCTGTAGGTGTCATGCTATAATATGGCACCCTGTAGGCATTACCTTATTATTTCACATCTCTGCTTGATCCTGTTCTTGAAATCCAGTTTGAAAGCTTATGAGAAGTAAATTCCGTCTGATTGGTATAATGAATTAAATGACATCTCCTCATTAACATCCACCTGGGCTGCATTGCACAAGTACTTAGGGGCACTGTCACTACCCAGAATATTCATGCATTCAGTTCTTAATCTCTGAACTCTCTGCACACAATGGAGCTTTTCAGAATAGCAAAGTCAAGCTTAATTATGAAGTGAGACATGCTGGATGTACTGGTCAGGTCTTGTTCCTTAGGGTCATGCCATTTGAAAGCGCAGCTGTAGGCAGTTTGCAAAGATTGCTTCTTTCTTTTCCTTCTAAGATACTGTCACATCAGCCATGAGCATTTTCTGCTGTAATTTATTGTTTCTTCACATACTGAATCAGAAGGGTATGCATTTTTTCTTGGCTAAATTAAACAAATCAGTCATTTTACAAAAGTTTCTAAATGAAAGATTGTTGCAAGCAAGACCAGATATGTTCTCTTTACAGATCTGGGGTTCAAAAAGAAGGTAAAAAAAAAGAAAAGAAAATAACAAGGAAGCTTGAAAAACAGCTTACAGTTAGCTTTGGGCTAATTAGATCTTATCAGTGAAAAGACAGAAATCTCTTTCTTTAGCATGATGCCATGGTGAAAATTGACCTGGTGTTTATGAAAGCACATTGCATGCTGCTTTTCATAAAAAGCCTGATGTTAAGGTGTGTGGAGCACTGGCATTCAGAGCACACACATGTATACTATTAAGGTCTCAGGAAGGGAGCAATTACAGGACATTTGTCCTTCATCTCAGATGCTGTGTTAGAATGTTATTAATAGGAACTTGTCTTGCTTTCTTTCTGACTTTCATAGAGGCAAGAAATAAGACCCCTAGGGGAAAGAAACACTCTACCCTATCTTAACGCCTTGAAATACTTGAACTCTGAAGTCAGTAAAGTGTGACTCTATCTCTGAATATTAGAGCTTTAGCCATAGTGTTATCCTTGGCTTCAGCAACTTTCAGCAAGTTGGGGACAAACCAGTATCTTTAAATATCAGATGACTGCAGAATTATTAATAAAGAAAAAAAAAATCTTGCTTTCAGCTTAGTTATGACAGTCATCTTGAACTGTATCTCCCTCCAACAGATCAGCTTTCTACATATTGGAGTATGTTCAGGATTGACTGAAGGGATGCTATGACCTTCTGCTGGAAAAAGCAAGTCTCTTCTTACAAAAAAGACTAGCATCTATCTCTTAGCGCTTAGAAAAGTGGTAGTTTTAAAAGTGACACATGGTCTGAACGCATCCCTGCCTACCCAGCAGCCCTCAGCTAAGGCATAAGCAGTGGTTCCTTATCCTGTTCAAACCTCAGCAGATCACAGCCTGTCCTCTGTTGTGGTAAATCTGGACCTTCTACTGTCCCCTTAATTAAGCCTCAACACAGGGGTTCTTTGCACTGGTCTCTCCTGTGTGTTCCTCCAGCTGCCCAACAGCAGCCCTGCCCTGGCTACATTCATTCTTATTCCTCTCTCTTTCTCTCCGTATCCTTTGTAGATCAGGAGTTGATGAAGTCCCTGACATATCTCAGCACTTACTGTAAATTCATTCTGGTTTAATACCTAATATTCTCCTGAGGCATTTGCTTTCAAAGCAATTAGACATCTGTCAGCACCTTTGCTAGAGTTCAAGCTTTCATATCAGTATCCTAAGGTGGAAATAGCATTCCAGTTGAAAAATCATAGCTTAGTCTTAAGGTTGGAGTTTTTCAGTGAGTAAATCTTCTTTAAGCTGATGAATGCAGCTGCTGCCTTGACAATTTGTGAGTTTATTTCCTTCTGGATATCCCCACTGGCTTGCTTGTTACTGCCAAAGAATGTGAATGGAGGCATTTTTGTATTCCTTGTGCCTTCTCAAGCGGTGTTTGAACTGGGAGTTACAAGGGCTCTCATTAGGTTCCCTTTTTGTAACTGTTCATTAACCCTCTTTTTTTTGCAGTGCTGAACAATCCTTTGATCTTTGCATGTGGGTGGATTTCCAGTTTACAATGACTATATTGTCAGTTCAGTGCATTATGGTTAAACTACATGAATTCTGCGTATGCATTTTTCTGATGGTGATATCACTGGCAATACATGGTGGAAGGAAAAAAACACTTCTTTGTTTGACATCAGCATCTCTATTCAACCACTTGTCCAAGTCCCCAGCTTCCCAGGGCAGGCAAGTTCCTTGTGGGTTTTTCTCTCTGTACTCGTGTAGCAGCTCAGGTGGCAGGTGGAGACCCACGCAGCTCCAAAACAGGTTCCAGAACGAGTCTTTCACACTCACAGATCACTTTATTTCATCATGGCATCAAAACATGTCTGTTTCTTTAGAGTTACATCAATGCTTAGAAAGGCTTTTCTGATTTTCAGGCCATGCTTGTTAATAGCAATGTAAGAACTCAATATTTGCCCCCAAAAGTCCAGTGTCCATCAACAGCATTTTCAATATGACCAGTGCAGTTTCAGCGTGCAGCACTGGAGCCTCCCAGCATTCCCAACTCAAACTCCTCATAACCTGTGTCCAAGCCTGAGGTTTCTATATCAGACGGCACAGAGTGAATCTAACCCTGAAAATTGTTCTGTGGATATGCTTATTGCTCCATAAATATTTAGGAATAGGGAGACCATAGCAGTGTGTTTAGCTGTCCAGAGTAGGAGGGAAGGTGTTTATGGGAATTTGCTATGCAGTTGGTGTTTGATTTTTATGCCACTTTTAATGATGTCCTCTTTTCATAGTGCAGCATGAGTAACAATCACCCCTTTGTATGTATTTTGTATCTATTCCTATTTCCTATTGAAATTCCTAGGAAAGAGACCATCCAAGTACAGAGTTGAAAATTTTGTCTTAAAATATGCCAGATGTCCAACCTTCCTTTAGCTGCCAAGCCCAAAAGAGCTCAAGAAAGATGTTAAAATCTGTCTTCCTGGCTGTGAAAAGCTAATTGCATAGCATAGGTGATGATCCCAGTCTCTCAGGAGAAGGAATAAAACTGCTTCAGGCAAAAACTCTGCTGTTTGTCTAAGGATTGGAGTTGGCAGTGTCTGTGGAAAAATTTTCATTGCTTGCCCTCCTTGCTGGTTAACAAGTGCAGAGACAGGAACATAGGCAAAGGTGGGCGAGTGTTTGTATGTTGGTATCTGAAAACCTTATTCACCTTACGAGGAAAATTATTTTTCCTTTGTTTCCTTCTTTCTTTTATTCCCCATCTCTTAAGAGCATTGGTTAGCACAGGGAGTGCCTAAAAGCCAGAGGCTGAGGTTTCAGACTCACTATAATACAATCATGTGAAGGAACCCCATGGTCTGGATGTGTTATTTTTATGCCTGTGTGGTAACAGCTATTCTGTTTGTAAAATGGATGTACAATTCACTCCCCTTGCAAAGAGTTTTGTGAGGATTAGTAAAGCTCTCAGAAGACTGAAAGTGCCATTGAAATCCTGAGGATTAGAGGTTGCATATGATTAGTGAAGTGGAAGGGCCTAATAGTTGTGTTTATCAGGATAAAAAATGTTAACTTTAAATCCAAACGCAATGGCCATGCCTGACTGGTTTCCAGACTGGTAGAAGTCACTGAGGTTACACAGTGCTGGGAAGAGCAGAGGGACACCCAACACTAATGAAATGCCTGCATCTCACCGCAGAAACTCACATTATGAAGGGGTTTTAAATAAGGGACCATAATGATTGCTCTTGGAATAGCTCACTGTAGGGCATATGAGGGAAGGGCTTGTTCAGCATAATCCTAAATACCATAACCATTGTTGAGGTATTAATAGACAGTGACAAAGGTCTGATGTAAATTCAACATCTGAAAGTCTAAGTGTAAAAAAATCTGTTGTAACCTAGTGTGTTGATCCTAAATTAAAATAAGAAGGTAAAGAAAAGGGGAAACAAATAAACACAACAACAACAAACAGAAGTTCCAAAATACATGTAAAATTTCAGTAAAGCACAACTGCTACCTTCATAATACAATAATCAGGTCCTGGAGGGGGCTGCCGAGCTGGAAACACAGAGGTAAGCTGCACACCAGGGTGGCCCAGTGACAAAGTCAAGAGGGGATCTGCACCAGAATAGAGAAATTCAGTCCCAGAGAAATGAACTGAGACAAAGAATAGCAATAAAGAGCAGGTGGAATATAGGGGGAAAATTAAGAGAAGAGCAAATACAAATTTGATGAGTACACTAAATACAAGAAGCCTGTTTAGTTAACAGTCATTAATATGAGTGACTAAAGAAGAAAATTAGATAGAGAATGTGTTATTTTTGACAACGGGATTCACTGATCCTGCAGCCCCTCTTACCTAGAAATAAACTCTTGGCATTGTGTAAAGTTATTTCTGCACAGGGTTGTCTGAAGCGGGACTGCATCAGTTCTGTTCTACATGGTCCTGTGCATCTGAGGTGATTTTTTCTCAGGCCTTTCAGTGATTCACCCAGGAAGGAAAAGTTCCCTGTGCTCCACCCCAAGCAAAGCTGTGCTGCTTCTGTCAGATGGTCTTTGGGAAGCAGCAGGAGTTTCTTGTGACACTAACAGAACAAAATGACAGCAGCTCTCCTGTACTTCCCGTAGATGGGAAAGGTGCAGGCCTACACGTGTTCTTTTACCCCTGAGTCCCAGTCTTATGTTGCGTACACATCCTTCGTACTTGAATTTCTGTCCATCCTCAATGGTGCTCATCTTTTGAGCTTTTTCATGCCCTTTTTAAGAGTTACTGCTCTGAGGTGATGGTGTTTTTCAGTGAGAGAGCTGACTTTGTTCAGCAAACAAGATCTTTTTTACATCATCCTAATTCTATCTCCTGAGTTTTCCCTCACCTCCTCCTCTCTCCCATCATTTCCTTGTGTGTGGCTTTCGCAGAAACAGGAATCTTACCAAAGTTCTGCAACCCATTGTTTCTTTATTTTAAATACAGGGTTCTTTTATTAACTCCAGCTGGTGCACCTCACTGTGCTCACTGTGTTTGCTTTACTAAAATGGAACAGTGTGCAAGTAGGACATTGTAAATCACAAGTGACTGGGCCAAAGGAAGAGGGAGGCAGAGGTAGGGACTCCAGTCGTATGACAACAAGGAGCATATAAACAGGCTGGGCTTCCTGGCTAATAGAAGCCAAAACTCATGGAATACAATTTGCAATTGCTTCCAGGAAGACAGACAAGTGCCAGACGGTTAGTAAGGATAGATGAGATACTTGAATACCTGATGTGTTCTCTTGTATACTAAGCTTCTCTAGAGATCTGTGCATGCAGTAGCAGCAGCCTGCCTCTGCTGTAATCCTTGGTTTTATCTTATATCAGTACCTGGCAATGATCATCTTGTCGGTGGAGGAAGCCTTGCTAGACCATCCAAGTCTTGGAGAGGGCTTTTAAACCAAGACAACCAGCACTACTGGGTCCCTCATACAGAGGGAGATGGAAGCTGCTGGTCCATAATTAAGCAGTAAACATTTTCCAGCTTTGCCTCTTTGTGGCTGGTGGAGTGAATTGCATCTCTGTCTGCTTGAACCGTATGGGCATCCACAGGGACAGTTGGTGTAGGTGGACTCAGAGCGAGGCCACACAGAAAGACAACAGCTTTTTTCCCTGTGCCAGGACCGTTCCTCTGCTTACAGCACTCCCTGAAGCTGCAAAATTGTTATGGACAAACGTAACAGCAGCATGAAGGGTCCCTGGCTGACACGATGCCCCTGTGGTTGAGTCCTCAGCGCCATAGTGACCTGCACACTTCAGCTCTGGCAGTGATTTTTCTGCTGTATGTGTGTATGTGATTTTGAAGCTACTTTTCTTGGGCCATATCTCAGTGCCTTCTCTCCTCCAGTGCTCCTCAACCTGTGGGAAGGGCCTCCAGTCACGAGTGGTCCAGTGTATGCACAAGGTCACCGGGCGCCACGGCAATGAGTGCCCTGTCCTGTCCAAGCCAGCGGCCTACAGGCAGTGCCACCAAGAGGTCTGCAATGAGAAGATAAACGTCAACACAATTACCTCGCCCAGACTTGGTGAGTGAGGGGTGTTCGGGGGAAGATGCTACCTGCAAAGGACCAGACAAAGTCCAGGGTCCCAGTGTGTCCAGTGTGATAGAAGCGGGGCTTCAGAGGATTGCTCAGGGACAGAAGTTAGAACAGGGCTCCCCGTCAGACTCTAGACTAAAGGTCTAGTGTGATAGGTCCTCTCTTATCCATCGATCCCTGCCCCACACTTGGCCCAAGCTGGACCACTCAGTAGTGGTCCTGAGAGACTAGCAGGAGCACACAAATGGTGGGTGATTGATTGACTGATCGCAGAGGTGAGGAAGCTGACAGGCATGTCTTTCTCTTCATAAACACCGTCAAACCCTGGTTTTGCTGTGGTGAGTGTAAAGTATGATAATTTATTCACCTGTGCCCCAAGAAAAGTACATGACCTTGACAAGTAAGAGCATTGCTGGTTTTTTTCCTTTTCACTTGCTGCCAAGAATGTGGTTTCATGAATTAATTCACCCAGGGAGGCAAGAGAGCATCCAGCCTCTTTCTGTGAACCCTTTGATTTTCTGTCACTGCCCTCACCCTCTCTGCAACCCCATGTACCTGGCTGAGATGAGAATATGGTGATAAGTCATCTGTTTCCCGAAACACCTTAACACTGTGTTTAAGAAATGGCTCTAGTTAAGAACGCTCGTGTTATTAAAAAAATGTGGGAATCCATGATTTTCCACTTCATATTTTCTCAGTTTAGAAGGGGATGAAAATATATACTTCCAAACTTTAAGCCCTGTGTGTTCAACCACAGCACCAAGAACCAAACTGATTTCTTCACATTTCACACATCATCACCAGTAAGATGAAGCTAAACTCAGCCATCACCTACACTGACACAGCCGCATCGGTGCTTGCCATTACTTCTCCGTACAAGAGGCTGGGTTGTAAACAAGGCTGCAAAGAGTTGACCAAAAAAACCAACCTCCACTCTCTCAGCAGAGCCATCTTGTAGGCTGAGAAGCCTCTGATACACATGAAGAGCAAGAGCTGCTAAGTAACAGTGAACCATTTTCTAATAATGCTGTCCAGTATTAAACAACACTTAAACTAGGACTGGACTTGAAGCTTCTGAACTGAAATGTGTTTCCTAAAAGTTTAACAGATGTTTAAAAGAACATGGGAAATGTTTTTCTTGCAAATGTAGTCATACTGAGGAACTTCAAACCCCTTTTCTTTAAGAACATATGAGAATACTTCCCAGATATTTTAGCATTAAGAATATAGTGGAAGTGAAACATTTAATTTGAGAAGTAAGCCCTTGATACACTGATGAGACAAGAAATGCATCTTAATTCACATTTTAGGACAAAGCAATAAAAAGCTCATGTGCTCAAAAGACTGAGGAGGTTCAAGTCCCTGCTGAAAATAATCTGCAAGTAATTTGGGATTGAATCACTATTTGATATTAGCAGAAAGATATATCAAGTGTTTTGTTCTTCCTGCTTCTAAACAAGTTCTCATTGGATTATCTTTAAACAAAATTTTCTATTTGCTGCAATGGAAACCTCACAAAAATTACACAGAAACAAACGCCGGTTGTCTACAAAACCCGTATTGCCTTGTCCCGACTCCAGAATGTTTTTCATTCCACGTAGCATTTTCAGAAGTATCTAAGTTCACCTCACCTGACTTTTACATCTGTGTCCAGTGTCCCTCAGTGAAGACACATTCAGCGGGGGTTTCATTCTGTCCCTCAGAACCTGACCCATGTCAATTCCTGGACATGGTTCCTGTCTTACTTCACAATGCACGAGGAACCTTGGACCTCTAAACTATGAGAGCCCTAACCTTGTTTGTGACTCAGTGTCTTTCTATTATAAAATCTCTCGTCTCAGATTCATAAGATATATCTCAGATGTTCTTGCAAGATGTATAATTTATTCAGCTACATCACGTTTTCTGAACACTCTGCCTGGTTGGACCCGTAGCTAGTGGGGAGTGCTGCAGATCTGACCCCCGTGAAAAGCCCCTCCACTGCTGGCAGGCTCAGAAATGTAGTAATTCTACCCTCACTCTGTTTAGGATGGTAACTTCCACTCAGGTTTTTTTTTTTCTCACAATCGGTTGTTTGGGTTCTTTTGTAATTGGTTTCATGTTCCTTTTTTTCTGGGACAGCTCAACTTCATTTCATCAGATTCTGTCAAACTTTTGCATCTTTTCCAACTGAATGAAGCTTCAGGGATAAACATTCCTACCCATTTTGCTGCCATCATTTTCTGGTGCTTGGCGCTCAGACTCAAAGCTAATCTCTTTCTGCAGAGATTAGGTCTTTAATTTGACCATTTTTTCCCAACCTTGGAGAACACAATACTCATTTAGAAGATTTTCCAATTATCACAGCATTTGTAAGAACACTACATACAATTTATAAATGACATGCCATAAAAAGCACTCACTACATACATGAATTTTTGTCAAGTTTTTGCCATCCAAACCCCCATCCCAATAGCTAACTGTTGTCCTACTGGTTTTGCTACAGTGAGAACTATTAGTTTAGTTCCTATTAATTTAGCTTTATATCCATCAAACGGGGTTTGATTTTGCTGCTCTGTAGAAGTATTTTCCACCCAGAGGACGATGGCTGCTCCTGACAGCGCGCCTTGGCAAAGCACCCTTCCTGGGAGCACACAGCTTCCCACTGACCACTGTGGGGTGTTCAGGGGCTTAATCTATGCCAGCGCTTTAGATGGTTTGTTCATCCAGGCCTATTTGTCACTGAGACGAAACAGGGACAATGTGAGGAGGCCTGTGCTCCTGCAGTCATGTCCAGCTACACCCTTGGCAGTGAGCGCTCCCAAAAGCCTGGTATTTCGGTAGAACCATCATCTGATCCAGTGCTGACAGCGAGATAGGCCCTTTCTTTCCTCATGTGCAGTGATTTTGATCACACCCGCAACGCTGTTCTCTGGCTAATCTGCTAGTTTCTCCTCTCTTTTCTTGTCCAAAGCTGCTCTCACGTACAAGTGCACAGGCGACCAGTGGACAGTGTACTGCAGGGTGATCCGCGAGAAGAACCTGTGCCAAGACATGCGGTGGTATCAGCGCTGTTGCCAGACTTGCAGAGACTTTTATGCAAACAAGATGCAGCAGAAGAGTTAATGAACCTGTGCTACTTCTTAGGGTGTTACACCTATTTGTATGTAAATCACGGACTAGTAGGTCTGAGTACTGGAACTTCATGAGTTGCTACAATGTGGTGGATTCCAAAGCATACCTAATAAGACTTGAAACTGATTCTACAGACTGGATACCAAAGTAATCCACTCGTCCACCTTAAAAAAAAACAAAACAGAAAAAGGCATCTCGAGAAGCCAATCATTTTATCATAATTTGACATCCTTACATTTTTCATTAATGCTTTTTACTTTAATATATTAAATCACCAGCCACTGGATGGCTTGCTACCATTAAAGAAAAGGACAAGAGTTGCAAAGTGATTACCTTGACTAAGGTTATGGGTACCTCCATGGAGGAAGGCCTCTGGCAAAGTAATTCTGCGAAGGTAGAGACATTACTTAATCTTTTAATCTTGGCTTTCATCTGATGTTTTCAATTCCCAACAGTTATCCCACTGCGGAGTGGGCTTGGAGGGACACACATAAATGAAAGGCTTAATTTAAAGAGAGGATTTGCTGTAAAAGCTTGTGAAAACTGATAGCAGAGGATGAACATCTCTGAAATTCCTGCAGAAAACTCAGTATAATTATGTCCAACATTCCAAGTCATGTTTTTTAGAGCAACTAATAGAGACTGATCTTCTTTCTAATTTTAAAGAACAATCCTCTCTCTCTTTCCCCCAGAATAATATAGTTTCTTTTACGAAACCTAATTTTAGTCTGAGCTTAATGAAATGGAAGCTTTTTAACAGCAGTAGATATTTTTAACAAGACCCATTTTCATGAGATGGGAGGAACCAGAAATCATTTCATCCAGTAGAGCTTGCTGAGGGATTGCTTGGTCTAATCTCCCTCCAGTTCTTAGAAGTCAATCAGATAATGAGACTGAATGGTTTTTTGTTTTGGTTGTTTTTTGGGTTTTTTTTACTTGTAAGAGCACCATGAAACTGGATAGGGTTGGTACAGAAACAGGATTTGGAAGAAACTTTGTGTGAAGGATGGAGTGGAGAGCAGGACTCCTGTATACATCTGAGGTTATGCAGCCTCTTGAGTCAAAAGTAGTCAGGGATACAAGACACTCCATCTTGAGCTTGCTGAAGCCGTCAGGGTAAAAATGCCATTGTTTTCAGTCAGAGTTAGGGTTTTACTCACTGTATTTTAGTGCTTCCTGTCTTTTGTGGTGCTATCAGGTTTGGTGCTATCAGACTGGTGCTATCAGAGCACTTAGCGAGTGCTGCGTACACGATACTCTCTTGCATCTCTCTGCACTTTAAACCCAACTCCTCTCTGAGATGTCAGACTTGAAACAGGAGCTCTACCCAGGGCAGAGGTTGTCCCCACCATTAGCCCTACAGATCCATGTCTCTCCATCATATCTTGCTCCAACACAGATCATTTCCCTTGCCAGGGTCCAAGACCAGTGGTTAAATTACAGCCCACTCTTCACCATATGAACAGAGCTGTTTGGATGAATTGCAGCTTTGTACTCGCTCTAGAACTCATGTTACTGTTTTACTCTTTGGAGATGAGTGCAGAACTAAGCCCAGCTCCTGCCCCCAGCCCTGGGCCAGTCTGGATTGCAGCTCACACCCGTCCTCAAGTTGTCTTTATTGCTGTTGTCTCCTTTTTTCAATGCAAGGAGGTATAAAGATTCTTAGGACCTAACATACATTTAAAGTGATTTTTTTCTTCCTTTTAAAAGCCTTTCAATATCCAGGACTTCACTGGAATTACTTAGTAGCATTTTATTAAGGGCTAAGTTTTACAAGCACATAATGCTCATGAAGAGACTAATACTATGTGGGATTCACATTCACATCTGTGCTAATTAGTGCAAACGAGCCTGCGTGCACACCAGGGCTGGCCTGTATGCACAAAGGCACTTTTGCACACAATTTTTTCTCAAGTGCCTGCCTCAAACAGATCTGCTTTCCAATGCCCCAGATGATTTTCTCTATTAGGGAAATGATTCCAACTTGTTTTTTATTATACTGGATGTTCTTTTGGCATCTTACAGTCAGGATCAAACCTCCTTCTTCTGTTAATCCCACCCTGTAGCCCAAACACAAAGGATGTGTAACTACTTAGCAAGTAGTCGGTGGAAAATGTTGCTGGCAGGGGTGCCAGGGAAGTTTTAGGCAATACCATGGTGATCTTCAATTTAGGCAAATTAACAGGCAGATGAGCTGCTAATGAGAAAGTTCCAAGAGATTAGACAAAGCCCAGAGGACCTGATTTATCGCAGTGCTGCCTCCCTGCCACCACAGCAGTTTGGCCGAGATGGGTCCCTTTACATCCTCATCCTTCCCTTGCTTTGGAGTTGGCTGGTTTTCTTTTAATGAGCAACATTTGCCCATGGAGTGGCCTGGCCCCATGCAACGCCATCCCCCTTGCAGATCATTTTTGGCATTCCTAATACTCATGTTGGGCTGTTGAAGGATTTGCCACCAGGCTTTTTTTTTTTTTTTTAAATCTTGGAAGAATAATGTGTGCGTTTTTTATTAATAGGAATCAAAGGTGCTTTTAAATAGCAGGGGTAATTTTTTCTTCTGGTGCTCATCTGTCACCCTCTCTAGGCAAAAGGTGGGCTCCTAGAAGGGTGCATAGGAGAGACAGGTTTTTAATTCTTACGTTTTTCACTAAAAATTCACTACTGTCCACTGTCTAGAACAAGATGCTAGGCTAGTTAGACCTGTGACCTGTCCCAATATACAAGGTCCTGGACTTCAAAGGACATTTTGGTCCAAGTTCTGGGTCCTACCTAAGAAATTCACAAAGAATGCTTTTGAATGTCTGAGCACTGAAAAAGAAACACCTTACTTGCTCTCCCCAGCCCATAGGTTAGCATGCATCACCCTTTTTTTCAATGATCAGAAACCAACATGAATTAAAAACCGATGGCACAGCACAGCTCCATTTTATTACATTCTCTTACTTCATGTGATGACAGCCGTCCCATTGTATAACAGCCAAAAAAAAAATAATAGTAATAAAAAGGTTTAATTCTGTTCAATACTCCTGCACTTCTGTTTTGTATCATTTTGTAGGAGCTTTACTATGAATTTACAGCTCTGCTCTGCCCTCAGTTACTACATACTGATGAAAAGAAAGCTGTTTGTTTCAGTGTATCTATGACAATACTTTTTTTTAGTTGTTCTTGAGAGACTGACGCTCTTTTGATTACAGTGGTGGTATTTCCATATTGTAAACAATACTCTGTACTGTTACTAAAGTACTGTACATTTCTAGTTGCACAGTTGTGTTATTGAGTATAGATTCTCACTATCTCATGTATGGTGCTATTTTTTGTCGGTGGGAAAGAATCTTAGCAGTCAATTATTGCTTGATATTTTATTATAATACAGGGATATATTCTCCATGGCAATAATATCATTTAAGTTTTTCATTACAGAGTGAAATGTATATATTTTTCCATTAGCTAATTTGCATATGTACTGTATCCATGGTAATTTTCTTTTTGGTGCTGGTTATAAATAGAAAAGATAAAAACGGTCAAACGGAATGGAACCAGTTGTAAATGCAAATCAAAAAAAGAAAATAGGATCATTCCATTTTGAAAAAATTGAGTCTGTTGAATAATAAATTTATTTTTTTCCATAACAACTTTAATAAGGTTTTTGAACTGAAAAAAAAAATACAAAGAAACCAAACAGCTAGCAGGAAAATTAAGAGAAGGGAATGAAGCTGTAATTAGTACATTATGCATCCGTCTATCCTGGACTGAGACTGGGATTTATTTGAGTCAAGGCCAACTGTTTGATAGCTGGGGTAGGTGTAAAAGGTGATTTGTCACAAAAATTCTGGCATCTCAGAGTTCCCAGTGTGCTAACAAATCAAGAAACGACGGGTCTTGTCGCGGTTGGGTTGCAAAATAAAGCACAGGGAATGTTAATACCTGATGAATGCCTTGCGAGGTCTGTGGTCGGTGACATAGATGTAGAAAATGCCTGTCTGGAAAGAGCGAGGCAGGCTCTGGGGTATCTCTGTGGACACTTGCGCAGGCTGCGGGGAAGCCAAAGCTCATACATGGGGGCAGAAACATTTTGGGAGTGCTTTTGAGAAAGATGGCTTTCGATGTATGTTGGAGCTGAGATGAAGTGGAAGCTTGTTGTGTGTTTAATGGTAGCTGCTCCGCAGGGGCAACCTGCTAATGCCGGCTGCTGAGCATGTGGAAATTTATACTGGAGCAAAACTATCCCATCCGTTGGAAGGGATCTGCATAACCGAGCTGCACACTTCCCTGGTGTCAAATAAACAGAATTACTTAAGTGCCAAGTGTTTTGGATGTCTTTGTTGTAGGCACTAGCCAGAATCTTTGTATTATTTAATTCCCCCCCTCCGCATGCTGAAGGTATTTTTGGCAGATAGCTGCCCACAGATATGCCTGGAGGATCCTCTCCCATCCTGTCTTACAAAGGTGCCATCACCCATATCCTATTCCAGCTCAATTCTTGTTAAAAGGACATTTCTTGGAGATGGGAGCAGCACCTTTCTAAAGCAGCCTGAAAAACAAGCCAAAGTACAGTTGGTGTGAGAGTCCTCCTCCCAAAATGATTTCCAGAAATTGAATTTATACTTATATTAAAAATAGAGCTCATTTACTGACCTCACGCTGGCTTCTTGGTAATGGCACAACACTGATAGGCTCCCTGGTTTTCAGAGGTAGGAGATACCAGTCCAGCTGGGATCTTACATGTGACTGTTAACAGCAGCAAAATTGTAGAAACTCCATCCAAGTGTTGCTGTATATTAACACATCATTGTGTTTGTGTATTGCCTGGAGTCAAGATACGATTGCAATTGTTGACCTGTTTAAACAATAAAAAATAGCTATGAGCCTTTGGAAGCCAAAAGGCTTTACATTAAGCTGGGATATGGCAGTGGCTGGGAGGAGTGTAAGGAATGGTGTCATATATTTGGCCTGAAATTTTCCTGGTACGTGCCAACATCTCTTCTATAAATCCAGTAGGCTTATATGCTTAGTTTGCCTATTTTGCATGTAGCAGTTTGCTGGTTTTCTCTTACTCCTAATCCCCAACTTCTAACCAAGAAACCAGATGATTTGAAGCCAATTGTCCTTCCCTGTGATCTCAGCTGTCTTTTTATTTAAGACATTTCAGCCAAGATCAGGTTGGGTTCAGACAGCTCTCGTGCTCTGGCATAAAAGTACCAGGAGGAAAGTATAATCTCTCTTCAGCTTCTTGGAGTTCAGTTCTGCCTCTGTCAGCTCCACCTGCTTCCTTGACTGTCTTGTGAGTCCTGCTGTACACGGCAGCCTCAGCTGTCACTTGGTCCCTTGCAGCAAGCTGGGGGGAACCTGCTTTCTCTGGAAGACATTTCTTTTCCCCTGGCATCAGCGCCACGCATCACCCAGGGAACTGCTGTTGGAGGACCTTGCTCTGTTGGTGGAGTGAAAACCTCATGTTCCTGTGTGCTTTCCCCAACACCACATGGTCCATTGAGAAAGGTATGTTTTCTTCCTGTCGAAGAGTGTCGGCGCAAACACCATTATGCTGTGGAGTTCCAGGCAGAGAAGAACCATGCCAGCTGCGCTGACGTTCAACGCGCTCACACTTCTGACGGTGTAAGAGAAGAAACCCTGGTAACCTACTTACTGCCAAGTTACTCGCCACACTTGTCCTGCTGCTGTATGAATATAGCGTGCCTAGAAACAGGCAGACTGTGGGAACTGCTCCTGAACAGCATTTCTTTTTCAAGTACCTGGACATGTGCTGAACATTTTTGATAATACGTCTCCATACAACTTGCACTCCAGCATTCTTCTGTTTTATCTTGATTTGGAGGCAGGTCAGTAGGAAGACAGAAGTTCCACAAATGCTACTAATGGACAAAGACCAGTTATCTTTTCTGTGTGTGGGGTTTTTTTGTCCTTTTACCATGTCTCTGGCTTCTCTTCACACTCTTTAGAAATGGGCTGGTTTTCCTGGAGAGAGACTTTCCAATAGCATCACTGCCTTGGACAAGCAGGACTGAAGCATCTTCACTTTGGATGGGAAAAACTGTCTGCTTATAAAAGGAAAGCTTAAACAAGAGAGAATATAAGCAGAGATGGACCACAAACTCCCCTTAGCAGTAACTACCCAGAAAGGAATCCGTGAGTCTCCAAAGCTGACCTCCATGTGTCTTGCATCACCTCGTCTCCTTTAATGCCACTTTCATGTGACAGACCCCACCAAGAACGCCTAGAGGCTGCACTTCACCACACTGCTTATTTTGTCAGAACTGCTGTGACTGCCAAATGGTGGCCAGGCACTCAGACAGACTTTCCCAGTTAGCAGAGTCCTGCAGCTGATGTCTGGGCCTTGCAAATGTGTTCCCTGTGTGCTGCCACAGCCGAGATGCTGGCCGGGTCCTCGTGGCCTGGGGTAAGTATCTGCCTCAGCCGCTGAGAGAAGCAGCCGGGCTTTCTTGAAAATTGTGGTTTCCCTCAGCTCCTCTTGTTTGGCTGTGAAAAGCTCCTGTTTTGGTGTTTCATTCTTTCATCCCTCTGTGGCCTGGGTGGAGCTGGAGCCTTCAGTGTGACTTGTCTGGGTCACACCACAGCCCTTGGCGGCGTCCTCGACCTCAGGAGAGAGCGACTCTGCACGCTCGCCATGGTGGAACCCACGGGGCGTCTGTGTGTGGGGCCGGCTCCTGGCACAACTTGCTCTCCAGGTGAACCCTTGCATCCTTCCAGCCTCTCCCAAGCCTCAGGGAATTCTGGCGGTCCCAGTGTAACTCCAGAGATGCTTGCCTTGTCCTTCCTCCTCTGTTCCCCCCAGACACGCTTCGTGGCCTTGCATGATCATTGGCCTTTTCCCCTCTTGCTCTGTTTGCAGCTGCCTTGCCCCCCACAAACATGCTTTGCACCCAGCAGAAACTTCACCTTTGCAGTCTACAAAATACCTTCCCTCGTCTACTCAAGTGCATTTAATCTCCTCCCTCAGCCCTCTGAAGAAAACTATTTTTCTCATTGTACTCCTGTCTTACGTCTCCCTTCACTGTTGCTTTTGTTCTGAGGCCTTTTGTAATGATTCTTTGTTCTTTGTGCAGTGGCAATTAGAAGCTACAACCAGACCTGTGGATGCTGGAAGGCCAAGCACAAAGAAATGGTGCTTCTCTCAAGATCTTACAGACTGCAGGTGGTCCTGAGGAAAAGGCAGATTCCCCAAGCAGCTCCATGGGGTTCTTGGCAGCAGCAATCTGGAAAGCCATGGAGATGAGCATAGGCTGCTTCTGAATTGAGTGAGTGAGCCTGTACTGCGGTTACTGCACTGGCAGGGGAGGGAAAGGGATATTCCCCACTGGTTTTATATCCTCAGACACATTTTTTTGTTATTGGAAGTAGCAAAGGGTAAAATTCACATCACTTCAGAGATGCCCCTTACAGAAACTGGGCTGTAAGATCCAGCCCCAAGCCTGGATGCTGCTTAAAATGTGGGCTGGCAGAGAGGGAAATGCTCATTTGTTTAGCAGGAGGAGAGCGCTGGTAGCACGCCAGTCTGTATGGCTGGCTCCACTACTCCAAAAGGCATCAGCTGTTGAAAAATCACTGACAGTTTCTGTAAGGTCACTCTGTAGTACAACATCACTGTGCAGCCATCCTGGAGACAGGCAGTGAAACTATTCAGTCGATGAATCGTTGAAAAGGGGGTATCCTCTAACGGGATCTTCAGGTTCCACAAAGATCAGCACAAACATGGCCTGGTCAGCAAAGCCAGACAAACCATTCATAGTTTTTTTTCATTTTCTTGGAAAATACATTATTTGAACATTTTGCAGCTTCTATTTATTTCCCCAGCTCTGTATTTTTCCCCTTGATTTTGTCTCTAACGGCAAAAAGACCCAACCAGACTGCAGCTTTGTTTGGCACCAATCTTTCCTCCTGAGATGATCACACAAGAAGCCTTTTATCACTTTGGCGGCTCAGAGCCAGAGCTGCTTGTGGTGGAAGTCGCCGGGACTGTAACCCCGGGCTGTCGTGGGACGAGAGTCAAGCTCGGGCTGTCAGCAAGGCGAGTTGCAGCCGTCGGAGCCCCTGCCAGGACACGTCAGTACTTCTGAGCGTGCTTCCCCCAGTGCTGCTCTCATTAAGGAAAAGGTATGAAATCCACATCTAGACTGAATTAGTCCTTTAAAAAAAATTAAGTGTTGTTTAAAATAGAAATCCTGTCCAGAATCATGGTCTAATTCCTTAGAAAATCGCTATAAATCAAACCTCCCCTGCTCCCCGCTGCCTAATAGCAACATGTCTTGTCTTAGTTTTCTCACAGAGCTGATTCACTGTCTGTGCCACTTGTGCTGCGTTGGCTTCGGCACTGTCACCTCTGCTTTATGCCCAGGTTTGTGCCAAGGAAGGACAGTCCTGCTGAACTACCAGGCTGCCGGTCCCTGCAGCCGTTCACAACACTGGCCAACAATATCTTGAGGAGGGGACTGTGACACTGAGCCCAAGAAACACCGTCAGTCGCGTTTCCTGGAGGGTAAGGAAGATTCCGGCCTTTTTTTTTTCAATTTTCCCCCAACTATGTTTTGCTGAAGAAACAATTTTAAAGGGGAAAAAAAGAAAAACCACATTATTGTGTAAGCAAGATAGAAAACAGCTTTCTGCGGTTCCCAGGTATTTATGTGCCATCGTCTCTGCAATGTTCTTAGCAACAACACTGCCTGTGGCTGGCTGACTATTAAGTACTGGTTGTTTTGCAACAGCTGTGCGCACAGTACCTTCCTTCGCAAGCAGTGCCCTTTCCCTGGCTGCCCCCATGGCTCGATTTATTTGTATGCAAAGCAACTGTGAGGTTATCAAGGCTTTCGATCAGCTGTACAAACTCACAGCAGAATCAGCTCTGTGTGTGTGTGTCTCTTTCTGAGAATTATAGGTTTTGGGTAGTAGACTCTTGGGCAGCTCCTATGAGACATCTGATCTTTCTTATGTATCTCTCTAGGAGAACTGTGGCCTATGCTTATACAATAAGCTATGGAGTATCTATAGCCATATGTGTAAGAATGAAAAAGCATGTTTACTTGTTTGTTTTCCAGCCTCCCTGCAGAATGGTTCTAAAAGCAGAAGTTCTTGCACTATGGAAAAAATTGACAAAAACATCCTCGTATTTGTCAAAATTTTCTTAGATGTTTTTTAGGGTATTGCTAAGACCTGCCAGGCTCCTCCCCTGCATTGCCCCAGATATTTCCATTTTTGGCTAAAAAATCTCAAGTTTGGGATTTTTTTGACCAACAGTATCAGCCAGAACCCAGGCTCTTTTCTCTAATTTTTCCACTTAATTTTTAAACTATCTTCTGGCAAAACAGAAATATTGTTTTGATGGAAAATTTTCAACCAGCTCGGCTCATTAGTTTCTGCCAGCAGTCAAACAGGCAAAGCAGTGCATCTTCCAGGAGAGGATACTGTCCGAAGGGCCGAACACGAGGCAGGCGATGACTAACACTTCTCTCCCCACCTCTGTGCCCCAGCCAGCACTGTGCTCTTTCACAGGCCTCAGCCCTTAATGCGAGCCATCTTTCTAGAGATCTTTCCAGCCTAAATCTCTTGGCAAGTCAGCTTAGTAATTCGAGTGCTTTGCCAGGTTAAAGGAAGATGTGGGTGGCATGGAAGGATCTTCTCTGGCTGAAGGGCCATGGGACTCAGAAGAGCCATATTGTGCATCTCTCGTCCACGTTGACTAATATTTGGAGCCCTCCAGGCAAGTACCGGTTGGCAAGGAAGGCCGGGGAGATGGGGTTGCTCCAGCTCTCTTCCAAAGCAAGCTTCAGTGTGCTGTTGTTAAATGGAGACGTTTGGATACACCAGCAGCTGAGCCACGCACAGCCATGAGCAGTCTCCATGTGACCCTGAGCCCCTCCAGGGACAAGATCATAAAGTGGCTGAGGGGCTGAAATGACACCAGTCACATCACTGCTGTGTATTGATTACCCATCTGTCCATGGGGAAGGGGTTTTTCACACTGAATCTGGAGCCTGAATTCAAGGGGAACTGAGCTCCTCTTGTTTCCTGAGTTCCTGTGATGAACTGGGAGACTAAAAAGGAAGATGTTCTTGCAGAGCAGGGCAGAAGCCAAATTTCAGTGTTTGGCCTCTGTAGCCAAAGGAGCATCTGCCTATTGGCTACATGAGCAGTCTCCTCAGGGGACAGACATCCCTCAGCAGTCCCTAATATTTGCAAAGTTCTCTGAGATCTCTCATTGAAAGACCTTTTAGATGTGCAAAAGTTTATAGCCCTTCTCTGACCATTGCTGATTTGAGAGGGTTAAGTTAGGAAAAGGAAATACAGCGACTAAAGGAAAGCCATTAATATTACATTCAACCATTTGCCCGATAGTCTTGTGTTATCTTTGCTCTTTCATGAGATATTTTCCAATTTTCCTTGCAGGGCATTCTTTTACAGGGGTAGCAACTGAGGAGATGTAACTTGGCACATCTCCACCTGCTTTTCTGTAGCAGTGCACATTTGTGCTCAGGGATTTGAAGAATTTCCTCTGCCTCTAGAATTGATATGCAAACAGTCAGCTGTACAGACATCAATCTGTCCAGTAGACATGCCGCATGACCTAAGAAATAATACAGGTGGTCAGCACCATGCTGGTGATTCCTCTATTTCTGAAGCAGACTCATTTTACGATGTCCAGAAGATGGGAGGTCCTGTATACACCCTCCAGTAATGTAATCTGCTGTGCTTGACTGATCACAAAACACCCACCAAGAGTTCCCTAACAAAATTATTGACTTCTGCCAAGGAAAGCAAAGATTTGCAGGAAATGAGAGCTGTGACCTTTCCACCTCACAAATAGCTTGGAGATCTCAAGATGCTCATCTCAGCAGAGAGGTGCTTGTGCCAGAGCAAACGTGGAGCCCTGTGTGGTCGGTGCACAGCCCTTCCAGCATCCCTCGCTTTACCGCCTCCAGCAGACATCAATTCTGTTGTGATAAAAACAGAAATGGGCCAACTTAGCCTTCCCCTGCCTGTTTGCTCTGTTGCTGTAAGTCATACTATGTATAGGTTCTGCTATGTCAGCAGGTATGGAATGAGGGATGTTAAGTCTGGGAGAGATGAGTGTTGCTGGCTGCGTAACCCAGCTCATACCATCTGTCCCACTAGTGATTTCATCACAGCCAAAAGCTGCATGCTTGAGCTGCTCTGCACCCTGTGGGCAGCTGAAGCCTAAGGGAAAAATTTCAAAGAGAAAGAATGGGGCTCCAGAGACCCCCATAACTCTAAGCAAGTTGTTCTCTAGGGCAGTCAGCATTTCTGTTAAAGAGAAGTCTTCCATGTCCCAATGACACCTCTATGGTTGCAAGGAGAGCGATTCTTCTGCTCCTGAAGGCCCAAACTGCAGACACAGCCTTGGAAGGGAAGCTTGCTCTCACGGCTACGGCAAAGGAATGGGAAGCACGAGATCTGGCATGAAGTCCTACTCCCATTGAAGCCAGTGGGATGTTTGCCATTGGCTTCGGGGGAAGCCAAGATTTCAGTCTGCAGCCAGATCTGCTGGTGTGTTGAGCTATGCTGAGAGCAGGACCAAAAAGGGTTCTTGGTTTCCTGATGAAGCTGTTACTCCCTCGGCTCCCCTGCTGCAGTTAGCTGGTCTCTCACCTCACATTGCCCCCTGCTTGCTGTCATGTTTTCAAATCTCATTTTTAGGCCAGAAAGCTTTTGAGGAACAGACTAGCTACATGGATGTGCCTGTTGTATTGTCCCATGACTGGAGCTCCTAGGCATCCCCACCAGAAAAATCATCCCCTCTATTGTGGATTATGGACAGTGCAAGAGAATGGCATAAAGCAATTGCACAGGGCTAGGATAAGTGACTTAAGTGAAGTAAGACATACAGGACTTGCTCCAGGTAAATAACTGTGCCTTTTCCTTCAGGCAGCAGCTTGAATTAGCTCTAGAATTAACTCTGTATGGTTCAAGAGAGCCTGAAGAGATTGTAAAGGTGATCCAGGGCTGGGCTTCCCTGCTTCACACCCTCACACCAACGTGAGCTGTTGGTAATTTGATTTTACAAGCACCCCTTTTTCTCATCTCCTCTCTTTCAAGGTGAGGTGGCAGCCAGTTTGCATTAGTGATGAAACATGGCTTAGGTACTCGTGAGCCTGACAGTAAACCTTTCCCAAATTATTCTTGTTTCCCCTGCTAATAAGTTGTCATGCTGCTGTAGTGATATAAGTATTAAGCAGTGCATTATATGGTGCTCCCCGATGCATTATACATCCTTGTGGCAGCTCCTGCACCCACACGGCATCCACGTTTCGGCAGGGTTAGTGCCCTCCTCTGAAAAGAAAGTGAAGAAAGTGATCTCAGCGTGGACTGAGATTATTGCAGCCCCATTTGGGCCTATACAGGCCCTGTTGTTTTTATTTTAATGGACACATGGTGGAGCCTCTGTGTGCCAACAACAACAAAAAAACACATTGCAAATGATTCTTGCTCTTTATTTCTCCCTGATCAGGTCGTATCTTCCTGTTCAGTGTGTGGCTTTGGTCTCTGCTGCCCCTTTCTGGAAACATCTGTAAGTGCATCACATCTATAAAAAAATGGATGAAGGTTTCTCTCCTGGATCAAGAAGCTGCCCCGGCTCTCCTCACCTCTCCAGATGCCACGTGTTTGACAGCGTCTTCTCCTCCTGGCCATAGCTTGTGTCCTCTGGCCATCTGGGACTTGATTTCACTCCTTTGACACTTCCACAAAGGGCAGCTGGCGAGAGCAGCTTTCTGGTAAGTTGAAACCATTGTGATATATTTGTTCCTCACAAGCAAGGAGTTTCTAAACGTAGATGCTTAAAGTTGAGGTAATGCTGATCATATAGAGATCCACAGCTAATAGTTTTACTATGGTTTTCTCCAGCGAGTTGGAGCAAAGCTACCCAGAAGTTCAGCACTGGTGCAGGAGCCCACCCCAGTGTTACCTCTTTAGGCACCGAGATCTTTACAGGCAAAAATACTCTTCAAGAAATAAATGGGGAAGAATGGGGAGGAAAGTAAAGAGAAAGAAGAAAAAAGAAAAAGCCAGACATACACAATACAGTATCTTCTCCTGATTGCTTAGCTTAGCTCCGTAGCACCATTTCCCATCCGTCTTTCCCGTCATTCTGAGATTGTTCCCCAAGAGTTCCCTATCTTATCAATAGATCCTTTCTCAACTTAGTGACTGCCTCTGAGCCAACTTTTTTATTTTTCTGGTTCAGTGACTGGCACAGTGTTTGCATGAACTCTATCTACTTGTTGCTCTTCTGTTTTCTTTGCTAATATGATTCCCATCAACTCTTGTGTTTCCTAGGGTATGCACCATCAAACAAAAAGAATCAGAATAAACAGAGGGAATTAGTCTTCATTCTTTCTTAACAACATGCCTGTGGTTTTTTTTCTCCATTAGCAGATTCAATCCAGCTACTTTTGCTCAGGTTAATTCACTGTAGCTGCTATCCAAAGGCTCTTGGTTACACGTACCAGATGAGATGAGGGGACAGGATTTTGCTTTTAGCAGGACCTCAGCATTTGTGTGTTTTGAATTTTAAGGAATGGGGCAAGGGGGCGTTACCTGACCTACTGCCACCTGGTTCTCTATGGAGTTCATTCTATTGCTGGTAAAGTAAATGCATCGTGGCCAACATGCTCCCGTACACCCACACACCATGTTGACAGTCTCGTCATGGACATGACCTCAGAGCCAGCTTCTCATGGAGGGGACCATGGAGAATCTCCCTTCTTGTATCCAGACCTTGAACCTCAAAGTCTTCCCTCTCAGTTTTCTCCTACCACCTGAGGCCTATGGTAAGAGCCCCCACTGCCCATGGGAGCCCCTCTTCTTGTGGTGAACATGGTCCAGAGGGAAGGTGAAGGTTTTCCCAGAAGCACATACCCATTCCGTGGCTCTAATTAGAGAAGATTTGTCTGTTTATTGCTAACAATGTTCTTCCTTGCATTTGGTTCAGCTGGGAGCCTGATGAGTGACTTCCCAGTGGTCTTGAAATCCAAGGCCCATTTTTTTTAAATTTTGTCCAGTCTGTTGGATACTTAGGGTAATGTCTGGGTGTATATATATTGTAAAAAGGCTTCTGACAGTGAAGAGTCCCAGCAAAGGATTGCATAGACTCCTGGTAATTATTCTCAGCCTGTCCATCTAAGGCCTGCCTATGTAGGGAGCTGCATCATTAACCAGCAGGGACACAGCCCACATAGTAAAACACATTGTTCTCTTCTTCCTCTTCTGTACAAGAAACGGATTTGGCTGCTTGTGCTTTGTTTGGTACCTGGTGCTCATGCTGCTTGTGTTTGTGTCACTTTGCCTCTGTTCACAGTTTGCAGTTGCAGCTTTTCTAAGTCTTTATTGACAACCCAACACATCTTTCGTCACTTAATGCATGTGCACCCCAGCTTCCCAGAGAGCTGTCTGGGCTGTGCTGACGTGCCAACACGTTGTGCAGCCTTGGCTGAATCAGTTCCCTTCCCTGTAACTCAGGGAACTGCCGTGCAATAACCAGGGTACCACTATAGCATCACCGGGCTGCAGCTTTATAAGGCACTTTGAGCTCCTCAGGAGAACAAGGGTAAGTGCAAACCTGTCCTGTTATGTTGTGGTTAAAGGGTTGCCTGAGATTATGGTTTGAAGCGAATAGGAAACAACAGCAATAGAGAAGCTCAGCTGTACTTAATGGTGGTCAGTTAGTGGTTTGGGGCATTTTCAGGGGCTGTTTCACAGCCCAGTTACAGAAAGGGCAGAGCCAGCTTGGGGCTGGGACCCATCGGTTGGGCTGTGTGCAGGACACAGGAGTTGTATCAGGGCCGCCCCTTTTGCTGTAACATTTACAAGTGAGAAGACGTCAATTTTCCCAACTTTTCTCCCCACAAGTTGGTTTAAAGGGAATGGAAGCAGATCCTGCTGTAGCCAAGCACATTACTGGCCAACTCAAATGCCGCCTCACTGTCTCTTCATCTACATGAGACTCTTAATGCCCCAAGTCTTTGCAAGTCCTGGCACAGACCCCAATTGAAGCATGAGCTCCAACAGAAGTTTTAAATTTAAAGCTGTTCTTTTGGCTTCAGAAATGCGCAGATTGAAGCTCAGAGATGCAATTCAGCTGTTTACTTGCAGATCTGCAACAGCCCTGCTGTGTTGCTGCACTCACTTCTGTCAGGCAGTTGTGTTAACAGCACTTTCCAATTAAAGCAGCAGCCTCAGTTACAAAAAAAGCTTTTCCTATCTGGGCATTTATCTGATTATTTTTTTTTTTAATTACTCATGGAGCAAAGGGCAGTTTTGTTTCCCATCCCTTATTATAATGAATCCACCATCATTTTGGATGACGGGGCTGGCTTTTGCTGGGTTTTTTATATCTTGCTATTTCCAGCATCAGGTTGGGCTCACATGATGGGGAGCACTGATGTGGGTGACCAGGCAAATACCAGGTGTGCAAGCAACTGCTCACCCAGAGCAAGGAAAAAGACACCCTGTTCTGGAAGTAGCCCTGCCAGAAAATCCCAAGGCCTTGCTATGTAAATTATGGCCACTTGCCTGACTGAAATGTTCCTGTTCTGAAAACTTGGCTTTTAAGACCGTCACAGCCAATATCAAGGCTTTTCTCCATTACTTGAACATTCAGAATCTCCAAGAGAATAAAAGGTAGCAGATGAACCCTGCACCTTTCTTCATGGTGCAATCAGATAAGAGCATCTTTTTGGATTTCACCTCACTGAAAGGGACATGCTGGGCTCCATCCTGCCTATAGCTCAGCAAGGCTCATCCGGTGGGATGCGGTGGGATCTGAACTGAGACCTGGGATTTTCACTCCAGCTGTTTGTCACTGCAGACAATGCTGTAACTGCCTGCCAGTTTAATGTGCTTTGTAACATGAGCACAGAACTGATTAGGCTGAGGCTGGAGGAACTGGAGAAGGACCAGATGCAGTGACAAAAGCACAGGTTTCAGCGCTGACATCCTGTTCCGTCAAGCCACAAAGTCCCTCTCTCCTACGATGTGCTTTTCCCATGGTTTGATCAGCTGTAGCTGTCACTCTGGGCTTGTGCCCAGCACAGTGACCCTCAAATCTTGGAGCACCTTAGTTCTGCAAGACCCTTGCAAGGATGCTACAACCACAGACTCCCAGACTGACAAGAAAGCAAAGCCTGCTGCTGCCCCCATGTGTAACTTGCTCATTATTGTTGCCACGCACCAGTAGAGACGTGGGAACCCTATTGGCAAGCATGAAGGAGAGCCAGGCTAAACGCAGCACAGCCTCTCAGCTGCTGAGATCAAAGATCTTGCTTTAGAAAACTCTTCTGTTTCTTTTTTTCCTCCTGTGAGCTCAGGGCTTTCCCTGGGGCACCTTATATTAAAAAAATTGCAAAGTCAGATTGGACATGCCTGGAAGTGAGACAAGCTGGAGACAGTGTGGAGACATGCGATACACAGCAAAGCACAGAGGTGTCATCGTCCTGTTCTGGAAGGACGCATGTGCAACATTCAGAGACTGCCATGCGATGCGGAGCGATATCGGATATCAGCACAGCGCGTTCAGGCTTGTTGGCTCCGACCACGAGGAGCGCAGAGCGAGAGACAGCTCTTGGCAGGCTGAGCTCACATGATAAGGTCATTGGAAAGACAAGTGATGCTTTCATCAACCTGCCTTTCCTCACTATCAGCACCAGCTTGAGCAGGGACTCAGTGCTCCTGTAATATACTATGCTCCACATGGCACCAAGGACAAAAGCTTTCTCACAGATAAAGTGCAGCTGTGTTTTTCCAACCAGTGTCTCAGCCCGCACCTCCCATTTCTCTTGGTCCTGTCAGATTCCAGTTTTGAACCATTAAATGGCATATTTTGGAAGAGTTACATTCCCTCTGGGTCAGTGGCACCCCTCAAGCAGAGGGGAGAACAGGCTGTAGGTACTGGCTATCTACCTGCTGCTTCCCTTTTGGACATCTGTTAGGGATCTCAGTTTTGTCCTTCTCTTGTGGGCAGTACTTTTTGGGGGGCTGCACATGCTAATTATTCTGGAGTTGATCAATCCTGGAAGCTGCCTGAAGCCTGGGCTGATGGGATGTTAGCAGCAGCCAAACTCTCAGTGCCCCAAATGGAGCCAGTCCGTGGTTCAGGGAGGTCGTGCAGATCGATGGCTCTGCCCATCACTAACACAGCTTCTTGGAAAGGCAGAGTTGGCTGTTTGCCATCCTTTCACCGAGAGCTTTTCTGGAGCTGGCACAACTGGGCCAAGGAGCAATGCCTCAGCTAAACATTGTCCACAGACTGTCCTGGACATTGCCTGGAGCTCTCTGAGAACATCTGGAGAGAACAACATGCTCCAGCAATTGGGGATTGCAAACATATGCTTCAGCTATGCAAGAAATCTTTGACTTGTTCTGAATGCGATTCTGCCTGGGTTTCTTCCCAGGAACATTCCTGTTCTTCACAATTCACCAGTTGCAGGAAGGGAGAAATGGGGAGGAGGGATTTGAAGAGTAAGGGAGAGGAAAGGGAACAAATCTTACAGTGCTTTAGCCAAATTCCTTCAGAAGGACAGGGTGTGGAGTATGGACTCCAGGATTTGGCACAATCCCAAGAAAATATGAACTGCAAAATTAAAACCACTTTTAATTACTCGTTTGTTTTTATATAAAGAGTAAGTCTCTGTTTTTCTGAAGTAATTCAGTGTCTCCTATCACATAAACCAGGCAGTCCCTGCCAAATGGTGCTGCGTGATAGAACACAAGCACAGAACTAGGTCTCTGAGCAAAGACACGTTATCTCCCCTGGGAGACGGCAGCGCTGTTTAGATCTGCGTTCTGGTTCCCGAGATAAAAGTCTCATTCCTAAGAGTCATAGCGTATGGGAGAGACTTGCAAATGTGGTGTACTCGTAGGTGGGAGTAATTTGATGTCTGAGCTGGAGATGGATGATGAAGCTGGGTCTTTGTTAGAACACCTGCTACGTTAACAGGAGAAAAAGCTTGTGAGGATGGAGGCAAGAGCTGTGCTTCTGCCCTGGAAGAAGTCAGAGGTATAGGGCACCCAGTGCCTCCCACCCTGACTCAGGGGGATGACAAATCCCTCTTCTCATTGCTGGAAACAGCAAGGTCATACCTGGGGAGGGCCAGAGGCCACAGTGGCTGCCATATTCAGAGGGACAGGCTAGGTGGTGGCTGCAAGGTGTTACATTGCTGCAGGGTGTACCTTTGAGTAAGGAAGGGGTACGCCATGTCCAGGTTGGGTAAAACTGGGCCTGAGATGCCCCAGCAGATCAGGTGTGAAGCTGCTGTCAGCCCAATCTCAGGGCTGCTCCTGCACAGCAGCGCAGACACGGGCTTTGTGCTTCTTTCCAGGTGTGACCACTTAAAGCATCAGCTTGTACCTGAGGGCGTTCAGCTTCAACCCAAGACCCTGCAAGGACAGTCAGCAACAGGAGTAGTGCTACTTATATGCAGAGTTGCCCATGGCTGAGTTTGGAACCTGCTGAGCTAGACAAGTGCTTCCAACAGGAGAAACCACTAAAAGAGGCAAGGTGTAACCCCGTGATACTAACCATGCACTCAAAGTAACCTACATAGCTTAATTAACTCTATTAAGTATATGCGCCTATAATTAATTTAAATGACGTTTTCTTCCTGCATTGTGTGCCTACTGCATCAACTTTGTAATATTATTGCTGTGTATATAATTCAATCAAATTACATATAGTACCCACATAAGCTTCGTCACTCCAGACACCAGGGAGAGAATTATTTTGTTGTATTTGGCTCATACTTCTGCCTTGACGCAGGGAATAACTTTACTGAAATTGGTTATGCTGCATTAGTCCAAAGCCAGAGCAAGGCCCAGTATTTATAAATTATTTACAGAGACATCATAATTTCTATGAATCTATGTCCTGAACATTGGTGTGGTTTGCTACAGCTGCCTTCCCAGTCTCCCAGTAGGAAACACCAAAATAAAGGTAGAAAGGAATACTCCTTTTTTTTTTTTTAATACATAATTCTGCAATATCAAAAATATCAGCAGATTCCTGTTGCTTCACAGTGCTATATAGAAGCCTTTCCTTTGTATATGCTAAACTAAACAGGAATAATTGGTTGATATTAAGAAGCAGATGCTGAAGAAGTATTTTTTTAACTTGTGCTATATGTAGTATCAGGACAGTAGTTTGCTGCTTGTGAGGGTTCCCTCCTTCATCTTTTATTGACTGTACATTATACGTTTTTATTGTTAATGGCCTCGTATGGCAAAGTAAATGGGTGAACAATTTCACTCTGTCTTGCTTTTATTAATCCCAAACCATGGATCAGGTCACAATTAATGGTGGCCCTGGTGATTTATGAATTGCGATTTTTACTCCTAGCCATCCCAGAGAGTTGGAAACCATCAGATGCCAGCCTGAGCAGCTGCAGCCTTTAGTACCAATGAGCAAAATGTGTGTGGCTGTGTGAAATGGCCCATCGTTGGGCAGGCGAGTTAACTGAATACCAGGGCAGGAGAGACTGGAGCTGCTTTCTGCAAGCTGCATATTCAGTTTTTAGTTTCCAAAGGGTGAAAAGCAGATTAACACTGGGTGATCTGAAGCTGAAATAATAGGTTTTATTGCAGAGCTTTGAAGGCTGCTTAAAGAGAAGCAAAGAAAGACACAAGGAATATGTATCTGACACTTCCGACACTTCTGAAATGAGCCTGAAAGAAGAGGGACAAAACCCAAGTGATGAAGAGAACAGCAATTCTGGATCTGAGCAAGAGCTTACAGGAATCGCAGGGGTAAAAGAGGAGAGCCCTATGCTAGATTGTGCTCTCTTTGGAAAGCCCCAACCAAGACCTTCACTAAAGCTTTGATTCTTTATCACAAAGTGATTAACTCTGACGTTCCCTGGGAAGGAGCTTGCATCAATGTGAGTGCTGGCTGGTGCCCAGCATCACAGACACATTGCTGCTTTGGATTAAATGAAAATGAGCAGAATTTCTCAGTTCTGTTACCCTCTGCATTGACATAAGTCAGGAGTAGGAGGATTTCTTCCTGAAATTCAGGGGACGTATGACCCTTATGTTTCTTGAATGTGTATGATGACTGAACCATTCAGCCCTCAAACAGACTTCAGTTGTTTGGGGCTTTGCAGCTCTCACAATCTATCCGCTAACAAAAAATATCTTCCAATTATTTGGAATGCTGACATCACCCATGTAACTGGTCCAGAGCCAACATCAGCTCTCCTACAAAACGGACAGTTATTTCTTCTTAAGAATGATCAGATTCTTCTCATTGAGCACATTTGGCATCACTTGAGGTCCAGCATGGTGTGTCCACTGCGAAGCAGTAACATTTGCAGTAACAAAGCTGCTGAGCAGACACATCCCTCAGGTCACTTGGGGACCGGGTGTGAGCTGATTGCTGACATGTCACCATGTCTGCCTGGTTCAGTTTGAACAAATCTGGCTTGAAAAAAGGTGGTGGGGAGCAGTCGAGCTTGGAGGACCAGGAGGGAGAAGCTGTTGTGAGGTGCAGAGTTGAGCTATTCTGTTGTGAAGTGAAATGGTTCAGGAAAGGCCAAGGAGCAAAAGCTGCTGGGAAATGACACAAGGCTGAACTTCAGCTGTTGTAAACAGAAAGATCAGCAGAGGATGCTCACCCTGAAAAAGTCTGAAACAAGCACACAGGTATCTAAAACATGTTGCAAAGCCTCCTGTTGTGATGCTTTTTTCAGTGTTATAAATCTTTGTTGGATTAACTTCTTAACAGTGAAATTATCCCACTCTGCTAGAGGCAGGTTTCTTGCTGAAATGACAACAAGTATAATATTTGAATGTAAAATACGATAGTTTGAAGGTCCCGAAGGGCAGAAGGGACAGGGCTGCACTCACCAAATGGGCACTCATTCCCTGTCATTTCCCTATTCATTCCTGGTAAAACATGTCACATCTGCCACTTGAATTTTAGGCCAAGAGAAAGGGAATCTTGTAAATCCCTATAGCTCAAGAATGCTACATGTTTAAAGCAGCAAGTTCTCACAAGGACTGTGATCCTATTGCAGCACAGACTTATTGCAGACAGGCTGGGAGGAAGAGTAGGGTCATTTCATGGGACCACAACAGCAGCAGGTACCTGGGATCCTGCTGCTGCAGCCAACAGTGGTTTATGTCCGTGCAATGTCTTAGGGCCAAAAACCACCAGAAAATGGACTGGGAGCTTCGCCATGTCCTGTTTGAAGTGAATTTGCTAAGATCCATCCAGGTCCTTTTTAGGTACCACTAGAGTTGTATGTCAGGTTCCTGGAAGTAAGAATAGTGAAGGACCTTTCCATGAACTAGTGCAGAGTTTGGCCCTGCAGAATCTTCCCATAGTAAAAAAAAGAAAAAAAAACCTGAGCTGGTTTAATTTCCCATAAAAGGCAGGAAGAAAATTGGCAGTATGAGTGCCTGTGAATGCAAAAAACCAAACCAAAACAAAAACCAAACAAACCAGAAACGGGCCTTTCTTCTGCCCTTTCCACTTGGTAATGAAAGCCTGAAAGGCTCTAAAGTGGCAGGTTTTGTCCTAAGGCTTTAATTCTTTCTCCATTATGGAAGACTTTCTGGACAGACAGAAAAGAGGTCAGTATGTATCAGAGGCAGCAGAGAAACCTGCAGATTGGTCTGTGCAGGGAAGTTTAAATCTCGGTGACAGGTTAGCCATGACGTTGTGTTCTAGGGCACGCTTGCGCGTGGTGGTCTGGACACTGCACACGTTTCTTCTGGGACAGGAATGCCAGCAAATGTCCAGCTCAGTCTGTACAAACGCACGAATGAGCTTGAATTATTTGCAATCAATTGACACCAGTCAAGTAATTCTCTGTTTCCATGTTTACAATTTGCGTAGACAAATCCTGAGAAAGGAAGTGATTTTGAGTGCGACGAAAAGCTTTTTTGCTTGATTTTCTTAACAGCTGTTTCATCCCAACAGTTGGGAGAAAACCACCTTTTCATAAGGATTGTGTAAGGACCTTTCAGCTGGAGGATGAAGCAATTTCCTATCTATGTTTCCTGGTGTCTTGCCATGAGATCAATGAATAATTCTTCCTGATATTTTAAAAGTTAGAAAAATAGTAAGCAGTAAATGACAGTTAAGGAGAAGTAAGGCAGCCCAGACTTAACACTGTCAGCAAAGTCTGGTTGTTACCCCTCTTTCTAGATACCTTAGCAGCTGTATTCTCCAGATTTGAGCAGGTTACCCTGAGTAACCTGTATTTGTTTGACAAACCCTGTTTATTACTTGTAACTTTTGAACCTCAGTATGCTCAGCAAAAGCATTTTGGCACATCTCATCTAGTCCCCATGCTTGTAGAGCCCTCTCCAGCACACTAAATCCATCGTCTGGTGGGTCAGAAAAGTACGTAAGCTGGCCGAGCCCCAAAATCATCTGCTCATGAGACGAGTTGGCCCAGGAATGGAGGGAAGGAAATCCTAATACCTGATGGGAGATGGGGTGCTGGCTCATTCCTTGGAGGAGGTGGGCTCAGCGCAGTCCTGCCTGGCCGCTCTCCCACCGCCCTGGCAGCCCTGCCGAAATCACACAGCCCGGGCGTGCGGCAGAGCAAGAGCCGTGAGGAAGCAATGGCTGTTGCTTAGAAAAAATAACGTCGATGCTTGGGGAACCTTCCTTCCTCTCCAGTGTGTGACCTTTGTCAGCTGATGGTCCATCTAACTTAGTGGTAGCAAGATCTGGGGAGGAATACAAGAGAAGGCAAAGGGATTGCCAGCAACTGTGTTCAGCTTTAACTTAGGTTTGTCCATCTCCTTTAGGGCAAGGAGCATCCAGCAGCCCTTCACCCTTCTGAGCAAAACCTTAAGGCTGCACCTCAGGAGAGACCTTCACGCCAGTCCCTGGGACGAGCAGTGCCTGGTTAATTCCTGCAGCCAGCTACGAGGAAATATTTCTCCTCTCCCCTCCGACTAGAAAAGCTTTGCATGTGGAACTTGTTAAAGGTTTGTCCTGAGCTTGTTTTTTAAACATAAGCCACGAGTCAGGATGGGCCAAAGAAAACATACCAGCGCAGAACACACCTCATCAGCTCCGCAGGCACCGGCTTCGCTGCGGCTGGAGCCAAACGCCAGCAGTGAGTCCACGGGGCGGCGTGGCTGGAAGGGGGCATTGGCTGGAAGGGGGCATTGGCACCGGGAGCCGTGGCCCCGCACAGCGCAGTGCTGCCTTGAGCTTGCTGCAAAATGGGAGGGAAAAGGCTGATTTTTGTGGAAATCACAGAAGTTCAGTGGAGGTAACCTGGTGTGTGAGCGCGGGAGCAGTGTCCGTGTGCCCTCGCCAGCCAAGGGAGGGCAGCCCAAGGCCTGGAGTGACCGCTCACCCTCCCAGCAATGCCTCACCCTTCCCGAAATTAGGCCAAGTTTACTCTAGATTTGATATATGTGTGTGTATGACCAGTATATTGACAATGTAATAACTGAAATTTTGTATCTGTATGTACAGTCAGTATAATGTATGTGATTGCAATGATACCATAGGGCTGTACCGATGAATATTTTCCCCCCACCCCTGCGGGCGGTGCGGACACGAGTCTCGCCCGGGCCGGGGGGCGCGGGCCCTTTAAGTGGGGCCCGCCCCTCCGTCCCATACTTTCCAGCGCTGACCGCTCAACCAACCCCGCTTCACCGCTCTTCACGGCTGCCTATTGGCCAGGCGGCGCTGAGAGTCCCGCCTTCCAGCGCTGCTAGCCAATGGGAGAAGCGCTGGGCGAGAGTCGGGCGTAGGTTGGTGGCGTGTGGCCGATGGCCGGCGAGCGGCGGGTCAGTGCAGGGGGCTCGGAACGGGGTCCTCCGCGGGGGACGGGGTCCGGAGGGGGAGGGAGAGGGGCAGGGCCTATCCGCCGCGGACCGGGAGCCCTCCCCTCCGGGAGCGACACCCCGCGGGGAGCGGCGCCCTGTGAGGCGCTGAGGGGAGCGGCGCGAGGCCCTCCCGCGCGGCTGGGGCAGCGGCGCCCCGACCCCCGCACCGGGAGCGCCGCGCTGAGCCCTGCGGGGCCGCGGGCCCGGGCGGGGAGCCGCTGCCGGTGCGCGGGTGGCCGTGCGGGGCGGGAGCCGGGCCAGCACCCGAGCCCCACGGCCCGGCCGTGCGGCGGTCGGGGCGGCCAGAGCCGGGCTGGAGAAGAGTTGTGACCTTACCTGTGGAAAAGCCACGAGTGAAGTGTGTTGGGAGGGCACCCTGCGCACCCCGGGTTACCGCAGGCCGAGGTGTCCCACACGAGTCAGGCTTCAGAGCACAAACCCTCCTCGGTCAGGGAGTTCTGTGAGAAAAGGGTTTTCTTGCCCATGATAACAGGTTGTTTATGGGGCTGAGGGTTGAAGAGAAAAAAAAACAGTAGTGTAGTAGTTTCCTAATAACTTGCTGGTGTAGGTCTAGCAACAATTAAAGTGCTCAGGCGGGTTCTTGTGTTTATATGACAAAATGAGCTTGTTGTTCAGGTTGAAGTTAAGTGTGGCTTGAGCTGTCATTAACAACCAAAGTGCACTTCCATGACATGAAAATGTGGATTCTTAAAGCATAGAGAACTAGGGACTTCTGGGAAGGTGACATAAAGGATAATTTTGACCAGTTTTTAATGTGTATTGGTAGGAGATCTGATAGGTTTCCGTTATTTTTTTTACTGTAATTAAAGACACTTGGCTCACGTGGCTCTGCTGCTTTTATGAAATTATAGAAAGCGGTTGTTAAGATGTGTAGCTAAATAGTGTCAGGTAGTGGCTTGTCCCCAGGTAGACAAAAACAAACAAACAAACAAGTTTGAAAATAATCTGCCCATTGTTGCTGTCCATAAGGTTTTTAGTGTCTATGTCACTGCTGTTAGAGCAGCATCTTTTGGATTTGCCCCAAGCAGATCTGGGTAGATGGAACGCTTTGTGTGTGTGTGTGTGTGCATGCAAATACTGTGCTTTTTTGTCCATTCTCCCATACCTTACATGCCAAGAAATAAATACTGGTATTAAGGAAATTCAAAATGTCTGGTTTTTGTTCCAGGAGCTGGAATAAAAGATGAGGCTGAATGAAAGCCGGACAAGGTCCTTCCAGGCTCCTGTCACCGTCCACAATTACCCGGGCAGGCAAGTGTACGTGTTTCCCGATGGCCGATCTGACTCAGAAGATTCATCAGAGGAGGAACTCAACGTTATGGAGTTGCGACCGCGGGGCAAGGAGCAGCAGCGATGCAGCACTTCTCGGGACAGAGCTGGAGATGTGGTACTTCTGGAACGAGAGATTACGGAGGATGATAATCTTAACAAGCTAGCCCTGCAGTATGGTTGTAAGGTAAGAGCTATCTCTCTCTGTTTGGTTTTGATTACTTTAGAGGTATTTTACGTGTAGTTTAGTTTCCAGAATTTCAGGAAGGTGTGCTGTTGTGTAATAGTTTTGAGAATGAAAAGTGTATTTCATGAGTGGTCAATATCTTGGTCAACATCTGGGTAAAACTGATCTGGAAGAAGTCACAAACAAACAAAAAGATTTCTTCAGCTAGCAGCCTAGGAAGATGTTAACCCCACACCCTGTGTGACCTGCTTTCCTGTTTGATTTGGATGACTAAGGGCAGTGTAGCCATCATGATTTGTACTTAGTTACTTAAGTGAGGGCAAAAAGTAGGAAGCTGAGTACAGAAATGAGGGTGAGAGCCCTGCTCTTGAGGAGCATACAGTTTTTGAAGCAAACCAAAAAGCACAAAGAAATGCCACTCCAGGAGGGCCTAGTTTGGGTTTTGTTTCCACTTATTTTTTGAAAGACATGAGCAAGGAAGGTCTAAGTCTAACAGGGGCAGACTTGGAGGAGGAGAGATACCAAAGTTCAGGTCACAGAGCCCAGGTGCTGTCAGTGCTTGATGTTTTTGATGGTTTGCTGTCGTACTCAGCAGCATGTGCAGTTCAGCCATCTGCAGGAGGAAGGGATGCATACACGCCATGAATTTTCTTTCGAGTTGCAACATACTACGAAATACATTTTCTTTGTTCCAAAGCAGAGCGCTTTATAGAAAAACTGTTGAGGAATTTAATTACCTGATCTGAACATCAGAAGTACCCTGTAGTTTTGCAGTTAAAGCTGTAATTTTAGAGCTTCCTTTATCTGCAAGCTAGACTGTGATTAAAAAGTTCCATGATGCAGACAATTGGACGGTGACCTGGATGGGGATAATGATACAGTACTGGCTCAACTGCTGCTGTGCTGTTGCGGCCTGTCTTGCTTAACAACACAACAGCTGTGTGGTGCAGCTGAAGCAAGATGGCTTAGAGGAATTGTGACAATTCCTCCCCTCCCATTCCCTTAGAAACAAAAACAAAACAAAAAAGAAACCCTTCAAAGTTCTGCTGACGAGCCCGATGCATGTGAAGCTGCAAGTCTGGTAGGACTTGAATAGGCCTTGATTGGCACCAGTAGAGCCTGAGAACTCAGAGCTGCAGCAGTTGGCTTTGCAGTTGTGACTGCTCAGTGCTAAGCAGTGGCAATTGCATTGTTGTTGCCTTTTACGTGGAATCACAGCAGTTTGGTGAACTCTGAACAACTCTTTTGGTTTATGGTATGAAAAATCCCGTTGTGCCCCCTGTCCTGCCCTGCTGGGGAAAGCAGGCTGGTGAGGAGGGACCAGGTAGTCAGTGTTCTGCTCCCATAGGAAAAAAAAAACCCCATCTTACTGCTTCCCTCACTTCTAGAAATGGCACTTTTGACTTGTTCCCCTTGAATTGAAGAGGTACAGAAATCCTTATTATTGGAGACTTGTGTATTTATCTGTTCACAGACTGGCTCTGGTCAATTTTCATGTATTTTGTTTCACTTGTGCAATTAGGCAGCTCCTGAAAGGTTACCAGGACACAAGTGAGGAAGATTTGTAGCCAGAAATATATGTGACTATGTTTAAAGAATGCAGGATGAGTTTCTTCTTGAAATCAATGAGAACTTGTTGGTTTCAGAATCGTCAGGGCCTGCTTGGGGTGACATAGTAAGACAGTGCAGCAAATAGTTTTGTGTGTGCTACAGAACTTGGCAAAGATGCAAAGCAATTCAAATTTCTCATTTTCACTCTTGACCATTTATAGTTCTGGGCTGGTTTTGGCATTGTTCTTAGCTGGGACAAGAGCCACTCACTGCAGCCAAAAAAAAAAGTACAGAAAATAAGCCTAAATGGCTTGTGCAGCCGAGTGCTCCTGCATGCCTCCCATCCGCTCTGGTTGTTGTTTCTGCATGAGTGCTGCTCCGCTTTCTCTTTCTAGAGCCTTAGCACAACGTTGCAGTGTTTGATTGCAGACTCTGCAGGGGATATTTACTGTCCCAGTAATTTGTTGTCATTGGAAAAAAAAAAACAAAAATGGAAGCACCACCTCAGTTAGAAGGCTTTAGGTGAGATTGTTATTTTATAGCTAAAGAGCTTTGCAGGGTTTAAGTCCTGATGTTATGCTGGGGCAAGCATAAGGAGTCAGAACCAGCAGCTGAGGATTCCTTTCTCCTCAGGGGCACCAGATTAGGATCTAGATGAAACATCCAATTTTCATATTTCTGAAGCTTTGCAGAGTAAGTGTGAGATTCAGGCATTCATCTCATCTCCGCCCTTCAGCGGAGCCGTGCTTCCTGGCTGGAGCAGACGCCACCTCTCCGGGACTGCCCAGCAGTTGAGTTCTGATGTGCAGTTGGTTCCCTGACAGCCCGTGCGGCCGGAGCAGAGATCGGGGAGAGACAGCTCCGCAGGGGAGCCCCCACAGCTCCCGGCTCCTGTGGGGCCAGGGTTCTGCCCTCCCTTGGGGCACCTCCTGACACCACAGCCTGCATGTCGCCCAAACACTTGTTGTGATGGCAGAGGAGATGGTCACGCTCCCTTCTGGTGTATTCATCTACCGGCTTCTCAGAGATCTTCGCCCTGAACTACCAATGATTCTGGCACTGATGGCACTTAGACATTTGCTTAGGAAGTAAAGTGCGTTCTTGTTTTCAGTTCCCCACTTTCGTTGGCAGCCCCAAGCTTGTGCAGTGAATGCAAGTCATACAGTGATGAGATTTCTAAAAGAAAAACATACTTTGTCTGAAAGTGCAGTCCATGTGCTATGTCTCTTCTATATGATATATCAGAGGTGGTTAATCTGTTCATGTTGCCTTTCTCTTTGGTTTGGGGTCTTGCTTTTTTCTTTGTTTTGCATCCTCCAGCCTTTCCCTCGAGGTTCTTTCTCGTCTCCTCGGTGGCTTTGGAGAGCTCCCTGAACACGCTGACAGTCCCATTCGTTCTCTTTGGTGAAGCTTTTAGAGCAGCTGAGAAGTTCATGTACTTATTTGGTTGTTGTCAGCGAACGCTGTATTGAGCTGTGTTCTCTTTATTTAAATAAAGGAACACTGTCTTGCCTTTGTCTTCTCTGTGATACCATCCTTGTGACATATGCTGTAGGTATGGTTTGCACTTTCTTGCTATTCTCACTGTTATTTGCATCTCTGAGCTGGGTGGGAACACCAGTCACAGGTGGAGACCCTACACACAACCCACCAGATAAGATGACAAATGCACGGAGGTTGTTGCCGTAAGCAGGAGCATTTACTGACTGGAAAAAGGAGCTGTGTGGAGCTGCTGTCCTGCAGAAGAGGGGTGGTGCTTGGGACCGTGTGCAGGGGGGAGGCTTGTGTGCTTGCTGCCAGGCTGTGGCCTTGCAAAACCACGCTGTGCTCAGGCTGGAGCTCTGCTCACTCTGAAACGGCTTTCCAAGCAGGGGGAGGGTTTTACCTGCTCATACTGATGTTGTCCGCTCAACTTAACTGCTCATACATTGTTTAAGGTATGAAAACTGTTTTGAAAAGGATCTGCTATAAAGACTTTTCTTGCCGTAACTTGGATTAGAAATGAGAGAAGGATAAAGAAAGCAAAAGGAAAAACAATATTAAGCGCAACACCACATATGAGAGATACAGGAGCTCTAGAGAAGGTTGTAGACTGGATTGGCAGGGACCAACTCTGTTCTACAGGACCTGGAGCATCCCTGGAACAGCTTGGAATCTCTGCAGAACACTGAGCCACTTGCAGCCAGGGCTTGCCTTTATTTTCTGGCTGCTTCTTTCACACAAATTTTGCAACTACTTCCTGCTTCAGCGCTGGGTTGTCCTACACTAATATTCCTGTCCTATTTGGATTCTGTAGGTTGCGGATATCAAACGTGTCAACAACTTCATCCGGGAGCAGGACTTGTACGCGCTGAAGTCCATCAAGATCCCCGTGAAGACCCACGGGCTGTTGACGGAGAATGGCAGAGAACTGAGGCCGCTCCCGACTGCGCCCACCCAGACCGGCCTGACGCTCGTGGACTTACCGGAGCCTGACGAGGGCGCAGGCGGCTCTGCCGGTGGCAGACACCTGAGCGACTTCTTCAGGGGGATTGACCAGAGCATCCAGGACGCGGTGCAGGTGGAGGTCCGGCTCAACACAGAGTACTGTATGGAAGCACGGGAGAGGCTGCTGCCCGAGTCGGGGAAGCAGAAGACTGGTAATGGTGCGGACTGTGGAATCCAGTGGTGGAACGCGGTTTTTATTATGCTCCTGATAGGAATTGTCCTGCCAGTATTTTATATCATCTATTTTAAAACACAAGGCCTGGTGGCCCATACCTCTAACACAACACTACCCTCAAATATTTCAGCAGATGGATTGGAAGGGAAATTACCACAAAGCTCAGTTGTAGGAAAAAAATCCTGAGGGGGACAGGGAGGCAAGGACGGCCTCTCCTCCCGGCAGGGAAGCCCCTACACCGGTGGCTGACTGTTGTGCATTCAAGGGAATAACAGTACAGATTACTTTTATTTTTTTAAGTAGCTGATGTTGTAATCCTGAACTTGCCTGGAAGTGTGGTGGTGTGATTTTTATGGAAGAATAAGGATGCTTTGTTGCTTATAAAGATCATAAGGCAGCTGGCTTGACATTCATGAAATCTGTTGAGGGAAAGTATTTTGTAGCAATTGACTCATCATGGTTGCTTCAGGTATTTCTTAATGCTATGTCTAAGAAGTGAATCCTTTGCTGCTGTGATAAAGAGTGCAGTATTAATGTGATTGGAAAGTTGGAGGTTGTTTGCATTTTAAGACAACACTTTTTGCTTAGGCTAGAAATGGGGCCTCTTCTTTTTCTCTGAACTGTCATTTTTATCTCTTGCAGACCATGGCAGTGTTTGCATACTTAACCCTAACATGGTGATTTTTTGGTGTCTTAAGCTGGGTGTGTCACGGAGGACACTGACAGCACCTCATTTTGTCATTCTTTTGAGCAGAGGTTTAAGCTGTGTTGATTAGGATGGTTCGAACGACGCAGGAAGGGGTGAGCCCAGGCTACTTCTCCTCAGTTAAAATCCTTCTCTTGAAATCCTGAGTCTCCGCTGATGGAGCTCACTGCAGAGCTCGTGCTTTTGCCAGCGTCCTGCTCATCCAGAGCCAAGAGGGCAGCGTGACCACAGGCGGCCAAAGTGTTGGAGGAGGACAGGAGCGTAGCGCTAGGCCTGCGGTACGTAGGATGCACTTCTTAAAGGCTTGTTTGTTTGTTGGGGGGAGATCGAGCCAGTGTTACTTAAAAAATAAAAGAATAATCCATAATGTTGCATCTCAAATCCCCAATTTTACTCATGGACATGAGTTTCCTTGTTTGTAATTTTCAAGTGAGAAGGCTTTGCTAAGTTGCATTTAATTTGCAAGGTCAAGGAAGGAAGCCCTGAGTTACCTTGGTCAGTCACAGAAAGCAGTTGGTCAGTGCTTTAGGGGCTGTGAACTGCTGACATTTGCATTAAAAAGCTTCTGAGTGTGTAGGAAGGACCAGTGAGGCTTTGGTGGCTGGTGGTGGCTGGAGGTGCTGGTAGCCTGAGGTCTGTGCTGTTTGGGATGTCAGTGAACTCTGCTGAGGCGAGCAGAAAATGAGGCTTTTGAGAGTCTTGCTGTGGAGAAGAATTTGCCTCGAAAATTTAATTGGGCAAATACTCTCCTAGAAAGGAGCACTAAGGTATTTTGCAGCACAGTTGCACAAATCCTGGCTGAGGCTGTGGTGCGGTGCTGCTGTGAGGAGCAGCCAGCTCCCAGCGGCTTGCTCTGGCCAGTGTGTCAGGTTTCACTGAGGGTTTCTTGGTGGTTGTTACTCAGAAGGTGAGGGTGGGTGAGCCTGTTGTACAGCCACGCACTCCTCCTGCCCTGAGGAACAGCAGGCTGACGGTGTCTGCGGGGGGGGTGGAACAGGACTGAAGCATCCCAGGAGCCCCACGCCAAGCAAGCAGAGCTGTGTGATGGTGTAACCATAGCCTGTGTGTCCTGCCGCTGTCAAAAACAGTGCTCGGGAAACCCTGAGGGAACCGAACTTGGTAAATGAGGACTCTACTGAAGTTTTCTTCTGTGAAGGAAACGTGTCTCTCTTTGTTCTAAGGGGGGTATTGCGTTTTTAAATAAAGCAAAATGAAATAAAAGCACAAGGGGCACCACCCACCCCAGCCAGCTTGTGGGTTTTTGTCACACAGCTGAGCGCTCCCTCAGCCAGCTGCGCGCCTTGCACAAGAAAGAGTAAGAATTCAGAACGGTTTTCTCTGCCAAAGTCTTCCTCACCCAGAAGATGTGTGTTTGACAGAGCACCCTCCCACTGCAGCAGCCTGAGAGCTGACCCCATGGCCTCAGCACTGCTTTCACCACAGAACTACAGCCACCCAGGCAGAGCCGCAGTGGGGACGGGGCAGCTCTGCTTGCAGCCCCACACCAGCCTCCTGTACCTGTCTGTCCGTCCAGCTGAGAGCGGCAGGAGAGACAGACTCACCTTCGCTTCCCCAGCCTGAACGCACCCGGGGTTTTTGGCAAGTTACATTTTGTAATAAGGTTCTTACAGAGCATCAGGTCTCAACTTGAATGTAAATGACAAGTGTATGTACCCCCAGACTCCATGTTAAGAGAATCGCTGCTGTGGTTTAAATCAGCACTTCAAGACTATCTGAGGAGTATCCTGGACACCTGGAGAGGGGCAAAGATGTACCAACCGGGAACACACTCTGCAAATACGAGAGAGGCTGGAGTACACAGTAAAAGCCAGTATCTTTACTTTAGTGAATGCAGGATACAAATATTTTACAACAACCTCTAGCATTTTTCTTAACGATTTGATAAAAAGTTCACTAGAATATTTATTGTATATTGAAGAAAAAACAACACATTCAGGGAAAAAAATTGAGATTAACTTATTTTTTCTTAAAAGATTCATCTCAAGGATGGCAACAAAGTCCAGCTTGTGCCGCCAAACGGCTTATCATCATTAAACCGTGAACAGCTTCTTTGTGAACTGTTGACTACAAACATTTACCAAATACATAAATCTCTTTTAAAAAAGCCATTTTAAATATAGCAAAGCAGTGTTTTCTTGCACAGCAAAGTGAAGAAAGGTTCTACTACTAAGATTTAAATGTTTACATTTGTTAAGTCTTTCTTTCACATTCTAATTTAACTTCTTCCCATGATCAATTGTTAGGAGTTATTTTGTTCCTTATTTACTATGTATTTCTTGTGCGCACAATAATTCGCAAGTTTCGGATGCGTTAGTGTCCTTCAGTGAAAGGAAAGGCTAAAGCATTTTTCTCTGACAAATCCCTGATAAAGTTTATATTTAAATACCATAGTGAGAGCTGAAGATGGAGAAATGATTTGTCACAACAGCAGATAAAAATCTTAAATCTTTCAGACCAGGATTGGATCCCTTTGCAACTTCATCTGTAGAGTTAATTAAAAAAAAGTATCTTTTTTTTTTTTCTTTAAACCTGTTGAAATATCTGTGCTATGTTGTCTTTTTTATAAAAGATTTTTACAATTCCTAAAAAAAGTATGTTCCAAAGTTAGTTATTAAAAATCAGGATTCCCATTTATTCAATGGCATAAGCGTCTCCCAGCGCCGGGAGGGCTGGGGGAGCTGTTCTGCTGAGTCTCTTGGAGGGTTTGGGGCAACATGTGAACAGTCCCATTTGCGATTCGAAGAATCGATTTGTTTGTTTTTTAAATTCATTGGTGCAATTTCAATACAAACTCTAACCCCTTTTTTTTTTGTCTTTAAGAAAACAGTAATAGTACTGTTTAAAAACCTGCATAGAAATAAAGACTATAGAGATACAGTCAGCAAAGCCATCTTATAAGGCACACAAGAAAATAGACAGTAAATGTGAATGCAGAACTCCCACTCAGATGTACAGCAAAGTTCATATATGTGCATAAATAACCAAAAAAAAAATCACATAACTTTTCAGAGCAGTAAAAGGTTCTCTGCAGCGGTAAGTGAATTCAGTCACTTTGGAAACACAGTTACCATTAGAATGAGTCTCATTTTCCTCTATGCTTCTGGAAACCAGCAACTACCTGCAATAAATGGAGAACAATTTCCAAAGGTAAGTGGCTGAACCGAATTGAAACCTGTTTTAAGGTTACCATGACAACAGGAGTGGGTTTTGGAAGCTGAATGTATTGACTTTGTGCTTCAATCCCACATTAAAGCAGCAGCCGCGGGGAGAGCCGTCCCCTGGATGGCTATTGCCCACACTTCTTACTTACAGCATCCAGGGGTTTTGATTCTATAATTACAAGGAAAAAAAAAATTAAAGCCCAAGCAAAGATTCAGTAAATATGAGGGACAATTTTAAAGGAGTCTGGATAACAAGACAGCACTGCAGTTTCTTCCCCAGAACAACCAGCATTAAGATTTCTTTGTATCTACGTAATTTGGTTCCCAGTGCGGCCAGACACTCCACAGCCGGGACCCGGACAGAGACCAGATCTCACAGGACGAGGCCCCCCCAGCGCGGCCGCCAGCAGCACCAGCACAGGCAGCCGCGGCTTTCCCCGCGCTGGCGGGTGTGAGCGGGCCGGGCCGCGCCCGGCAGAGCAGACACCGCCGGCACAGCACCATCCGCGTCCAACAACACCTGCTCGGGGCAGGCCCAGGACCCGCTGGGCCCCGCGCGCTGGGTCAGTGCAGCACTGGAACAGCACGTTCCTTGCCGAGGCTTCATCCCAAACCACTTACCGACTTCGAAAACCTTTTGTGCTCCTCTGATATGTGTTACTTCCCTATCAGGAGAAATTAGGTCAAGTTTTTCCACTTTTTTTTTAACTCCTCAGAAGAGGCAGCTTTAAAATGATGCCTTAAAATGTGTTGTAACAGATTTTTTTATATTTATGCAGGATGAACTTAACACCGGATTTTTTTTTTTGCCACTTTGCTATTTATATACATATATATAAAATGTATAATGAAGCTTAACCATACAGCACAGAGATTACAATTTAACGGCACACATTCACCACCAGTGAGGGGGACAACCCCTTTATACACCCTCTGAAAAATCTGGATAATAATATTAATAATAATTAAAATCCAAAGAAAGTACAGTATATTTAACAAAATAGTAAATATTAAACAGTGAATACTCTACTTAATAAGGACCTCGCCTTTTTTCAAGTTGGCGTCAATCCACAAAAATATACTTTTTAATCTGGTGAACGTACAATACATAGGTACTTACACCAAAGGTGATAATATATTTAGGATGCTATATACACAAAGAGTTTGGCTCAAATTTAAATTTACATATAAGTGTTCATGGCTTATTTTTCCCCCAAAGGTTCCGCCTGCAAGTTTTTCCTTTTCATCTTTGAAAGCAAAAACTAGAAAGTCAAAATAAGATAAAACTATACTCTACAAAAAAGCTACAACATACAGCTTTGGCTTATATAAATAATTCATAGCAGAATGTGTTCAAAAGTACTGTATATAACTTTATATATAGTCTTCAATTCATTAGGGTATTGTTTTCTTTAATATAAAATATACATGAGCTAAAATCCGTTTCTATATTTTTCAAAGGTATGAACGTAAAAACAAATTTGTCAAACATATTCCAATTATAACTTAATATATTAATTTTATTTTGTTAATGTTCTATTTTCTAGGCTAATATTTTCTGAATATTTCATGCGAGTTCTCTATGTCTCTCTTTCACTCATTAAAAAAATCACTTCTTTGACCCAATACACTATTTTTTTTGCACGTGCAAAACAGGGTTTCTGTTTATTTTATTTTTATAGCATCAGCCCTTCTCCATGCACCCTCTGCAATAGAGACCCATGCCACGGTGGGTAATATAAAGGACATTTTATGTACAGTATTGCTTTCTTCTTCCTGCTTTTCTACTGCTCTGCTGCTACAAAGCATTATTTCTTAACTACGAGTAACCATACAGCTTGAATAAAACACACAGGGACGTTACTACAGGCGAGCCCTCTTGGTTCTGCAATCTAGTGTGGTAGGAGTATAATGCGGGTACAACGGTTCTCTGCAAAACAGGTTCTATTATTAAAACAACGAGTCCAGGTAAGTGCCAGACTAGCTCAATACCTACGGGATTGTTCTGTTACGTTTTACCATGGGACATCTGCAGCTATACAAGAAGTTTGTCATAAGTGCCTGATGATTTTGTGTATGCTACACACACTAGCACATATATATGCATGTGAAGATATATATATGCATGTATGTATATACATATAAATATACTTATTTCATGTCCTTATTTATAAATTTAGATATGTCAGGATAGTTCATTTTGAGAACGCAAAACTGAAGAGGCAACACTGCGAGTTTATGTCACCCACGTGTCCATCCTCATTCGTTTTACCGACGGACTCTCTCTGTCCTCGGAGTTCGGTGGCCTCCCCAGCACCACGGGCGAGTGGAAATCGCTTCTCGGGTCCTCCCGGTCGCTGCCGTCGTAGGAGCTGCTGGAGCTGCTGAGACTGTCGACAGGAGAGCGACCCAGCTCCTGTCGCGACGGCGGCGGCTGCGGCTGCTGCTGCTGCGGTTGTGGCTGCTGCTGCGGGAACCCGGAGGGAGTTACACGGTCCCGAGGAGGTGAAATTGGTTCAGATTTTATGTTGATGTTTTGGTTGGTGTTAATGGATAAATTTGAACCCTGAGATATCTGGCTGCCAGTACTGGGAAAGAGAAAATGGAAAGGCAGAAATAAGAAAACATGAAAAGGAAAAGTGACGATTCAAGTGTCTGTGCAACTGTGCGGTCCTGTGCTTCAACACCCTCAAAATAAGTATGTAAATAAATGCAACTTACTGAGGTAAAGAAACAAAGTTGAAGGAAGCATTAATTGAAGGACTGAACACATTTATACAAGTTAAAAACAAGTATTTCCTATTTCCATACATTTAAGTTCACCATGCAGGTGATGCCTGTGGCAGAAGCTGCACCCGCAGGGACACAGCCTGAGCACTGCAGTGACAAAAGGGACAACCATGTGAAACAACAACGCTTTTCCAGCTGAGGAGCAAACTTGAAAGGCAACACAGCAGCACACAAGAAATCAAAACGGTCCCGTGCTAAATATCCCCACGCGCAGATTATTCAGCCCGAAGCGGCAGACGCTCCCAAGTGGCAGCGGCACCGTGAGGGCCCGGCTGTACTTACACGAGGGAGCTGAGCGTGGCTGGGCCCAGGTGGTGCTGCTGCCAGGCCGACACCTGCCCCAGGGACAGCATGCCCGGGGAGTTAAACCCCTGCAGCGCCGACAGGTCTGCGCTGGACAACGAGTAATCTGAGAGGGGAAAACAAACAACAAAGCAGTTTGTAGATTTATTTATATGTATATACATACACAGATCTATGTGAGAATCTGCACTACACGCATGCACACAAACAGAAAGGCTTTCTGCCCAAAACAAATGCAAGTGACCCAAAGGAGCTCAAAGGTGAGAACCTGGAAGTCCTTCTGACTTCACAAGGAGCTTAACAGGACATGAGCCTCCAAATGCCCATTTCTTTGCATTCTGCTTTCAGTTCCTATATGTTGCTGTCCCACATAGCTTCTTCTAAACCCACAGGTACAAAATATTTATGCATTGTTAATATAGATAGGTATGTGTCTATCTTCCACCAACACAAGTATTTGCATTTTTTAAGATTTTTGTCTCCATGGAAATTCCAAAATGAAACAAAGAGGGCAGAATTCACACGAGCTGTTAGAAAGGAATGGCGTTTCGTGCACTGCGCTCACTGCGGATCCCGGCTCTGGCTCAGCTCGCAGAGCGGGGCAGCAGCTGAGGGATGCGATGCACACACCGTTCAGCCGGCTCACGGTCCCACACCCCAACCCCTCCGTGGAGCAGCGCTGGCTGCTGGTCCCGCCTGACGAGGGGGACACAGGGGCAGGGATGGGTCCCCGAGGGACAGTGTGACCATGTCACTGCAACTGGGACCTTAGTGACCCCTCTGCCCCCCTGTGTCTGCAGTCCTACTGTAACATTCTCCCTCTCCCCACGATAGCTTCACTCGTTAATTTATGTCTGATTAAACTGTCATCTCTGTATCAAATAAACAAAAGAAACCTCTTGATTTAGAACAAAAAAAATAATTATTTAGAAATACAACTTACATGAATAATAGAAGATACAATATATTCCTAATCAACACTAGTGACTGGCTGTTAGTTTTGGCCTGGCTGTAACGCTGAGACAGTTCTCACTTCATTTACACAGGGGAAGTTATTTTCACTTTATCATTATCACTCACTTTTAAAACAAAGCCACAAACACTCCTCTGCTTTTAATTATTTGGTAGCATGCCTTCTTTAAAATAATTTCTAGTCTCTTGAGAATACAACAAAATGCTGGCAGCCAAAGTAATTTTATACTGCCAGCAGAGGAACCAAAAATCCTGCTTGAGTAGGGTTTGTGTTTTGGCTTTGGTTTTAATTTATTTCAGTTTTCGGTTGGGAAGGGGGGGTTAGTATTGTCCTAAAATGACACCACCATGATGATTTCTCTCTCTTGAGATAAGCTCCCTTGGACAATGTGCCATTCCCATCCAGCAGCTTGTTTGCCGTGGCCATTTCCAGGTGTCCCTTTCCCAGCGGGGGGAAGCGGAGCCCAGCGCCAGCAGGACACTCGTGTCCCTTCTGGAGCAGCAAACGCATCACGGTGAGACCCTTCCCCAGAGTGGGGGCCCAGCTGCACCCCAGCAAGTGACGCTACTTCAGCTGCCCTTTTGTTCCCTTTCTTCTCAGCTGACGGTTTTATCTGAACTCTAGAAAACCCTCACAATGTCTGCACTGATTCAGAAAGATTTTCCCAAGCTGACCAATCCAAGTCCTCTTGCAAGACTAAAATTAAAAAAAGTCCAGCCCTCCAATGAGTAGGAGACGCCCTCAGCCTCCAACGCAGTGACCTGGGGCAACGTGCACGTGGGAATGTAACCCGGGAGCTGGTGGCGCTGGCCTGTGCCAGTGGGATTTCTGGAAGAGCAGACCTGAAGACAATGTTCCTAGGAATTCCATTTCCATGTGTTTTTATTTTGCAATTATAGCTTTTATGGTAATGGCAAATTAACTCCTGGTGCTTCGGACAGAACGCGTCTGATGACAGGGGTTTGAGGAGACACTTTCCCAAAGAATACATACACCGCCACACAACGAGCTGCGTTACCATTGCCCTAAATCATCGTCTATCTGCTGGCAGTTAAAAGCAGGACGGCAATTTCTAAATGTGCAAGATGGAAAAGTCGTTCAGACAAATGAGTGTCTTCTACGTGACAGAAAACATTACTGCTGTGACCTCAACAACAAAATAACCTTTGGAGTTTGTGCCTTTGCAAAATAACTGACCTAAAGCCAGTAATATAATTTATGGCTAGATATGCTCTGTCAAGAGTAAGTTACTATTTAACTGATCTCTGTGGTTTTGGAGTATTTTTTTGAAATGCCTAGACTTTTTCCATAAGTAACTCAGTTCTTCTGGCCCTTCCTCCAGCAATCTGCAGAAAGAATATTTCTCCGGCAAAACAAATTATACAGAATGGTAAATTTGTTCAGAACTGATATCTGACGATTTAATTAAGGATCTAAGAGCTGAATCTATCCTTTCCAGCCCTGGAAAAACCTCTATCAATCCAGAAAAACAATTCAGGTATCTAAATTTTATCTTAGTCCTTGAACTGCAAAACTGAAATTACTATTTAAGTGGTGACTACCCTGAGAATACCAAGGTAACAAGCTGGTTTCAACATCGAATTTCTTTCTGCAAATCCCCTGAAAGGCTCCATGAAATAGAAACTACTTTAAAATGTCTGAAAAACACTGAAGGCTGAAAGCTTTTCACAAATGATTGAATTATCAAAGGAAATGGGCTGGTTTTTAAAGCCATATCCCAGTGACAACAGCACTTGTTGACTGTGTGGGACACCAGTTTCAAAGGTCTTTGCTGCTTCCTGACGTTCCGATACGTGACAGTTAGGACTCAATGTGGGTCTTCTGAGCAGGGACCAGAACTATTTGTTTACTTTAAACAGACATTAAATACAATATATAAGCCGTCTTTGTGGCAACTATCAAACAAAGATCTATATGTCCAGCAAATTCATAATTAAGGCTTATAATCCAAAACATGCCACCAAGCACAATTCTTCACTCTCTCATTTATTGCAACTCCATCTTCTCCCCTTCATTCATTTCTTTAGACTTTAACCCCGCTCTGGGCAGCGATTATTTGCATAAATGCTCAACAATTTGGTGCTGCTGAAGTATAAATATTTACTGTTGCTGCTGACTAAATAGTCCCTCTCAAAACACAAACCTCACACATGCCGAGAACTACGCGGGGACAGCACCTCTGGGCAAACCAAGGCAGAAAGTGCTGAAGGGCAATAAATGGCACTTAATGAGCACATTAATACAAGAAAATACAAATACAAAAAGATGTGAGTGGTTTGGCTGGAAGATGGCTACAAGTCTAAACTCAAAACTGCAGAGCCGGCTTTTGAAGCTAAAAAAAGCTGCAGAAAGTGTATGAAATCCCATCTTCTTTGGCAGAGGAAAAACCTGAAAGTCTACCAAATGAGACTTAAATCTTAACACTGCCAACACAGCGGTCTCCCATTCAGAAACTCCTGTTTCAACAATTCCAGCACTTAAATTAGAATGTCTTAACTGGACTTCCATAAAAAGAATGGCTAACTGGGGAATTACTTCCATTGTTTTCCTTTTTGGTTTTAACCAATAGTTATTTTAACTCTGAGTTACAAAACATATGGACACTTATCTGCAATGTAGCTTCTCTGCAGGTGCATTTGAAAATGAAATGATGCATCCCAGATCACTGGTAATCAACCTGACACCATCAAGGCTGCAGACTTTCAAGAAAATGACTACAAACACTCCTTCTCCAGTTACACACAGAGTTTGTAACAAATAGAGAACATGAGACTGAAATCAAAATTAACTCTATTGGTGTGGAGACAAAGTGGGAGGCAGCACATCACAAAATACTTTCTGAACCGGCAAACCAATGATCACATTACCAAATTCTTTGCATCCCACCCATCTTGGGTAAAACGTAGCTTTAAGGTCCTTCAGCTAATCCAGACTTGCAGTGGTGAAACGATGAAAATGCCCTCCTGCGAGTCCCAGCTCACTCTCGAAAGAGACGAGGCCCTACCTGGGTTTTGTACGTCTGGGCTTTTTGTAAATTTAAAGAATCCGAATCCCTTCTGCCGCTGGAACTGAGCGGAGCAGAACGAAAGGGACCGTATGCTCTGGAGCATCAGTTCTTGCTTCAACATGAGGCGTTTCCGTTCTCAGAGGAACAGCTCGAATGCCACTGCTGTAAGTAACGTGTTTTATTGTCTGTCTCTGTGCTCAGCTGTGTGCAACCTGACTGAAAGCTGCTTCCTGATCTGAGTCTCAACATTTACACATTCTCCAAGCTAAAGGCTCATTTCTGATGAATAAGAGCCTTCATTTGAACTGAAGAGGAAAACAAAGCGAAGCGTCACAGAAATGCAAATCTTCTGGGCTTATGAATCACAAAAGCCTCGTACATCTGAGAAATGAAGGCACTTATGGCAAACAAAGCTTACCAGTGTTGTAGGCGGTGGGCATGGCCGAGTACACCAGTCCCTGCGGGGGCAAACTGGGAGTCGTCACGGACACCACCGGGGTAGCAAGAGGCTGCGTAGACTGAGAACTACTTATCCTTTGGGTATTCTATAAATGAATAAAAATAACAACACCTTGTGATATCGGTTAGAAAAATCAAGTGATTAATATAAAAATAGCATTCAATTAAAATGTGTTTCTTTGCTTTATTTTTTAGTTACAAATACATCCTTTTTGTCAGCATAGATCTTCTAAACAAGCCAAAACATTTCAAGACAGCCAAAGTGATCTTGGCAAATGGAAATGAAAAATTAATGAAGACTCACTGGCCCGCTTCCCGTGCATGCAGATCTCAACAGTGTTAGACAGAAAAATAAATGCAATTTCTTAGGGATACACACAACAATTCTCAGAAGTTCTTAAGTGATTTAAGAGTTTTTAGTCTTATTTTCTAAAGGGGTTTTAGTACAGATGGTGAGGTGCAGTTCCACCAGAAAAGTCTCCCACTTCCCAGCTGTTTATCCAATTTTCAGAATTTTAGCTGCCAGTTTTGACGCTGTGACTACACCTGTCCTGAAAGGAACACAGAGATCTTCTAAATTTATGTTGATAAGACCTCCGTGATAAAATAAACTTGCTGTTCCCATGGTTCCCGAGAAACTGAGAAGGTTCTTGTTATAATGCAGATTTGTTTCAAAGCAAATGACATTCGAGTTCACACAGAGCAACTGTGCTTTTTGACAGGAGAAAAAGCTGAACTAGGTTGTCTCAGATTATCCGTTCTAACTGTTGGCATGATGTGGCTTTTTAATAAGTCTGTCTTTCCCATACACCGGCATGAACATCTGTAGCAAACATACCACTCAAATTAGGCTCTTGAATCAAATTTGCTGTTTATAAGACCTTGTGTTAACCACTGTGGTCAGTACCACCAGACAGCACAGCTGCTGTCCCAGAACATACTGCTCTTCAGGGAGGCAACTTGAAATCTTTCTTCAAAATACATATTTCAGCACTATCCAGCCATGCCAGATACTGTCAAGAACAGGAAATGCCACATTTTTTATTTTTAAAACAACAGACACTTAGCTTTACCTATACAAGTCTTAGAAATACTACAATTCTCTACACCCTGTATTTCTACATTCTTAGAGAACTGTTCGCAGCTAAGGGAGCTAGATTTGAAACTGCTGAAAATATGCTTTAGGACAAACCTCTCCCTTTGCCTGAAAAAATACTCGCCACGAAAAGTAGCAGGTTTTCATCTCTTTGGCAGAGCTCCATTTCCCAGCTTTAAAAGACTGAAGCTACTACTACTTTTTCTTTATTTTGGACAGGTACACAAGTATTTCAGTATTTTTTTTCCTTCCGCTCTGATCCTGAGAGAGCGAGCAGTATTAAAAATGCGTGATTCCCTTTATAATAACAGTGTGAGCAGGTACAGAAACATGGCTCTATTCCATTTTAAGCTGAAATTTGTGAAGATGGATTGAGGGCTATCAATCCTTGGTTACATCTTCCCCATTTAAAGAAAAGAACGTACCGCAGCTACCCCATTAAAGTTAGCTCCAGTCTTCCGCTGGCTCCCAGCTCCTGATGTCCGCTTTGTCTGGCTCTGTTGAAAACCCACCTTCAAGCCCCGTTAGAATTTGGAGGCTCTCTCTCTGGCATTTGCTCAGCAGATGCATCCGCTGCTTCAGAGCTTCCGCGTTTCCAAGCCCTCAGTCGCAGGGAAAGTCCCCGCTGATTTTCTGTGTCATTTATCCCTTTAAATCACTTACGTACTTCTGACAATCTCCGCTAGAGCAAGTTTATCTGGCATAAAGATATGTTATTAGAGCAGATTTTTGTGTCTGTCAGGAATTGACCTTTTTCCAAAGCTTTGCTGGATGGCGGCCTATAAAGTTGGGATTACTGGATAATGGAAAAATTAGAGGAACACACTGGGAAACAATCCAGACCAAAGGATTTCCCCATGGGATTGGTTTCTTCTTATTATTGGAGTGCTAATACAGGTGGCTTTCTAAGGTAAGTTATTTCTGAATATAATTCCTGAACACTCAGCCACACAAAGACAGTAAGAAATATTTAGATGTGTCTAATATTTGTTGCACTCAGAGATGCAGCCAAAGACTCCTGATAATTTTCAGGAATTTTTAAATTATTCTTTTTTTTACCTGGTGCAAATGCCAGCAGTAACAGGAAGAATTCAATATCTTCATTTCATGCTACGCTACTGTTCCTATCAGTGTTTCATACTCAGTGCTCGGTTCCAACCACGCTGAATCCTCGCAGCCGTGATTTGGAACCGCATCAGAAATCGGCGTTACAGGAGGTTGCAGGTGGATCTTCCTATTTCTTTACCGCATCAGAGGAAGGCACAACCGCACTCTCCCGGTGTGCGCTCCGGCCCTGGCTCAGGGCTGGTGCCACTAGAGGGCCCTGGCTCCACGCAGCACCCGAACCCCCACCCGCCGGTCGCTATTTCCCGCTGCCAAGGGCACAGCGATTTTTAACAGGTAGGAGTAACCTCAACTGAAGCGCTTCTGTATCATCCCAATTGCAACGCTATTTGGATTAAGTGTTTTTACACTGAACTAAAGCTCTATTCCTTGCACTAGAAACCAGACACTCCTTTATAAAGCTCAGAGGAACGTGAGTGACAGCTGTTTGTAAGCATAAACCCTAAAAACTTGGATACTGTCAAAAATAATTTCCCCTTACTTTTGTAAATCATGGTTAAGCTAAAATAAAAAAAAATTAAAAAAATCAACCAACAGCATGCATTCATCAAGAAATACATCTAAACCACTACATTCTCCATGCTTTCATGCAATTAGAGCCTCATTAGCAACAGGTCCATGTTCAAAACCAAAGGTGTGTAGTATATGGACTTCTTTGTGTATCTTCACAATTTTACTCTGATGCAGCATCTTGTGCATGGTTTATGCTACAGCAGCTAAACAATTTGCAAATTGCTCTAAAAATAAGCTACAAATGATTTTAGCCTTACGTTATTTTCCAGACAGAATGCCAAATGTTAAAACGTTTTGGAAAAAAAAAATAGAGAAAAATACAAGTGGCAAGAGTTTCCTTTCAAAAGCAGAATATCTTTCCACTGGAAAAAAGGTAAAATTATTCATTTGCAATTCTCTATTCCTTTTGGTAAACAGGGAACACCCCTGTGGTTTGATAATCTCATGCAGGATGAAATAATTCTAAACTCCACAAGGGTGACCTCACCAGCAATGATGTAATCTCCTTGAAAATAAGAGAAGTAATACAGGGCTTGTGTTACAATCTGAAGAACTTCAGAAGTGAAGCCACTTTCTAAAAATATTCCAGTAATTTAGGGGATGTTAAGTGGTTATTTATATGAGACAGTAAGTATCCTATACACATGGACAGTTACTCTGTAAGGCTCTTTTCCAATGTTCCCTCCAAGAAAAACAATAATATTTTCAGGAAAAATAATACAAGTTTACAAATGGAAAGCACTGGACTTTGGATGTGTTTTCAACTTGAATTGGTCGGGTTTTAAAGTTTGATAAAACAAATGTATTTTTGTCTGCTACCAAGGGAACACTGGAATTATTCAAGATATGTAATGAAACTACAGTTAAAAATCTGTAGTAAAAGACATTTTCAGCATGTTGCTCTCTCAAACAGCAGCCCAAACTCACCAACTCCAATTCATCCTCCTCCGACTGTACTCAGCAAACAAGAGGGATAACACAGTTACTAAAAATAGCATTGCTTTCAAAAATGAAATAAAAAGTCATGTTTGTGCTTCAGGATTTCTATTTATTTTAATTAATAATGTGAATTTGCCACCTGATTCTCTAAATAGTACTAATAGGAAGTATAATATTTATGTTTCTGGCTGGACCAATCCAATAAGCACCCAGGTCAGTAGTAAAATGTTCTTCACATACAGCCATTGTACCACCCCAGAATCTCCACTCTGACATCTCTTTCCAGCTTCCTCAGAAAGACCGAAAAAACCTACACCGCGTATTGTGTTGTTTTCAACAACCCAACAGTACAGAGGTACTGTGCGCTACCCACATCAGGACAACCACATTAACAAGACCCACTTCTTCTATCGATTTCTAATTGATTTTAAAGTGTAATTTTCACTTGAAGAATCAGCCAGGGTATTATGTCTTCTACACTTCAGCATTCCTAGAAAAACCTAGAACTTCAAGAATCATTACTCTGAGAATAAGTATAGCTTTTGTTACTTGGGTTAATTCTATATTATTCATCATGAACAGCAGTAACAAATATAAGCACTTGTGGTATCTTTAAAAAAAATATATTTGTATTGCTTATATCCTGCTCCTCTTGGTTATGGTTCATTGTTCCATACACAGGAAACAGAAAATGTACACATAGATGTTTAAGATTTCTACATGGCAGTGAAAGACTGAGACCAAAGGATCTGGTCCACCAAATTAAAGGAAAAATAGAGTAACTCTTCCTGAAAGACCTGTTCTGGTCTCAATGCTGTGGTTGCCTCACACCTGACATGAAACTTGTGTGTGATTCCAAATGTAGGCTGAACAAACATTGCTGCCAACATGCCAAACCACATATACTATTGAAATGTACACAAATAGGGACTGAGCCTGATCCTCATTGTCCTCTCATGCCTTCATCAAAGGCATGACATCCACCATAGGACACTCGAGGTTGCATTCCAGCACACCACATCAAACAAGTGTTTCTCTCAGACCATCGTTACCACAAGCTACATTTTACATCCCACAACCATTACGACCCAGGAAAAACAGGTACAAAATGTGCTCTAGGGCACGTTAATACAGTTCACATCAATAAGATGAGCCATTCCTCCACAGAGTAATGCATTATCCTTTTTAAAACCCACATCCTCCAAACCAACAAAGTTCTCGGTACCAAGTCTGTGAGATGTCAAATCAAAACAACAAAATCCTAATCTATGTCTCTAGGATTTCGCTCTAACCTCATCTAGGTCAGGCTGCTATTTTACCCTTACAAAAAAAAAATCCTTACGAATTTAATTTCTCCAAATGTAATAATTTATAACTTAGATTTCCATTAATGAAATTTCAGAAAACAAACACCTTTCTATCACTGTAACCTATGGTAAGCACATGAGATAGTTTCTCCCTGTGCATGCAGACAAAACATTTCTACAAAGCCAGTCCCGGAACAAATGTTTTAACTTACCAATGGTGGCATCATACCCTTGCTGGAGGGCGGGATGACAACACGGAGGTCGGGTTTGCGATTGTTCATTCCAAGATTGCCTCCTCCAGGTGGAGGTGGAGACTTTGTAGGCATGACTTTGCCCAAGCCGTTCCCACCACCAGTAGTTCCGAGTAGACTCGGTGAAGCTCGGGAATTAACAAACCCATTTCCTGAAAGAGGAATAACAAAAGTACTGTAAGACTGAAGAGAAGCAGCAATGCAAAAATTCGGTGCACATGTATAAATTACCAAATGTTTATTTTGTTAAACTTCCAATAACAAACTTCTCACAGAGGCGCAGCATTGAATTATCGAACAAACGAAAACCACTTTCACGAGACGATCAATATGCAAAGGTAATATCACCTCAAGGGCACACTGTGGCAGCTTAAATGCTGAGAAGAGCGTGTTGTCAAAGAACTATTTCTAATAACATCTGTTGTGGTTTTTGCCCTTTGAAGTTCCTCCAGGCTGAGCTTGCACAAAAGCGTGTGCTTTTGTACAACCCCAGTTCATTCCCATCCCCCGGGACACAAACTACGCTGAATTGTTGTGTCTGAGAATAAAAATCAGCTCTTAAAAGTCCCAATTTCTAAAATGTATTCTTCAAGTATCTTCAAGATCTGCAGGACTCCAGTATCTATTCTCAAACAAAATTAATTTCAGTCTCAAAACATACATACTGTCCAATGATTACATTCAGGAACAATGAGGGGAACAAATCCTTTCCCTTCAAATTCATTCCAAGCTTTAAACACAGTTCTACACATCGTTTATGTCCATCGGTTTATTTTACACAGGTCTTTCTCTACCCTACTCCTGATACTCATTCTAAGTAGAATTAGACAAGGCAAAGTCTATAGGCCCTGGCTTCTACTGACAAAACCACCAATCATGTTCACCAAACTATATTTATAAGAAAAAAAATTAAAGCCACATTCCAATCATTTTATCATATTTATAGCAACAATTTCCAAAACACACACACATCCCTCATTCAGCTGCAAATGAAAAAAAATTTAAAAAGGTTGTTAAGCGAGGGGAATTTCTCAGCAGGAAACTCTATGGTTCACACTACAGAACTCGTGTATCTGTGTGAATAAATAAATACAATTCATAGTAAGATTATGTTTATACTAACATTCCAGTTCTGAAAGTGGCCTTTATAGTCAGAATTCAGGTTCAGTCTTCTGTTCTAATAGCCCATAGCGCCGCACCGGCATGAATTTCGTATTATTGTTCTAATTTGAATAGGCCCCTATGCCCAATCCAATTTTATTACATTAAGTACATATTAATCTAAAAGCAATTAAAATAAGAAAGTTGTCAGTGTCACGTTCTACCTTCTTTAGCTAAATTGTTAATGCCTTTAAAAGTCCAGCAAGAATGAAGAACAATAACGTGTCCCAGGAACAGCATGAGACCTGATGAAGGTGACTGGTACTGCTAAGGTACGTTACCCGTGTACGTTGGGAATGTAGGTGTGAATTCACCAGTGTTAATAACAAAGCTCTTGTGCTGATCTGAAGATACTCTACTGAGTTTTATAAAGCCCTTCTGGCAACAAAGTTATTGCCAATTATTTTTTAAAGATTAAAAAAATTGTAAATAGTTAGAACTTACTGGAATTTGCAACCACTGTATTCTTGTTCACAGACGGGCAAGCAGCAAATTCACAGCTTTCAAGCCAGGATTTCAAACTCTGGATTTACTTTCTTTGTGGATTTCCTGCTGTGCCAAAAGCCTGACCATACATGGATGATCTGATATGTCCCTTGAGGTTTTCAAGGTTAACAGAGCAAGGAGGAGTTGTTATAATTTAGTATTTTCCTGAAGCAACTATATGGGAGGTATGGGAATATGTTCTATGAGAATTCTACCATTTAACTCAGAAGTTATGAGGGAAGAAGGAACACAGCAGAAAGAATACAAAGCTTTTTATGTCAGCATTCTTCCTCCTGTATTAAAAACCACAGCAAAAACTCATTTCATGATTAAAGCATCTACATTCCTCAGCAGAAAACAGCAGAATTTATTGGGATGCTTCTAGGTTTGTGATAAAATTTAGTTAAAGCGGTTGAAAAGCTGGGCTGGAGCTGAGCACACATACTGGAGATAAATATGCTCCTGACTGGTAGGAGAAAACCAGCCGCAGCCACAGAGAAAAACAACCAAACAAAAAAGAAAAGAAATGAAGTTCTGTGCCACCCCGAGGTTCCAGAACAGTGAGACAGTTTCCACAGAATCATAGTTTTGTTAAAAACAGTGATGCATCAATACCTATCCATTATAAATGAATGTAAGCATTAGTTATAGACAGCCTACATAGCATCAGATCACAAGAAAAATCTCGTACAATAGACAAAGTAAAAATAAGTGGATTGGGAAACAGATGCAAGGGAGGAAAAACTGTTAGGAAAGAATGTAATTTTCACTGAACTATATCTAAAAAATTGCTACGGGTTCTTCCATTTTCAGAAAAAATGCCAGAACATTTAAATAACTTGCTGTCATAAAAAAGTGAAGTCTGGGCTCCAATAATAAATAACATTTTATTACTCACTGGGCTGTCAGTGTTACCTTTCATAAGCCAAAGCTGTGGTGTTCTCAGTTGAATTTAAACTTCAGAATAATAACACTTTGTATAAACAATGAAGCTCTGTACAGCGCTTTAGTCTATCCTATGGTACCATTTCCTGTCCTCTGTTTTCAAGTATTTCGGTAGCTCGCGTGTTAAATCTGGACAGTGTCTTTCTTCCACACCCAATACAGTCATTTCCTGCAGCCCTTATTACAAGGCTCTGCCAATCCTTCCGAAACATTTCATGCTTTTCGTGGTGCTGTCAAAAACAACAAAGTCCTGGCCATTGCATTCCCTGCGCAGTATCATGCAGCAGCAGGGCAGAGCCAAAGCGTTTCTCCTGACAAAAGGCTGAGCACTTCTTAAAATGAGCGTTTCGAAAAAATGTAGTAAGGATGTGAGAAACAAAAGTGCTGTAAGTGTGTAATACTACGGCTATAAATCAAACAGCAGCCCTTTGCTACAAATAGCAAGCACTGAACATTTAACAAACACTGAAGCATACGTATTGATTATTTGAAGGATCGTACACCGGGGCTGCAATAAGACTGTAGAATATTCATTTTTAATATGAAACAGCCTTTTTTCCTGATATGAGTCTAATAGGAAAATCAAATTACAAGTTAAAGAGTGAAAGGATAACTAAAAGCATGGTATTTCTTAGATTAAGGTCAGGAGCCACAGAAAGATGATGATGACAGGATGATGCAACTGTATGGCACTTTGCCAAACAGAGGCCTTAATAACCCCATTAATTCTGCTTACTGTTGTCTCGGTTTTGGCTGGGATAGAGTTAATTTTCTTCCCAGTGGCTGGTATAGTGCTGTGTTTTGTGTTGATGGGAATAATGCTGATACCAGAGGGATGTTTCAGTTACTGCTGAGGAGGGCGTACCCAGAGTCAAGGGCTTTTCTGCTCCTCACAGCACCCACAGCCTGGGCTGGGGGGACAGGAGCTGGGAGGGAACAGAGCCAGGACAGCTGATCCAGCTCACCCAAGGGACATTCCTGCCACATGGGGTCTGCTCAGCACAGAAAGCTGAGTTTTCCTTCCAAGTAACTGTTACACATGCAGGAGTCTGGCTTTGCTGAGGGCCAAACACCTGCCTGCCATGGGAGCGGTGAATGAATTCCTCCTGTTGCTTTGCTTGCATGCGCAGCTTTTGCTTTACTTATTAAACCATCTTTATCTCAACCCATGAGTTTTCTCACTTTTACCCTTTAGATTCTGTCCCACATGCCACTGTGGGAGAGGGATGAGTGAGCGGCTGCCTGGTGCTTAGTTGCTGTCTTGGGTTAAACCACAACAGCTATTTTGGATAAGACAGAAATTGTAACTACCCCACCCACTACAGATCTTTCCCCAAGACAATTATTTTATGCTTAAAACCACTATCAAACTGAAAAATGGAAACAGAATACAAAATCCTGCCTAAGTGTAAAATAAGTCTACTGTTTTTACTTCCATTGGAAGAGTTTTATTTAACTCTAATTGTTTAAAACAGACTATGATAGCATTTTCAAAACACACCTTTGGAAAACAGACACCAATGCAAAGATGATAAGCTCTCAATTATATGAATCATAATTTAATTAGATTTTATGATAACAAGCTCTGCCAATGTATATTAGCCTACTTCTTTAGTCAGAAAATGTTTACTTTGGAAATAACTTCTTTTCTGAAGCTAAATATTAAAACACACCCATTTCAACAACGGTATATCCTGCCTTCAGAAACGTAGTACAGCTTAATCTCATTTATTGTCATGCAGCCCAGGACGTAACTATCAATTACATGAGCCAGACCCATATTTCACTATATAAATCACATCAGCTGAAACAATGAGCACATGTGGCTGGAAAGTACTCTATGTACTTATTACTACTCAAGGAATAAATTACAGTCATTGATGCCATTAATCTTTTTTTGCGGTTCACCTTTGGAAAAACTGAGCAGTTATGCGCAGTTTTGGAAAATAATTGCAGGCAAGCAGCTAAGCAATATAAGATTAAGCAAAACCAAGAGCAATAGTAAATAAATATTTATGCGTTCAGTGACATCATACAACCCAATAAATGTCACATAATTAGAAATAAAGTGAAAACTTTGTTTGCAATAAGCCACTGATTCACTATGCATTTAGAAGAACAGATAAAAATCTACTTAAGAAAAACATTTACATAGAGGACTTTGGTGGGGGGAACCAAACATATTGCAAGTAAATAAAACAATAATGGTTTTATGTGCATTAGCTGTTCGATCTTTTTTTTTCTGAGTACGACAGCTTTTAGTGCAAATTAGGGCCACCAGCATAAGCAGTTCATACCATTTTCAGCTTTGCACAGAAATCACGGTAGATTCTACCATTATTTCAAAAAGCCTGAATTCTCTGCTGGTTTTGGAAAGATTTTACTATAGAATCTCGAGGAAGCTGAAATAAATATATTTCCACTGATCTTTACAAATCAATACTTCAGGTAATATTACGATTAGAATTAAAGTATTCATCTGAGAGTAATGTAAGATTTTGAAACCTGTCTAACATGTAAGATTTATACTTCTACGGCAGTACTTTAGATATTAAAACACAGCAGAGAGAAATACACATGACTAAGTGTCAAGGGAACGCTTACTCATGTTACAAAACTAAAAAAAATCCCTCATTCCCCAGGTTGCTGGAATATTTTTTTTTCCCCTAAAGCTACATAAAGGAGAGACCATTTTCAAGGATATTTAGAATTTAAATGGGCCTTCTTCAAGACAGGAGCTATTATTCAGAATGCAGCTGCACACCTAAAGCAAAGGCATAGTGGTTTTGTATCTAAACATTATTCAACCTTGTGCAAAACACTAGCAGTGGCTACTGAATGCCTTTTTAGGTCTTTTGTCAACTAAACAGCTTACAGTTAATGAAATCCAAGTACCGCTTTCTGAAATTGTTCATTTCTATGTATGTGTACAAAGCCAATGTAAAGAAAGGTAAAGAACCAACCACAGAAGTGGTATGTTTAGAACATCTGGGGATGTGTGTTGTGGTAGCCTGGGCAAGGTGACATCATATATGGCGAGACTTCACACAAACTGATACGCTGCAATGCTTTAATCCAGCTAGGAGATTAATGATTTGTTATACATGTGGCAAATTCTAACCAGAATTGTCTTGTAGCTCTTAGTAAATCAGAAATTTTGGTAAGATAATGAACACAGTTAACATATGAAATTTCAAGTAAAATCTAAGGGTATTTCAGGGACTGAACAGACCAAATGTGGATAGGTGGTTTCCAAGGAGATCTTGCTACAATTAAAAAAAAAACCACCTCAAATCCTTCCTTTTATCAGCATATTTTTCATGCTGATTTCAGCCAGTCATTTCTTGTGAGCTCATATAATCAGAGGATGATTGATGGATGGATCAAACTTTGTTAAGTGCCGAAACCATCTAGCAAAGGGGTTCAGCTTGCACCCTGTGAAACAGCTGGAGTGCAGGCCAGTCCCAGTTCTGCTTTTTCCTTGAGGAGAACTGGGAAGCTATAAGAATAAATAGGCTGCTCTCAGTGTTCTTCAGGGATCCTTCAACTTCTCCCATGGAGAAGGATGAAGCACCACTATTGTATTGATCTATGCAATCTGTAAGATCAGAGCAAGGCAAAACATTATGCAAACAATATTGACATTACAGAGCAAGGCCTTTGTCCACTGCACTCAGCATCAATTGAACACACATTCTTAAGTCAAAGCCCCTTCAATACCAGCTAGGAAGTGAGGAGCTCTGTCTAGTGGCTCTGTCTGTGACACATACTACCTGTCGCACTGAAAAGCCAGTATAGCAGATCAGAAATACCAGCAGTAACACAGAACCTTAAGGAGGAATATGCTCAAGGTTTACAGCTGCTTTCCTATGGTGGTCATCTAGAAGTGCCAAGCTTTTTAGCTGATGCAGATGATACAGGCTGGTGAGTTTGAGAGTAGGGGTGGAAGGAGAAATAAGTCTGTTTTCTTAAGGAAGAAGCTGATAGCATCAATCCAGTTTCAGCAAAATTTCTGCAAGAGCTATGTTTTTTTCTGGATTTAGTTGGATACTTCTTGTTGGAGTGTCTCTCATTTAATAAACAAACCAACATGAATACAAAGGTATACACAGAAAGCTGTTTTCTTATTGAAGCCTTCTGGTGTACTCTGAAGAATTGCAGCTTATTAGTCACTTGACTCAGACTTGTGAAAGACCAAGCTGAAAGGTTCTTTTATCCTCAGACAGGCAGAAAGAGCTCTCCCAACCAGCCAAGCCCTCCAGACAAAGGGAACCATTCACAGGTGTGGCCTTTGACAGTCCTCTGTCTTGATCCCTCTCTGGCAACGTACAAGCAGTTTACAGGTACGTGCAAGCTGTCAACTGCACCTCTGCATAATCCATCTTGAGGCCAGGATAAAAGATCACATAAGATCTAGACTGGCTCTTAACAGAGACTGAAGAGCTCACAAGACACAGTTTTTCAAAGCTGGTGTATCCTTCAGCTCTATTCCAAAGAAATTCAATATTCCTAGAGTTACTTCACATTCTCAGGACCTGAAGCTTAGTGAGGACACTAGAGAAGCTACAGCTCTTGAAGAAATAGGAGAAATTCAGTACTCAAGAAGACTACATCTTTCTTATCCATTCTCCTGATGATCAAACTGTAAGAGGAAAGATAATTTCCCAGAATATTAACTGGGTCCATGATCTGCATTACTGACCAGAAGGGCTATTTTACTGATAAAGGAATGTACAGACATAATATTGTGTCCTTTTGAGATCTGAAAGAGCCACCACTTCCAACAACGCCTTCAAAATCACCTCACAATGGGAAGAACTTACAGAATTCATTATTACAAAATAAATATACTTTTTTAGAGTAATGACAGCTGTCTGAAGTAAGCTCTCGGTATTATACAATTACCACAAAATTTTCTGTTCTAGACATAAAAAGCCACTTAGCAATCTTTGCTACAACACAGATATTTTTACTCAAAGATATTTTCCAAAGAAAACCTGTTAAGTTGGCAGATTGACTGCTACAGCAAATCGTATCTATTCCAATCAAGTTACACAGGACTTGAGAAAAAGACTCATGTGAACCAAATAAGAGCCACTTTATGCAACATCTTTGTTTGAACTGGGTCTCAACAAATAAAGATAAAATTTACCTGCTTTTTACTCGGAGATAAAAGCATATCTGTATCTTTCAATGAATTGAGAACAAAATCTCAAATGCTCAGAACTTCATAATGTCAAGTGAGACTTGGGTTTTTCCTTTGTCTAGAAGAGAGTATCTGGGAATATGGCTATGCCAGGTCTCCAGTTTTTTATCTTTGACATCTCTCCTATACATTGCGAGCTCCAAATTTGGCACATGACCTTTCACAACTATGTCTGTAGAATTGCCCTTTCCTGAGAAGTTTAAAAGAATACATTGAGAACTAAAAGAAAATGTATTTTTTAAAGTGAATTCTACAACAAATGTAGCAAGAAACTAAAGTCATTGTTGTCTGCAGACATAATTAACTTGATGCACACACTTTGACTGCAGCTATAAAGCCGAAATTGACAAGCCAGCAGATATACTCCATCTCAACATGGTTTCTTGCTTTTGGTTGCATTTGAGACCGTTACTACTGTGCATCTGACAGCACTTTAAAAAACAGCCATGTCATAGCCCAGTAGAAAGTGGAGCTGTGACAGGGTACTCTCTGCTTCAGCATTCTGGTGTTTAGTAGCTATGTGAGTTTTGCTTGAGGGAGATGTTCTGCTGTTCTTGTACAGCCACAACTCTTACTTGTATGCAAGACCCTTCTAGAAATGAGTGGGTATATGTATAACATTTTGGGTGCGATGTTCTGGAAAGTAAGAGATAAGTGATGCATTTTGACTTTTCACATAAACTATTAATAAATGCAAGAAGGAAAACATTTTACTGCATTAAATATGTTCACCAAGCTGCTGTAACTGGGTATTTCTACAGTTTAATATTCTATAGCAAGTGCTGCAAACAACTGTTTTATTTGCTTATTGAAAGGAGGAGTCTTAAATCTGAGGCTGCTGTTACCAAAGCCTGATTTTGGAAGAGGCCTGAAATGGCCTGATAATAAACTTATTTAGTCTGACTTCAGAAATACTATGGAAATCAACATCTGACCTCCACAGTTTCTAAAAATAGCCATCTTTTTTCAACTGAGGAAGTTTTCTCCATTTAAAATCTTGCTTACCTGATGGAAACCACACTTTAATATTTCATATCTTTGCTGCACATAGCCAAAGAATGTATAAAGAGTGGAAAGTCAATCCTGTGCTTTCAGCCTTGTACTTGCAGCATTTTGTATTTATAAATTCAATTGCTTGACTTTTTATCTTCAGAAACTTTTCCCCACTTGCCACACTAAGTAGCCAGTGGGCAAATACGGAGAGGTCAACAGTTGCTTCTCTGAGTCCTTGCTATGAACACATACCAAGGAGAGTTACTTGTATTTCCAAAATTGACCTTCGGTCACCAAGACATCTCCAGGCATGGGAGGAACATGAAGGAAGTGGGTGAACTGTCATTTATTTTGTCTTTCTGTGGCGTGATAAATTCCAATGGCTGCCTGACCTCGATCAGAGTACTAAATGTTGTTTACAGGAGACAAAATATTATTTAAATGAAAAAGTGCTATCATATCTTTTTATTGGAGACCAAAAAAACACTGTGAATTTAATTTTTGCCAAGATCTCTGATTTGTTTTTGCAAGAAATTCTGATCATCTTCCAAAATTAGGACAGAATCTAGCTATCAGCTTCCAAGATTTATTGCTTGCTTTGTACAACTGCTAGAAAACAATTAGCAAGATACACATGGCAATACAAACAATACAGTCTGTATTTTCTTCATTTTGATTGGCACCACAACCAGTATCAAACATCCAGGTATTGTGAAAACCAAAGTTGAGAACAGAGGTGATTTGTCTTTACTGTAATAGTTTAGAAACCGCAGTAAATTTCATACAAAGGAATTTAGCGAACATAAAATCTCTTCAGAGTGCTATAATTATACCGGTAGAAAAAAACCACAAAAGCAAGAGCAGCATGCTACTACTGAAAACCACTAACATAAAAAATGCAAATATTACTGAAGTGGAAAGTGCAAGGCAGTAAAAAGTTAAATGCGTGATAAGAATTTACAAGACTTGACAGTTTCAAGTCAACTAAGACAATGGTGACCTTTGTTCTTCCACAGCCACTTGTTCAAATGAGGTCAAAATAAAAAACTGCTTCTGAATAACCGTGAAATTAAAACCACAATACTATTTTTCAACAAAGACATGATACCACACTTACCAACTGGACTGGTACCAGCTCCATTTGGCACTGTGAGGTCAGTTGTTCCCAGCATTCCACCTAATAAAAATAAACCAGAGCATTAAACTGACTGGCTCTCATTACAGTGTTGTATCATTTTGTACTTCAAAACTTAAAGCATTAAAAAAGAAAAAAAAAAAAAAAGGAAAATGCATCAATACCATTGAGGACTTGTTACTTGCTTTTTTTACCGTTTGTGAGTTTTTTAATTAAAAAACAAAATTAAAAGAGGGTATAAAAGGAAAGCACAATGGTATTGAAATCTTACCTGCATTGCCAGTACTGGGCGGTCTCTGCGGGGCCCCCGGGGATACGTTGCGATGCAGGGTGGTCTGCGGTGGGGACAGCATGGTCGTGTCCGTTAGTGATGAACTGGCTGCCAGGGATGGGGACACAAGGGAACTCCCCGGGTTACTGTAGGTTAAAGTGTTGGGGTTGGACACTGGAACCGTAACCGACATGGAGAAGTTCTGAGCAGGCAAGCCAGGCTGGAGGAAAGAAGATGAGGGACACACACAAGATAACAACATTAGCGTTAACTATGCTTGCAGAAAGAGCACATTATAAAAATACACATTAAAGTTTGCCAAGAATTATTCAAGTTTTTTTTTAAAAAAGTTAATTATGTTAGTTTTTAAACTCTATTAAGCATACAATCTTAAAACATCCATTTGTTGTAGCATATGGTGTTAAACTTATACATCATGTAAATACAGTTCCAAATGAATTACTCATAAATGTCTAAAACACCAAAAGCTCAAATACAAAAAATTGAAGATCTTCACATGAATATGCAAGCTCAGAAATACAAGATTTACTAGTTAATTTGGATTATTACAAAGCAAAAAGCTGAACACATCTACAAATCAATGAACTCTTGCACCTTCAAAATGTAAGCATAAACATGCACATTATATAGTCAGTTATTACACAAAAAAGGAAAAAAGTTAGTAATAACATTTTCTACTAATAACCATGTCAAAATATTGCTATTAATCTCTCAAACTTTTTCAAACTACAAGAAGTAAACAAATCCTTAGAAAGTCAGTAAGTTCAGCAATTTGAATTTAAACATTTCAATTGTCATTATTCTGAGTAGCGTTCCACAAAACCATGCTTGAATAACACTCCGTGTTTCTTTTTTTTCCTAGTCTCATTCTTTAAAATTCTAATTTTTACAGCATTATAGAAAAGGCAGCTACTTTTCTGAAGTATATACGTTTGTTATTCAACAAGTATTTGAATCAAAAGCTTAGATGCCTGCCCATCTATGGTACTCATTTGGTTCTGACTAACTTCTTTGGCCTTTGTCTCATTCCTTTCCTTTGACAGTGACGAGCTTCTGAAACAAAAGGGACTATTTTCTTTCACAACTCTCATAATTACTGGAAACAAAACCATGACAAGTACAATTTAAGGGTAAAAGCTGGGTAGTATTTATTGACAGAACAGAGAGATAATAGCTTTGGTCTAGAGGTCAAATGCAGATGACAAACATTCATGACCTAGCAAGTATACTTAAAAATATGCACTTTTGTCATATGCAGCTTAAAATTCGCTTAGAATGATACTTCTGTACAAAAGTTTTGCCAATGTTATAAATATAACAATAATTATACTAATCAAAAGAGCAGAATACATTTTCTGTAAGAAATAACATCTCTTACTAGTGAGAGCCAATGACAGTGTCCCTGCTGAGGCATTCTAAGAATAATTATCAATTTTTGGCATAGATGGAAGGAAAAAGTAATGAAGCGCAGCGACGTAATGCTAGCAAATCATTCACAGTATCTAACTAATGACAAGCTGTACTGATATCTGTTTTCACAAGAAACTACTTCAAGAAACTCTTCAATATCTACAAAAAACCCCCTGTTTTTAAACAGCATGCTGTCAAGTAACTCCAACTAAACTTGAAATACCTGAAAGTATGCTTTAAACAATGCTAGAAGCTAACAGATGGAACATTTTTTCTGTAGGTTTCTCAATATAGAACTAATAAATGACAGCTTCCCCTCACACCTTGCAGTAATGGCTGCCTCTGCCCATCTATGGCACTCATGTGGTTCTGAGTGAATTCTTCGTGCTTTGCCTCATCCCTGACAAGAGAAACTTCTTACACAGACCCACAAGTACTGGAAACAGAACCGTAACCAGTCCAAGTTAAGCTATAAATCCAGAACTATAGAACTAAAAAATAATGTTGCCTTTTCCATGTTCAGATGTCTACACAGACAATTTAGGCTGTTCTTGAAGACCACAGAGAAGCAAGGGAGAGCAATTCAGGTGTAACACCCTGCGAGGTGAGGCCTGAAGGTGTCTCAACATACAAGTGTTCACAAAAGCTTCAAAACAAAGCAAGAACAAAAGATATTGACTTCATTCAAGTATAGAGAACTTGTAAAAGCGATACCAGTGTCATGACTGTCAGTTTTGCTGTCAAGTCCCCAGATCTGGCCTTATTGCTCTGAACAATGAAATAATTTCTAGTATCAGCCAGTCATCTGGGGACATCACTCAATTGCCCCAGGGTCTGTGCCAATTAACTTAGCTAGTCCATTTACTTTAATTGCTACAAGATTTGCAATGTTAAAAAATTCAAAGGCTGTGGCAGAGCCCTGTATGAGTTTTCTTAGAAAATACTTCTCCCTGTAATATCAACACTAATTGGGTTTTGTAGATGAGAATTAAATTTCATCATGTACACCGTCATGAAAAACATGTGAAGTTTAGGCTGCTGTTAGCCCCAAACTTTTTTAGTTCTGAAGCCAAGTGACTTATGGCTGCAAAGGGGTTTGGCACCTGGGAGAAAAATTTCAAAGATCTTTTAGTGTCTAAGTGTTTGAATCTGAACAGCAGTAAGACACCAGTCTTTTCAGGCTCCCATTGTGCACCAGTCTTTATCTTTAAACATCTAAATACCTTCCTACATCCAGTCTTGAGCAAAACAGATTCCACTGATTTGATAACGAAATTAATCCAATTATATTTGCCTGCTTGTAACACATTGTAAAATCTTGATCAACAGACAGATAAAGAGCTACAAGATGTAAATTAACTATCTTACATCCCACAACAAAATCTATTTTTATAAAAATATTTTAGGTAGGATTAGGCAATGCAGCAAAGCTCCTGAAATTTAGAAATGTTACCCCATGTTCACAAGGTATGAAAAACTATGAGTGCAAAAGAGACGCTAGAAATACATCTTCTTATTCTTTAAGATAACTTTTATTTTAAAAAGATCAAGTATCAGCATCTCATTTTTCCTCAAAAACACATATTCCCTTCTCAAACCATTATGTCCTCTTGTCTTTGCAGTGGTTTTCTGTGGTAAGCAAACGCCATGAAAATTCTCATGCATGTAATAGAAGCACAAACCATACTTTAGTACTCACTGCGATTTTATGATTCCGCATCATATTATCAAACTCTTCATTAATTTTTTTATATTTTTCTTCTGTATGTGGCGTGAGCACATATGAAGTGTCAGGGTCCGGGCTGTCGCACCCTCTGTGTTCCTTCTTGTTCAGAGCCTAAATAATGAAGTTAATAAAAAGGATCAACAAATAAAAAGTAGAGATAAAATAAAAGTACTTACAGGGCCTCGCTTGAAAATAAAATCACTATCTTCATTTAGTTTGCTGAATCTGTCCTCCGATAGTGGACTGTGCTCAAAGTAATCGTCAGCATCAGGGCTCTCACAACCATTAAGGCCTTTCTTTCTTAAGGTCTGAAATACAATTGGAAAATTCACATACAAATCATACTAACTTGCCAAAAAGTTTTTGTATACTACTGAATCATTCAGAGCCACTGAAACTACATGAAACTTTCACAGACAAAACTCACTGTTCAATAGACTATTTCAAAACAGTGGCATAGCACACAAAGAAAAGGTTCATTCAGAGGCACCGACTCTCCCAGGTGCCATCTCCTGGGTAACTTTAACCTACAACAGCTTCATCTCACCAGCGTTCCATGCAAAACCCTTTTTAGATACTGGTTGATGTTGCCTGACATACCAGGAACATTCAAGCCTATGGCAAAGGAGTTAATGTCATCACTGATAATTAAAAGCCAGTATACTGGATCTTTAATAAATTTATTTTAGCATTCTAATTTTAATATTCACATTTTAAAGAGCAGACAGTTAAACTCTGAGAAACACAGCAGCTGAAATTTTCCATCAAATTCAACAACTGCAGTACATTAATATATGTAACACTTGGTCTCAGTCATTTATAAAGGCAGAATATTCCTGCACTTCTGTCAACCTGCATGATAACAAGAACCGCAAAAAAAGTATTAAAAAAAATTACATAATCCCTCTCTAAAATGACTTAGTTTCCTAAATATGATTTTTTTCAGACTCCTTTAGACTAACTTGATACAACTGCTTGATTGCGCTACTTCGTGTTTTCTGATGGGGAACTCACATCAACACCCCTTGGAAAAAAAAAACAAGCTCATCTACAATCTAAGCATCACAAAGGAGCTACTGAAAGAAAGGATGTGAAACTGCAGGTCTCCTGATTAAATTTTAAGATAGACTTGTATCTCTTGTTGGTTTTCTTTTTCACCGTGTTACACAATCTTTCTTTGCAAGTTCTCATTCGTAAGAAAACAAGATTTAAAATACTGCCTATGGAAAAAATCTTTCATGTTTTTTAAAAGTTTCAAAAGGAAAGCAATACCAATTTTTAACCAGGTACACATTTACTGTACATAAAGCATCAGCAGGACTATACAGGCATGAGGTAGGTTGTGTGTTTTCGTTTTGTGAGAAAGTATATTCTATGGATTTTACACTAAAATACATAAATATCGGAAATCTGCAAGCTGACATTCTCAGCACCATAAAGAAATTACATTTGTTTTCCTAGAGAAGCTGTGTTTCCATAACACAATGAATTTCTGATTAAAAAAAGACACAATAATTATATTTTAGACCATAGTATTTATTAGCATTTTTGCTCAAAGTGCTATCTACTGATCTTTAGCACAATAAAAAAATACACAAGACTTTCTCATTATTCATCCATATGCAAAATACTGCCTAATTCTACTTCGATTTTAAAGCGGTACTTGAAAACTCAATTACGCCGTCTGAAATTCTTGAATATCACAGGTCACCATAAGCTATAATTCCTTCTCAAGTTTCTTGGCTTGCTCCGCGTATCCCCCACAGTCTCTGGAACTCCCACAAAAATGTAATCACTAAATCAGCATATGGGGAAAACAGGTGTAGGTTCCTCCAGCACCTGTCACGGCACCGATCCTGCTCCTCTAACCAATCAGCTGGACACGTATATGGACTTGGCCATACAAGGGCCGTTCGGCCTCTCAAGGTCGGAGCCTGTTATCCCTCTCCCAGCCCTTCCTAACAAGTCAGCCCGCCAGTCTTCTACACTTGGATATCAGGAGGAAAAATGTTAACACTGTATAATCTGGATTACACTTAACCCCTGCAGCCCACCGAATTCTGTAAATAGAATCCAAATATGTCTTTACATGGCGCTTAGCGGCAACGTGCATATGCAGTGCCCGAGACGGGATTAGAAGCTTTATTTAGATACTGTAAAGACCTCACAAGAAATATGCATAATGTCTATTCCACCTCATTTGATAAGCACAGTAGAGTGATTTTAAGTGTTACAGCATGAGAGTTTCATTAGTGCTCCTTTCCATATTCTAAAACAATCAAGTGAAAGCTTTTAAATGTAATGCTGCCGATTCATCCTCCCGGATCTGCCTGAAAATTATACTCAAAGTACATTCTAATATAAAGGAAGAGATTTAGTTGAATATAAAAATGCATCCTTCCTCTCGGCGACTGGTTATTTTTATTTTTGATAAGAAAGGGGTTAACTCTGTTTTGACTCATGAGGAAGGAAAATGCCTCAGTATCTCCTGTTTCAAGATTCTGGAAACCTTCACGCCAGACAGGGTTCCTGTCATTGTGGAAGGATTTAAGCCACAGTTCACTGTTACAGATAAGAAGTCTGGGTCTGATATCCAAAGCTCTGTCTCCTTATCACTAAAGCACGAACTGCCACTTTGAGGACCTAACCATAAAAAGCCTGCCAGCTTTATCACTGCGCAGTAACAGAACAGTCCAGCGCCGGTGCTCGGCGGCTCGCAGCGCCGAGCGGAATGCTGGCATCTGTTCACACGGGCAGGCGCGGCCCACGCGACACAGCCCGGCCCCGCTGCTCCCAGCCCGCGGAGCCAACGCCAGAACAGGCCCTCGCTTCACGGAAAACAAGGAGAGAAAGGCACGGCAACCGGGAATGGGGCTGTGGGGACACAGGGAAGCCAAACCCCAGCAATGAGCGCCGACTCCACCCCCGAGAGTCGAGGTTCTCTACAGCTAAAACGTGTTATTTCTCTGATTAATGCAAATAACTTGCCCTCCCTGAGCTGTTTCCAAAATATTATCCTGGAGACTGAAATTTTATTAACTCTGAAGATGGGGTGAGAATACCAATTAGTGAGACCAAAGAATATTTGTGTAAAATGAATTTTATTTCTCAGCTGTGGTACGCAAGCTTGCTTAGAATAAAAATCAGAGGGTTTGCAGTTGAGGCTAATAAATACAGAACATAAGTTTTCCCCCTCTTGTTATAATAAGAAAAGAACACTAGTCTTAAAGTTTTGCTGTTGGATGCTCATTGCAATTATCTTCTGGTGTTAAGTCTTATTTTCTATATCACCTAAGGGACACTGTGTAGCCTTTTGAGTTAACCTGCATTATCTTCCACTTCCTTTAAGACTCAGCTAAAGTTACTGGAAATTGTTCCAGCATGTTTGCCAATGCACCGTGTTGTGCCTTCAGTTAACTGGATTAACTAACTGATGAAAGTACTGATTTTGTCGGAAAATAATGCAAAGTGTTTATGAGGAAACAGGGCAGGTATGAAATACTTTTTTAAAATAATCAAGCAAACATAACAATATAGCTGTGTGACACATGAAGTAAGCATACAAGTGTTCCATATAGCTGTGGTTGTCCTGATATTGCAGAATGATCCAAAACTTTTACACACTTTTTTTTGCTGTGTAAAACTGAAATATGCAAACATTATAACTATTAGTTTAATACTGATTTTAAATTTCTGAATGACAGGGGTGAGAAGACATTGTATGAGAACAGTTGGAGTAGCCACAACGGGTTTAAACATTACATTCAAGCACATGGTAGAAGAGCCCAAATATTTTCCTGAACTTCCCCACACATATGTAAGGTACTTTTAAATTGCACTGGATTTTGCTAATGTAAGAAAAGAATCATGCCTTGGCAAAAAGCATCTACAGAAGAAGGGCTTCTTGCAAAACAACAACAAAATAATCTGCTTCTCTGTGCAATTCAATGTAAGTTTTACTAAAACTGATAATACAGATACCAAAGAGCACAAAAATACAATAAAGTTATTTATTGTATGATCCACAACGAAGCAATGATATTCTCACGCAGACTTACACTGGCTCAATATCCTGGTCAGCAGCAGCTCTGGAAAACAGAAACCACTCTAATAAACACAGATTATTGCTACCACAGATGAAGTTACATGACAAGCCCCTGACTGCCCTCCTTTCCCATGAAAGATCCCGGGTTTTACACCCGACTTCAAAAGGACGAGTTGCTAATGGTTATAAGAGCACAACCAGCGTGTTCTGTGCTCTGATTTAGGGAGTGTGGTTAAAAAGCCAAGATGTCTGATATTAGTGATCTGAGCTCCTTACCAACTCTGGCAAAACTGCAGAGAACTTGATTATGTTCATTGTCACCCCAGGAAATAGTATTTTTCTGCCTTAAAATACAAAAGTAGGATGACCTCATACGTAAAAAGTGTTATGAAGTGTAAAAAGTGTCAGTTCATTCAAAACATTTTCAGTGTTGGGTTTCTTGTAATATTACACAAAAAGGAAATGGTTGTTGCTATCCATGCTGCCACGTATCATGTTAACAGCTCTATTTTTGCACTTACTACTGGAGCTGGTCAAACAGCATTTTTGTTGTTGTTTCATCCCAAATTATCACAAAAAACACTTCCAAATTTTGACTAAGATTGAAATAAAAGGTGATTTCCCTTGGAAAAGGCAAACCTTTCACTTAAAACCAGTGGCTAGTTGTTTCTGCTGTTGCAGTCAGAGCACAGAAAAGCTGTGAAGCAGCACAGATTTGCAGTAAATACTTAAAAAAAATAACAGTTTAAAAAAGTTTAAGTATAGAGGATAGGGAGAGGACACCACTGCCATTTGCACCAAATTCCAAAGAATCCTCATCCACAGATGCAGTTGCCAAGAGCTCACACAGCTCTGTGCAGGAAGGATGGGACTCAGCATCGCTCTGTCATCTGCGATGGGAATACGGTAAGATCATTGAGGCAAAAGACTGTGAAGCTGCAGTCACACTAATAAAATGCAAAAGCTGTTACCATTACCCTAGGTTGCAATAGTGCCTCTCCTATAAATTATCAGGATCAAAGAAAAATAATTCGCAAAGGAGAGATCCAAGGATAGCCAAGAGCTATTTAGCCATCGCGTAGCCTCCAGGATCAGTCTCACATTCCATCTCTGCAGACGATTATAGAGATCGATGCTTTAAGGTTATTTTCCCAAGCTTTAAGAGAACTGCTGAAATCTCTGTAGGTGCTGTTTGACAAGTTGAGAGTAATAACTGACACTGAAAGTGCAGGATCCTAGAGACCACCCTTACTCCAACTTTGATGTTTGTTCAAGCCTGAAATAAGTCATTTTTTTCTTATCTGAAATTACAGAGAATTCTCCATGATTATTCTTCATTTAACTTATTTTTGCTGGGTTGGTTTTCAGTTGTAACAGAAATAAGCTGGTTTTGCAATGTATGGGCTGAGCACGCGATACAAAGCAGGCAGAAGGAACGGCCTGTCCGTTCTGGCAGCAGCAAACCATTGCCTCAGCCACCACTGACAATCACATCCTACTCAAAAAGCCTCACCTCTTGCCTGAGATCTTCACAAAACAAGGGACAAATACAGTAATCACAGCACCAGATTCCCACCCAGTTTTCATTCTTATGTGAAACAGTGCAAAAAATAGGGCACATTCCTTTAACGCAGTTTAGCTCCCCACAACACAGAGACTTCAGAGGGCAAGAACCATATGTATCACTGCAGACTTTACATATAGCAATAAGTAACGCTGGAAACATGACAACTGCTTTATTTTTTGCTTCCTGTTACATACTATCAAGAAGGTGAGCCTAAAACCAGGCTGGATTTTTCTTATTTTATAACACAAAATATTTCACTTTCATCACCCTGAACGATACTATGGTGTATCATCCTCTACACATAATTATGTCTCCTTTATTATGGACACAACATATTAAAGTATCCGAGGAGTATTCTTAGTGACTGAAAAGCATTTCTAGCTTTCGAACAGTAGCACTGCGTATACAAATTTTACCACTGTCCAAAAGACAAGCAGGAATGAATCCTAAATGCAGCATACGCATCAAAAGTGATCAGCCAGAGAAAACCGTATCATTCAACTCAGCAACAGTGTTCTGTGTTTGAAGCTCATCAACATTATTTCTGTAGGCTTTAATTTTTCATAGGTAGATACACTATATTATTTTATGTAACGTTTACAAGTTTTGTAAATTTTCCCCAGGCTCTATTAATATTCTCAACTTCAATCACTGAAGCATCTGCAAATTTCATTAGGAAGCTGTTTTCCATTCCTTTGAGTTAGGAGGCTACTTGAGTTTAGCCATAATACAATTCCTTCTAGTACCCCTCCCACATTTTAAATTACTTTTTGTTATGCTATCAGTTAGAATTTCACATTCTAATTATAGCCACAAACACATACATCCCAGAACAGCGCAGTAAAGCAGAGAAGTGCCCAGCTTTCAAAACTCCAGTGAAATGCACAGGAGGTCAAATTAGATAACGACCAACATTTCTCACAAGCTAAGCAACTTGGAGAGCTTAACTTCTTAAAGAACAAGGGCTCACCAATCTTTCTTGTAGTATACCTTATTTTGGCTGGGGAGCCTAAGTCAAGCCTGAAAATCTCTACATACTCTACTTCTAGCTTACTTAAATAATATTTTCCATACTTGTGCTCAATTAGTAGCGGTAGTTCAAATGTAAATAATTTATATTATGCAAAAATATCTAGACACCAAAAATTCTGAATACAGTACTTTAATAAAGTTTGTTACCATGATTATATTTCTTGGCCACATACCATAGCATGTTAGGAAAGAAAGGAGGCTTAGGATTACTTATTCTAGGGTTTTACAAATAAAAATTACAAGCCTGCCTAGCAACAGGTCATAAAATACAAGAAAGAGCCCTTTAGGCAATGCTCTGCTATGTTCAGTTTTAGACAAAGGTATTCATCGTTTACCAATGAAAAATGTTCAGGATTTGAAATTTTATCAGTGTCCCTGTTACATACCACTCTAAGAAAAGACACAGTCTTGTTTCAAATGTTGGAGCACTTCCAGTATCTGGCAAATTTTAACATGTATCCCGAGCTTGCCAAACACGAAAGCTAGCTGTCAAATTCCTCCAAGATATGATAAAGATGGCACTCGGGATCCAAACTCTCATTTATATAAAATAACACATACAAAAGGTTTTTAGACGTGATATGGTATAAAGTTCAACTCTAGCTTGAAGCATCTTTGCTGTGAAACATGATTTTAAATACATAATAAGCTATTACTAATGAATAACAATTTTATGGGCTATAAAATCTAGTATTCTTTTCATCCCTAGAATATCACACAATCCACTGGACTATAAGATATAGGAAGGGAAGCTCCAGACTTATATTTGTGATTCTTGAGAAACACTATCTGTAAACTGTGGACTTTATAATGTAGTTACTGACCTATAAACAAGGTGGATTGCTCGTTCCTAAATGAACTTCTTGAGATGTAAAACGACTAGTAATCCATTAGCACTGACAATATTCTTTCCACAGTGCCAGGCTCTCGAAGTCTGAGATTTGACGCATTTGTCTCTGTTTCACTTTCTATATAGCTTACTATTTATTAAATTTTATATTATACCACTGAACAGGTTTCCATTTCCCCTGTTTCACAGAAAATACAATCAACCAGATTCTTCCATTAAAGAGTACTAAATTGGCAGTTTAAGTTGATCTTATTCAATCTTTTTATTAAAAACAAAAGACAAAGTAGATCTATTTTCATCTTCAGGAAGCAGAAACTATTCCTTAGCATATAAATTAAATCTCTTTTGTAGTCCCTTTCAGAAATTGCAGTCTGCAGCAAAGAGAATTAATGTAAAAACCAAGTAAAACACAGTTCTACATTAGAGATACCTTACAGTACATAAATGCTTTTTTTGATCCTTACTCAAGTGACAACATATTATATACATGTACACATACATCCTTCGGTACATACCTCTTCACTTACTTTTAATGGTTAAAATATAAATCAGCAGCAGCAGTAGCAGACTGGATGCCTCCTCTGAGCAACAGTATATTGCAGATAAGCCATATGGAACATGAAAAGTTTCCAAGTGTAGCAACTCATCTGCATAATATCCTTCAAAATCTTTTGGAAGTTCTTCAGTGAAAATATTGTCTCCTACTCATGGTTCGCCAAGAAAAATTTTCTCAACTCTGATTACAACTCAATGATGTAAAAAGAATGGGTTTCTTTTGGTCTACCTGCCTACCTTGACCTGAATTTCTCCTTAGATCGTGAAAATGGAAAAGGATAACAGAAACTATTTCAAAGTCCACGTTCTCCAGATAACTTAGTATTATCAAAACTGTAATTATAACACAAATAGCAACTATTCCCAAATAAAAATTCTATTGGATTCTAAGAATTTATGTGATTATTAAAATATAATTCACATGTAAGATTATGGGAACTGGCTACATTAATATCTATCAGAACAACCTTCAATTACCTTTAATGTTGGTATGGAAATGCCATTCTGTTTCACCTAAAAAGGTGTCCAACTCTATAGCCAAATAGCTAAAAGTATGTATGGGCACATGTGTGTGCTTTTAACAGGTGTGGTGGTTGTGCACACACACACATGCAAGCATTATCCCAGTTCATAATATTACTGTGGAATATTTACCAACAAAAAGATAGTATCATTGGAAAGAACACTTATTTATCTTAATGTAGTTCCAGGAGATGCATCCTTTTGGGGTCTACTCTTTTGATGCACAGCTTGTGTAAAGTCACTCACTCTTGATTAACAGATGCCACGGTCCTTGCAAAAATATACTCTAACTGTCAATACAGAATTTCAAACTGCACCAAATTCCGCAGCAATGCAAGGGCTGCAGACAAAATGAGACCAGCACAGCTGAAGAACTTGTTAATGCAAGTAAATAATTATGTATCTGTGAAACTGCATGCATGAACTCCAGCATTACCAAGCAGTGAGCTCTTACAGATTTTCTTGGAGAACATTTCCATTCCCACTTAACACAGTGTCTCCAGAACAGCTACATCCAGAACCAGATCTTTGATACGTGTTTCATGAGCAGTGAGTGTAAGAACTGGACTTTATGTATCTGTCCTACAGATTGCACATGTAAATACATTCTCCAAACACACTGCAGAATCAGTTCCAAAACCACCATTTGCACAGCTGGGAAATAAATACAGGACTTCATAACAGAGGACAAGCAGTGTTATGTAGCTGACCAGATATTGCTTTGAAATTGGGTCCAGCTTTCTGAAACACCCTGTATTTCACAATGGCAATGTTACAATCACACAAAAATTTAAAAACTGTTTAATGAGTTCTCAAGTTTTAGTAAGCTTTTTATACATGCTCTACGTTCATTTATGGGCAGTTCATGGCTGCAGAGATACAGTGATTTCAAATTCAGTCTATCTTTTTGAAACACCCTGTAGTTCACAGGACAATTAACCATTTCATTAAGACAACCAGGTCAAAACCACGGATAGCTTGTAATAAGGAAAGATTAAGGTATTTTCTTTCTTTTTACTAACTATATTTGTACCTGTGACACCATCCATTCCCCTTTAAAGAGAGACTAACATAAATCGGGAAAAGAAATTCTCAAAGAGAAAAACAAGGTGTTATGAACAACTCAAAATCTTGGTGTGTCACCTAACTGAAGTACAAAGTTATCTTGGTTCTTAAAATACGTCCCGATCTCCTATTAGCAGGGCTGTTTCTGCAGAGTTTTTGGTAGACAGGTACCACACAAAGGTCCTCTACCAGTATTCAACACAGATTTCAGACTCTGGACCTCACAGCAGCAGAGGTTCCTAGAGAGCCATCTGCTTAGATTTGAGATTCTACTGATACACAGCCAAGTAAGCTGTCATTCATCAACCAAGCAATTAGCTTTGTCTGTTAGTTTATTAAAAAAATAAGGAGAACACCACAGCAAATTTAATGTCACAGCTTTAAGATAATCTCAGCAGCACAACTGTCATAGGACTGTCGTAGCACGGAGAGTAATCTGAACGGGAAGTACATAAAATTAGTAGCAGTAATCCATCAGCTAAGCACAACCATTGTTAGCAAGGGACTTCAGGAACTACACATTAAGATGTATTCTAGAGAAACTTCATATATATATATATATATATATATGCTTTAACTAGTGACTAAAGCTGGAATTCGTCAAAATTTAGACTATTAATACAGCATGCTAGGTTTAAAACACCAGCATTATTTGAAGAGGTAGAAGAAATCTAGTGTTCTTAACCCTAAAACACTAAACGTAATCACTGGTTTAGATGCGAGGCAAGTGTAGCTTTGCATTATTTGCAGGCAAGCCAAAGCTGTTAAAAAAAAAATAAAAAAAATCTATCCTACTTCTGGCAATTCTTTACATATCAGAAATGAAGGAACCCAAAATTACATTAAATAGGAACAAAACCTTTTTTCTAGCATTGTCAGCTCTCAAAGTCACCAACAAGGGACCTGAACACAAGCCCTATGGGGAGAGGCTGAGGGAGCTGGGCTTGTTTAGTCTGGAGAAGAGGAGACTTAGAGGTGACCTCATCACTCTCTAGAACTACCTGAAGGGCAGTTCTAGCCAGGTGGGGATTGGTCTCTTCTCCCAGGCAGTCAGCAATAGGACAAGGGGGCATGGGCTTAAACTCTGCCAGGGGAAATTTAGGCTGGATATTAGAAAGAAATTCTTTCTAGAGAGAATGGTCAGGCATTGGAATGGCTGCCCAGGGAGGTGCTGGACTCGCCATCCCTGGACGTTTTTAAACTGAGACTGGACATGGCACCTAGTGCCATGATTTAGTAAATGGACTGGAGTTGGACCAAGGGTTGGACTTGATGATCTCTGAGGTCTTTTCCAACCCAGTCGATTCTGTGTGATTAAAAAAAAAAAAAAAGGCGAGGCATGTCAACATGAGTCGCCAGTGTGCACAAAGCTATTTCAGCACAGCCAAAGAATTAAGAGATTTTGAAGTAGAAAAATATTACCAAATGCAAGATATGGAAAAACTAATGATAACAGTAAACAGCTCAAATAAAATTACTTTGAGGATTAAGTGTTGAACTTAATCTCCCACATTACAAAAAAAAAAAAAGGTCGGGGGGGAGAGAGAAGAGAGACAGCAGCATAAGGGGTAACTTCTGCTCAGCACAAAATACACAGGTGTCTTCTGTCACTATATTAAAAACAATTATTTGTTACCTTGACCACATTTTAAACTTTTCAAGAAAACTGGTTCTTCTTGAACTCTGAGTGGGCAATAAAACCCCAAAGCGTACCCTTTGAAAAGCCACATTTATAGTAAACACTTTACCAGAAAAAATTAGATTCAATCTACTATACACACACATAAACATATATATTTATATAGCTATGGTTTTGATGAATCATATTCCAGACCACTTCAGTTTTCATGCATTTTCTCTTTTTAAGCTAAGCTAAAAGTGAGATTTTAGTCCTTAACCATACAGAAATACTCCTCAATCACCTCCTTAAAAATGTCTCAAAGGCATTTGTGTGCCGCTTACAAATTATTTGAAATGTTATATGCAGTATAATTACATTTACATAATCATTTTGCAAATCAAGTCCAATAATGCCTACATTTTCTCAGCATCATGAGCAGATTACAAAGTCATTTCCTTACTTCACTGAAAGCATTTCTAAGCTTCTTCCTTCCTTTAAATATATACCACTTATATCCACAGGGAGGTCCATGCTATCGGGGGACAAAACCAAGTGGTCCAAACAACGCCACCATGTAATAACACTATTCAGAGTACTCAGATGTATTCTTGTATCAGGCCAAAGCTTTTTGGGTTTTTTTTTCTTTTTTTCTCCCTTAAGTCCAGGTCACTTCTGGCTACTCCCCATCTATCAAATACGAAAGAATAAAAAACAACATTAACTAATCAGCACTGTCAACCTTCCCACAATCTCTAGTGTGTGCCTAAACATCAACATTCATGGTATCGCTGCTCAGCCCCGTCTCAGTTCTACAAAGCTGTGGTGAAATTTCATGTAAACTTGGAGGTTTTAGTCATCTACATTAAGCATCAGTTTTCTTTTTCAGTTGAAGCTGGTTATATTCTCTTCCTTTTTAAAATACGTTCAAAAACTTATCAGTAACTTCTGTTATGAAACATTGCCAAGAAATACACTTTCAAATGTGATCCAATTTCCACCATCTTACTTTTTAGCTTTTAATAGCAGTTGCTTGCCAAATTGCAGACACCAGGTATCCAGCAAGGAAGGAAATAGGATCAACTAACTGGACATCTTTCTCATCTAATTTTACATACGTGCATCCACTTATACTGAGATATTCCTAATTGTTCGATTTCATATGGAGTTCACTCCAATTAAAAAAAATAGAAGCTATGAACCAATTCAAGTGCTACCAAAATCTCATAACATCCTATGGTTAACTGACTACTATACTGAATGACACACCAGTAACAGTTCAAAATACATGTTGGTAATCCATAGCCTGGAAAAGAAGCAATGCTGAGGAGGTGGAGAAGACTGGATAAAAAAACAAAATCAAAAAGATTTTCGTTTATAAACACAGTGTTTCAACACCAACTTTTCTGTTTATTCTCCCAACACTGTTCCACTTGTCTCTTGGAATATGCTCCATCTGGCTGTAGAGATGCATCTGCTTCTTTATGCTGCAGGCTCTCCATGTACAGATGAGCTCTATGTGCTTACTCAAACTGGGATTTGACAATTGCATCTCTGATACTACAAATCTATGACTAAAGAACACGTATTGCTCCTATAACAGCTCTTCATTAAAATTTTGTGAAAAGGCAGAGAAACAGAGTGCCCATTTGGTATTTTAATGCAGGATGACGCACAGAATCCAGGTTCTGTAAGATTCAACTGGCTTACTTACACTGCTTTCTGTCTTGTTTATGTCAAAACTATGACATGAATGAGTATGTTTACAATAATTACTTGATATTATTTAGGACAGATTTTTTTAAATACTTTTTAGTTGTGAATTCTATTACAGATTGTGTATTTCAAGGGCAGCTGTCAATATGTGTGGTATAGGCCTTATACAGCACATTATGGTGTACTGAAAACAGCATTAAACTATACAACACAAAAGAGGCTCATCAGCTGACACCTATCCGAAATTCTCATGGGCACAAATGCTAACTGGCAAAGTAGGTCATGTTTTGGACAGGTTCCTAAAAATCAAATTACCTGGGTTTGATGAGGTGATATAATGGAACGTGTACGCCTCACCCACCCACACCCAAGCACGGGCCAAACAAACCCTGCTTTGCTGTGGCTCTCAAAGAACATCTAAATGTGGAAAGAGATAAAAAGTTGAAGTAAACATGCAAGAAGGGCCTGCCTGCAGCTCTAGACTCCCAGAAAAATGGAGGCTGGAAGAGAGGGAACAACTGAGCAACCACTGCTTCCTGAGGCCCTTCTGAATGACAGAGGGACCCAACATGGAAGTGTTACCTTGTAGAGAAGCTGCAATAATCGTAACACCCCCTACACTAAAGAAGATTGAGTATGAGTGCCTGTTCGTTTCCCTCTCTTCCTTTGATTTAAAAAAGAGATGAACACTCAAAGTCTCAAATTGTCTTATATATATTAAAACATTCTGTTGACGATACGGATATAGAATCCTGATAAAACCTGAAATCCTTCCCATTTTACTCTGCAGAAGTACTCTACTTGTTTCTTCAGGAAACATAATTACTTGCTGAGAATCATGCGTTACAGAAAAAAAGTCCATGAACATAAAAGCATGAAATGCTGTAACACCTACAGCAAGTTCTTCAAATTAAAGAGTAGTTCAGAGTGACAGTCTTCAACTGTGCCATCACAGTTTATAAAACCAAATACATGAGCCTAATATTTCAAGAATTCAAAGCGCGCACTGAATGAAAATTTCACTTTTTTCAATATTCCTATATGGTCCACCCAACATGTGCAAGAGCACTAGATTGGACTCACATAACTATGAAAAAATAAGACAAATGAAACATTATTGTATAACAGACCAAAACCTCTCTCATCTGATGTGGAAAGATTCACATTCTTCAAGAGCAAGAAACACAGAATTTTTTAAATGATAATCTGTATTTCCAAAATCATATTAAAGGGTTATTTTGGAATATCAACAGAAGATACATTATTTCCTTTCATGAGGCTTAAAGGAAGCATTCCACTCACCACCTCTGAAGTAAATACCGTAGGAAAAGGTCAGGAGATCACCAACCATAAGCAAAGTTTCACTGGTCTCATCCACATCAGCTGTCTTCACCTTCCATATTACAGAGGGATGCAGAAATTAACTTAAAAAACCCATTAGAGCAATTTGTGCCTGATAAACAAGGGAATTTTTTTGCAGGCCTGTGTATGCTCTGAGGATTTTGAGTGTTTCAAACAATCCTGCTTTCCCTATTCACCTCTGTTTTCCAATGCTGCAAAACAGAAGATCACAGAGGTTGAGCCCCAGCTCAAAAATGCCGCACATTATTCTCTAAAACTGGTTACAGGCTGTTGCAAGATGATCTCTCCTTATTTTAAAAGTACCAAACGGCAGGGAAGGGACCATCCTCAAGTAGACTACTGATAGGTAAAAAGCTACGCTTACGTTAAACTGAAATCCTGTAACCTTCAATACCAGCGATTCAGAAGTTTATGATTCTGGCAAGATGGTTGAAAAATCGTATTCCTTATACCCATACCAGTTACCAAATAGCTACCAAAGAAAAAAAATATAATAACAAACCCATGGCAAGAAAGAGGTAAAAAGTCAACAAGTTATTGATAGGTAGACTGTTTAGAAATGGAATGGAAAATAAGGGACGGGGACAAGGAAATATTACAGAAATTAAAAACAAAAATGGGACGAAGAAAGACACATAAAAGAAACAAAAAATTTGAAAATAATAGGTACAGGGCAGCAGAAGAGCATCCACATCTACAGTAACACAGAGTGAAAGGCATAAGAGCACATATTAAAAAAAAAAAAGCAAGTATTCATTTAAGATGCCAGCGCTCTCCCTCCTACTATGTTTTCACACAAAGGTTCCAGCAGCAACAGAAGATACCAAGCTCTGGGCATATCAAAGCAATTCCTGTGCCAAAACTGAACAGGAGGTAACTATAAGGGGAAAATGTCTCATCAATTTCACTTAATCACTTACAACATTGCCATCTACCCAGTACTGAAAATAAGTAACAGTAGATTTGTTTCTTCCCTTATACAGCTTTTGAGCTACGTAGAATTAGCTTTTCTTCTAGCACAGCAAAAAATTCCCTCCTGTCATGTGTATCAGGAACACAGTGGGTCAAGACCAGGTTCACGGTGAACCTACATCACAATAAATACCATCTGTCATATTCAAGGAGGCAAGTGAATTACTAAAATGTTAACCAAGACATATACATCAGCTATTACTCCATAAAATGGAATTACTTATTCTAAATTGGTTTAGTATATATTTGCCAGATTTCTAGGGGTTTTTTTGTTATTTTTATTTGTTAAAATTGTATTTCTACGTAGGCATAATAAAGAGAAACCATTTTAAATTATTCTTTCACAACGTTTCCAAAATGCTGGTGCTGTAACTTTACCTCTGTTGTGCCACAAGCATCTGCCAAAGGTGAAATTAAACAAAGCCGTGAGCTTTTGGCAACTTGCTACTGCTTAAATACAGGGGTCCTACTCTTCCCCCATGCTCCTCCCTACCTATGCTGTTTCTGTCGCTGCATCTGCTTCAAAGCACATCATATTCACCACTGAACCAGTTCAGCTCTGTTGTAAAGCAAAAATGTAGATAATTTTCTACTGAAAATGAATGTTTTTCTAAATTAAAGACATTTCTTTCTTAAGAGTGGGAAGCAAGCCATCCAAACCCAACCGTGCATGATCCCTCTCAATTGCCTAAGGAACACCAGCTAACGGACTACAAAGTTACCATAGACACGCAGCAAATCTGAAATGGAATCAGTTGCAAAAAATGAAACTGTGGAGTATCTCTCTGAAATACTGTACACATTATTTTCTTCCCTGGAATCCAGTGACAAAACTTCACTCTACCTTACATATACTGAGCTTGTAAATATTTAATCCTACCAGAACTTAAAGAACATAAACAAAACCATGAACGTAAACAGAACCATGCAAAAAGGTACACACTCGCCACTCTGGATAAATAAATTTTTACTTGGGGGGGCGGGAGGCACAATGAAGCAGACTAAAGAGCACACAAGACTAATCTGAAAAGCCTGGGAGATGCACTCCTGAATTACAGTATGTTTGAAAAATGAAAGGAAAGCCCCAAATGCCACACTAGTATACTACTAGTAAACCTACAGAGGAAAATTAGAAAGAATCTGCAGATGAGTACTTGCATGCTCCCCCAGAATAGAAACCACATATGCACTCGAGTACTGTATTTTTTTTTAATGTAGTTGCCAGGGGTCAAACGCTTGACAACAGTAAAAAAAAATAATACCAATAAAAACTCCCAAAAACTACAGGCAGGCTTGCATACAAGTTATTTTGGAAGAGATTCTTGCTCCTCATGATGTGATGAAGCACTGTTACCGCAAGTCATAACACAAAGAGGCCTCAGATGCAGAACAAAAATCAGCCTCACTGACTTGCTTGCCTCCCTGTTTCGAATTCACATCTGTCATAGTCAAAAGCTCATCTTGAAAGAATGAGGTTTTCCTTTCCTCTACAGTGACTAACCCTTCTTTATACTAATCCAGTGACTAAGTAATACTGCTCCAACTCTTCAAAGCTTGTATTATCCCTCTCATTAGTACTCAATGCTGAAGACAGAAGTTGGGGAGGTTTCCTTTCTGATCATAAAAGGCAGTTGACAAATCAGTAGAGAATCTTCTCAGGAAGTAATATAAGGCATCTGTCTATTTCTCAGTTCTGTCAACCTGATTTTTATCAAAAACTTATTTACAACATCAGCTAGTATCCTCCTTATACTCTGTGATCCCCTTGGCAATAGACTCTTCAGCTATACAAGGCTAATCGCTATTCCTAAATCATTCCTGAAAAGCAAGGCATCCGTTCAGAAGACAACTTCAGAATTTAAATGAAACACTTAAGTCAGCCACCTGCCTTGGTCTATTTACAGGACTAGTGGAGACATGACTCTTATCTGAAATGCAGTTACAGCACAGAAAGGCTCCAATTGCCAAGAAAAACCTTAATTTCTAAATTAGGTGCAGTAGAAATCATGTACTGGAAAGAGTTTCCAGATAAAGCACAAGCTTAATAAAAGTAGACGAAACCAATACCTTGGAGTAAATATATCCATGCTATTCTATTACTGCAGAAACTGCCATCATTCTGCTATGCTTTAACTGACATACAGAGTGACTGGACAGCAAATTGAATTAAGTTCATTTGCTCCACAGATTCATTTATTGTCTGTGTTTTTTTGTGTGGGTGTTTTTTTTGTTTGTTTGTGGTTTGTTTGCTTGTTTAGTTTTTGGTTGGTTTGTTTTATTTGTTGGGGTCTTTTGCCTGGACAAGGGGCAGCACAGGCTGTGGCTGATCTGATCTGACCTGTGTGCAGCATTTGACAGGTAAAGTGGCTACTACCTCAGAGGAGAAAAGGGGCCAACCATAACTGTCTTTGAGGCTGAGGGCACTCTGTGGACCTTATTCTCCATCCAATCGATTTTTTTTGACAAAAACCTTGAACACTTCCCCCTTTCCCTCCCCTAGAAAAACAACCATCCTTCACACCTCTATTTCTATTTGCCAAATGTGGTTGAAATCAAACCTGTTTCCCAGAAACTGGCAGGGGGTGGAGGGCAGATGGGAAAACAATATGGCTGTACAGACAACTTATTGCTTTAGAGAAACCAGGCTAAAAGCAGTAGTTTACATTTTATGACAAGGTTTTCAAGTTATTAAATAAATTTGGTTAAAATATCTTTTAATACTCTATATTGCTCTATACTTGAGGTATTAAGGAGATAAGAAAACTGATGTGTCTTTTCAAATTGTTACCTCAACGATATCTGAGTTGGTTCTGCTTTCATGGGGCTCGTTGTATTCTGTGTATTTAAGTAGAACTTTGTCCATATCAGTGCTGGCATACTGAAAGAGTTTGTTAGAGCTGTTAAAAATGATGAGTGCTATTTCACAGTCACAGAGTACACTCAACTCATATGCCTTCTTCATTAATCCAAACTTCCTCTTTGTAAAGGTGACCTAGAGAAGAAAGAATAAGATTATTTCTTTTTAAACACATGACAGCAAAAACGCCCCACACTGTTTAACTTATGCACCCCCTCCCCCAGATTCACTGGGCCTATGATTTTGGAAAACCTGGATTAGCCACAGTAGCAATGGAGGTAATAAACAGAAGACCAAGAAAGATGAGAATACGGAATTTCAGGTATATTTTGGTAAGCACAGTTCCCCCTAGGTTTCTGTGTAGTGTTTCTAACTTAGAAAATTCTTAGGGTTTAAAGACCACTAATAACAGAGCCTCTTATGAGTCTTGCACAATCCATGTTCAGATGAAGAGTACTTACCGTAACCTTTTATTCAACCCTTTTAAAGCACATTTGGTGAGAAGCTCCGTTAAGATACAGGATTATCTCTGAGACAATTTTATTTAAGTGCTGTAACACATTCAAGGTTCAACTAGGGTAAGCAGATCTTTCTATCTACTTATTGTTTAACAATTATAATACATTAGTAAGACAAGATGCCAAAAAAATCTGGCAGATTTTACCTTAATGAATCTTCTATCAGTATCTTATTTTCAGTGATCAATTCAACACACTGACCATACAAACCTAAGTTTTACCGGGCTGTGATTTTCCCAAATGCAGGAAATCTTACTATCCATATATAACAAGATACAGCCACTTTTTAAAAACAGAGGTTGTGTAAGTCTCCTAGAAGTTCTGTCACTTTACACATGCCTTCTTTCACAAAACTTAGTATATATTCATCCTGTCTTGGATGAGACATTACGAATAACTTAGAATTCCTCTGGAGATTTGAGGAAACTATTTTTTTTTTTTTAATAGCTGTTGTTCTTCTGATACTTCAATCAATTACAAAACACTTGTTACTCAAGTATGAGCAGGTATAGACAGGTAGACAGGCATCATAAACAACATGTGTGTATTACTTTGAAAAGTCATTAAGTGAAAAGACTGAAGGCTTAGTTCCACTGAGGACCTGTATGATCCTTGGCAGACAATCTTAACTTCTGAAATGTTCTCTTTCTCACCTGCTGTAAGGCTATTTTACTTGTGTGATTTTTTACATGCAAAATTCTCAGCCAGCATCAATTTCTCACTCTGTGTTTGCACAGTGCTTAGCACAAACCCCACTACCACTGGAGTCCGAGCCTTACTTCAACACACATAGTTTATGATAAACTCAGTCTTCATTTATCTTTTATTTTTTTCCTCTTGCCACTTAGTGTGCCATTTAGGACCACACTAAAACCAAAAATATCTTCACTGCAGGCCAATGGCATCCTCAGCACTATTCTAAATACCGCTTAGCAATATGAGGCGAGGAGGAGAAAGCAAAGACAGCTAGACTGAGCTCCTTTGATATCTAATTTACTGTACTTTATTCTCTTCAGCTTAATGAAGATAAATGTCCTGCAGCTCATTTAGGCAGATAAGACTGTTTAATTAATAATACAATGATGGTCTCATAACAATTGTAACCCCCCAGAGTAGTGGTCTATATATTCCATTTTGAGCTAACATACAATCCCATCAGAAATAAGATGCTTCTGATAAAACTACAGCTTTTCTTCTCACGTAAATTATGTGAACTTGCTCTGCAGTCAAAGCTCTATCCCATTCTACTCATTTTAAAACAACAATAACAAAAAATTAAACATCATAATAAACATCTAAACAGGACATCATACGCATGTTCTTGAGTGACCTACTAACCAGCTATGTGTGCCACAGAAAATCTGACAGAACACAATTGAACTATATTTGGCAAAACAAACCCTAAAAGCCCTCCTTACCTGAGTCAATGAAACGAATTCTCAGTAGTCAATTAGTACCTAATAAATATCCTGTGCATCATGGCATCTGACTATATTAAAACTCTATATACTAGCTATCAAAATCACGGGATACCAGTGAGGTTCAAGAACACCATCAACACCTCTACACATTAAAAAATTGCTTCCACTAACAAAAGCTACTTAAATCTCTTTAAAACCTTTTAAAAACAAGATGCAGTATATTATAATCTCTGAGTTTGGCAACCCTAATTCCATTTTTAAGTAAGAACCTAAAGCCTCTTCCTAGTCACAAAAAAGCCCCAAAAAGTGATAGCCAAAAAACAGCCAAAAACAAAACTTAAACTTTAATCCCCAGGGTCAGGGTATAGTAGAATGTTATTTGTATTTCAAGCAGAACAGAACCAAGGTTGTCTAACTTAATCCAAGTAAGTTTAAAAAAAGTGGAGAGAGGGATCAATTTCCACCTCTTCAACTTGCCTGAAGTTCTAGAGCAAGATCTGAAAGAACTGAAGTTATTAATTCATCTGCTTTTACTACATCTACTTAAGACATTTATCTACATCAAACATACAGTCACTATGTGATTAAAGCTGTTCAAACACAATACTTGGCTTTCTCCCAAACTTCAATAACACTTTTCTTGCTATATATAGTCTTCTCAGAGTTTACGCTGCTTTAAAGTGATACAGGGAGAAAAACAATCCTGATTTCACAAACAAAACAATGGGCTCTGAGCTGATATGTCGGCAGCAAGACAGCCTCAAGGGATTTTGACACTACCCGAACATTAAGTTGGGGGGTCAGGAGAAATTTAAAAAGCAAATAAAATACTATAAATACATTAAAACAACTGAGGAAGCTGGGGTGCTTCAGCCTGAAAGAGGTGCTTTAAGAGAAAATAAGGAAACATGGCAGAGGTTAACAGAATAACAAGCAAGATGGACAGACTAGAAAGGGAGTGACAGCTGCCTCTTCCATGCAAGAGCTAAATAACTAGCAGAGCTATGACTAAGGATAAATGAAGAGGTGTTTCTTCAAACGACAGTTTCCTATAGGTAACACGGCTATAGGAAATCCTAGCCAAAAGATCTTGTAAATGCTGCAACTTTATAAGGGCTTAAAGGATAACTGAACAATTTCACTGGGGGAGGAGGGCAGGGAGAAAAACACCACACACCACAAACCACCCAACAAAAAAAAAAATCCATTAATGGTTACTAAATATACGGAAACCACATCCAGCTCAGGAAATCCCTGAGCTAAGAATAGTTAGAGGCTGGAAGAGGATTACAAAGCCGTCTAACATGTGCAGCTCTACCCTACACTTACTGCTTACAACCATCATCGCACAAAAGACAGCGGCCTAGCGGCATCTTCGGCCTGACCCACTGTGCTTATTCTTAAAGATCAAAAGTCATTCCTACAACACTTTTCCTTAACATGTCCTTCCAGATACCCTACTATACATTTCAACATCCAATCCAAACTTTTTTTCATATCTCACGTAGCAATTTAAAGAAGAAATACAACTTTCTGTACAATCATTAACTTTTTGGTAGTTCTGAAGTTCACAGGACATGACTTTATTAGGGAGAGAGCACCCAACTAAGCAGCTTTCCCTAAAACAGTGCACTTTGGAGTATTCTTCCCTTTTGACTGCCAATTTTTGAAGACTGCTGTAGCAAACAGTTCTTACAAGGAATATAAATCAATGCTTTTCAATAGAATCATATTAACAAAATTCATTACTATATCCAATTCGCTGTAGATCATTGTCCACAGCTATTTCACACTTCTCTGTCAAAGTGGCTGCAGAAATACTTCAACTACATCCCTTCCCGGATTTCTCCTCCTTTCTCTGTCTTCATTGCTAAGTGTTCCTAGCAGCTATCAGGTCAAGGTATCTGTTTCAACAGAATCCTCCAGTCTACTGGAAGTGAAGACAAGGGTATCATTTAAATAGAAATAGTAGTTTTACAGTGAATGGGATTTAAAGTAGTAATTGATATTACTTAACAACAATTTTCCTTCAAACAGTAGTAAAACCATTGAGACATTTGTATTCTGGTAATGCCAGCTGTAAGTACATGAATTAAAAACTCAGCATTAGAAGAGCGAATTAAGATAAATGTATTCAAAGTTTCCATTCATTTTTAGGATTACTGATGAACTTGTTCACGCACATTCCTTGTTTCTCACCTGTCTGTTCCGTTCATCCATTATTCTTGTGATCTGTATTTTCTTTCTCCCCATTTTTGGCCTCTTCTTTCTTTTGCTTTGCAATCCAGAAATATGCTAATCCAAGAAATGTCGCTCTTCAGTATTCTAACACATGATACAGTTTCCTTTTGCTTTGTCTTCGGCTTGAGAAAAGCTTCCTATTTCTTCTTATAAGCCCCTAAAAATTTTTTTGGAAACAAATTTACAAATTATTAAGGAGGAAGCATCATTAAACACCTGTATAGCTGAAAAACACGTGCATGCATAAAATAATTGTGGTGAAGAACCAAGTATTTTCATTAGTAAAATATTATATTACATCTTTCCAATTAAATAAACTCCAACTAGTTTGCTAGATTCTACCTACAAACTACAGATTTTAAATGGCCACTAATTTCATACATATTCAATTGGATACCTTTTTGGATCCAATTGAAAGTGTACGGAATGACTTATAGTTGTCAAAGGGGGTGGTGCTCACCACTAAAAGCTTTAGGCCTTGAGTTGTCCAAGGTTTCAGAAATTTACCCGCAAGCTTCTGGCAAATTCCATTAATGAGCTTAGGAAACCTTATAAACAAAATACTTTGTGTTTCCTGCTTGTCTTGTAAAATCATCATCATGATAACAAAACAAAGTCATGAGAATATCAAGCTTCTGTTCCCAAACCAAATTACAACTCATTTCGTAAGACAATATTTGGGGTTTTATTGGGAAGCAAAAGGGAGAAGGAAAAAGGGAATATCTTTACTTAAAAAGGATAAAGACCACAGAAAATATTTTTGCAACTATTTCACAGCAATCAAGACACCAGTCAATAATGAAGATATTCACGTAATTACTCGCTCTACAATAACTTGTAGCTTACACCTTTGTCCATAACCAATTACCAGTCCAGCACTTGTTTCATTTTGGTAAATTGATTAGAAAGAGCACATGCAACTTGAAAAGACAGTGTGCCATCTAAGTATTTTACTCTGGTACTAATGCACCAAACTGACTTGTAAAACACTGATATTTAACAAAATTTAAATGGATTTTCAGAAGAAATAATTGCTAAGCCATATCTCAAATGTACTGCTTGAACTGTAGGATAACATTAATTCAACAAAACTGGAGAACACTTGAGGAAAAAATAGCCTCTAGAGCATCATCTGTATCCTAGAATGTATAAACATGAAAACAGGTACACCTTATTCTGTTACCGCCTAATGTTCACTAAAATAAAAAGGGTAAAGACAGCCACAATATTAGCTTATAACCTAATTTTCCAACCCAAAATGTCTTTTGAAATCAAGCCTTGCATATTTTACTATGGGTGTCACAGTGCCGTATCCTGAAGGCCACGTGTAGAAAATGGTGCAACCACATCACCGTCAGACAGTTAATAAGTAGAGACAGCAACAGGCGATTAGTCACAGGCTACACTTCACAGTACATTCAATTTACACTGAGGAAACAACCATGACATTCTGATGCAGCTTGGGAGAAAAAAATAAAAAGAGAAAATAAAAATAAAAAAAAGAGGTGGAAGAACACCACAAAGTGAAGGGATGTCGCTTTATATTTACCTGATACCAAAGGACTGCTTTGGTAAAACAGCATAAAATGGTCAACAGTATTTAGAAATACTATTCCATAGAATTTAAGATCAAACCAACACTAAGATAATATGATGTCCATTGGTCAAAAGGATATGTACCGGACGTTTTTTATACAGCACACCCTTAGGAGCATGGATCGGCATTGCATTCCTTTCATTTTCTTCAAGAAAAAAAATTCCAGGGTGCTGCTAAAATGGTATTAATAGGTAGCTAAGGCCAGATGAACAAGCCTCTATACAACCAATGGCACAAAGCAAATATTTTACATGGAAAGCAACAGCTGGCATATAAATTTATACCTTTTTTGTTAAAAAAAACCCACACCACCAAGAACATTCGCTGGACTCCAAGCTTCAATTCATAAAACATTCAGTCTTAAGTCAGCTGCCCCACTTCATTAAGAAAAAAGTCAGCTCATGCTATGATCACATATTATATTTAGTTCTGCAAAAATCTTGTTGCATGCCTTGAACATAACTAATAAAAGGGTGCCTATAAGCAGCTCATAAAATTGATTCCCTCCTTCATGTGTCGCTTGGTTTTTTTAAATACACCATACATTATTGAAACAGTTCTCTAAATAGAGATTACCAGATTCCTTCCTCTGCTTTTTAAAAGCACTCATCATCCTAGCAAGTACATACAAATAGCCACTACATGTGAGACCAAAGATCCATCTGCTCCAGCAGTTTATCTGTGGCTATTAGCAAATATCACTAGGATGGGTAAAGGAGGAACATAGCAATAAAAAGGTATCACTTAAAAGCAGTATTTTTAAGTATTTTCTCCAGATATTCAGTGATCTTTGAATCAGGAACTTCTGGAGTCATATAGTGAATCTCAGATTTAAAGCTGTCCATCAAATCTTCTTCCATGAATATTACTTTTGAATCTGTGTAAATTTTTATCATCTAGAAGCAAGGAGTTTCACAGCTTAGTTATCATCACAGTAGAAGATATATCCTTCGATTTGAGCCTGATCTTGCTAATTACACTTGGTATCCACAGACTTTTAATTATACAAGGCAGTAAATGAATAGTCACCTTCACCTTCCATGTTAGTCCTGATTTTGATACCTATAGTGCATCTTCCTTTAGTTACCTTCACTCAAAACTAAAGAATCCTACCCCAATCAACCACTCTGGAATGCAATTTTAAAACTCCTTTGTGGAGCCGCCACTTTCTTCATAGGGTCTTATATCATTCACTCAGCTCTTCCACCTTCTGCAACATTTATTCAAAAGCAAGTCTATACAGTGAATAAAATAAAGCACTCATGGGAGAACAGGGCAGAGAGGAAGAGAAACATGACATCAGATTGTGCAATATATATACTTAAGAATACAAAATAAAAGAGAGGCGTGGATGTTTCTCACAAGCTAATGGAAGAAACAGTAGCAGGGAAACACTATGTGCTCCATGTACCATCATACAAAGAGAAATCAGAAAACTGACAGTAATTTTCACCAACGTTTTGCTTTAGTTTTGGGGTGTTATCTCCTGTCTTTTAAAATTAGTACGCACTCTGAGGCATAAACACTTCAACCCATTTCCCATTTACAACTGTCCAGTGTTGCCTCTTGTCTCAGGGCTGCTACTTTCTTCAACCTTAAGCACTTTTTTCATTCAGCAGATTCCAAATTCCCACTTGCACGTCTGTCCCCGTCTGGTTCCAGCCTCTGCTCCCTCTCCACAGGTTGCTATGGACACCAGAAACCTGCCTTTGAAACACATTTGCCAAAGGCAACCCAGCTCTGGAATACAGCATCCCTTGCATTTAAGTCACATACAAGCTGATTTTCAAAGCTAAGAACTGAAAGGTAAGTTTGGCATGAGCTTAGCGCAGAAAGGATCTTGACACTAACTGCAAAATCAGAGTAAATTGTGCAGTAAAAATCCACTTTTCGTGCGGGCTCAGGACATCCAAATGGGAAGTTACCATCAACGACAAACGCACATTCCTCATGGGAGCAATGACTTCTTCTTCTAATCCCTGATCCCACTGGAGTTTTATTTTCCATCCTGACTAACAACAAAACTATGCAAGACATAAAATTGTGTCCACTAGATGGTAACAGCAAAAGTGTAAGTAGCAAAGATTTATTTTTGCTAAATCACAATTGCACTGCAAACATACTTAGGTAAAATTCTTAAGTCACAAAGCTATTTCATCTAGATCACCAACAAACTTTTGCCCAAATAAAGGAAAATTAGCAGACATTTATGAAGATCAATGCACCTTTATTTCTGAAAGCAAATGTGAAACTAATGCGAAGTAACCTTGACAAAGGTAAAGTTCTGCTTCCTTAAGTGATAAAATCAAATTACAGCCACAAAAACTGCTTTACATCACTTGCATGGGCACACAGAAGCAAACTATTTTCCTTTTCTGTTTTTAATAAGAATTTCAGGCATCTATTAAACAAAACAATAAGAGTAAGTAGAGGAAAAAGAAGAAAAAAATCTCCATGTGCTTCATTATGAACTTCAAACAAAATAATGACAGCTTGCAATAATAACACGAAAAATTATATTTGTAGCTGTTCAAGTAAAAGCTTCTATTATTGTATAAAAATAAACTTTATTCCAAATTACCTGGATTTATTTCCTTCCCTAATACACGGGAAAACACCACAGTAAATACTGAAAGACAACGGAACTGTATGCAAAAATATACCCTCATGACTGCATATTTTCAGCAACCCAGATCAGTTTGTTTGTTGTCAAGGTTGCTTACAGTTTCATAAATAGTGCGAGATATACAACTTTAAAGCAAGGAAACTGTATTTGACCTATTTTAAAAGATTCTTTCAAGGGTTCAGTGGAAACAAATTATATCTGTGCAGGACTCCACAAGGTCTTAAAGCCTTCTGGCAGAACAAGTTCGGAAAAAATGTGTCAGAATTACACTCCTTTCATTTTTTTCCCTTTTACTTCCCTCGGCCTCTCTTGTTTTCTTGGAACTTCCATTTCACCACCACGGTGACAGGTTACATTTGACAGTTACAGTCTCATCAGAGCTCATTTACTGCAATGCACATAGACAAATTAGTGCCATGACATCAGGTAATTTGCATGGTAACTCCCAAAAGCCACAGCTGCATGAAAACACACATCTGTATAGATGCATCTTACACTGGTAAGCCTTAGGTAAGGCTTACTAAATAGCAGACAGTAATTTTGACTAAATTGTGGTTAACAGGTCTTTTTCTAGTCTGAAATGAGCCTGCGCAGGTATTTTTGCAGATGTGGTCCCTAAGCACGAACTGATGGGTATGGACTGCACAACCAAATCACAGCCAAACTGCACATTCACTGGTAATTGTAACTATCATTTGGCATGTGACCAGAATATGAATATTCCCATACATATCAAGATGGAGACGAGACCCATTACCAGGTGTTGACTGTTTTATACATTAACAAGGCAGATAACAAGAGTATCTAATTTTTCCATAGTACCTGTAATGATGTAATGATGTCCTCCCTCCCTGCCCCATAACTCTTAAGTGGAAACAGCTAGAAAAAAATGAGTCCAATAATGTCTTCATACTCATTAATCAAAAGGTTAATTAAAAGGTTCTTAGACTCCACTTGGATGTCCAGAAGTGAGAGATAAGAACATTTTCTTCTTCATAATCACAAAGAGAATGCAAACCCACATAAAAAGTATACAACTGTAGGCACCTTTTTTGTTAAATCCCAAACTAATTATACAAAATATATTCACTCAGATTTGGATCTGCACTGAAACATATTGAGAGCCATGGGACATTATTACTGTGCTCTAGACATTCTACCAGCCCTGCTCCAAAATTCATTGCTACCACTCTGAAGCAAGATTTTAATATTTCACACAAAGTGACTCCGTCTACCTACATGGTTGCACTTAACAGAGATGACACTCAAATGTGCAAAAACAGTCACAAAAATGTGTCCTACAGCCACATTTCCATATCCCTCTCATCATACAATGCTCTAAGTAATGTAAAGTACAAGTGTAAAACAATAGCATGGCCTAGCCCTTCAAAACAAGACTACATGTTGTCATTTATCTCATGTTTCTTGCAGTTATCACAATATCAGGAAATAAATCTCTTTTCCATCCTCAGTTTAGGAGCCATTCTTCTACATTCAAGCAGAGCTTTACACAAAATGAGACCGGCCTCAGAACTCCAAGGTCCTCAGCAAGCAAGTAATACACAGGCATTGTTAGAAAACAATAATACAACCCTTAGCCAAAATAACTTTTTTTTAAAATGGGACAACAGAAAAAAAAAAAAAACAAAACAAAAGCACACAGAACAACAACCAAAAAACCAAAAGGAAGTGATAAACAATTCTTTATTGACATTCTTTTTTACGCATCATAAACCACTTGTTTCTTTCAGCTGGGAAGAACAATGCACATCTTCGATACTACACCATTTCAGTAAACTGTACTTGTAAGAGTGAATTTGTGGAGTTTTGCAACTAAACATCGTCCTCACTTTCCACACTAAAATCAAATCCATTTTTGAGCTCTTCATTTGTAAGTTACACAACTTTTCAAATGAAGCTTTGAAGGCATATTAGAAAACATCTCAAAGTACTTTCAAAATATATGGCCTTACTAAAGAACTGCAACTCCCAAATACTACTTAAACATACTTTTGCTCAAAATGGCCTTTTCTGCCATTCTTCTGTGTGCTTTAAGTCCTGTCTAAGTTTAAGTTGAATAACTACCTTTTCTTGCAAACAGAACTACAGAAATCTAAGCTGTATGCAAAATGAACTAAGATTCAGATGCCTGTTTTAAAAACAAGTTTTATCACTCCCAGAATGCACATTTTTTTTCTTTAAAGGGAGATTTTCCCAAGCTGACAGACCAGACAGTTTTCAAGAATTATCAGCGTCACTTATGACAGTACATGCACTCCTGGATAATATGACAAATGTGGCCTTGTCCAGGACCAGGGACAGCCAGGAATTCTGCTCTAGTTAGTGATTTCAAATTAAATGGGTTCACATTTCAGCTAAATGCAATACTCAAAGATTTTTCACAGTTAAATTCTACAAACTTTTGTTGGCCTAGTGCTTAAGTCCAAAAAATAGGTACCATCCTATTCTGAGCATTTATACTCCCCTGAAGTAAAATAATCTTTAACAAGCCACCTGAAAAAGCATAAATCTTTACCACATTTTCAAGTGACATTAAATTCTATCTTATTATTCACATCCATAAATTTGGTCTTGATACTTTCTAAAAGACTTTATCTTCACATTCTCAAAAACACGTTAGAATGCAGTTGGAAAATGAGATTTGGAAACTGATGAGCTAATAGTAGACAAAGAAGACCACAGAAAGAGAACTAAACTTTCAGTACTGCATTAAAATCCAATTTTAGATAGAAGCAGAACTTAAAATATTAAGTCATCTCAAGAATTCTGTTGCCAGACTTCTACAAACAGATTAAGAAAATAACTGCATGACTGAATAGCAGTCTGGAAAACACGCTCCAGAGAGTTTCTCAAGGAACTTTTCCTAATTTATCACATAATTTGTCGAAATATGTGACTTTTCCATGGTATACAGAAATAGCCATAAAGAAAGGGGATTCTGAATGCTGTTAATAAAACCCAATATTTAAAAGCTATGGCCAGAAAGACTCGTTTCCTAGTGAATAAACCACAGCTTTTAGTACAATAATGTCAGTTTGATCACAGTTTTATATCTTTTGACAAGATAATCCTCCCTTTTTTCCCCATTTACAGCTCTTGGAAAACTAATTAACTAGAGGTAGAAATCTCAACTTAAGTTTAGATATGATTGTTCCATAATGAAACAGAAGAGCACTGGCATGACTTTCACAACGGCAAGCTCAAAGTGCAACTCAAAACATTTAAACTTCTTATCAAAAGTCCTTTCTGTCTCCGAGAAGCATCACAATGTACCTTCCAAAACGCTGATACAAACATGTCTACTAGACATGGCTTTAAATTACACGCAATTTCACCCACAACAAAAAGCTGCTATAAAAGAGCTCTCCTCTGTTACAGAAGACAAAACAGAGCCCTGTGAAATGAATTATTTACGTTCATCTTAAAGAAAGGGGTAGGGAAAGGGGGGGGAATTAAAAATAAATAAATAAATAAATTTAAAATTCGCTAACATAATGCTGCTATTCTCAGCTGGGAAGATGATTTCCTTTCTTTAAATCTATCCTAATGATTCAGTAAGAATCAGCTGAGAAGAGATCTTCACAAGCATTGGTAAGTAACTATAATAGTGTGGACAATTAAAAGATTCATTTCAATGTTTTTCTTCATCCCGCAATAAGGGAGAATAAAGTACATATACAGGACTGTTCCATTTCCAATTAATATATTTACCAACCAGAATGGAGCTTTGTTCTGGTTTTGCAACATCTTAACACTTCATCAACCTTATTCAGGCTCATTGATGCATCTTTAGATAACAAATGTGTTATATACCACTGAGTTAAGTCATGACTTTAAGAAGAAGCATTATCATTAGGAAATATATTTCCAGAAGTCTTCATATTTCATCAGTTACCACACTCAAATTCCTGCTATCTTGGCTCATTATTTTTCCCATCTCAATTTATCAGTAGATTAGAAGAATACAGATAACTTTATTCAGCGTAAGAACAGGCATTTGGCAAAGGTATACCTTATTCTTACAACACCTCTGCCTCACTTGCCACATCTGTGTTTAACCCAATGGAAATGAGCACAGCAAATTGAAGTCCATTCAGTGAATAAGACTGTAAGTGGACAGAAGATGTTTTCAGTTACAAGAGCTGAATACTGTTCTAAAGCACTACATTTATTTGGTCAGATTTCTATGACTATGAATTTGAATTTCTATGAATTCTATTGAATTCTAGACAAGCTGCATCACCTTTTTTTTTTTCATGTATGTGGTCGCTTACTGTTTTCATTGTTTTATAAATTGGAAGCTTTGCTCCGACTCCTTAACTTGGCCATGCCAGGCTGAATTCAGTGGGAGCAGCACTTGAAACATAAGCACCAACATATCAAAGCAACATTAAAAATTCCGGTTCCTGGCATTTCTATTTGGATGTCTTTTATTCATAAGGAGTATTGTCCTCCTTTTTGTTGATGAGAAGTATGTGATTTAAGTACTTTACCTTTTCTAAGGAGTGCTGAGATTTTTAGTGAGCGCTTTTTTTTTCTCATTTTACAATCATTCAGAACAGCAAAGAACCTACATATAAACAACTGAACATTCATGATTAAAAACTAGACAAAAATAATCCTCTATATAAACTGTGATGCATCATAACCGCAGCTTGCAGCTGGATTATATGGGAAAAACAAACAAACAAACAAACCCCATCACAAAACAAAACACACACAAATACCTGAAAGCAATGTCACAAAAATACAACTCACTAACTTTACACATAGTTCAAAATCAAAGAAGGTGCCAACTGAGCTAAGCCAAACAGTATCCTAACAAAGATTTATAATTTATAGAAATGAAGACAGAAAGAAAAAAAAATACTCAGAACACAGCACACACAGTAGGGCAATGTTGTGAGATTTTTTACTCTTATCCTTCAAAAACTGTCTTTAAAATGGTATTCAAATTTTGCAGGCTGCACTTGAGCTTCTTTGTAGCAAATGCCAAATAAGCAATTCTCCAGTTAAGTAAAACAGCAGCTCTTCTCAGTATATTAAAACTGACTGGTGTATAACTGGCACAGTTTTCTAAGGCAAGAGTAGAAACCACAGTAGATTTTTCCTTAGGAAATATGTATATAAGAGGCATTTGTTTGCTTCTGTTTTTTAGTTTCTTCTACTGAAAAAAACACAAAGAACATAAATTATGAGGTAAACCATCTTATTTAGCACTGGTTTTACCGGAAGTAGACAACTGTACTAACTTGGTACTTCAGCAAACTGATTTTGTGATTTGCAGCAAGACTTCCAAAACTCAGTGAAGGTCTGAACACTTACCAATGACTAAAGTTCTAATAATTCATTTTTAGTTTCTACAAAGAGGAAAACTGTCCACCCTGCCCACAAAGTACAAACTGTTGAGGTAATGCAACAAACAGCTGCAGGACAGCAACTTCAACACCTTACTGAACAAACATTACGGCCATCAAAAACATTTACAGCTGACTTCAGGAATGTAACGGGATACAAAGGCAGCCAGAGCTTTCGCATGGCTCTGCTCATACCTTCTCCTACAAGGAGCTTCCTCAAACCAGACTTCAAACTAAAAACTGCCAGATTGTATTGAAGTTCTTAACAGGGGTCAAATGCAAGGAGATGACAAAACAGATACAGAAGGATTATAAACAAGATTCTTCCTTGTCAGACAGGCCTTTGTTTCCAAGTTTGGCTTCAGTCCGTGGCTTTGTGATGCAGAGAAGTGTATGCTCCCATTTTGTACTTGGGAAACTACTTCCTAAGGTTTAGCTCATTCTTAACTATCTGCTTCTTCCAGATCCAATATATCAGCTTTTCTTCATGCTCTGCACAAGTTGCAGGCTCCTCTTTTTTTCTCCCCTTTGGTCTGCTCTAACAGGTAGTCTCCACAACTATCTCCCTCCTGAGCATACGCTCTTTCTTAACAAAAATGATGTACATTTCCAGTCTTCCAGAGGATTCCACATCATGCAGGCACCCTCCCCCCTTTTAAAGAAAACAGGAAAACTGAGAACAAACAGAAGAGATATCACACACCAAAGAATCTATAAGAAGCTTTAAATCACTGAACAATTATCCAGAAAGCTTTCTTGATAATTTATTCGACATCTGATTAAATGACAGCATGCAGTCATATTGCTGAAGTGCAACAATTATAAACCAGACAGACATGACAACATAATGCTTCAAACAGCCTGCGTGCCCCACTAAGACATTCCGCAAACCATAAAGACGCCTACAAGTTTCTAACAAAGATTAGCGGTAAGATTCTTTTTCTGTGGCCGCCGTAGCCTTTGTTCAAAACTGAACCTTATTTTAAAATTCAGATACACCTCCAGTTCAAATGTCTAAATATTTTTTTTAAAAATTACAGTGTAATTTCAAGAAATTAAGACAAAATTTCAGTGAATTATTCCCTTCCCTGCATCCTTTTAAGCAAATAGTACTTTTATATTTAAGTTAAATAAATCATCATTACTATTGACATGCTACAGCAGATCATAGGACAGGTCCTTTCCAAACATGCATAGAGACCAGTTTCTTTATAATCTCAAGGTCTCAGAATGTGAGGCAGACAGGCAGCAAACAATAAAATAACATAAAAGTGAGATGAATCTACTCAGCTGCATTTCAGTAGTGATATATTGGAAAAAGATTAAATACATGCAGAATATAGGCAACATCAATGAACTCGGCAAGACAGTGCTGGGCACCCATGGTCAGGAAACAGCCTCATTCCCACAGACTCTCTCATTTCAGCAGCCACTTTTAAAAGGAGTCTAGAATGAAATTCCTTAAGACTTAAAACATTTTACCAATCCTAGTACTTCATAATCCTTTTTTTCTCCTCCTTCTACACCCCCTCCTCAAGGCTGGTGTTACTGCCCTCCATTTGGACATCTATATTCTTAAAGGCAATCACAAGGTAATGATGTCCAAAGCAAGTATCAGGTAGGCCACTAAAAATAAAGTACATAAGATACATACTCCAACATCTAAGCATACTATAGTAAATCCTGTTTCTACTAAGAAAAGCAGCAAGAATGTTACTTAGAATATCTTCTGCTCCTGCATATAAACCTTTTCCTTTATTGGCACGTGATGTCTGGTAGTCTGGGCATTCATATATCATTAATATAACATTAACCTAGCTGCTTTGATTCACTTGCAAAAATGTTACCTAAACTACACTCATTATAGTACACTGTATCTTCAGACAAGAAGTGTTCTCTGAATAGAAAACAAATTCTAAAACTAACTTTGAAACTATTTTTTCCTTAGCAATGGCAACAAACCAGAATATACAGTCAGTTGATACCGTTCTGCTGACGTGGAAATTCATGACACTACCGTAACTCTGTTACTTGCTATACCTGCATGGCAGAGTAAATGATAATATCTAGTTATTCCACCCTTCTTGCAAATTGCCGCTAATAGAAAACTTAAGTCATTTGACCCTAACTAAAATTACTGCTTCATAGGAAAGTTACATGATTCAAGTGGTGGATAGCAAGATGCATTAAAACATCTGTCTCAATAGTTTCTGGAATAAAATACTCAATGACTATAAATAAAAGAAAGCAGCACCAGCCATTTGTTCCCATTATTGTATTAAAACCAGAAATTGTCAAAACTTTAAAAAATCTCAATTTCTCTTTCTGTCAACGAACCCTGACAAATACAAGAATAAAGCCACTAAAAAAGTCTGAATGAGAAGATACAGCTGATAGAAGTTTAAGTGAAGGACCAAAAAAAATTTGATTGAGGTCCCAAGTAAGAATCAATTAAGTGATCCATACATAAATATAAAAAGCCCTACTGATAAAACTACTACATGAATAAACTACTACATCACTCAAGAATTAAAAAAGAGCAAGGAATACTGAGAAAAGCAAGACATTGCAAAAGCTAGATCTTAATGTATTTGAAAGGCAGCCTATTTTCAATTGCATTAAGCAGCCAGGAATCTGAAAGAGAAACGCAAACAGGCTCAGATTATTGTAGATTTTCCTTATTGGAAACCTCTTCAATTTAAACAAGTATATTCATTTAACTTCGACATGAAACATGAGATGCAAATTCAAGCTTTTTGGAACTGTAAGGCAGACATTCTTCATCTTTACTACTCAGTCAGCCAAGTACTATCTGATGCAACAACTGCTGTGACCTGACAATAACCAGGATCAGTCAGGAATCAGACACTATAAATATAGCTGGCCATCCAGACTTGCAGTAATGCATTAGAAAACACAGCTTACTATCCTGATTTTGGAAAAGGAAAAATAATTAGCCTCACTATCAATGAAATTGCCAGAAATGCCAAAAAGCAGCCCTGAAGCCACTTCAGAAGGGAAGACCGCATGATCAGCCTCAGTCTCCTGCACTATTAGATGGTCAAAGTGACACTTCAGCGTTTAATCCTTGATGCAATGATTTAAACCTGCTAGGAAAATTATACAAAACACTGCTCATTTCACACACACTGCTGGATCCCTTCCATCCACGTTGTCTTCTCATCCACCCGTGACTAAAACCTAGCAAAGAGACCTGGGGAGCATATTTGAGTTGTAAAGCAAATACGTAGTAGTCGGACATGAATGACTTCTCCTTGAAGGTATTAGTACTAATTGCTGCACTTTATGTTAACTGTAACTGCTATTGTTTTGGTAAGAGCAGTTGCATCCCACTATAAAACTGATAGCGCCTGCAGCCCTGGCAGATGGAAGTGTGCAAGGTACAAGTTCAGATACTTCAGCCAATCTTTGAGTTTAGAGAAAAAAGTGGTTAAAGCCAGCGTTGAATTCCTGCACATCAACTGGGAGACTTACTCAGACATAGAAATGATTTTTTTTATTCTAACAGTATCACTAGAGTACATGAGGAAGAGGCTGCAATTTCTTCCATGTCTTCCTGGTGTGACAAAGCATTGTATCTCCATGAAAAACTCTCTATATAAATAAACTCTATACATAAATAAATCTCACATGTATTCATGAAAGTGGGTTCTTAATTATTCTGCAGCATCTCCTTTTATTTATTCTAAGTAAATAATCTGTGAACATGACTATATGGAGTTATAGGAACAAGCAAACTGGCATGCAGTTTACACACCACTTTCAAGAACCTGCTTAGAACTCTTGCACCTGCAAGAAATCTTAACTCCCATCAAGGTTTAAGGCAAGGCAACAATAAACCGTGGCAGATGCTCCCTGTTACACTCTTACCTCCTGCCACCCTTTCCTTTTGATCGGGAAGATGACAGGGACATAAGAGGAAAGGAAGAGAGACTTAAGACTTCAAGTTCGAAGGTTTTGAAGGGTTTTACTAATGCTACTAATAAATAGAGAAAATACACAAAATCAATCTTGAGTGCCCAAGATGGAGTTGGCGTCGCCGCAGCGGAGCTGGGTGTGTGGAGCTGGTGTGGCTCCAGCAGGTGCAGCTCAGGCCCCAGAAGTCATGGGCGGCACTTCACAGCAAACCAGAAACTGGGTTTAAGGGATGCGGGGCCTCAGGCCTAGTACCACAAGCACACAGAGAGGGTCCTCTTTAGATGCTGGCCACAGTCAAAGAGAGACAGACACTCGTGATCACCCTCTTATATAGGGGGTATGACAATAATAGTTGGTCAGTCTTAGTCACCTGTTCTGTCCAACCCTCCTCAAACACAGCCCTCTCATAACAGAATGTGGGAAAACTTATCAGTCTTTCTTGGCTACCATAGTAATAAATCTAAACATGAGCTTCTTCAGCGTTCCTTTGGCCTTCTTATCAGCACTGAGGACAGCATCTGAGGAAAAATACGCAGGCAGCAACTCAGAAAAGTACAGCCACCTAGAAGAACTCAGCCGAAAGGAAAAAACACTAGAAGAGAACTGGTCTTGTTTTTAACAAAACCAGGACACTCCTCTTAAAAAAAAAAGTTATTGTTGAATACTCCAGACCTTCAGGTCATTAGAGCTGTCATTCTTCTAACATTCTGACTGGAAGCCTCACAGCAGCTGAAGCAATAAATATTGACAGCTAGCTGGCAAACAGCAGAGATACCAGTGCTCAGAGTCTCCAATTTCACCTGCATCAGCACAGACAAAGCCTGGAAGGGACAGCATAACTAGGGCCTCATATGTTCATCTGTATTACTGCTGCTTTTGCCTGTATTAAAAGTATATTTTCCCCTCAATAAGACTGGAGTACCTTTGAACTTACCTGCTTTCATATACCATCCTAGAAAATCTTCAATTAACTATTAAATCCCATTGTGCCATACAAATATATAGTAATAAAGCTCTAAGTCTAGCTACAAATTGTACTGCAAGAAACTTCCAGCATCCACTTCCATCCTTTCATGCTTTTACGTAGCTCAGCTCCTTCTCCCCAGCTGATGCTTAGCAAGTTTTGCATATGAGGCCACACATTCCTTAAAAAAAACCCTAAAGAGTCAACTTAGAGCAAACACAAGAAAAGCTGTATGCCAAAATACGAGATCATCCTGAGAGCACATAAGAAAGAGAAGAAAGAATTAGTAAGGTGGACTTCAAATTATGAAATTGTATTGGTGATTAAGTTCTACTTTTCTCTCATCTCATAACCTCTACTTTGAGATAGGATCACAGAAGCTGTATGGAAATGAATTCGGACTTGCTTAAAGAAAATTAAAACAACGCAAAGCAACAAAATTCTTTCTTCCCACTGGAAGAATGTTGTCTTTCCAGCAATTCACTCTGCAGTTCAGACAAACTGCAGATTTGATAGTTGCTTTTTAGCAGATTTCATCCTGCTGCCAAGCTAAACAGATTTTTAAACAGAGGTCTGAAACAAAGACTTCTTAGTATAACCCAAAACGCTAGTTCTCAAAACTTCAGCTTATTATTTCATCTGAAGTGAACAGATTTTTACCCCTACACGGACACACCAATGATTATGGTCTATGTTTAGATTTGTAAGAATTCACCAACATACATTGTCATCACTTTCCTCAGCACACAGCTTCACTGGGGGAGCAGTGGAGACATCCTCTACCCTATAAACTTTTGCCTGCTTTCCAAATAAAGATACAAACCAAAACAAGCTTACCCTGTACTTGTAGCAGGCACTTCTCTTAACATGTTACCTCTTCGTTACTTGTGGAGATTCTTCCTTCCAGCTCTTGTAGATTTTCCTTTCTCTTTGCCTACCACTGAGTAGATTTCATTTTGATTGCAACATCTGATTAACTATATCAGCAAGCCTTTAGAGATGGCAGGCACACCCCTCCACATACATCACTTAATAAATAAATAAATAAATAAATAAACCCTCTAGGATTCTGCATCAGAAAAATCTTAAGACTACCACAACTGCACAGTTCAGTAGTATATAAGCGTAAGCTGGGTCCATTGCATGGGTGTACAGCATCTCAAAAGCAGCAAAGCACTGAGCTTTGCTTTAAACAGAGTAAATTAAGATTTCTGCTCTTCCACTGTAATGCTGCCAAATCAGTCTATTTGCATTATTTGCAAGATGTCAGTGTGGGCGTGGAAAGAAAGAAGTACTTAGTCTCTCTAGTGAACACTTAGGCTCAAAATCTCCTTTTACTCAAACGGGTGCCCTTGCCTAATTCTTTCAGGAGGTGGAACTGAGGCCAAACTATTGCTGAACAGGATGGCAATATTCCCAATAGTCTTGTCATATAGAGGTGAGATAGGACTGAAGTCTCAGTTTGTTCTTGATCGGTATGAGTCCAGGTTCCCTTCAGTGAAGATGCTCGTCCCATGCAGATGGAAGAAAGGCATTAGAGAGAAGGGGAAGATCTCACAAGTGGGGAAAAAAAAAAGATGGAGGACAGCAGCAGTAAGAATCTACATAAGTTTATCTGTAGGGAGTTTTATCTGCAGCATTTTATCCAATTTGATGCCACGAAGCATAGAACAAAGGCAGGGATGTAGATTTTTAAATTTAGTAGATTCAACCAGACATTAAAAAGAAATCAGTTCTCATTCACTTTTAAGGATTTCACCTTAAGAAAAGGTCTTTCAAGGACACACATGGGATTCTTTGGCCTTCTGAAAGCAAAATCAATTAAGCACAAGACTCAGTTCTTGTAAAGAAAATTTGTTTAGAAGAACCATGAGAAAAAGCAAACTAAATCATGAAACTTTAATTAATAATTATTTGTCAATAGCACTGACAAACCTGCTACAACATTAAGAAAAGTTACAAACATAAATTTTGGCAAAGATTAAGTACCTGAGGATCAGATTTCTATTTTCAGATTTCATTTAAAAATTAATCCTTAGTCATCATGGCAACAGAAAACTAAATCATAACAGCCTAAAAAACAAACAAAATACTCCAAAACTTGTTGTGGATTAACCAAAAACAAACAAACAAATCCAACTCATTTTGAATTCTCAGTCTTCTCCTACACTGATACGCAGACACAATGCTGTATGATTCCAAATTCTGCAGTTGGTTATATCTCAGTTACAAACCTAGTCTCTTCACCTTGTTTGATAACATTGGGTTTAATTAACAGAATGCTGAAAACGTTTAGAGAAATTGTAACTTTTGAGAGTTTCACTGTTTTATTCTCTTGCATAAGATCACATGGTTACTAGACACACGCATGCTAAATATATTGCATGCTATCGCGGCAGCAGGTCAGTTCTGTACAAGCTGCTTGTATTAAATTTCTCCTATAAGCGACATGAGAGTTTAGCTCTGCTATAGCAAATATAGGAAGAGGTCTCACATTCCAAAGAGCCATGTGAAGGGAAAAACTATGCCAACAGAGTCCTAAGTATGCCAGTGCTACTTTAACCCATTTACTATTTTTAAAACACACATGTAAGCCTTGCATTTATGTTATCTATATTATGAATTTTTAAGATTCAAAACTCCAAAGCTAATTGGTTTGTCTTAGTCTCTTACTATGAAAACTTAAGGAAAAGGTCACAAGATTATGGTCAATAATATATGACGTGTAAGACTGATGAAATTCAAAACAGATGTTATTAACTGAGTAGGATATTCAACCATATTTGAAATGTTTTACTGGTTTATTAAACCAACTGCATACACAGTAACTACTATGACACATTTATATAAGTATCTTTGCATACAGTTCCTAAATTTCACAACAGATATCCTCTATAAAAGATACCAACATATAAAAAAACCCACACATTGTCTCTACATGTATTGACATATACAGAAATACACACACTGGCATATAAAAAGTACAAGCAAATCTGAGTTGTCAAAATTAATGAAGCACACACTAGAAATATTTTATCTGCCTCTGTCACAATGCTTTCTGATATCATACTACAGAAGAGGATATCGCTGCAGAGAGTGCCAGCCTAATAGGGAAAGGAAGGTAATCTCTTCTTAACACTGCCTATAGACTAACACGGGGGGACATTTCAGAAAATGTATTTCAAGGCCTCAGACTGCTGTCTTGGAGGACGCTAAAATAAAAGGGGAATAGACATGATCACAGGGGTCAAGAGAGATTAGAAAAGTATCAGTCTTCTGCTAGAAGAATTAATCCTCTCTGTAAGCACAGAGGAAACCTTAACTCCCAGTAAGCTTCAGCACTGCAGTAGGACGCATGGGGAATCATATGGAACTTTGGTAAATATTTAGGCAGCTAGTCCACATAAAAATCTCAGCCTGTTGCTACTCTAGAAAAACCATACCCTGAAGTTTACAGTATGGTCCTCATTTATTGACTAGGTTTCATTTTGCACTAAGAGATCACATTAGAATCACCAAATAATCTCTATCATAGCAGAGATTTTTTTTTTTTTAATGAGCCAGGAGAAACACTTATATTAGCTAGATGCAGAATAAGTATTCACATAGTGTCACACATAAGCACGATGGAGATACTTTATCTGGTCAAATAGCATCATACTGACTAAGTGCTAATACACAGCAGTCCTCTGCCTGATAGCTTTAACATCAAAACTGGGCCATCTTTGCACTTAGAGGTTTCTGTGCAGCGGCTGGTAAGAATTCCCCAACCCCCAGCCCATGGGAGTGCAGAAGTTGTTGCTGCAAATTAAAACCAAAAAGGAAACAAACGAACAAACAAAACATAACTTACCAAAAAACAAACACACACAAAACAAACAAAACTCCACAACAACAACAACACACCACCTCCTCAAGAACCATACTTCATCTCTGCATAACTCTCAAAAACATGCATCTGGATGAATTGTAATGTTCCAATTGTTTACTTCTGCTAAACTTTGCATTTGACTTGCTACTGGCTCAAATATTTAAGCCATCACTTCCTTATCCGCATCAATCTTGAATCTCTTTAATACATAAATCTGACAGAAAACCCGTTGTCTACCCACTGAGAAGATAAATGAATTAAAGCTCAAAAAAACAGCAGAGAAAGATAGGAAGATGGGAGGGGGAGGGGGCACAGAAACACTTCTGGCTTACTTGCAACTATCTCAAAAAGAAAGAAAAAAAAAAAAAGAAAGAAAAACACACCACAAAGAATAAACACCTGAAGTCTGACATTAATTCTTCCAGATCCTCACACCAAAAATCATATGCAACATAGCTTCAGTTGTTCTTATCACTTCATTTTAGCCCAGTCACATGGCATGCCATACCCCTCTTAAAAATCCTGTTCTGCTCTGTCATGCTGCCAAAGAACAGGACAAGAGATTGTTAAATTGCACCTAGGCAGGGAGATGAGGATTAAGGCATTTGCACCAGGGTCAGAAAGCAATCAGTCAACTTCCAAGGCAAGGCACCAATCCTAAATTTCCTCAATGGCAAAGCACTCAAAACAAGGCAAGGTCTGCTGATAAAAGTAACATTTGAAGCTAAAGCAACAGATTAGCAGACACACTTTGAGGCACAGAAGTCCTCCAGATCACAAATTTTTAATTTAAGATATAGGTATAAGTTGGAGAACTAAAAACAAATGCAGAAATGCAGCACTCTCACCAGAAAATTATTACTTTTTTTTTTTAATCTTCCATATTTGTATATAGCAAGAGTTGATGGAAGTTACATTGGGCAGAATGAAGTCCATAGTTAAAGCTAATGCTTCCCAGAGTCAGACATCCATTTGGCGAGGTCAGCTTACAGCAGAGTTGAAACTACCACCACCATCATCTACCTGTTATCAACACTACCAGATCTGTACTCTGAACAATTCAGAAGCCTCTGTCATACATACAGATCAAAGTCAGGCAAAATTTGTTACCTCCCTAGTTTTCCTGATTTGTTAAAAGCCACCTGAGCAAAAGTTTTCTTCTTAGGACAGTCAAATCCTGGAACTACAACTTTTACTAAAAGCCACAAACGTCACTGTAGTCTAATCATCAAAATGAAATACATAAACAAAAATAAGATTTTTGGTTTTTTGTAAGGATAACCTATTTAAATTTGTCACACAATTATGAAGAATTTCAAGCCTACTTTTGAAAGCATTTCATGCAGCAAGGCTTGCTAAATCAAAGAATATTAATACATTCTCACAATACACAAAGACTTACCAAACCACATTTAATAAAGAAACGAATGGAAAAAGAATAAATGTTGGTGGGTGCTGACTGTCATTTGTTTTACTGGAACATATCAAACAGTTTCAGTACTCTTCTGCTAAAGATATGAAGAAAAGCAGAAACAGGAATTCACAGCTACAAACCACACAAGACCTCAAAATGCAGGTGACATTGCCATCCACATCTCACTAGTGAACAGTCATAACTGAATATATTAACTCAGTTTCTCAAAGACTTTAATAAGTGACAAATATGACTCTCAAGATGTGTTCTCCATGAAGAAATAGGTTTGCTCCTTCTAGGTACTTCAGTTTTGTGACACCATGGATTTTCAGGTGGTGGGGATAACAATTAAATAGTTTCTCTGTGTGGGTATCCTAACATGCCACTGACTCACACAGGTACATTAAACTAGTTTAAAGGCAGCCTGCATACATCTATCTACACACATGTATCACAATATAGCCTTACCTTGATCTAAGAGGGGATCTGAAGAATCCTAGCTAAAGAGACTGAACACCTATTTTCCTGACTTTGGTCTCTAATCTGGTAAGGCCTATAAGCTTGTAACATGTCTAAACATACTGCACAGACCTGGATGCACAGGTCTAAGGTCTGGGTGAAGAACCTTCTGATTTTAGGACATTTCATATATAAATTGCCTGAGACTAGCAAAACAACACTAAAACCTAGAAACACCTTTCAAGGAAGAATTATGAAAACAATATGGACATTCTCTTCCCCCATTATCCAAATGACTGTGAGCATTTCTAGATCCTCCCATAGGCAGTAAGGCTGAGACCTCCTGTAACAGGCACCACAGGCAAAGGAAAGTTCCCTTCACCTTGACCAAAGCTCTGGAATTCCAGAACAGCATTTCTCAGCCCACTAGCACGTTCCAGAAATTAAGAGTGGCAATGCAAGTGCAGATCTAGAGCTACATACATTAGATTGAACAGCGAGACTTCAGCATCTGTTGTAGTTCTCAAACAGAAATGTATTGTTTTGCAATGAAGGACTGCAGGTATGTTCTCTAAACAACTATAAGTTGAATTAGGTATCACTCATTTAGACATATAGTTTACTTTAATCATGCTCAAATTGTCTCCTAGTGCTAAAATAAAAGTTAAATAATTTAAATTAGTATGGGACTACAGCAGAGGAGAAGGAGACAAAGACTTGGATTTAAAACCTTCTGTGAATGCCAAAAAGAGAAAAAGACAGTTCCCTATATGCACATGGACCATTAGAACCCATTCACATATTTGCCAAACATGGTTTTACATATTTTTTTAAACAGTGTTTTAGAAAGTCGTGCTAAGCCAACTTGTGTATTTACTGTAAGACAGCCAACATGTTGTATTATAAAGAACACAATAGCAAAATCTGACTAATAGGTATGAAAGAAAACACATTCACTACCATGGGAACCCTGTCAGAATTCACCACTATGACAAGTGTTCTACAGGAAGCTTTTCTGTGCTAGACTACTTCTCCTAATAATCTCTCTACTCATAATTCTAAGACATAAACATTAGTAGCATAACAGGGAACAAGCACACAGGCAGTGTTGTCACCTTACAGCATTTTCATCTAATATGTTTAACAGACACAAGGAAACATGGTAGACAGAATACCAGAATAAAATCACCAACACTTACACCATCACCACAGCCAAGGATTTAGCCGGAACATAAAAACTAATTCACTTAAAACTCACTGTAAGCACAGTTAGTGAATGTGGGAGAAACAAGGGGAGGAATTTAAAAAAAAAAAAAAAAGGAAAATAAAGAAATCCACATCCACCACAAAAACATAAGCATTACAAGAAATGCACCAAATTCCGTTGAAAGTTGACTTCATCTAACCTGGTCTAGAAGTTTCACTAGAATAATTCTGTTGTAACAAACTGAACCATAGTAAAATGATGCCTATACCAAGCTTCAGGGATGCACAGCTCTAACACGAAGAGAATCAAGTTCCACCTCTCAATCTTCACTTATATTGCAACTCTATATGTAAGAGCACTAGCAATACCAGCAAAATGACACCAGACAGACTTTAAACATTAAACTACACATAGGACTTGCCAAGTTACTGCCATTTACAGGAAAAGCTCAAGAAATCTTGCAGCACACACAGGACATTAACATCCAGTTAAAACTACTTTTCTCACTTCCTCCGTGGAGGCAGTATATAAAATCCACCTGGAAGCAGAAACTCAAACATTATGAGGATAATTAGCTTTTAACTATGTTTCACAGAGTCCAAGTTAGTCTTTCAATGATGGTGTGCAAACTCGAACACTACATAATAGAAGGGTTCTTTGCAGGGTTTGAGAGATCAAAAAACAGCACCTAAACATACTGATGTAGAAGTTTAATTAGACTCCAGAATGGAGTTATCAATCCAAAACTAGAACAAACTTTCCCCAGAAAGCACTTCATATGTTGAAGTAATAGACTTAAATTCTCTGCTTAAAGTCAATTGTTGTATACCTAACATTAGCTATTGAGGATCTGAGCATTTAAGCAAATGGCCAGTTGAATCACACTAAATGCTGAAATCCATTTTCAATCAGCATGGCAACTTGGTACACAGTTTTGGGTTTTTGTGAACTTCAGAAAAAGAAGTCGCCTTCTAAAGAAATCCAAACAAAAAGATGTCTTCCAGAAAACATAAAATAAATCACATTGCAAGGAGCATCCTGAATGTATTGTATATAAAGTTCCTTCTCCTGCATAGTTACAAGAAACAATATTCTAATGCTTTGTTCAATATTGTAGCAACTACAATAACAACCACAGCACAAGCTCTTCCGAAAATATGTGTTTTAAATGCAGAACTTGCCCTTCAGAATTAATATACCCACAACACTCTTTTTCATTAATATATGCAATTGTTTCCTTGTCCAAATTTGTACATTTGTCTGAGGAGATGGAAATGCAAAAGGAAGACAATTACAGAAAGTAGACAAACCCAGACACACAGTCTCAAGTAAGTAGACACGTTAATGGTAGAACATTTCAAAGTTTAAATGTCTGAGACCAGAAATACAAGTAAATTTGAAACAAAGAGGAGTTTAAGGTAAGATGAGGCTCACTCTGTCTCAAGCATAAAAGCTGATAAGCCAAGCCAGACACACTCAAAATACAAATATATATTAAAAAAAAAAAACCCACAATCAAAGCAAAAGAAAACCCTTGGAACTGAATTTTGTATCTTCATTCCACTTGTATCTTGGTTGAAACAAAACAAAAGCTGCTTTCTAGTTTCTTCAGTTGGCTGTTGACAAAATCCTGAAGGAAAATATCTGTAAATCCTAACACAGGTGGGCTGAAGCATTCATGTTCAACATCCGGTTACACACACACACACACACATATATATATATATATATATATACACACACACATATATACCTACTCCTTCCTTCCTCCCCTGTGGCCCAAACACTGACACATCTCTGAGGGTGCACTACTTGAAACCCAATGATTGGGTTCGCTGTCCCTTCACTGTTCCAATAGTGCTAACAGGTCAGACTATTTTAAGATAAGCTAATTATGCCAGTGAAGTATCTTATAAGCCATTAAGATTAAGCAGAAGAGACCATGAAGAATTAAAAGCAGTGAAGTACAGATAAAACAGAAGCAAGAATTGTAATCTCAACTGTTCAAGATAAGCAGCCTGAAGGATTCCTCATCAGATTGCAAATCCAAATTTTAGTCTGTACTTAATTTCTCCTGCTTCTAACAGTTTTTCTAAGCACAAAAGAAACTTCCCATGCAGGGCTGTTGTTCCTTACACCTTCAGAAAACTAGTAATTCAAGTCTTTGAAGAACAACACAACAAAATCTTTGTCACTTGCTTGCAGGCATTATCTACATGCACACAAGACAGCTACAAAAAACATAGATGCCTTAAAAGAACTAGATCTGAAGAAAAAATCCTCAGATTATGAGTTTGTTACACAGGAAGTTTTGAAGAAGTTTATCAGATCATTTTCTCATTAACATTTCATTACAGGAATGCATGATGGAAAAGCAGGTTGAAACCTCTTTTGAGGACTAGTCAGCCAGTACCTTCAGGAATATTGTAGTAGGTTTTCATTACTGAACGATTCATCCTTAAAAATACTATGTTTTTTAAAAAATGGGATCCAGAAAGTCCTTAATAAAACACAGATATGAGCCTCACATGCAGGGGTGGGGAGAGTGATTTAAAATAAATTTGTTAGTATCTCTAAGAACAAAACAAGATATTCCCTCAACTCTTCTGTTCTCTTTCCTGGGGGGAAGGGGGAGAAGAAGAGGTGCAGAGGAGATTATAAACAAGGTGTTAAAACAGAAAAATCTAAATGGTTTCTAGACAAACAGGTCTTCTGACTTTCTTTGATGCAAATAAGCTCTTGCTCCCCCACCTCTAGAACATACGCATAAGAGAAGCAAACTGCTGTCTGAAACTCTATGCAATTATGGTCCAACATCTCCCAAAGGAAATGCTGAGGATAGTTGCAATCACAACCCAATGAGTTCCTGTTCTAGATCAGAGGAATCAAATCCTGAGCATAAATGCTGTCTAGTCAATTCCCTGCACAAAAATCCCCAAACACTACAGAATTTTGCAAAGAGCATCCTAAGCAGACTCGCTGGGTAGGAAGAAATCACAAGTGTTCTATACAACCATCTTCCCATATACTTCCAAACAGGCATCATCAAAATGAAGATGTCTTTGGGATTTAACTTTATTCTGCTGATTGAACAAATCGCAGCCTAACATTTAGATCAAATCAAATACATTAAAAGGAATGCAAATTAAGAAACTTAATGCAGAGCTTTAAATCATCCTACCTTTAAGAGTTTATTTCCATAAAATTAAATAAAAACACTTAAGAAAATAACACTGTTTACTGATAAAAGATTAGGGTATTCTCAATGATGGCACTAATATCTTGAAGACGAAACTATTACCTAAAGCTTTCTAAACCTGCTTTTCTAATAAAATGAGGTTTACATGAACATAGCCTATTCTCCTCCTCGTTAACAGTTTCTGATTTAATTAGGCAGTTGTGCAACAGTAAAAGTATTTATTATTTTTAAGACTTTCTAAAGTGCTGCAGAATGTTTGACCCAGTGGTTGCTCTCAGCCCCTGACCTGCTGTGAGCAGAGTGGCAGCAGGCTCTGCAGGATCACTCGGGCACTCAGACCAGCCACCGCTAGCAGCCCAGTTAAAATACTTAAAGAACTTAAAAGAAATATACTGTATACAGGGGATAGTCTGAAAGATCAAGGAATAACAGAAGAGTTAAAAAATAAGAGAAGTGGAAGTTCTACAAGGTTTATTATTTGCAAACCCACTACTTTACTATTACTGTTCAGACTATTTTAAATTTATCTCCACTGTTTCCCCAAGCCGTATTTTAATTCCATAAATAAAATGCGCTATAGTACACAGAATAAAAATTTTCATAAACATACTGTCTTTGTTCTTACCTCTTGCCTGTACCACACTTCATTTGCTCCTGAGCAACCCAGCCATAGAGCTGGAATCCTTTTATCTCATGCAATCGCACTGGTTATGCTTGCCTAGAGCAAATACTAACAGGTCTAGAGATCCTTTAATGACTTCTGTCTCCTCTTAGACGAAAAATTAGAAGGCGAAAAGAAGAAGAAACGGCAGCAAAACCCAACAGCCCCCGTTAGTAACATATCAAGTCTGTTATAGCCTAGGCTTCTTTTGCATTATTTCTTCAGTCTTGTAGCAAGACCTGATGGTTATGTCCATTCATAAGCTCCACCAGGACCCCAACTGCTGCACAAGCACATCTGGCTCACCAGAGGGTGCTGCAGGGGCTCAGAACAGGAGTACACAGCAGATGGGGGCCTGGATCACAGCCTTCTGACATGGGGCAAGTCCTTTTCCCAGCTTTTAAAAAAATAAAGAGGTTTTTAACTGGGCGTCTTAGTAGCCATTAACGTTTTGATCTCCTCTCCAATCACCTCTTTTGAAGTGAACAACTCCATTATTTTCTGATAAATCCAGTGCAAGTTTTACATAAGCACCTTGCGCTAACACACTGTTCCTTGTAAATACACGTGTACTTGACAACAACAGGGTTCATGGACTCATTTTAGGGCATCCTCAAAAGATAACTCTAAAAAAAAGGATGTCATCATTACGTTTAACTTGACAGTACAGGAGTCCATCTCCTCAGCAAAAACATATGCAGAACCTACAAATAACAGAAAAAAAGACTGCAACCCACTGAACTAGAAAAGTCTCATACACAGGGCACGACAAAAGTACCTGCAGAAAGATTTAGTGAAAACCAGCCCCAGTGGGTAACTGTGGTCTCTCAGGTTATATTTCATCTTACTGTGAATCCAAACCTCCTATGAACATATGCCTGTAAAAAACAATCCAACTAGGAGCATCCTTCAGAATACTAAGACAGTAACAGTAGTTGAAATTTTCAAATCCCCCATAATCCCATTTCATCTCCTGAACAAATCATTAGTCTTTTGAAGTACTTTCCTCTTATTTGTGTAAAGCATCTAAATTACTCCAGTTTTCAGGAACGTTAATAACTTATGGTTTAAAATCCAGAACTTTCAATCATTCGAGCACCACATTTTACTAGTTCCCCAAAGCTCCTAAATTAGCAGTGATCAATACACTGACCAATAGCTTTGTTTTCTTTTAAAGGAAAAAAATTATTTGACAATTATCGTAAGATAACTCTTGTTGCTACACCCCTCACATTTCAACTCATTACCCATGACAAAGCCTGGGGGACTTCTTGAATTTCTCTGTGCCCTCCACCAAGAAAAAATGTTCTGTATTTCTGTCTGATTTTGTAAAATAGATTTGGTAAAATAAAATACCTTTTATATTTCAGCTAATTCAACTGATAGTTTCCCATTACTTTTTTGATGACTATTCAGGTCAGCAGTTTTCATATTTGTGACAAACAAAACATCAAGCAGCTACTTAAAACTGAAAACTACTCTTTGACATTCTACCATGTTATTACATGCTCTACATAGTCCTCATGAATTTTCAGATTACGTGCGTTAATAGCTAGAACTTCTGCAAATATATCCATATTCCACTTGTCCAATATCCAGTGAATGCCTGCTTCTACCTACTGCCCACATCTCTCTTCATCCATGCAGGATTTTGCCTCCTTCTCCTGAAGAAGTTCATCTAATTTAGTGCTTCCAAACGGGAACCATTAATACTTTTACTGCTGGTACGTTTTTCATAGTTGAGCCCAATATCTCTCAAAGCAAAGACCTTCATATATGCTTCAGCGACAAAAAGTTAAGACACTGCCATTTGGAGTGCTATGAACAAAGATAAGGAGAATAACAAGAGAACAAAACAAACAAAAAAAACCCCAAAACCAGCCACAAAAGCCCTAACACTCCAAAAGAAACACAGGGGGATATTACAGAAGTGTCTCAGAGGAAATCCTTCTTCTGCACTCAAAAGCTTCAAATCCCAAAAGCTAACTAGCCAAGCTAATGTGTATTATCAAACCCAGACTAAAAAACATAATTTGACAGCCTACAGGCTCAAAAATTTTACCAGAAAACACTTTCCCTTTCTGTACACATCAAGTGCAACATTGTATCTCTTGCCATACCTTTTACTTTCTCCCTTACACTCCAAAACCAAGGCTTTTGAGCACAAATTTAAAACACCTGAATTGCAGTATCATCATAACGTTACACAAAAATTTCAAGAGCTTCAAGGAAAAATAAAAATATTTAGTTACTGAAAAATTTACTTTATTACCCTCACTGCAAGACAATATAATTCAAGCCCAGAGATGATGGAACATCCCATTTTTTCCAAATATTCTCAGAAGACTCAGTGCTTTGAAAGTTCACTCTGGAAAAAGCAACATTTTTGAATTGCTATACATGCCAACTTACTAGCAGTCATTGTCGTCAGCTTACAGTTTTTAAGACAGGATGCATGCAGTCATATCAGGAAGAGGGCAGTTGCTGTGAAAGAATGATACCAAAAACAAGATGTCCTTAATGGTGATAACCTTACACAATGTTTCTGAGCTATACTACACAAGTTCTCCACAACAGTAAAATGGTAAATTAAATACAATTCAAAGCATCTAGAGAAAAATGTCCACTCAAAACCAGTCACTTTTTTGTTGGTTGTTTTTTTTTTTCCCCTCAGGTATGAAAAACACAAACACACCACAACACTATTATAACAAGTATTGCGGATTTGGTTAGATTCAGAGGGCAGGGGGAGGCAGTCACCTTATTCTGACACCTTTCAACCATTTCTTTAATGGACACTGCCAAGGCAAGGCTGTTCTGACCTTTACGACCTCTCAGCTTTTTGTATGGATATGTGTATCTGTGTGTCTCTCAAGGTTCAACTACTTGCTTACTCTCTTCTCTTACAAAGGTTTGTAATTCTTCCATATCCCATCGTTTTAGACTTATAATACCTTCCCATGCATCTGAAGGAATGCCAAAATTATCTCCTCTGACTTCTTTCTCTCAACTCTGTACTCCAATATCTTCAAGAAATAAATGTTTTAACAGCATGGCCATAGCACAGCTCGTATTTGTGCTCAAGCTTATACAGCTAAAAATTTAATAATTTATGCCCCTTGACCTTCCAAACATTTTAAGCAATCACAGAAAATTACAAGATCAGACCTGTGTATATCGGTACAGAATTCAATACTGACCACAGCTTCCAAGTACTACTGCAAGTATTGAGATGATATATCCGCTTTACATATTCTCACAGGTCTATGGTTAGCTTTCAAACAATAAAAATAACATTAGTCCAACCCATGCAATTCTATATTACAATGTTGGAAGCAATATGGTCTTCAAATGAAGCCAAGTTTCCAAAAAAAATTAAGTAAATGGAAAAAAAAAAAAATCCTTCTTGCCCCCTAATTATCACAGTAAAAGTATCAGGAGCACAAACCCATCCGTTTTAAACCCCACCCTTTTAGGTGATCTCTGACCACCACAGGGAAGGTAAACACATTTTTCTCCTAGTTCTCAAAAACAAACCAAAATACCACAAACACAACACAGTGAAAGGTGCTTTGTCATCAATGCCTGGTACACAGATACTCAAAGCAAGCACTTAAAGCAAGAAACTACAACAATGCTTGGCTGATAATTCCTAACACCTACTTTTTAACTTAGTGTACTTAAAATAGCCATGCAACAATAGGCATGTGAACTACCAGTGAAATCCAGCTGAGCACAAAGCAATACAGAATGCACTTCAAAACTCTAGGTTGGCCCATAAGGACTTCGGCAGAATTCAGAAGCTCTTCACGGACAGAGACAAATATAACTGGGAGACCTACCTAATTAAGCATCACTAACATTTTGAATATAAAGTAGTTAATTCCCTGAAAAATAATTCAATTAATCACAGTCTTATTAAGGAGGATGTATTCTCATCATACAGGCACACTTATACTGTTACAATACATGGGGAACAGAAAGCACAGTGCTTGCTGTAGAAAAGGTTCTATATTCCCCTGCATGAAAATTTTGGATAAAAGAGTGGCCACAAAATCTACCTGTCTTTATCTGACAGTCATTCCTGCCTAATTCTTCACTGCAGCCCCAGATTAAGAAGAAAAGGAGAAAGGAAGACTAGCGTACATACAACTTAAAATACTCCGTCTCAGTGACTGTTTGGGTGGAGGGGTGGAAATCTCAGGAACAGACTTGTCTTGTAAGATATTAGATCCTCTTTAGTGTCAAATAGAAATGAGAGTATACAGTACAAGGGTTTATGCTCCTAAGGAAAGGCATACTTGAGTTAGGGATAAAGAAATCTAGAAAAAGTCTCGCAGAACCATTAAACACAAGTCTAAACAGTACAGTTGACAAACAAAAATACGAAGTGCCTTAATATGGAAGAAAAAACATCCCTTCCTTTCAACTCCACAAGCAGTAACTTGAAAGATCATTAGAATAAAAATGCACCATATGAAGGGGGTGGTAAAGGTTAGAAATCTAGATCAGATGCTTACTTTAAAATAAACAAAGCAAACTACACTACTGTGGGCTACACACTTAACTCTCCATGGCATTATTTATTAGCTGGTACTCTACCACAGAACACATGCTGAGGGAGGGGTGGGTTATTGTCACATTACACAGTTGAAGTCTGTTTTTAACTCTTAGCAATAACCTAAAATGTATTTTCATTAGCTGCCCAAAAAAGTTCCTGAATTCTTTTATTAGAAGGTCAACAAAATTAGCTTGGGGGAGAAAAGTAAAATAATGTCTTGCTGTACTCTTATGAACTTCATAAGACGCCAAAACCACCTTGTAAACATTCAGGGAAAAAGTCAGCTATATTTAGGTATTTCAGGATGCGATTGCATCTCCAAAGACTTTATTCATTTCACATGATAGGAGAAAGAGTTAAACTGAAACCATATTCAGTATCACTTCAGCAATGCACTGGCTAGTCCATTCAAATAAGCATTACATGAGCCTTTCAGCACAAGCAGTAAAACATACAAGAAAATAAAAATGGTGCATTTCTCTTCCCTGCTTACTTTACCAGATCTAAAAGAATCAAGTCTGAATGCAAGACAATAGGCACCAAAATTCTGAATTTTGTTCCATCTGATCAGTTGCAGAACACATTATTACACACGTGAAATAAAATCTTTCAAATATAAGAAATGTGAAAACTTAAGCCACTTAGTGTATTAAAAAGTTATGCAGCATATACGCCACCACATGATGTTCGAATTCAAAGTAAGTTTTGTTTCAATGAGATGGAAAAGTATGTCCCAGTGTTTTGCACACACTGTCAGGCTGCTGTCACAACTAAATAGGCCTAAAGCCTAAGTTTTATACAGAGCATTTAAGCCTGTGCCTTTTCAAAATAAAAATTTGGTGAGGTGAATAAAATGCGCTAATGTTATGGTTTAGAAAACATGTTTTAAAAACAGAGCTGAAACACACATCTCTCACCCAAGGCATAATGAACTACAGTTAATACTAATTGGAGGTATTTCTTACTTAGGAAAAAAAAAAAAAAAAAAAAAAAAATTATCAGTTCCCAAGCTAATACATGTTTGCACATTACACAGCATTCTACTACACTACTTTTACTATTGTTAGACAACTAATCAGCTGTGTTTTGTTATGCACAGCATGATCCAGAGCAGGTGAGGCAGCACCGCACAGCGCTTCTGGTCTCTCTGCAGCAGCACCTGGGTGCAGAATTCACAGAACGACATCAACAAGTTACCTGAGAAACTTGGCTAACCTTCTAAAATAAAACGCGGCAAAGCTTGGCTGCCCACACTAACCAGTTTAAGGTAAAGTGCACATAATTCAGCTCCAATAAAGTTTCTAAATAACACAAGTCTTCTGCCATAATAAGATATTCTATTATCCAGAATTATTTCAAGTTTTAATTCAGCCAAGTCCTTCTCATCTTACTAGTCCAATGTGAGTCAATTCTATAGATCAATTTAGGTAGCTTCATAAAAACCAGTGTTCACTTATTTCTTCATCCCTTGTGTCACAGAGGGAAAATATTATGTGAAATTTCAGGAATCTAAATCCAGATATCTACAGATACACAAAGCATTCTATGGTCCCACTGTAAGCACATTGATTTAAATATGCACACACAAAAATGAGGAAAACAAGCAAATATACAAGCCAAATGTTAATGTATTCTACCATAGCTTACAATCTGCAAAGGTATTCTCACAAATAAATCATTAGAAATGCTAGAATATTAAGACTAGTTGAGATGAGTCACAGTGGCAGAGAGACAGACTGCCATCTCCACTCCAGTCGTTCTGAAGAAGATCCCATCCCTCTCACTGAAGGATTCTTCTCATTTACTGATGATACTCCTCTAATACTACCAATGGACCATGTCAACTACAGATTTAGAAAAGATTATGGAGGAGAAAAGTAACGAACCAGGGTACTGGGTTATTTTCCTTCCTAAATTCCAAGCTGAATGCCCTCAATCAAACAAGGCTCATCTCCAACTGGCCAGCACTAGTACAATCCCTTATATCAAGACACATTGTTCCATTCTCTCATTTTTGTTTTGTTAGCTGAATAAGTACAAAATTTTAAAATGTAATTTTGAAATTATGCTCTTTACTGACTAAAAGTGTTAAAATTACATCCTTCATTACAATTCTTCTAAATTATGTAATTGAAAGACATGTCATTTTGTACATATTCTAGCAACTAAATGAAATAAATAGTTTAAAAGAGGAACCTCACGGTTCTCCCTCAAATGCAAATCCCTTGTTGGAGAGCAGCAAAAAACCACAAAATATATTCTAACATGTAAGAGTTAGAGATAAACATTTTAAATAATTTTTAAAACAGACAGATTATAGGAAAGTTGCTCTGATACCTTTCATGCAGGTCATTTGCACACTAGCTAGCAATAATAAAACAGAAATACCAAAATATAGCTATCTAGGTCCTAAAAATGAAAGAACACTTGTATAAGGAACAATTGTGTAGACAGCTAACATAAAGCTTATAGCCTTCTTTATGCTACATTAACATTTATCAGGTTGTTAAAAAGGTTCAAAATAAATACTGTCAACATGACCAATTCCATACCAAGCCACTTTTTTTCCCCTTACTCCTGTTTAGAAATTATTCCTTTTTGTTGTTCCTCTGTACTTCCCAGAACCCCTTTCCCCCACTGTTCCCAATAAATTTAGTCTTCGCATGACTATGGAACACCATGGTTTTACACCAAGCAGCTTAAAAGACCCTATTCTTAAATTGTCTTTTTTCACCTTCTACAGAACTTCTGTTTCTCAACTCTGAAATTAATTACCTGTCAAACAAGTCACTATGGCTTACTTTTTCTAAGCAATCCCATTCTCGTCACCACCTAGCATCTCAAAAGCAGGTAAAAAAAATCACTGGAAGACACAGCCTCACAAATTCAAAAGAATTTACTGTCTTTCCAGTCTGAAATAGAACGGTCTCCGATCCCCATGACTTGTGCACAGAGCTGGCAAACGCAAAATCCTCCTTGCAATAAGAACACAGCTGTACCTTCAATCTTTTCCTCCTCTGGACAAAAACATCCTCTAGTTTACACATTAGCGAACAGTTTCTCCTCCCATTCGCCACACACCTTTATGCACTGCACAACTACTGTAACTATTTCTACCTTCACCTCCTTCCTCCCCGAACCTCATTTTTCGGAGCGTACACCACGGACACGCTCCTGGGAGGGGGGTTTATTTGTTTGTTTTTAAGCGCGATGTCGCTTACCCAACGTGGCTGCCGAAAACCAGGACAAAAGGTACTTTTCCTCCCCGCCTGCCCAGCCACGCACACCGCGGGCAGCGCACCCGGCCGCCCAGGAGAAGCCGATCTTACCTCAGTGCTTCCCGGGCGCCAGGGCCGCGCACCCCACCCTGACTGCTGCACCAGCCCCCGGGCAGACCCGGGTGGCCTGGTCCATAAATGTCCATCCTCCCTCCTCCAGAGAGCCGGGAAGGAACTTCTGGGGAGGCCGAGGGGAACTTGCCTACCCGAAGGACCCCCCGCACCCGCGGGACCCCGCGCCCGCCGCCCCCGCCCCTCCCCCGCCCGCCCCCCGCACCAACTTCCCCGCCAGCACCCCCCGCTCCGCTGTACGGAGCGGAAAGCGGACAGCAAGGGGGGGACACCCGCGTTCTCCGTTCTTCTCAAGCTGCCCCCCTCGGCGGCTGCCCCCGCCCGCTGCCCCTGCCGCCGACCCCGCTCCTCGGCTCCCCCCGCTCCTCGCCTCCGACCCTCGCCACCGTCCGGAGCCGCCGGGCTCAGGAAACGCTCCCGAACCCCCCCACTCGGCCCCCAAATCAGGGGTCCCCCTCCCCCCCGCTCACTCACCCGCCCGCGTCCCCTCGCTCCCCGCCGCCGCTCCTGCCGCCTCCCCGCTGAGGCTCCTCAGGAGACACTGACACCAGCGCACGGATACCCGCTGGGCGCTATTTTTGGGAAACAAGGCCCAATCGGGGCCGGAACTACTTCCTCTGTCACACGTCTCCCAAGAATATCCTTCCGCTCTTTTCTCCGAGCAGCTCGGACGTCGCTGAGGGCGCTCACCCGAGCCAGGCAGGGCCGGGACGAGGGGGGCAGCATGGGGAAGTACGAGGTGAACCTGCGCCCGGCGGCGGGGCTGGGAGCGCCTCGGTTTTGTTCATTGCCGGATTATTTTGTTTTAGCATGGGGAGCGGCCGGGTCTACATTCTTCACCGCCGACCCAATGCTGCGGAGCAGCGAGACGATAGGCCAGCGCGCCGGAGTGAAAGGGCGGCAGCACCAATCACAGCACCCGCTAAGGACCGAGGCGCCCGCCAACCAGAGAGGAGTTGGTGGGCGGGGCGTAATGAAACTTGGAAGCCTTGATTGACAGGCCACTGCTCAATCAGAGAGACGGCGAGGGAAGCGACAGCCAATCAAAGCCGGGCCTACTGCGAAAGGCGCTCTCGGTCGTGCCCCCTCTTCCCAAGCCCTGGCGGCAGCGCATGCGCACACACGCTCCGGGCGGGCCCGTCCCTCTCTTAGCCGCCGGTGACGCACGTAGCCAGCCCCGCCCCACCACGGAGCGGCGCATGCGCCAAGGCGCCTGCTCCGAGAGGGCAAGGCCGCGCGCGCCCCGTGCCCGGGGGTTGCCAGGGGCAACGGGCGGGGCCTGCGGGCGGGCCGGGCCCTGCGGCCTCCTCAGCCGCCGGTTGCCGCTCCGCAGGTCCCCGTCCGCCACCCCGGGGCCGCGCAGCCCCCGCCACAGCTCGCCTCCCGCCTCGGGAGGAGGAACCGGCGGGGGAAAGTCCCGCTTTTGCCGCGCAGCGGGTCAATAAGTGATCCCTCATCCTCTCAGAGCTGGAGCGTGCAGATCAACGCCAGTTCCCACCAGCAAATAGCCCAGCGACCCCATCACCAGCACAGAAACCACCGCCACTTCCCCACTATATACATGTATTAATGTACACACATCGAAAAAAATAAATACATATATGACTGACTTTCTGTGAAAATCCTTGCTGTATTATCATTAGGATGTGAGCTCTGTCTTCACTTCCCGGCTAAGGCCACAATCCACCTTGGTTCCTCCTCCATGTGTCCCCACCTCACATCTCCTTTAGAGTCCCCATTAATTGTGCTTGAAGCCAAAAAGACTACTAGGGAATTCATAATAAAAGACATAAAATTGGCGTCTTTGTCGTTCACAGAAGGTAGCAGCTGAAGAATGACCCAAAAATGAAATTTTGATGATGAAAAGATACTTGCCAAAAATCATCTGCACTCTACAGCTTCTCCAGATTGATCCTGCAAGAGATACCTGCAGCCTCCTAGTGAAATGGTGGGAGCCATCTGAAAGGACCAAATCACCAATGGAGAGTGCACACACATCTTTGCTTCAGGACATGAGAATCAAAGGTGCTTTCTCTGGAAAACAGAAATCAGGGGGTGTTCTTTATATTTGGAAGACTCACTTATTAACCTAGTACCAAAAAAGTAGCTCCACAAGTGGAGCTACAAGATACAAGAAACAATAAGATACAAGATACAAGAAACAACAACAGAAACATCAACTTGCTATCCACTCCATTAGAAGCAAAAAGGTATTTCCTCCAAGATCATTCCCTCAAAAAATAATGTAAATTTCTACTGTCTTTTCCAAACATTTAGTTTAAATGGAAGTAGCAATTCACAGCTCAAAGAAATGTTGAAGTTCAGGGTTTTATAATGTACATTTTACTTGGGATTTAAACATACAGCCAGTAAATAAGTTGAACATCCACTTTTCATTCAGAACAGAAGTGCAAGAGTATGCACTTCTTAATGTGCGTCTGGGAAAAAGCCAGTAAGAGGTGTGAAAGACAAATCACAAAATACAGTAATTGCCATCTACTATATTTCCAAGTTGATTGCTACTGACCTGTAATAATCAGGATGATATTTAAATGTATACAGTTTTCTTACAATTCTCAACATGAACAGTCCAAATGTAATTGATTTTTATATGAATATAGTTCTTCGTCACTATACCTATCATCCATAATATCTGTAAGGTCTGTTACTAGAATCTAATGATTTATACCATGAAATCCTCTCATGGCAGCAATATGCTGAAAAGATGTTAGATAAAATCCTGAATTCTTTATTTAAGTTATAAAAGTTTGTGGCAGTCTGAGTAAGACAGTGAGGCAGGGCCTGAGCAAGGACTTTGGATACACTCATTAATTATTTTCAGTATGTAATCATACTAGTCTAAGCTGTCAAAAATAGAGCAGGAGCCCAAAAGATAAATAATTGGTTCTAATCTGTCCTTTTCAGTGGCACTACGAGAATAAGCAAAGCATGTGTTGCTCAAGGGATTTCTATATATGCCTTGCAAACCATTGTTAAGGGGTACAGAGCAACAGCTTTCCCACTGAAATGCATTCCTCCCTCAATTGAAACTCTGCCATATGTAACAATTGAGAAAAGGAAGTGCAAAATATGGCATCCAATTGAAATTACAGATGTTGTTTTCCATATGCGATGATGTGCTGTGACATCTGCTCCTGCAGACCCCTCTTGGGAATGCTAGTGAAAAAGAATGGGTGGCAGGGAGGTCACAGATGTTCTCACATGTCACAATAATGTAAGTGAAAAATATCACCCCTTAGGGTGACAAGAATAAAATCATATAATAATTTAAATATAATAATGACTAAAATCACTGAACGACTTGACCACCACATTCTGCATTAGGTTTAATTTCCAGGACAACTGCACAGGCAAAATGCACCTGTATAATCCAAAGGATACAAAGCTGCAGGTGATTAAGAGAAATCCGCAGTACAGGGAAAAAAATCATGATCTTTATAAGACCATAGAAGCAGCAACATAACAAAGCCCCAGAGAAACTCACACTTGAGTGTCAATATGACAAGTGAAAAATTATCACAAGCATCTGCTAGGATCACTCTTGAGATACAAGAGAACAACCACTGAACACACTTCTGTCCATCTTACATACAACACAGAGACCGAAAAGAACCACCTGAAATCTGTTCACTTGTCCAAATAGCAAGCCAGCATAATTTCCATGATATCCAAGGAAAAATAAACCCAGAGACATAGCAAATACAAAGAAAAGCTATGCAAAAAATGTTTTAAAGTCACCAGTACTTTCCATTTTAACTAAATAGCCTCACAGCTGAATAGAGTCATCATCCAGCAGTTGTTATGGTAATAAAGCTTTATGTTGCATCTCTATTCCAGTGCATTTCCACCCACCCATTCAAGGTATTTTGGAGGCACTACCACCAAAATCATGTATCTAACTTTTAGATTACGTTTTAGGACCTTCTTACAAAACACCCCAGAGATGTACCATGGCTGTTCTCAGGCCTCCTTTCAAATATTCCTTACATTCCAGAAATCAGCTTTTTCATCTTGTGTCCTGGAGAAAAATTCTTAGTCTTGTGTTTCTGAAGGTGAAATTTGTCTAAAAACAAAATGCAGGACTTTTATAGATGAGAAGAGATGGGGATGTTATGTAGCTTTTGCATATTAGCCAAACAATTAAGTTATCCTTCATGAGGAAAGAGGGTCTAAGAACAAGCTTTTAAGAACAAAGTTTCTTAAAATCGCAGGCCAGATTAATTCCTAACATTGTTTCACTTACAATGGTGGAAATACTCTATCAATGAAGATTTTGTAAAGGACTACTTCTTGCAACAAAACCAAATTGTACTGGCAGCATTTCAGGATGGGAACTTACATTAGAAACAAAGGATGGAGCAGGGGGGACTCCCACCTAGGGAGCAGGAAACCAGAGAGCAGCAGATAATGGCTCCTTTCCATTAACACTCTGAGTAACCCTGTTAACCCCATAATGACCACGTCAGCACAGACAGATTTTTGCTCTCAGAAGGCTGGCTTGGAACAAACTGCCCTGACCTCCCCGTCCGTGGATGGGAGTATTGCCGTTCCACTATTTGGCTCTGGTGTTCCACTGAAGACAGATATAATTAAGTAAGGATTTCCTTATTTTAGTTAAGTTCAAATTGCCTGACAATGCATGAATTAAATTCACTCAATCCATTTCATAAACTGCCCTCTGTAAACCACTAATATTTCCACATCGTTATACGCTGCGTTCAGTAATCTGACTGCCTTGGGAATATTTGTTTTTCCAGAACTTGTGGCCAAGGTACATAAGATTAGATCAGACACAGCTTGTCTAAGAATGCTGTTATGTGGGTGTACAGTATATTTTCTAGTTTTGAGTTACAGGTAGAAGTTCTCTTTCAAACTTTTCCAGCCAGGGGTGCGAGCTAAGTTATCTGAAGTTGCCTGTTGCAGCATTTGGCAGTTTTCGCTTTGCTTTGCTGTTGGCCCTCTAATACCGGAGGATCAACACGGGAAATATTTGTATTGCATGCCTGGCTGGCTGCATGCCTGATCCATACCTCAGCAAAACTTGTGATATTTTATAGGTCCTCGCAGTGACAGAACACAGGTCTCTCTGGGATTCACGCTCTTCTGCTGGGATTTTCTCACCATTCTGCATGTTAACATGAACCAACAGCTGGGTTTAAGAGATCTGATATAAATAGTAACATCATGCTGCGAGCGAGCTTCTTGGAAAGTAAAGAAAATACGTTATTTAATGCACTCTGACATTTGCCTTTCTTCCCCTTATTCCTAAACTGCATTTCTGTAAACACCCATAATGACAAATGCAAAGAAGCTGATTTCTTCACATAGACATAACAAGTGCTGCCTTGAGCCCAGGAGATGATATCCAGAACCACTCACCTCTTTAGCCAGACAGCTGGTGAATTCTGCACAGTAGGAAAAGGAGTCAGAGCGCGGATGGAAATTCTTGCTTCCAACAGCATTCAGGATTACAACCTTTGGTATTTTATTTTCATGGTTGTTCTATGTTGCTTCAGAAACTTCCTGCTTTTGCCATATCTTTCCATTCATTAAAATTTCAGCTTGCAATTAAACATTCTGACATAACATAGCTGAGATTTTTTGGCAGCAGCCTTAACCAGAGATTTTTCAGAGTTTCCTGCAGACGGCTTTAAATTTTCATATCCTCGTGAATGCTCGCCACCTTCTTTTAATAACTTGAAAAAATAAGCCTCTCTTAGGAACTTCATTGTTTCTGTATTTCCCCAGCGCTCATTTACCTCTTTTAGAAATGTGTCATGCACATGTATATTTATAGAGAGCAAAGTGTACATATGCACAGTATAGTTTGACATCTTATAGAGAACACACAGATTGCTTAGGAGATCTAAAGAAAAATAGTTATGTTCAATATTTTCATTATTAAAATGTACGTTTCTCTTCTGATGGCACTGTATTATTTCACTTCTCTTAAAAACCCAATTATATTTAGTATGTTATTCAAAAACTGCAGCCCTTCATCTGTTAATAATTTTGTAGCCTTATACATACTATGACTGTCATATATTACAACACTAAACTATTTTTATGCAACTAAGTATTTCTTAGGACAGATCTTGCCCCTTTCCCAAAGAACTAGAAATCACTTAGAATTATTTTAAAGTTATTTGTATTTTTAAGGTGTAGAATATATTTGGAGACCTGTTCAAACACTGCTTGCAGTTCTCTCTAATATAGATTTGAAATTGATTTCAAAGGGGGTCTTTTTAATGTTCAAACTGACCTTAAAGTCTTTTGTCTTCTAACATTACCTGGCAAATAAATTCTTAAAGGGATATTATCAATTTAAGAACTATGCTTTAGTCTGGAAAATTTTCCAAGAGATTAAAGAAGAAATATCTCATTTTTTCTGTAAGTTTAATTTCTATATTTGACAGCAGTATGTGTGGTCAGTATCCCATGCTGTTAGGAAACAAAAGGGACAGAAATAGATATAGGAGACCATAATACCTGAAGAGTCTTTGAACTGCTTTTAAAAGTAGATCTGAAGTTGACGGGACCTCTTCAAGTGACAAAAGACTCCTGGAACTCTTAAAAGCCAGATAAGTTGGTCCTCACTTGTGCACAGCACCCTCAGCTCCCACTGCGATCAGCTAGCACTGCCCTTAAGATGTAAATTTAAGCGTTATTTTCCCTGCATTTTATCTGCTTCACTGTAAACTCCACTGACCAAATTGCTCATAGAGAAAGGCACATTTTATTGCCTTGATCTTGTAAGCTTCATGTACAGAACCCACAATGACTCTGCATGATCTGTTATAATGTACAAAGCATCACAAACAAACTTTTAAAGTACCTAACTTAGGAAATAAAGCTTAATTCTTAAACTTGGGTAGTTTACAAGGTGCATTTTGAATCTTTGATAATGGCGCCCAGACTCCTCAGTACAAATATGTCATTGGTGTGTTTCCCATTGATTTCTTTGGGGGTACATTTAGGATGATTGGTCTGTGTCCCACAGGATAAATATCAGACATCAGCTTCCTTGCTCCCTCTGGCCCTCTCAGGTAAAGGCAAAAATGCTTTAGTTTGGAAAACAAGCCTTAAAAATTGAAACAGAGTGTCAATGTGGATCAACTGTTATGTATTTCCAAGTTCTGTATCTGAACAGGCATTTGTTAAGGGGTTCATGGTTTTCTTGGCTGTGATTTAGGATTATCGCATA